>NC_088417.1:44904674-45521549 GCF_034236695.1 Oncorhynchus nerka | reverse complement strand
GAAATGCTCTCCTCCAACAGAGCAAAGTTCTCAAACAGCTGCTGCTGTTGATGATGATTCTGCTGCTGTTTCTGTGCAATCTGCATTCTCAGGGCCTTGCCCATTAACTTCACTTCAGCCTCCTCTATAGGGAGTCCAATGGAGGTTGTCCCTGCTGTGGAGAGCTCACCCTGAATCTTAGTGACATTCAGTCCGTTACAGGAGTCTCTGACTGGAGGCTGGGGTGTGGAGCCAGGCAAATGCATCACTGAAGTTAATGTGGTGGCCTTGGAACTGCCTGCGTTAACCGAGAAGCTTCCCTCTTCACCTCTCTCTAAGCTCTTGTCCTGGTTATCCATTTCTTGATCCTGCTTGACACACACAGGGATGAAAGCACTGGTTTAGAAAGTGCTTGTAATTCAATTTAAAAACGGCAACAGACTGATAATTAAAAATAATTGTCTGAATTTAAAAATGGGTACATTGTTATTTACTATGCAATCATTTCAATGCACATATTTGATCTTTAAACCATATGATCACATCTCTCCTGGCTTCTACATCACTGACAATGACAGCAGTGTAAATAATATTCCAATGTTGTAGCTACATGTCATGACCACCAATAAACTAGCAAAAAATACCTTCAATCGAGAAATCAGAGGTGTAGCCTATAGACATCTGAAACAGTGTTTACATTTACATAAATATTTTACGTCCATTTTGTTAGACTCAAGCAATGTTTTTCTGTATGCAAGCATGAGCATGCTTTTTCTTTTCTCATATCACCACAATGGGAAAGAGAAAGCACGCGCATGCTCGCACACGGAAAAATATCACTTAAGTTTAACAAAATGGAATATAACGTTGCGGACAAAGTTTGGAATTACACAATTGAATATGTACAACATCTAAAGATCTGCATCAGTATAGCGAAAGCTTTGCCATTTCTAAAAGGATATGAGTGATTGGACCCTTTGTTCATGTTAATCCATGGCCAACATACTGCATAACAAACAACGAGTCTTGCTGGTGGGGTTTCACAGAAAATTAATTTGTATCCGCTCTCGTTACATTTCGGCTGCATATTTTCCGAAATTTTCTTCAAATCTGAAAACGATGTAAAGACAAGCCCATTTTCTTTAGAATTGCATTATGGGCCCTAAAAGCATGGAAAGTGTCCACTGCTTGTATACTTTGTATTTTGGCGAAAGTAGTACGACATCCGGGGACTTTTGGCATACTTATTAGTCATATTAAGGATATAGTTAGTATCTATATAGTCCATTTACAGTGGGGCAAAAAAGTACTTAGTCAGCCACCAATTGTGCAAGTTCTCCCACTTAAAAAGATGAGGCCTGTAATTTTCATCATAGGTACACTTCAACTATGACAGACAAAATGAGAAAGAAAAAATCCAGAAAATCACATTGTAGGATTTTTAATGAATTTATTTGCAAATTATGGTGGGGAAAAAACTACTTGGTCACCTACAAACAAGCAAGATTTCTGGCTCTCACAGATCTGTAACTTCTTCTTTAAGAGGCTCCTCTTGTCCTCCACTCGTTACCTGTATTAATGGCACCTGTTTGAACTTGTTATCAGTATAAAAAGACACCTGTCCACAACCTCAAACAGTCACACTCCAAACTCCACTATGGCCAAGACCAAAGAGCTGTCAAAGGACACCAGAAACAAAATTGTAGACCTGCACCAGGCTGGGAAGACTGAATCTGCAATAGGTAAGCAGCTTGGTTTGAAGAAATCAACTGTGCGAGCAATTATTAGGAAACGGAAGACATACAAGACCGCTGATAATCTCCCTCGATCTGGGGCTCCACGCAAGATCTCCCCCCGTGGGGTCAAAATGATCACAAGAACGGTGAGCAAAAATCCCAGAACCACACAGACCTAGTGAATGACTTGCAGAGAGCTGGGACCAAAGTAACAAAGCCTACCATCAGTAACACACTACGCCGCCAGGGACTCAAATCCTGCAGTGCCAGACGTGTCCCCCTGCTTAAGCCAGTAAATGTCCAGGCCCGTCTGAAGTTTGCTAGAGAGCATTTGGATGATCCAGAAGAAGATTGAGAGAATGTTATATGGTCAGATGAAACCAAAATATAACTTTTTGGTAAAAACTCAACTCGTCGTGTTTGGAGGACAAAGAACGCTGAGTTGCATCCAAAGAACACCATACCTACTGTGAAGCATGGGGATGGAAACATCATGCTTTGGGGCTGTTTTTCTGCAAAGGGACCAGGACGACTGATCCGTGTAAAGGAAAGAATGAATGGGACCATGTATCGTGAGATTTTGAGTGAGAACCTCCTTCCATCAGCAAGGGCATTGAAGATGAAACGTGGCTGGGTCTTTCAGCATGACAACCGGGCAACGAAGGAGTGGCTTCGTAAGAAGCATTTCAAGGTCCTGGAGTGGCCTAGCCAGTCTCCAGATCTCAACCCCATAGAAAATCTTTGGAGGGAGTTGAAAGTCCGTGTTGCCCAGCAACAGCCCCAAAACATCACTGCTCTAGAGGAGATCTGCATGGAGGAATGGGCCAAAATACCAGCAAGTGTGTGAAAATCTTGTGAAGACTTACAGAAAACGTTTGACCTCTGTTATATACCCTTTGTTGGCAATGACAAAGTATTGAGAGAAACTTTGGTTATTGACCAAATACTTATTTTCCAATTTGCAAATAAATTCATTAAAATTTTTAATGTGATTTTCTGGAAAGAAAAATCTAATTTTGTCTGTCATAGTTGAAGTGTACCTATGATGAAAATTACAGGCCTCTCATCTTTTTAAGTGGGAGAACTTGCACAATTGGTGGCTGACTAAATACTTTTTTTGCCCCACTATGTCACAAATAGTACTGTTGGTGCAGTTAGTATGAGTATTTAAACACAGCTCAAGTCAGAGTTTCTTTTAGGATTTCTTTCCAGCAGTGGTGGCAAAAGATGGGGTAAGTGATATCATTGCTGGAAGGCTCTCTGACTTTCAAAAAAGACATACTACTCTAAAATGCATGAAAATGTGTTGACACCATCTGAAATATAACTGATGGCCGCCACTGCACTGTAGGGAGGGAGATAAGGAGCAAGTGGTAACTGTATGCCCGTGGATCACATTCGCACCACTGCTCGCTCTGTTTGCTACAAATATACACCAACTCAACACGGATCATAAAGGGATATTGCGACATTTTGACAATTATGACCCTTTTCTACTATCCCAGAGTCAGATGAACTCATGAATACAATTTTTATGTCTCTGCGTGCTGTTTGAAGGAAGTTGAATGCATTTTTGCGAGCCATTGCTAACTAGCGTTAGCAGAATGACTGGAAGAGTTTACAGGAACAGCTAGCATGCTATATTAATATAGGAAAAACTACAAGCGAAATCGCAAAAAGTGTCTGTACACTTCCATAACATACGATATGCACTCAGTTGTGGAAAAAGCACCGAATTGTCATACTTGAGAAAAAGTAAAAGATACCTTAATTGAAAACGACTCAAATAAAAGTCACCCAGTAAAATACTACTTTACATTTACTTACTTACTTTTAGTAAAAGGTATTTGGTTTTAAATATTCTTAAGTATCAAAAGTAAAAGATACGAATAATGAAAAATTCCTTATATTAAAATAAGCAAAACGGCACAATTCAATTAACATTATTTTTTTGCGGCTTGCCAGGGGCACACTCCAACACTCAGACTTTATTTACAAAGCATTTGTGTATAGTGAGTCCACCAGATCAGAGGCTTTAGGGATGTTCTCTTGATAAGTGTGTGAATTGGACTATTTTCTGTCCCGCTAAGCATTTAAAATGTAACAAGTACTTTTGGGTGTCAGGGAAAATGTATGGAGTATAAAGTACATTATTTTCTTTAGGAATGTTGTGATGTAAAAGTTGTCAATAATATAAATAGTCAAATACAAAAACCAACCAAAAACAACTTAAGGACTACTTTAAAGTACTTTTACACCACTGTTTACACTGAACAAAAATGTAAAATGAAAGATGCAAAGTGTTGGTCCGATATTTCATGAGCTGAAAGAAAAATCTGAAAAATTTCCCATAGGAACAAAAAGCTTTTCTCACATTTTGTGCACAAATCTGTTTACATCTCTGTTCGTGAGCATTTCTCCTTTGCCAAGATAATCCATCCACCTGACAAGTGTGGTATATCAAGAAGCTGATTAAACAGCATGATCACAGGTGCACCTTGTGCTGGGGATAATAAAAAGGCCACAAAAATGCCACTTTAAAAATGTGCAGTTTTGTCACTGCAACCACAAATGTCTCAAGATTTGAGGGAGCGTGGAATTGGCATGGTGACTGCAGAAATGTCCACCAGAGTGGTTGCCAGAAAATTGAATGTTCATTACTCTACCATAAGCGGACTTGTTAGAATATTTTGCAGTACATTTTCTGTAGTTTGGAATCAGACCTGCACAACGGCTTTACGAAACAGTTTCAGTTTTTTTTTTACCTTTATTTAACTAGGCAAGTCAGTTAAGAACACATTCTTATTTTCAATGAGGGCCTAGGAACAGTGGGGGGGCAGAACAGATTTGTACCTTGTCAGCTCAGGGGTTTGAACATGCAACCTTCCAGTTACTAGTCCAACGCTCTAACCACTAGGCTACCCTGCCGCCCCGGTTCAGCAATATTCTTGGGATGTCTGGTGTGAACTGCTCGTGGTCATGCCATGGCATCTCAAAATCGTGCTGAGGTCAGGCATATTTTCTTCTGTTAGAAGTAAAGCCATTCTGTTGATTTACTTCTGTTTTGGTTCGTTGTCCTGTTGCTTCACCCAACTTCTGTTGAGCTTCAATAGATGGACAGAGAGCCTAACATTCTCCTGCAAACTGTCTTGGTAAACTTGGGAATTCATTTTTCCGTCGATGATAGCAAGCTGCCCAGGCCCTGAGCCAGCAAAGTAGCCCCAAACCATGATGCCCCACCACAATGGTTTACAGTTGGGATGAGGTTTTGATGTTGGTGTGCGGTGCCTTTTTTTCTCCACACAGTGTTGGGTGTTCCTTCCAAACAACTCCGATGTAGTTTCATCTGTCCACAGAATATTTTGCCAGTAGCGCTGTGAAACATCTAGGTGCACTTTTGCGAACTTCAGACGTGCAGCAGTGGCTTCTTGGTTGTGTCCTCCCATGAACACCATTCTTGTTTAGTGTTTTACATATCGTAAACTCGTCCACAGAGATGTTAGCATGTTACAGAAATCTCTGGAGGTCTTTAGCTGGCACTCCAAGATACTTCTTAAGCTCAGCCTTCTGCGCTCTGCTCTTGCAGTCATCTTTGCAGGATGGCCACTCCTAGGTAGAGTAGCAACAGTGCTGAAATTTCTCCATTTACAGACAATTTGTTTTACCGTGGATTGATGAACATCAAGGCTTAGAGATACTTTTGTAACCATTTCCAGCTTTATACAAGTCCACAATTCTTCATCTTAGGTCTTCTGAGATCTATTTTGATCGAGGCATGGTTCACATCAGACAATGCTTCTTGTGAATAGAAAACGTTTTTTTATAGGGCAAGGCAGCTCTAACCAACATCGTCTCATTGATTGGATTCCAGGCTAACTGACTCCTGACTCCAATTAGCTTTTGAGAAGTCATTAGCCTAGGGGTTCACATACTTTTTCCAACCTACACTATCTATATTCAATATAGACAAGAAAAATACAATAATTTGCAGACTGTTTTTCTATTGTTGTGGCCTGTAAAAAGATCAGATCAAATTTGATGACCGATTTATGCAGAAATCCAGGTAATTCCAAAGGGTTCACATCAAAAACAAATGGAGAAAAATGCATCCCATAACATTAACATGGAAATAGCTGTTCTATCATTCAGCCTACAGTAGCAGCCAATGTATGGTGTCAATGTAGGCTTACATTCCAAGAGACTTATGAAAAAAAACATTGATATTAACCTGTTTACACACTTGTCCTTCAGACAAGGTGGTGACTGAAAAATGTTGACTGATGTTTGATATAAGAAACCAAAATAAAATGCATTATTATTCCCATATCATTATTACAGAGAATCAGACAAATGATGATACCATCTACCTATTGGCTACTTAACTTCTTTGGGAATGGGGGGCAGTATTGAGTAGCTTGGATGAATAAGGTGCCCAAAAGTAAACTGCCTGTTACTCAGGCCCAGAAGCTATATGTATATAATTAGTAGATTTGGAAAGAAAACACTCAATGTCTGAGTACAACAGAACTCATATGGCAGGCAAAACACCAGGAATTGGGAAATCTGAAGTTTGTAGTTTTTCAAGTGATTGCTTATCCAATATCCAGTGTAAATGGTGTCAATTTGCACTTCCTAAGGCTTCCAGTAGATGTCAACAGTCTTAGAAAGTTGTTTCAGGCTTCTTTTGTGAAAGGGGAGCGAATAAGAGCTGTTTCAACAAATGGTCAGGCTGAAAGCCTTTAGTTTAGTCTCGCGTGTGAGTGCGACGGTCGTTCCCTTTCCTTTCTAATGCCAACGGAATTGTCCGGTTGGAATATTATTGAAGATTTATGATAAAAACATCCTAAAGATTGATTATATACATTATTTGACATGTTTCTACGAACTTTAACGGAACTTTGTCTGGACTTAGTGCCCGTGCTTTGTGCATTTGGATTAGTGAACTAAACGTGTGAACAAAAAGGAGGTTTTGGACATAAAGATGTACTTTATCGAACAAAAAAACATTTATTATGGAATTGGAATTCCTGAGTGCATTCCGATGAAGATAGGTAAGTTAATATTTATAACGCTATCTCTGACTTTTGTTGACTCCACAAATTGGCGGGTATATGGTATGGCTTGTTTTGGGGGCCAAGTGCTGTACTATGTACATAAGGCTGTCTCTAAGGTGCAGTGTTGAGTAACAGGGTGGTAGCCAGCTAGTGATGGCTATTTAACAGTCTGATGGCCATGAGATAGCTGTTTTTCACTCTTTCGGTCCCAGCTTTAATGCACCTGTACTGACCTCGCCTTCTGGATGATTGCGGGGTGAGCAGGCCGTGGCTTGGGTGGTTAATGTCCTTGATGAACTTTCTTTGACGTCGGGTGCTGTAAGTGTCCACAGGAGGCCAGGCAGCATGCCCTCGGAGATGCTTTGGGCAGACCATCCCACCCTCTGGAGAGCCCTGTGGTTGCGGGAGGTGCATTGCCGTAGCAGGAGGTGATACAGACAGACAGGATTCCCTCAACTGTACATCTGTAAAAGTTAGTGAGGGTCTTAGGGGCCATGCAGAAAGTTTTCAGCCTCCTAAGGTTGAAGAGGCGCTGTGGTGCCAGGAAAATGTGGGTGGACCATGACAGATTGTCAGTGATGTGTACGCTGAGGAACTTTAAGCTTTCCATCTTCTCCGCTGCGGTGCCATCGATGTAGACAGGGGCGTGCTCCCTCTGCTGTCTCCTAAACTCCACGATCAGCTCCTTCGTTTGTTGATGTGGAAGGAAAATAATATCTCCCTCAACCACTCTGCCAGGGCCCTCACTTCCTCCCTGTAGGCTGTTTCGTCATTGTTGGTAATCAGGCCTACTACTGTTGGGTCGTCTACAAACTTGATTGAGTTGGAGGCGTTTGTGGCCACACAGTCATGGTGCAATGTAATGCAGGTTATATTGAAAGTGGATAATATTGCATTGATTCAAACACAATTCCCACAGTAGAGTGAAACATTTATAGTGGTAACGAAAGGAGAAATGTCTAGAAAGTTGAGTGACGTTCAATCCCGTGCTTCTCTGAGCAGGCTGATACTTATTCTGCACGGTAGTCCAAGGCAAGCTTGCAGCTTAGAGGGAACATTACACTTCGCTACTAATTCATTGCAGCTGCTGGTTGTAGTGCGATTGGAGGTAGGGGGCACATTTTATGTTTTGTAAAAGTGTTGAATAAAAACTGATCGAACTCACTCAAAAACAGCTGCTCTTTGCTGTTATGCAACGTGGCTGATGCAACAGATAACAATTAGCTCAAAATGTTGATAAACTATTAGGCTATTTCTTCACATTATAAGCACAGCAATGCGATAAGCATATTTTCATACCAGCCAGGTAGGCTATACTCCTGTTGTAAAGATAAGCAATGTGCTTAATATTAGGAAAGCTGAGAAATAAATAGTAACCTATAGAAGGCTCTTTTATTAGATTGCAATTTTTATTTTATTTTTTAAAAGGGCTGTTTTCGGAATGGTAAAGAACTGTAACTGTGTGATTGCGGGGATGCAGGGTTGTGTAACAAACAAAACAACTATAAATGTGCCTGCTCTAAGTTCCTCAACGGCACAGCTAGGAGAGCTAAAAAATTTGTTTTTAAATAAACCTAGTTGAAGACTATTTGAGTCATAAAAGTGCATTGAAATTACTTAGGAACTGTGCACGTTGGAGAGGTGTGTGTGTGGTCACTTGAAGACACCAGTTACTCCTCTCACTCAAACCCTTGCATTTGTTGTCCTACCCCACATTTCCAGGAATATTCTTACTGAATGTATCCAGCGCATTTTCAGATTTAGTTAACAAATGTGGCCAAAAGTATAGTAAATGGAAATGTACATAAAATCAAGTGTAATGTTTGGATTTAGTTTTGTCAACTGTCCACAACTTTGGTCTAACAATTTCCCATAATCTCCAAATTGTTCCCTTTCAATTGCTACCATGCTTATGCATTTCATATTTCTTCTGTAAGAAACATTTCAATTTATCCCTATCCATTTACAGTGCTTCTGGAAAGTTTTATTACATTACGGCTTTATTCTAAAATTGACATTTATTTTTGTTCCCTCCATCTACAGATGTATGCCCTCATTTGTTCTCCAGAAATATTGTATTTACATAAGTATTCAGACCCTATGAGACTCAAAATTGAGCTCAGGTGCATCCTGTTTCCATTGATCATCCTTGAGATGTTTCTACAACCTGATTGGAGTCCAGCAGTGGTAAGTTCAATTGATTGGACATGATTTGGAAAGGCACACATCTCACTATATAAGGTCCCACAGTTGACAGTGCATGTAAGAGCAAAAACCAAGTCATGAGGTCAAAGGAATTGTCCATAGAGCTCCGGGACAAGATTGTGTCGAGGCACAGATCCAGGGAAGGGTACCAAAACATTTCTGCAGCATTGAAGGTCCAACAGCACAGTGGCCTCCATTATTCTTAAATGAGCTGGCCGCCCGGCAAAACTGAGCAATTGGCGAAGAAGGGCCTCGGCCAGGGACGTAACCAAGAACCTGATGGTCACTTTGACAGAGCTCCAGAGAACCTTCCAGAAGGACAACCATCTCCTTTGAATGTTTTGGTACACCTATTGGAGAGCTCTTCTTTGTTCACACCAATTCAGCATCATTCACACACACTCTTAAGCTTTAGCCCCAACCATCTCAAAAGGGTTGATCCAGCAGTCAAACACCCAAGCTAACATTCACTAGCTTAATAGCTACTTAGACACAAATGAGAGAGCAGCTAACTCCGACCATTTTGCTCACCCTAGCAGAGCTGGTTAGGCTGGTTTTATGTTATGAACCATAATCCCAACTCATGTCGTTACTACCCTGCATGAATCTGCAGGTAGCTAACCAACCAGGTTCAATGTTAGCTAGCTAACACTAGGCTATCACTAGCAAAGCAAATGGCTCCGAGATACAAATAATATTATAATACACGTAAAGTTAGCTAGCAAAGCCAGCTAGCTAACAGTACACTAACTTGAAATGAAAACTGACAGAATTAGAAGTGTAATATCTGAAAATGTAGCTAGCTAGACTATCTTACCTGTATACATAGATGGAGACTTCTCCCTCTCTGTCATGGATGCTATGGTTGCGGATGCCCTCACTTTGAAGATGTAATCTGGAGACAGTGGTTCTCCATCTCCTTAGCTATCATACTGTAATTCCACTGATTTCAAAACTCTGTCCTCAAAAAAGTGGAGAGCAACACTTACGCAGTTCTATTATGGAATACAATTTTTTTAAGCCACGTTAGACAGGATTACCTACACATACTGACCAGCTCCAACGTGCTACATGGCAGACCAATCCGAAATCCTCTCGGAATGTCCAGCCCACTCAATATCTCAGTCAATCATGACTAGTGGGAAGGTTGCTGACTTTGTCTGTGGCTAAACCAACTAGGCTCGTAATTTAACAGCTGGCATACAAGTTTGTTATTAAAGCACATGAAAGTTCACACGTTCCACAAGGCATTTCTACCCCCCAAAAACACATTTGATTAAAAAATTAAAAATGATCCAAATCCTGTCCAATCAATTTAATTTACCACAGGTGGACTCCAATCAAGTTGTAGAAACATTTAGGATGATCAACGGAAGCAGGATGCACCCGAGCTCAATTTCAAGTCTCCTAGCAAAAGGTCTGAATACTTATGTAAATAAGGTATCTGTTTTTTGTCACTATGGGGTATTGCGTGTAGATTGATGAGATAAATTATCAGTTTTAGGATAAGCCCATAACGATTTGTGACTCACCACCTGGAGTAACAACATCATTTAAAAATATATATATATATTTTTTTACATTGGATAAAAGTAGAGACTCAGAGCTACAACATGGTATATCATACACTGTATTTGAGGAACAATGGGAAAGTAATTCTGCTTTGAAAGTTGATAAATTACATTTGTGTTGAGAAAGCTCGTCGTGTACACTCATTCAGCATCGTTCACACCCTCTTAAGCTTTAGCCCCACCCATCTATCTCCTTGCTTTCAGAGCACACACACTTGACTCTCTGGTTGTTGATTGGTTTACCTCTGGATAACTTGAAAACAGCCTAACCAACTCTGCAGGCAACAATTTCATTATGCTTTTTAGCCAACGTTTACTGACACCGGACATATTCAACTGGTGTTGTATACTTTAGCTTAAGACATGTAGCTAGCTACCTAGGTAAACAAACAATGAACATCGTTAGGTAAACAACATGTGAGAGCACACACACACATCACGTTAGCTAACAGGCCAGCCAGCTAACGCTAGCTAATATACACGTTAGCTTGAAATAAAACCACTGTCAAAATTAGAAACGTGTAATATCTGAAAATGTAGATAGCTAGACCATCTTACCTGTATACATAATCATGCATGTTGGACACGTCTCCCTGTCACGGGTCCATGACACAAATGCCCTTAGTTTGAAGACATAATCCTGAAGCAGGTGTTGTCCCAGCTCTTTAGCCATCATACTCTAATTCCACTGATTTCAAAACTCGATCCTCCAGAAAGTGGAGAGCAACACTTATGCAGCTACATTTTTTTTTAAAGCCACGTTCGACATCATAGCCAACAGACTGGCCAACGCAAAAAGGCTTCAATAGGGCAGACCAATCCGAACTCCTCTCGCTGTATGTCCAGCCCACACATTATCTCAGCCAATCATGGCTAGTGGGAAGGTTGCTGCTTTTTATGTGGCTTAACCAACAAGGCTCGTAATTGAACAATTTTATTTGTATTTAAAGATGGCATACAAGTTTAAGGCACATGAAAGTTCATGTTCAAGAAAGCATTTCTGCCAACAACAAAAAACATTTTGATAATGTTCTGACACCATTAACACTGTCATAACATAGGCAGAAGGGGAATCTCCCCTTGCTCTTCAGTATTGGTAAAGGAATGTCCTTGTCTACAGAAGACCTGCTGCCAAAACTACCATCCAAAAGTTAATATTGGAACAATGCTGCTAATATAGGAATGTTAAGAATATTCTTTAGGTCCCTGCTGACCAATGTCATATTACTTTTCATTTGGCGAGGTCATTAAAAACTGTATGAACCAAATACTGTAACTTAGGACGGAAACCCCCCCCCATTCCATCCAATACGTTGTCTGATATATGAAAATGGGTAAAACTATTTTTGTTAAGATAGGAATTTGATTTTAGGAGTCATAAGAGAACTTCTAATCGTATACTTAGCACATTAAGTAGCCACGCCCCAGATGAGGTCAGAGAGCTCGTCAGCGTGATGGAACCGCCCTTTCTGACCAGAGTACATAAAAGGACTCGCTAAGAATTAATATATCAGACCAAAAGATGTGAGACCATGGTCCATACGTTGAAATGGTTAGAAACTCAAACTCTCAACACGAGTTAAAGAAAACGAACTTACCAGACCAATCAAAATGTAAATATTAATTGGCACATTTAAAAACTGTCCTTCTGTGAAGCGCAGTCGGGAACTAGTTCAGTACGATGGCAAGGTCGATAAACCAGGAGGATTCGCCATCATCGTTTAAATCTCCAGTTTAAACAAAAACTTTGTCCCTTCTGTTGTTTCAATTAAATTCAAATTCAAATCAGCATTGAAAAAAAAGGAGCAAGTTTAATTTGTTCCACCTAAATGAGTCTGACCACAAGTCAGAGATCATGATGATGGCACACCAAATGTGTTTGATGGATTGTGGGAAAAGAGCAGGAATAGGCTTTTTTTTAGGCTACAGTCCAAGCTAAGTCTTCCAATGGTGCAACTGCTGTCGGCATCCAAAGATTATCCAACTTGAATAAACGCTTGAAGGTAAGGATGACAGCAGTGGTGTAATCTACGGCGATACGGCTATCAGTTATTATTGATATCTACAAAGCACATTGATGTGAATCACACTGCCACTCTCATTTAGCTATTTGCGCATTACGGATTGTGGTTGTTGTGGATGGCTGGTCACAATTCTAAATGTGTATTTGGACCCAATAATGGTTGAATTCAAGAAGTTTAAGCTGCCTAGCAATCATTGTTTTTGAAACCAGTGGACAGCCAGTGGGAGAAAAAAAAATGTCTTGCAACAGCTGCATAGTGGGGAGCCAAGACTACGAAAAAAAAGTGGGACTTTTATTGCTCAATCTAATTCACACTGATAAAAAAAAAAAAACCACAAGCCTAATGGACACATGTTCAAACTTGCACACTTTTGATTGACCCTTTGTCTATTTTTGGATATGGATATATATATACATACACACGTTTTTATTTTTTACATCACAACTATGAAATAACATAAGGAATAATGTAGTAACCAAATAATATGTTAAACAACAATATATTTTAGTTTTGATATTCTTAAAATAGCCACCCTTTGCCTTGATGACAGCTTTGCACATTCTTGGCATTCTCTCAACCAGCTTCACAAGGAATGCTTTTCCAAAAATCTTGAAGGAGTACCCACATATGCAGAGCACTTGCTGGCTGCTTTTCCTTCACTCTGCAGTCCAACTCATCCAAAAACCATCTCAATTTGGTTGAGGTCGGGGATTGTGGAGTCCAGGTCATCCGATGCAGCACTCCATCACTCTCCTTGGTAAAATAGCCCTTACACAGCCTGGAGGTGTGTTGGGCCACTGTCCTGTTGGGGGAAAAAATTATAGTGGGACTAAACCCAAACCAGATGGGATGGCTTATCCCTGCAGAAAGCTATGGTAGCCATGCTGGTTAAGTGTACCTTGAAATTCTAAATAAATCACTGACAGTGTCACCAGAAAAGCACCCCCACGCCATAACACCTCCATGCTCTACAATGGGAAATACACATGCAGAGATCACCAGCACCACGTCTCACAAAGACACAGGGGTTGGAACCTAAAATCTCAACTTTGGACTCAAGACTAAAGGAAAAATTTCCACTGGTCTAATGTCCATTGCTCATGTTTCTTGGCACAAGCAAGTCTTCTTATTGGTGTCCTTTAGTAGCGGTTTCTCTGCAGCAATTCGACCATGAAGGCCTGATTCACACAGTCTCCACTGAACAGTTGATGTTGAGATGTGTCTGTTACTTGAACTCTGTGAATCATTTATTTGGGCTGCAATTTATGAGGCTGGTAACTCTAATGAACTTATCCTCTGCTAAAGAGGTAACCCTGGATCTTCCTTTCCTGTGGCGGTCATCATTTAGAGCCAGTTTCATCATAGCACTTGACGGTTTTAGCGACTGCACTTGAAGAAACTTTCAAAGTTATTGAAATGTTCCACATTGACAGACCTTCATGTCTTAAAGTAATGATGGACTGTCATTTCTCTTTGCTTATTGGAGCTGTTCTTGCCATAATATGGACTTGGTCTTTTACCAAATAGGGCTATCTTCTATTTACCCCCCCTACCTTGTCACAACCGATTGACTCAAACCAATTAAGAAATAAATTCCACAAATTAACAAGGCACACCTGTTAATTGAAATGCATTCCAGGTGACTACCTCGAGAAGCTGGTTGAGAGAACGCCAAGAGCGTGCAAAGCTGTCATTAAGGCAAAGGGTGGCAACTTTGAAGAATCTCAAATATATTTTGATTTATTTAACACTTTTTTAGTTACTACATGATTCCATGTGTTATTTCATAATTTTGATGTCTTCACTATTATTCTATAATGTAGAAAATAGTCCAAATAAAGAAAAACCCTTGAATGAGTAGGTGTTCTAAAACTTTTGACAGGTAGAGAGAGAGAGTGAGTGAGTGAGTAAATATATATCCTTTGATTCGTGAAGAATATAACTTATGCCTCATGAACCTGTCACACTCCATGAAAACTCAAAATATAAGCTTGTTTTACACCAATGTTTGTAAACATTGTAAATGTAAACAAACACTGTATAGCCTCATAACATGGTTAAAACAACTATTTGTAAATAATGGAGGGTCAGTCCTTGCAGCCATAGCTCTGTCTATTAATCTGGGAGTGGTTACATTTCTCCAGGCCCATTCCTCAGCTTTTTACCAAAAGAGGCGGGGCGACCGTTTTGTTATGGTTTCACCTGTGGATTTACCCTTTAAAAACAGTTGCATATTATCAAGATATCAAAGTGCCACCAACAAAAAGGTAAACAATAGGCCTATAGCAAATTCACTTTTCAGTAGTGCTCAAAGCATGCCATTCCATGAGCGCAGCATTTATTTTTCAACTCAAATTAATGAGCCCAATCAGTCCTCCATGACAACAAATAAACAACAAAGTACGACTGGCTAATAAGTCCTTCGTTTTGGGGTCATGCTCATGTAACAGTATAGACTTTACGTTCGTCCCCTCGCCCCGACCTTGGCGCGAACCAGGGACGCTCTGCACACATCAACAGTCACCCTTGAAGCATCGCTCCACAAAAGCCGCGGCCCTTGCAGAGCAACGGGAACCACTACTTCAAGGTCTCAGAGCAAGTGACGTCACCGATTGAAACGCCACTAGCGCGCACCACCGCTAACTAGCTAGCCATTTCACATCGGTTACACTCAGGTAAAACAATTTTGCTAACCTATACTTCCATATTTCCAAGTCCTATTCTTGAAGATTAAAGGGCACTTAATTTATTGGAATGACTGGAATTCTGAAATACCTTTACATTAAAAACCAAAGTCTCATTTAATCATATTATTATATGTAGTACAACGCAATGGGTTAGAAGTCTACATAACCAACCCATTAAGTAAAACGTAACATCCATATGGCCAGCTATGTAAACTTCAACATTGATTTATCCTGCAACACACATTGTTGTCTTCTAATGCCTCTTAAGGGGAAAGTAATCTACAAGTTACTGAATGTAATCAGATTACGTTTTTGAGTTAGGGTAATCCAAAAATACATTTAGAAAGTAACCTACCCAACCCTGCTAATGACGACAACTTTATTTCTCAACTCCTAATACTGAGCCAATTACACTCACCGGAGTACCTAACATAGGCTTTGAAAACGCACACAATAATAGGCTACCAGAGCACCAAGTGCCACTGACTGAGAATCTTTCTTGACATGAAAATTAATTTCACCAACACATGACTAACCAACTAAACAGCTGCTCTTAGCAAAAAATGTGTTTGGAATTAACAGCCTATTTGCTAGAAAGGTAAGCGTTTACACTTGCTCCAATTATGTGGGAAATCCATCTACCAAATCTATTCATTTTAAAATATTGATTACTCCTCCTTTCCATTATCATTCACCTGACGATAAGACAAGATGTGAACAATTATGTGTGTGGTGGGTGGGGGGTCCCTGGTTGTCTGCGAGGGGGTCCCTGGCAAAGAGAAGGTTGAAGACCCCTGTTCTCTCTCGCTAGCTAAATATGAAGGGTCGCAGTGGTGCAACCTATTGGCTGCGACTGGGAATTGCATCAAGTTAAACAGGAGAAAGTGATTATTACATCATATAAACTAAAGTATGTACATGAAGCTTGTAAGCTTTGTGGCTAATAAAATCACCAATGGGCTCAGGGATCGACATGGCGATAAAATGCTCTACTGAGACGCATAATTTTTACACTGACAAGAAGGGCGTCTAACTAAAGAAGAGAGCACAGACTACTTTACAGCTGAATCATTGCACAATAAAATATCTCCTAACGTTATGAGGTAACGTTACGGGATTTATGGCTGTAACTAGCCAGATCATGCAAGATAGCTGCCAAATACAACAAGATGCAATCAAATCACACATTCGACGACATGTTACCTTAATCAGACAAGGGAGTTTTCCAAACTAGATCATATCCATTCAGTTCGACTTTGCTGGAATTCTGAGCTCTATGGCTTCTAATCCGTCTTCACAGGAAATATTCCTCGTGCAACGCTGAATTTCTGAGCTCTATGGCTTCTAATCCGTCTTCACAGGAAATATTCCTCGTGCAGCGCTGAATGATTTGCTGCATTCCCCGTTGGAAAAGTATTGATGTAGCTTGTTAGCTCGTGCGCTGTTATTCCCTTGCTCACGTGACGTAGCTAGCTACAGTTTATGTATGGTGCTGTCAAATGTTAAAAGAAGCCAACAGGATGCAGTCAAGTTAGCTATTTTTGCTAGCAATCTACTTAACTCAGACAGTAAGCAAAAACGAACATGAATTCGTTAGCTATAAATTCTAAATGGACAGCAGAATTGACATAACCAGCATTCTATGATGCAGTACAGTAGAAAACTCATTGACATTACATAATATCCAAGCTAGTTGGCGAGTTACAGTTAACGTTACAGTAGTTACAGATTAAAACGTTAGCTGGTGCTGCACATTAGCAAACTGCGGTAAACGCCCCTCTAAAGACAGACAGGACTACCGTTATACTCTAAAAAGCTGTCAAAAACACGGCTGCTGGCCTCTGTTATTTGAGAATTATCTGTTAATTGAACGATTAGAATATTCCGCCCTGAAACATAGTTGTATGGAATTGATTAGAATGTATAAAATCATAATCAGCATCTAACAGCCTCTCAAGCCAATGTAGATCCAGTAAACAAGCTAACTTGCAAATAGAAAAACACTTTTAAAGTGTTTTCGATTACTGGTAACATTGCCTCTCTTTATCAAGTTACGCCAAACTCGTACATGCAACGTTAGCTAATTTCGCTAGCTATAACCAATGGTAGCGACGTTAGCTTAGCTAGCTACTACCTTTCAAATCGTGGACTTTGTTAACGTTTGTCAATAATGACTAGTTATTATAACTCATGATTGTGTTAAAACATATCTGATGTTACTTACGAATGACAACACATTGCTAGCCAATAAGTACGAAAACAGAGTCCTAGCTAGCTATAGCCACTCAACTTCCAACGCAAAGAAACTTTGTAGACGACGTCCTTGAGGCGCGCTCCAGGTGACACTGCAGTATGTGAAGCGAGCTATTCTAAAACACAAACTAACAACGTTATATATAGAGACATAAATTCGGTACAATTGTGTAAACTTCAAAAGCACGGCACACTATGACTAACACGAATCATTTCAATGGCGCAACAAAGTCCGTATAAAATGTACATAGGGGCGAAGGGACCTATGTGAAGCAAGCCACAATAAGGATTAGTCACAATAGTGGCGTTTGCGGTTCGCCTTCAAATTAAAAGGTCCTTCTTTGAACGTGATGCAAGCGGATACAAATAGTGCAATCACGCCATATTTTGACTAAATAATGCTTAACAAGGTTGGAATATTATAGAAATTCAACAAAAAGCAATAATTTGTTCATTTTTTTTTTTTTTTTTTTTAAGTAGTAAAAAAAAAAGTTTAACTCACACTGTGAATGTATAAGACTTCAGAATTGCATTGGGAGCATACTTATATTTTACTGTACGGCCTTACCTATGGATTGTGGATCTATGAAATTGAGTATCTGCCAATATAGTGACACCCACAGAACACAACTATGTAGAATTTAGACAAATATTAGCATCTAACTCTTATTTCAGAACTCTGAAACCACTGTGAAATGAGCCACATTAGCTTAGCAGTCAACTTACTATGTGTATTGAACATTAATATTGCAATGTCAATACACACAGTAGACTGGATAGTGAGGTGATTACCCACAGTTAGAGTTCCACTATAAGAGCTACCCTACTGGGCACACCATGTAATTTTCACATTAATAATTGGGTAATATTTGGTTGAGACATTAATCAATGACATTACAACCTATATTCACCCACTTGAATTTCCAATGTGTTATCACTATGCCTTTAAGCATCTAAAAGTTAAAATGGGAATACAATACAAATACAAAGTCAGATATTTAGTTTATTTATACAACAGATTAATGTGTTATCACTGTGCTTTGTCTAATATCTTAACCAAATGACCTGGATTGCAGTTTAGATTACATTAAAAAAGACATGATGCAGGTGATTACATAAGAAAATGTGGCTATGAATGTGTTACTTATTTTAAGGTTGAATGTTACATTAGTTTGTAAGATAACTTTAGGCTATTTACTGTATTACAAAAGTCATATTGAATTCTGTTTGGTTGACAACACAACCAAATATCAAAATTGAAAATCAATGTATCTACTGCTTGGATAGTTCCATCTGAGCTACTGGTTTAATCCCATTCTTTAACTTTTATTTTTGGTTAAGTTGGAGATGTGAATCCAACATATCATTTGTTAACTTGTCAACAAGTTCATTGGCTAAATGTATGTTATTTCAAAAGTGATATATTCATTGTGTTTGGTTGTCAAAGCAACCAAATGTCAACATTTGAAGGAGATTTCTCTTCTGCTTGGATAGTTCCATTATATGCCACGTCACCGTCTCAACCAAAAATCTAAGTTAAAGAATAGGACGAAATCAAATATAATAAGTGTAATTTGTTTTATTCCTATTCTTTAACTTATATTTTTGATGCAGATTTGAATCCATCACATCAATTATTAATTTGTAGACAAACTGGCATTAAAGCCAAACTATACTGAACAAAAATATGAATGCAACATTTTTAATGATTTTACTGAGTTACAGTTCATATAAGGATCCACTCCTTTTTTTCAATTTTCGCCTAAAATGACATACCCAAATTTAACTGCCTGTAGCTCAGGACCTGAAGCAAGGATATGCAAATTCTTCATACCATTTGAATGGAAACACTTTGAAGTTTGTGGAAATGTGAAATTAACATAGGAGAATATAACACAGATATGGTCAAAGATAATACATATATATTTTTTGTACCATCTTTGAAATGCAAGAGAAAGGCCATAATGTATTATTCCAGCCCAGGTGCAATTTATATTCTGTGTGTGTGTGTAGTGTGTGCACAGTGTGTGTGTGTGTGCACACTGATCCAATGAACCATTGTATTTCTGTTCAAAATGTTGTATCAAGTCTCCCCAAGTGTGCCTAATTTGTTTATTAATAACTTTTAATGTCCAAAACTGTTCACTCTCCTCAAACAATAGCATGGTATTATTTCACTGTAATAGCTACAGTAAATTGGACAGTGCAGTCAGATTAACAAGAATTTAAGCTTTCGGACAATATCAGATATGTCTATGGCCTGGGAAATGTTCTTGTTAATTACAACCTCATCAAATCAAATTTATTTATAATGCCCTTCTTACATCAGCTGATATCTCAAGGTGTTGTACAGAAACCCAGCCTAAAACCACAAACAGCAAGCAATGCAGGTGTAGAAGCACAGTGAATCCCTAGAAAGGCCAGAACCTAGGAAGAAACCTAGAAAGGAACCAGACTATGAGGGGTGGCCAGTCCTCTTCTGTCAGTGCCGGGTGGAGATTAGAACAGAACATGGACAAGATATTCAAATGTTCATAGATGACCAGCAGGGTCAAATAATAATAATCTCAGTGGATGTCGAGGGTACAACAGGTCAGCACCTCAGGAGGAAATGTCAGTTGGCTTTTCATAGCCGATCATTCAGAGAATCTCTACCGCTCCTGCTGTCTCTAGAGAGTTGAAAACAGCAGGTCTGGAACAGGTCAGGGTTCCATAGCCGCAGGCAGAACAGTTGAAACTGGAGCGGCAAGGAGTCATCAGGCCAGGTAGTCCTGAGGCATGGTCCTAGGGCTCAGGTCCTCCGATAGCGAGAGAGAGAGTGAGCGAGAGAGCGAGAGAGAGAACTTAAATTCACACAGGACACCAGATAAGACAGGAGAAATTCTCCAGATATAACAGACTTACCGTAGCCCCCCGACTCAAACGACCGCAGCAAAAATACTGGAGGCTGAGACGGGAGGGGTCGGGAGACACTGTGGCCCCATCCGACAATACGCCCGGACAGGCTTAAACAGGCAGGATATAACCCCACCCACTTTCCCAAAGCACAGCCCACACACCACAAGAGGGATATCTTCAACCACCAACTTACCATCCTGAGACAAGGCCGAGTATAGCCCGCAAAGATCTCCGCCACGGCACAACCCAAGGGGGTGCGCCAACCCAGACAGGAAGATCACGTCAGTGACTCAACCCACTGAAGTGACGCACTCCTTCTAGGGACGGCATGGAAGAGCACCAGCCATGTTTAGCACTAACTGAGGTTTATTTAGTGCTTTGTCCAGGTAGCTGGAAAGCAGAGCATTGCAGTAGTCTAACCTAGCAGTGACAAAAGGATGGATACATTTTTCTGTATAATTTTTGGACAGAAAGTTTCTGATTTTTGCAATGTTACGTAGATGGAAAAAAAGCTGTGCTTGAACAGTCTTGATATGTTCGTCAAAAGAGAATTCAGGGTCCAGAGTAACGCCGAGGTCCTTCACAGTTTTATTTGAGACGACTGTAACAACCATCAAGATTAATTGTCAGATTCAACCGATGGTCTCTTTGTTTCTTGGGACCTAGAACAAGCATCTCTGTTTTGTCCGAGTTTAAAAGTAGAACATTTGCAGCCATCCACTTCCTTATGTCTGAATCACAGGACTCCAGCGTTACTTAAAACCTCATGCTAATCACATTAGCCTATGTTAGCTCAACTGTCCCATGGGGGACCCACCAATCCTGTAGAGGTTTTAATTCAAATGAATTCATTAAGCCCTAATCTATGGATTTCACATGACTGGGTAGGGGCACAGCCATGGGTGGGCCTGGGAGGGCATAGGCCCACCCACTGGGGAGCCAGGCTCAGCCAATCAGAATGAGTTTTTCCCCACAAAAGGGCTATATTACAGACAGAAATACTCCTCAGTTTCATCTGCTGTCCGGGTGGCTGGCCTCAGATGATCCCGTCTGGATGTGGACGTCCTGGGCTGGCGTGGTTACACGTAATAAATAAAGTAGATAGATAAAGTAATCCTTCTCTGATTTAGATGCACTATTGTAAAGTGGCTGTTCCACTGGATGTCTTAAGGTGAACGCACCAATTTGTAAGTCGCTCTGGATAAGAGCGTCTGCTAAATGACTTAAATGTAATGTAATGTAATACACGTGGTCTGCAGTTGTGAGGCCAGTTGGACGTACTACCAAATTCTCTAAAACAACGGCTTATGGTAGAGAAATGATCATTCAATTCTCTGTCAACAGCTCCGGTGGACATTCCTGCAGTCAGCATGCCAATTGCACACTTCTTGAAAACTTCTGTGGCATTGTGTTGTGTGACAAAACTGCACATTTTAGAGTGGCCTTTTATTGTCCCCAGCACAAGGTGCACCTCTGTAATGATGATGATGTTTAATCAGCTTCTTGATATGGCACACCTGTTTGATCTTGGCAAAGGATATAATGCTCACTAACAGAGATGTTAACAAATGTGTGCAGAACATTTGAGAGAAATAAGCTTTTTGTGCATATGGGACATTTCTGGGATCTTTTATTTCAGCTCATGAAACATGTGACCAACACTTTACATGCTGTGTTTATATTTTTGTTCAGTATAATTAACTATCCAAGCAGAAGATACATCTCCTTCAAAATGTTGATATTTGGTTGTGTTGACAACCAAACAATTCAATATCACGAAATATCATTATTAAAATCAACCAGAGCTTGAATCCCTAGTTCTATATGTATTGTCTATTTTCAGTTGAATACTGGGCTGAATTTAATCAATATAGTGATAATAGCAACAGTGACTCTATTTACTTTTTTCTCATTTGTAATATTTTCTTATTTTTTACCCCAATTTTGTGGTATCCAATTGGTATTTACAGTCTTGTCCCTTCGCTGCAACAATTGTGCGCCACCCCATGGGTCTCCCGTTCACGGCCTGCTGCGACAGAGCCTGGACTCGAACCAGCATCTCTAGTGGCACAGCTAGCACTGCGGTGCAGTGCCTTAGGGTCTCCCGAGTGGCGCAGTGGTCTACTTACTTTTTAAGTGGAGATCTCTCAACAAATCATTCTCACGATAGCACATTGGTAATACTCAGTGACAAATATCAAACTGGGCTTGGTTAAAACCCTGGATAGGAGACCAACAGTAGGTGTAAATAGATAATTTCTCCAGTAGGAGGTGCTGTCCAGCCCATTGTTTTTTCTGATAGTGGATATAACGTTGAACATGTGACCTTGGTACAAATTTAACATAGACAAACCTTGTATAAAGTATGTTAAAATTTGGATACCATAATAACCTAATTCTGTGGTTTAAATTTCACCCTCAAAACAACAGTTTGATAACATTTTTCAAATCAAGAGTATTTTCCACGTAGATTACAAGTCACACTAGTTAACAAAATACGTTTAAACAACGTTGATTCAAGCAGTTTGTGGCCAGTGGGACCACACTAATATTTGTGTAAACAATTCACAATTGTGTTTTGTGGGTGGCACTGAGTAGTAGACTGTTACCCCATTTCACTGAGCCACAATTCATAGCAGAGGAGGCTGGTGGGAGGAGCTATAGGAGGACGGGCTCATTCTAATGGCTGGAATGGAATTAATGGAACCGTATCAAAAACAAACATTTGGAATCCACATGTTTGACTCCATTCCATTGATTTCATTCCAGCCATTAGAATGAGCCCATCCTCCTATAGCTCCTCCCACCCACCTCTAATCAGTAGGTAAGGCTATAGAGTACGATATGAATATTCAATACGCACAACAGGCTGACTGGGAAGGTGATTTCCCAGTCAAAGTCCTGCAACAGCTACAACGCTAATATGTGTGTAAACTCTTCAGAGTTGTGTTCTGTGGGTGTCACTGAGTAGACTTATACCCCATTGCATGGATCCATAATCCATAGGTAAGGCTGTACAGTAAACTGTAAGTATGCCCCCAATGCAATTCTGAAGTCTAATACATTCACAGTGTGATTTCAACTGTTTTTTTTGTCCAAATATACTAATTATTGTAGTTGTGGAATTTATATAACATTCCAGCATTGTTTAGTATTATAGTCTAAATATGATTCCACTATTTGTATAATTTGCGTCAATTTCAATTAGGGACTTTTCTTTTGAATACAACGCGCAATTCCGCTATTGCGCTTAATTGTTATTGTGGCTAGCTTAACATAGATGGCGAAGGGCACGGTCACAGCCAAAAACGCTCTGGAAATTAACAAAACCTATGCCAGCTGGATCAGACCTATGCCAGCTGGATCTGGAGCGCTGTTTTTATTTTTCTCCGCTCTCTGAAAGAGTAACTACATCAATGGCGACTCATCATTCAGGGCAGGCGGGGCAGAGCCTGTTGTTTTTTGCATGTTATTTTGGCATTAATATGTGTCACATATCAGTTTGCAAACTATGTAAAAAAACAACAACACATAATTGAGTTAATAAAGCTGTATACAAACATGGTCTCTTTTTTGCTTTCTTTAGTAGCAGCTCCAAAATGCAGGTGTTTCAGCCTAGATCAGTGCTTTCTGTGGTGGTGGGGCAGCCAGCTGGAAAATATGGAGCATAGAGGTTGGTAATATTGTTCTTTAGTTGCACTGTGATTGGCTCAGTGTTCTGTCACACATGGGGACACTACTTTTAACATTTTTAATTTGACCTTTATTTAACTAGGCAAGTCAGTTACGAACAAATTCTTATTTACAATGATGGCCTACCAAAAGTCAAAGGGCATCCTGCGGGGACGGGGCCTGGGATTAAAATAAATACAATATAAATATAGGACAAGACACACATCACAACAAGAGAGAACACAACACTACATAAAGAGAGACATAAGACAACATAGCAAGGCAGCGACATATGACAACACAGCATGGTAGCAACAATATGGTAGCAGCATAAAACATGGTACAAACATTATTTGGCACAGACAACAGCACAAAGGGCAAGAAGGTAGAGACAGCAATACATCACACAAAGCAGCCACAACTGTCAGTAAGTGTCCATGACTGAGTCTATGAAGAGCTTGAGATAAAACTATCCAGTTTGAGTGTTTGTTGCAGCTCGACCCAGGGATGTGTGTGGTTTGGGGACCTTTAACAGAATGTGACTGGCAAAACGGGTGTGTATGTGGAGGATGAGGGCTGCAGTAGATATCTCAGATAGGGGGAGTGAGGCTTAAGAGGGTTTTATAAATAAGCATCAACCAGTGGGTCTTGCGACGGGTATACAGAGATTACCAGTTTACAGAGGAGTATAGAGTGCAGTGATGTGTCCTATAAGGAGCATTGCTGGCAGATCTGATGGCTGAATGGTAAAGAACATCTAGCCGCTCGAGAGCACCCTTATGTCGCTATAATCTGTAATGGGTAGGATGGTCATATGAATCAGGGTTAGTTTGACAGCTGGGGTGAAAGAGGAGTGATTACAATAGAGGAAACCAAGTCTAGATTTAACTTTAGCCTGCAGCTTTGATATGTGCTGAGAGAAGGACGAAGGACAGTGCACTGTCTAGACATACTCCCATGGAATTGTATGAGGTGACTAACTTCAAGCTCTAAACCCTCAGAGGTAGTAATAACCCCTGTGGGAGGAGGGGAATTCTTCTTACCGAACCACATGAACTTTGTTTTGGAGGTGTTCAGAACAAGGTTGAGATCAAATTCAATCAAATGTATTTATAAATCCCTTCTTACATCAGCTGATGTCACAAAGTGTGTACAGAAACCCGGCCTAAAACCCAAAACAGCAAGCAATGCAGGTGTAGAAGCACGGTGGCTAGGAAAAACTCCCTGGAAAGGCCAGAACCTAGGAAGGAACCTAGAGAGGAACCAGACTACGAGGTGTGGCCAGTCCTCTTCTGGCTGTGCTGGGTGGAGATTATAACATAACATGGCCAAGATGTTCAAATGTTCATAGATGACCAGCAGGATCAAATAATAATAATCACAGTGGTTGTAGAGGGTGCAACAATGTCAGTTGGCTTTTCATAGCTGATCATTCAGAGTTTCTCTACCACTCCTGCTGTCTCTAGAGAGTTGAAAACAGCAGGTCTGGGACAGGTAACACGTCCGGTGAACAGGTCAGGGTTCCATAGCCACAGGCAGAACAGTTGAAACTGGAGCAGCAGCACGACCAGGTGGACTGGGAACAGCAAGGAGTCATCAGGCCGGAGAGAGCGAGAGAGCACTTATATTCACACAGGACACCGGATAATACAGGATAAATACTCCAGATATAACAGACTAACCGTAGCCCTCCAACAAAAACTATTGCAGCATAAATACTGGAGACTGAGACAGGAGGGGTCGGGAGTCATTGTGGCCCCGTCCGACGATACCTCCGGACAGGGCCAAACAGGCAGGATATAAACCCACCCACTTTGCCAAAGCACAACCCCCACACCACTAGAGGGATATCGACAACCACCAACTTACTATCCTGAGACAAGGCAGAGTAAAGCCCACAAACATCTCCCCCATGGCACGAACCCGAGGGGGGCGCCAAACCGGACAGGAAGATCACGTCAGTGACTCAACCCACTCAAGTGACGAACCCCTCCTAGGGACGGCATGGAGGAGCACCAGTAAGCCAGTGACTCAGCCCCTGTGATAGGGTTTGAGGCAGAGAATCCCAATGGAGAGAGGGGAACCGGCCAGGCAGAGACAGTAAGGGCGGTTCTTTGCTCCAGTGCCTTTCCATTCACCTTCACACTCCTGGGCCAGACTACACTCAATCATAGCACCTACTGAAGAGATGAGTCTTCAATAAAGACTTAAAGGTTGAGACCGAGTCTATCACATGGATAGGCAGACCATTCCATAAAAATTGAGCTCTATAGGAGAAAGCCCTGCCTCCAGCTGTTTGCGTAGAAATTCTAGGGACAGTTAGGAGGCCTGTGTCTTGTGACCGTAGCGTACATGTAGGTATGTACGGCAGGATAGGTAGGAGCAAGCCCATGTAATGCTTTGTAGGTTAGCAGTAAATCCTTGAAATCAGCCCTTGGCTTAACAGGAAGCCAGTGTAGAAAGGCTAGCACTGGAGTAATATGATCACATTTTTTGGTTCTACTGAAGTTTATTTAGTGCTTTATCTAGGTAGCCGGAAAGTAGAGCATTGCAGTAGTCTAACCTAGAAGTGACAAAAGCATTATACATTTTTCTGCATCATTTTTGGACGTAAAGTTTCTGATTTTTGCAATGTTACATAGATGGAAAAAAGCTGTCCTTGAAACAGTCTTGATATGTTTGTCAAAAGAGAGATCAGGGTCCAGAATCACACCGAGGTTCTTCACAGTTTTATTTGAGACGACTGTACAACCATCAAGATTAATTGCCAGATTCAACAGAAGATCTCTGTTTCTTGGGACCTAGAACAAGCATCTCTGTTTTGTCTGAGTTTAAAAGTAGAATATTTGAGGCCATCCACTTCCTTATGTCTGAAACACAGGTTTCCAGGAAGGGCAATTTTGGGGCTTCACCATGTTTCATTGAAATGTTCAGCTGTGTGCCGTCCGCATAGCAGTGAAAGTTAACATTATGGTTTCCAAATGACATCACCAAGAGGTAAAATATATAGTGAAAACAATAGTGGTCCTAAAACGGAGCCTTGAGGAACACCAACATTTACAGTTGATTTGTCAGAGGACAAACCATCCACAGAGACAAACTGATATCTTTCCACAGATAAGATGTAAACCAGGCCAGAACTTGTCCGTGTAGACCAATTTAGGATTCCAACCTCTCCAAAAGAATGTGGTCATCGATGGTATCAAAAGCAGCACTATGGTCTATGAGCACGAGGACTGATGCAGAGCCTCAGTCTGACGTCATTAAAAGGTAATTTACCACCTTCACAAGTGCAATCTCAGTGCTGTGATGGGGTCTAAAACCAGACTGAAGCGTTTCATATACATTGTTTGTCTTCAGGAAAGTGGTGACAACAAAATTGAGAGGAATGGTAGATTCGATATAGGCCGATAGTTTTTTTATATTTTCTGGGTCAAGGTTAAGCTTTTTCAAGAGAGGCATTATTACTGCCACTTTTAGTGAGTTTGGTACACATCTGGTGGATAGAGAGCCATTTATTATGTTCAACATAGGAGGGCCAAGCACAGGAAGCAGTTCTTTCAGTAGTTTAGTTGGAATAGGGTCCAGTATGCAGCTTGAAGGTTTAGAGGCCATGATTATTTTCATCAACGTGACAAGAGATATAGTATTAACAAACTTGTGTCCCCCTTGATCCTAGGTCCGTGCAGACTCAGGACCAATGATCTTAGGAGGAATACGCAGATTTAAAGGGGAGTCCGTATTTTGCTTTCTAATGATCATGATCTTTTTGACCAAGAAGTTCATGAATTTATCACTGCTGAAGTGAAAGCCATCTTCTCTTGGGGAATGCTGCTTTTTAGTTAGCTTTGTGACAGTATCAAACAGACATTTTTGGATTGTTCTTATTTTCCTCAATTAAGTTGGAAAAAATAGGATGATCGAGCAGCAGTGAGGGCTCTTCGATACTGCACGGTGCTGTCTTTCCAAGCTTGTCGGAAGACTTCCAGTTTGGTGTAGCGCCATTTCCTTTCCAATTTTCTGGAAGCTTGCTTCAGAGCTCAGGTATTTTCTGTATACCACGGAGCTCGTTTCTTATGACAAATGTTTTTAGTTTTTAAGGGTGCAACTGCATCTAGAGTATTACGCAAGGTTAAATTTAGTTCCTCAGTTAGGTTGTTAACTGATTTTTGTACTCTGACATCCTTGGGAAGGTGGAGGGAGTCTGGAAGGGCATCTAGGAATCTTTGGGTCATCCGAGAATTTATAGTACGACTTTTGATCATCCTTGGTTGGGGTCTGAGCAGATTATTTGTTGGAATTGCAAACGTAATAAAATAGTGGTCCGATAATCCTGGACTATGAGGAAAAACATTAAGATCCACAACATTTATTCCATGGAACAAAACTAGGTCCAGAGTATGACTGTGGCAGTGAGTAGGAACGGAGACATGTTGGACAACTCCCACTGATGGCTCCGAAAGCCTTTTGGAGTGAGTCTGTGGACTTTTCCATGTGAATATTAAAGTCAACAACAATTTGAATATTATCTGCCATGACTACAAGGTCCGATAGGAAATCAGGGAACTCACTGAGGAACATTGCATATGGCCCAGGAGGCCTGTAAACAGTAGCTAGAAAAAGTGATTGAGTAGTGTGCACTGATTTCATGACAAGAAGCTCAAAAGACAAAAAGTTTTCTTTTGTAAATTGAAATTTGCTATCATGAATGTTAGCAACACCTCCGCCTTTTCGGGATGCGTGGGGATATGGTCACTAGTGTAACCAGGAGGAGAGGCCTCATTTTACACAGTAAATTCATCAGGCTTAAGCCATGTTTCAGTCAGGCCAATTACATCAAGATTATGATCTGAGATTAGTTCATTGACTATAACTCCCTTTGAAGTAAGGGATCTAACATTAAGTAGCCCTATTTTGAGATGTGAGATATCACAATCTCTTTCAATAATGACAGGAATGGAGGAGGTCTTTATTCCAGTGAGATTTCTAAGGCAAACACCGCCTTGTTTAGTGTTGCCCAACCTAGATCGAGGCACAGACACGGTCTCAATGGGGATAGCTGAGCTGACTACACTGACTGTGCTAGTGGCAGACTCCACTAAGCTGGAAGGCTGGTTAACAGCCTGCTGCCTGGCCTGCACCCTATCTCATTGTGGAGCTAGGGGAGTTTGAGCCCTGTCTATGTTTGTGGATAAGATGAGAGCACCCCTCCATCTAGGATGGAGTCCATCACTCCTCAGCAGGCCAGGCTTGGTCCTGTTTGTGGGTGAGTCCCAGGAAGAGGGCCAATTATCTACAAATTCTATCTTTTGGGATGGGCAGAAAACAGTTTTCATCCAGCGATTGAGTTGTGAGACTGCTGTAAAGCTCATCACTCCCCCTAACTGGGAGGGGGCCAGAGACAATTACTCGATGCCGACACATCTTTCTAGCTGATTTACACGCTGAAGCTATGTTGCACTTGGTGACCTCTGACTGTTTCTTCCTAACATCGTTGGTGCCAACATGAACAACAATATCCCTATACTCGCCAGTTTTAGCCTTAGCCAACACCATCTTCAGATTAGCCTTAACGTCGGTAGCCCTGCCCCCTGGTAAACAGTGTATGATCACTGGATGATTTGTTTTAAGTCTAATACTACTGGTAATGGAGTCGCCAATTACAGGGCTTTTCAATTTGTCAGAGCTAATGGTGGGAGGCGTAGGCGTCTCAGACCCCATAACGGGAGGAGGAGAGACCAGAGAAGGCTCGGCCTCTGACTCTGACCCGTTGCTTAAATGGGGAGAACCGGTTGAAAGTTTCTGCCGGCTGAATGAGCAGTCCTACAGCATTTCGTTTCAAAGGGTGACTTAAGAGTAGAGAAAGCTTGTTGGACACTAAGAAAGATTTGTTGTAGAGCATTTAACACAGAATTCGAGGAGGGGCCAGCTGAGTATAAGACTATCATCTGCATATACATGGATGAAAGAGCTTCCTACTGCCTGAGCTATGTTGTTGATGTAAATTGATAAGAGTGTGGGGCCTAGGATTGAGCCTTGGGGTACACCCTTGGTGACAGGCAGTGGCTGAGACAGCAGATTTTCTGACTTTATACACTGCACTCTTTGAGAGAGGTAGTTAGCGAACCAGGCCAAAGACCCCTCAGAGACACCAATACTCCTTAGCCGGCCCACAAAAATGGAATGGTCTACCGTATAAAAAGCTTTGGCCAAGTCAATTAAAATAGCAGCAAAATATTGCTTAGAATCAAGGGCAATTGTGACATCATTGAGGACCTTTAAGGTTGCAGTGACACATCCATAACCTGAGTGGAAACCAGATTGCATACCCGAGAGAATACTATAGTCATCAAGAAAGCCAGTCAGTTAATTATTGACAAGTTTTTCCAACACTTTTGATAAACAGGGCAAAATAGACCTATAACAGTTAGGATCAGCTTGATCTCCCCCTTAAATAAAGGATGAACTGTGGCTGCCTTCCAAGTAATGGGAACCTCCCCAGAAAGGAGAGACAGGTTAAGAAGGTTGGACATAGGCTTAGCAATGATAGGGGCAGCAACCTCAAAGAAGAAGAAGGGTCTAAACCATCTGATCCAGATGTTTTTGTGGGGTCAAGTTTAAGGAGCCCCTTTAGCACCTCAGACTCAGTGACTGCCTGCAGGGAGAAACTTTGTAGCGAGGTAGGGGAAAAAGATGGAGAAGCATCGGGATTAGTTGCATTAGAAGGGGTGGGAGATGAGGAAATGTTGGACGGGCAAGGAGGCATGGCTGAGTCAAATAGGAATCCTGATGATTGAAGAGCTCAGCTACGTGCTTCTTGTCAGTAACAACCACATCATCAAAATTAAGGGACATGGGCATTTGTGAGGAGGAGGGTTTATTCTCCAGGTCTTTTATCATTTTCCAGAACTTCTTGGGGTTAGACCCACAGAGAGAGAATTGCTCCTTAAAGAACTTTGGCCTCCCGGATAGCCTGAGTGCACTTATTTCTCATTTGCCTGAATGATAGCCAGTCAACCTGAGTATGCGTGTGCCGAGCCTTTCGCCAAATGCAATTCTTGACGTGAGTGCTACACCACAAATTCTACAGGTAGAGCTTAAATTCAAGTGCTGCCATAGAGGTACATTAGAAGTGCCCATCCAAGATGGCCACAGATAAAATGTCAAATCATGTTATATCTACCTTATCCTTGATTGGACTGATCATGTCAAAGTCATACTTTCAAAATCTTAGCTAGCAAGCAGTCATCATCATGAATCAAGTCAACAATCTACTGGAAAATCCTTTTCAACCCTTAAATAAATTATAGATAAAACGTATTGGTGCTCATCGGCCATTGGACATAAACATTACACAAGTTGAAAATCTCAAATTCAACAATGGGTGGTTTGGAAGGAATCAGTGGCTAACTACAAGCAATCACTAGCCTGCTATTCAATGGAGTGGGTGTGTGGTCCAAGTCTGTGTTGAAGGGTCTCTTTTCCAAGCTTCAAAGGATAAACATTCACATGCAACACCATGGGCCAGAAAATATTCAATACATTGGCCATGCTGTCAATCCAGAATGACTAGCTCCGACTGAAAATACATTCTGAATGGTCATCCAACTCAGAATTCCAAGTCGGGAACCCGGGCCTCTTTCTGAAGAGCACTGATGTCATGATTCAACGTTGTTTTTTTCCCCCAGAGTTCCCAGTTGTCTTGAAAGCACCATAAATCCGGAGAATGCCAGACTTTGATGGCAAAGTTTAATGACAACATTTTCCCACAAGAAAGACCGCTGCGCCACCTTGTTCAAGTGAGCACAGCACAACAAGTTGACTCCAAAAATGTATTGAATGCTGCTGCATAAATGTTGTAATATGCCAGGGAGACATGTACACTGTAGCTAATGAAGAAATACTAAGTGTATGTCATGTAGTAAGCTGATAGTAGCCTATGTGCGTCACCCTAAACATTTGGTCCCTTTTCCCCTCATAACTTAGTCTACTGTTCTGACTTGGTGGTGCACATGTAGCCTTTAGCCTGTTTTAGAGAAATGTAATCATTGAATATTGTAAGCGCTTTCATTGTCTGCTTATATACCTCCTCTATTTATCCTACGGTTCTGACTTGGTGTACAGGGACAATACTGTAAGAATGACCAATGTTCTGAATTCTGTCACTGTACATTTCAAAAGTGCTCAACAAATAGTTATATTGACTACATTCGTCCTAGCTCGCTCATTAATGTCTTAATCGAACTTATGGATTGCCTCTTATCCACTCATCGTCCCCTTATGCCATAGTTTGTAGATCTCAATTGTCAGTAGAAACCACATTTGTTTAAGCAAGTCAACCATATCTGCTATATTATTTTAAAGGCAGTAAATGATCTGGCTGAATGAGACCCTTGCTAAGAACTGACATGCGCAGAGAGAGGCTCTAGTAGTGTATGCCAATGTTATTCACACTTAAATGAAAATCAGGCATCTTCACTGTTACAAAGTAACAATACATGTTTGTCTGACATTAACAATTCAACTTGTTAGCAGGACCTGTCTAGATGAACGTAATACTATAAAAGAACAGTACAATTAACTGTAAATATACAGGAAGATGCCTGAGAGAAAGCGCTTGATAGGTAGATGTTTGTATGTGCCACAATAACACCTTATTAAAAGACCTTCATGCAATGGTAATAGTAACAATATGTTACTGAGTGCTCATACATGGTACTCACATTCAGTGCACGAAACCTTAACCATTTGTAATATTGAGACCTTGTGGATGATGAATCTTTGAAATGAATTGACACATTTCTGGATCTAGTCTGAGGAGATTTTGGCTTTATTAATAAGACCACAGTCATTTAATAGGCCACCTGTAGGTGGAATTGTGTAACCATAAAGACCAGTTTTGGAAAGCTGTGCTGTGACCTCGCAATAACCTAAATTATTCATACTAAAATATATTTATCATAACAAACTACTCGTAATTTCCCCACAACACAAACTAAAAAGGATGCATGAGGTCCAGGACCAAACATGACCTGGCTGCATCATTCTGGACACACACATTCAGGATACATCTATATACCAAGGTGGTCTGTTACATAGTATGGGGTTCTACAGCTGTTTGAGTGAAGTGAGGTGGGTGGTGCACCAGAGAGGTGGGTTTAGGGTCTAGGAAAGAAGACAAGGCAGATACAGGGTTCCATGCAAACCAGTTGATTAGGGCTGGCGGGTGTGTCATTGGCATGTGGATGGCTCATTAACAGGCTTGAGAGAGGCAGGAGAATGCACACATCCCCCTGGGGCCACAGGGAGAGAAAACAAAATTTAAAAAAATGACACTGTTCTAAAGCAGATAGGGAACACTCCGCTTTTTAATGTCCAGCCAGAATAGGCCATCCCACTATTGAATAAACAGTGGAGTTAGTTGCACCATTGGGGACAATGTGTCATCAATGGATGTTACAGATATTGTAGTTTCAAAGAAGAGAATGTTACATCCAGTGTACAGTAGCTAATTGTTGCATCATGTATGAATATCCATGTTAATTATGTATGAAAACCATTAGTAAACAATTCCATTTTATGTTGCAATTCTACTCCATTCCAACCTTTTGCAACACGTGCTGACTTATTCTTAGCGATGACGAGCAAAGATTTCCAGTCCACCTGTGTCAATTCTCCACCTGAGGTCAACCCGAACCCTTCATCATCATAGCCACTTTTGGCAAATAACAAGATGAAATCAGTGAAAAATCTGAACTGCTCTGGCGAATCTGCCCCTCGACCCAAACCTAAAAATGCTGCTTGTTCACATTTGTAACCTTCCTTGCAGCAACACATCTGCTTAAGAAGGAGGGCGTTCCCCTTTTTAAAAAATGTCAAGAACTCCACTGACCCAAATAATCAAGCCGCTGGTATGAACAGTGCCTATGCAGTGTGGATCTGAGAGTTGCTATTTATACAGCATGATTTATGGCACTTCAACTTATCAGCCTCTTTCTTCCCCTTTCTCTGATTAAGGAATTTCAGTGGAGAACTATGCAGGTATGGAGGAGCTCAGCTTGAAGGGTTCCCTCCTTATCTTGCGAAATTAATACCAGACATAAATACTCATTGACACTTTATTTTTATTCGGGAATGTGCATAATAGAACAAATGTGCTGCTCATGCATGCTCTTACGAAAAGTGATTTGCAGCCTTGAGGGTAGTGTTGACTTTTTTGTAAAAGTGAATCATGTCGAGTCAGTATCCTAATTTCCTGGCACATGCACTAAGCCACAACCATGGCGTAGCAGCACATGCTCACATTAAGTGCCCGATTGCTAGTATCTTTCCATGACATTCACTGACCAGGTGAAATCTATGATCCCTTATTGATGTCACTTGTTAAATCCACTTCAAATCAGTGTCAATGAAGGGGAGGACACAGGTTAAATAAGGATTTTTAAGCCTTGAGACAGAGACATGGATTGTGTATGCGTGCCATTCAGAGGGTGAATGGGCAAGACGAAATATTTAAGTGTCTTTGAACAGGGTATCGTAGTAGGTACCAGAAACATCGGTTTGTGTCAAGAACTGCAAACCTGCTGGGTTTTTCACACTCAGTTTCCTGTGTGTATCAAGAATGGTTCTCCACCCAAAGGACATCCAGTCAACTTGACAACTGTGAGAAGCATTGGAGTCAACATGGGCCAGCATCCCTGTGGAATGCTTTCGACACCTTGTAGAGTCCATGCCCCCACAAATTGAGGCTGTTCTGACGGGAGGGTGAAACTCAAAATTAGGAAGGTTTTTGGTATACACAGCAAAGTTAAAATGGGAGTACAATGTCAGATATTGTTAATTTATACAACAGATTGTGTTATTACTGTGCTTCTGTAACAGTATAACTTTAGACCGTTCCCTCGCCCATACCCGGGCGCGAACCAGGGACCCTCTGCACACATCAACAACAGTCACCCTCGAAGCATCATTACCCATCGCTCCACAAAAGCCGCAGCCCTTGCAGAGCAAGGGGAACTACTACTTCAAGGTCTCAGAGCAAGTGACGTCACCGATTGAAACGCTATTTAGCACGCACCGCTAACTAAGCTAGCCGTTTCACATCCGTTTCACTCACCCCCCTTTTGACCTTCCTCCTTTTCCGCAGCAACCAGTGATCTGGGTCAACAGCATCAATGTAACAGTATTTGAAAAGAAGGTCGACGACATCCGATCCTCGTTTGCTAAGTCAAACGACACCGCTGGTTCTGCTCACACTGCCCTACCCTGTGCTCTGACCTCTTTCTCCCCTCTCTCTCCAGATGAAATCTCGCGTCTTGTGACGGCCGGCCGCCCTACAACCTGCCCGCTTGACCCTATCCCCTCCTCTCTTCTCCAGACCATTTCCGGAGACCTCCTCCCTTACCTCACCTCGCTCATCAACTCATCCCTGACCGCTGGCTACGTCCCTTCCGTCTTCAAGAGAGCGAGAGTTGCACCCCTTCTGAAAAAACCTACACTCGATCCCTCCGATGTCAACAACTACAGACCAGTATCCCTTCTTTCTTTTCTCTCCAAAACTCTTGAACGTGCCGTCCTTGGCCAGCTCTCCCGCTATCTCTCTCAGAATGACCTTCTTGATCCAAATCAGTCAGGTTTCAAGACTAGTCATTCAACTGAGACTGCTCTTCTCTGTATCACGGAGGCGCTCCGCACTGCTAAAGCTAACTCTCTCTCCTCTGCTCTCATCCTTCTAGACCTATCGGCTGCCTTCGATACTGTGAACCATCAGATCCTCCTCTCCACCCTCTCCGAGTTGGGCATCTCCGGCGCGGCCCACGCTTGGATTGCGTCCTACCTGACAGGTCGCTCCTACCAGGTGGCGTGGCGAGAATCCGTCTCCACACCACGTGCTCTCACCACTGGTGTCCCCCAGGGCTCTGTTCTAGGCCCTCTCCTATTCTCGCTATACACCAAGTCACTTGGCTCTGTCATAACCTCACATGGTCTCTCCTATCATTGCTATGCAGACGACACACAATTAATCTTCTCCTTTCCCCTTCTGATGACCAGGTGGCGAATCGCATCTCTGCATGTCTGGCAGACATATCCGTGTGGATGACGGATCACCACCTCAAGCTGAACCTCGGCAAGACGGAACTGCTCTTCCTCCCGGGGAAGGACTGCCCGTTCCATGATCTCGCCATCACGGTTGACAACTCCATTGTGTCCTCCTCCCCAGAGCGCTAAGAACCTTGGCGTGATCCTGGACAACACCCTGTCGTTCTCAACTAACATCAAGGCGGTGGCCCGTTCCTGTAGGTTCATGCTCTACAACATCCGCAGAGTACGACCCTGCCTCACACAGGAAGCGGCGCAGGTCCTAATCCAGGCACTTGTCATCTCCCGTCTGGATTACTGCAACTCGCTGTTGGCTGGGCTCCTGCCTGTGCCATTAAACCCCTACAACTCATCCAGAACGCCGCAGCCCGTCTGGTGTTCAACCTTCCCAAGTTCTCTCACGTCACCCCGCTCCTCCGCTCCCTCCACTGGCTTCCAGTTGAAGCTCGCATCCGCTACAAGACCATGGTGCTTGCCTACGGAGCTGTGAGGGGAACGGCACCTCAGTACCTCCAGGCTCTGATCAGGCCCTACACCCAAACAAGGGCACTGCGTTCATCCACCTCTGGCCTGCTCGCCTCCCTACCACTGAGGAAGTACAGTTCCCGCTCAGCCCAGTCAAAACTGTTCGCTGCTCTGGCCCCCCAATGGTGGAACAAACTCCCTCACGACGCCAGGACAGCGGAGTCAATCACCACCTTCCGGAGACACCTGAAACCCCACCTCTTTAAGGAATACCTAGGATAGGATAAAGTAATCCCTCTCACCCCCCCTCCCCCTGAAAATATTTAGATGCACTACTGTTCCACTGGAGGTCATAAGGTGAATGCACCAATTTGTAAGTCGCTCTGGATAAGAGCGTCTGCTAAATGACTTAAATGTAAAATAACTTTAGACCGTCCCCTCGCCCATACCCTGGCGCGAACCAGGGACCCTCTGCACACATCAACAACAGTCACCCACGAAGCATCGTTACCCATCGCTCCACAAAAGCCGCGGCCCTTGCAGAGCAAGGGGAACTACTACTTCAAGGTCTCAGAGCAAGTGACGTCACTGATTGAAATGCTATTTAGCGCGCACCGCTAACTAAGCTAGCCGTTTCACATCCGTTACACTTCATAATTTTTAAGGTACAAATGACAAATAAGGTACAAATGATTTTCCCTAGGGAGCAATTGGAGCTCAACATAGGCAATGAGAAACAGAGAATGGTCAAAAGTGGCTTAATTTCAAAGGGAGTTTTTTTGCAAAACAAAAATACTAATTTCCCCCTTTGGGATCAGTGGCGAATTGTCTCTTGACATGGTTCGTCCGGTGGAGTTGACATATGTTTTTGTTCAGCTGTGTCACAGTAGGTAGGAAAGTGTGGTGGGCATAATACATTTTCTCTGACATTAGGCGAGCACCGTTTGTTCAGGTGTTAGTATAGAGAAGGATTCCAGGGTGGGCTCAGAGAGTGGAAGTACGGAGTTCAGTCCAGTAGCGATGCGTGGGTAAAATCACCAGGGAAACCAATCCCCCCCAAATTAACCACTGGCACAGGCAATCATCATTACGCATGCCTGGCAACATCGTTTCGCGCACCTGCACCTCATTATGAGGCACACCTGGCCTCCGTCACGTCACTAATTACCTCCACCATATCTGTCACTCCCTTAGTTCTGTTCCCAAGGCAGTATTGGTTATGTGTTTCATATCCAGAGGCTACTCTTGTTTTGTTTCTTTCATGGTTCTTGTACTATTAAATTCACCACCTGCTTTCCGCCTCCCAGTGTCTCCGTTACAGTTTGCTCTATAACCTGTAAGTTCATATGCCTTGACACCGTGATATATAGGCCTAAGGCCGAGACAATGAGAAGACAGTGGCATAATAAATTCAACCACACATTTGTTTCATTACAAAACTGGAGATCAACATCTGTCGGTATTGTCCAATCACATGACCTACAGCATGGTCAAACAATATAATGTTGCTGACATTTTCGGACTACTAAACAACTATTGATTAGGAACCACAGAGAGTTCCCTCAAGTCGCAAAAAAAAAAACCAAAAACAGGAGCTGCCCCCACTATTCCAGCATCATTTCAACTTCAACATCATCCAATCACCTATGCTTAGTCTAATACAGTGACAACTAAAAGATAACAAAAATGATTTAGTCCAATCAACGTAAGCTAAATATGTGGTTGTTCATAGTACTTATTTCTCTGTGTGTGTGGTATGTGTCTGTGCATGCAAGGACAAACATGTTGACTCCCCCTACTTGTAGAGAAACACCATCCTCTTTGCCATCCTCTTTCATGTTACCTTTGTCTAAATGGTCTAGGATTCTGTCATACAGTACACACTTCAAATGTTAGTTGTCCTAGGCTACCTAGCTAAAATACCTGCTGATTAGCTTAACTTTCATGGGCAATGATACGCCAGGCTAGCTACAGTGCCTTGCGAAAGTATTCGGCCCCCTTGAACTTTGCGACCTTTTGCCACATTTCAGGCTTCAAACATAAAGATATAAAACTGTATTTTTTTGTGAAGAATCAACAACAAGTGGGACACAATCATGAAGTGGAACGACATTTATTGGATATTTCAAACTTTTTTAACAAATCAAAAACTGAAAAATTGGGCGTGCAAAATTATTCAGCCCCCTTAAGTTAATACTTTGTAGCGCCACCTTTTGCTGCGATTACAGCTGTAAGTCGCTTGGGGTATGTCTCTATCAGTTTTGCACATCGAGAGACTGAATTTTTTCCCATTCCTCCTTGCAAAACAGCTCGAGCTCAGTGAGGTTGGATGGAGAGCATTTGTGAACAGCAGTTTTCAGTTCTTTCCACAGATTCTCGATTGGATTCAGGTCTGGACTTTGACTTGGCCATTCTAACACCTGGATATGTTTATTTTTGAACCATTCCATTGTAGATTTTGCTTTATGTTTTGGATCATTGTCTTGTTGGAAGACAAATCTCTGTCCCAGTCTCAGGTCTTTTGGAGACTCCATCAGGTTTTCTTCCAGAATGGTCCTGTATTTGGCTCCATCCATCTTCCCATCAATTGTAACCATCTTCCCTGTCCCTGCTGAAGAAAAGCAGGCCCAAACCATGATGCTGCCACCACCATGTTTGACAGTGGGGATGGTGTGTTCAGGGTGATGAGCTGTGTTGCTTTTACGCCAAACATAACGTTTTGCATTGTTGCCAAAAAGTTCAATTTTGGTTTCATCTGACCAGAGCACCTTCTTCCACATGTTTGGTGTGTCTCCCAGGTGGCATGTGGCAAACTTTAAACGACACTTTTTATGGATATCTTTAAGAAATGGCTTTCTTCTTGCCACTCTTCCATAAAGGCCAGATTTGTGCAATATACGACTGATTGTTGTCCTATGGACAGAGTCTCCCATCTCAGCTGTAGATCTCTGCAGTTCATCCAGAGTGATCATGGGCCTCTTGGCTGCATCTGATCAGTCTTCTCCTTGTATGAGCTGAAAGTTTAGAGGGACGGCCAGGTCTTGGTAGATTTGCAGTGGTCTGATACTCCTTCCATTTCAATATTATCGCTTGCACAGTGCTCCTTGGGATGTTTAAAGCTTGGGAAATCTTTTTGTATCCAAATCCGGCTTTAAACTTCTTCACAACAGTATCTCGGACCTGCCTGGTGTGTTCCTTGTTCTTCATGATGCTCTCTGCGCTTTTAACGGACCTCTGAGACTATCACAGTGCAGGTGCATTTATACGGAGACTTGATTACACACAGGTGGATTGTATTTATCATCATTAGTCATTTAGGTCAACATTGGATCATTCAGAGATCCTCACTGAACTTCTGGAGAGAGTTTGCTGCACTGAAAGTAAAGGGGCTGAATAATTTTGCACGCCCAATTCTTCAGTTTTTGATTTGTTAAAAAAGTTTGAAATATCCAATAAATGTCATTCCACTTCATGATTGTGTCACATTTACATTTACATTTAAGTCATTTAGCAGACGCTCTTATCCAGAGCGACTTACAAATTGGTGCGTTCACCTTATGACATCCAGTGGAACAGCCACTTTACAATAGTGCATCTAAATCTTTTAAGGGGGGTGAGAAGGATTACTTTATCCTATCCTAGGTATTCCTGAAAGAGGTGGGGTTTCAGGTGTCTCCGGAAGGTGGTGATTGACTCCGCTGTCCTGGCGTCGTGAGGGAGTTTGTTCCACCATTGGGGGCCAGAGCAGCGAACAGTTTTGACTGGGCTGCGCGGGAACTGTACTTCCTCAGTGGTAGGGAGGCGAGCAGGCCAGAGGTGGATGAACGCAGTGCCCTTGTTTGGGTGTAGGGCCTGATCAGAGCCTGGAGGTACTGAGGTGCCGTTCCCCTCACAGCTCCGTAGGCAAGCACCATGGTCTTGTAGCGGATGCGAGCTTCAACTGGAAGCCAGTGGAGAGAGCGGAGGAGCGGGGTGACGTGAGAGAACTTGGGAAGGTTGAACACCAGACGGGCTGCAGCGTTCTGGATGAGTTGTAGGGTTTAATGGCACAGGCAGGGAGCCCAGCCAACAGCGAGTTGCAGTAATCCAGACGGGAGATGACAAGTGCCTGGATTAGGACCTGCGCTGCTTCCTGTGTGAGGCAGGGTCGTACTCTGCGGATGTTGTAGAGCATGAACCTACAAGAACGGGCCACCGCCTTGATGTTAGTTGAGAACGATACATGATGATACACAAAGGAGAAAGCTAGAGTCTACCTATCCATTGATGTAAATATAGATATTTATTTAACTAGGCAAGTCGGTTAAGAACCAATTATTATTTACAATGACTACCTAGGAACAGTGGGGTTAACTGCCTTGTTCAGGGGCAGAACGACAGACTTTTACCTTGTCAGCTCGGGGATTCGATCTAGCAACCTTTTGGTTACTGGCCCAACGCTCTTAACACAACTAGGCTACCTGCTGCCCCTCCCCTCTAACCACTAGGCTACCTGCCGCCCCTCCCCTCTAACCACTAGGCTACCTGCCGCCCCTCCCCTCTAACCACTAGGCTACCTGTCACCCCATATATCCCCCATCCAGGGCTGTAAAATATAAAATTCATTGGTAGCACTGGTAGTCCAAAAAAGTTAGAAGCGCCGCGGAAAATTTAGGCGCACCAGAGAAAGAAAATGATCGATTGAGATTTGGCCTGTATTTTTATTTTTTTACCTTTATTTAACCAGGCAAGTCAGTTAAGAACACATTCTTATTTTCAATGACAGCCTAGGAACAGTGGGGTTAACTGCCTGTTCAGGGGCAGAACGACAGATTTGTACCTTGTCAGCTCGGGGTTTGAACTCGCAACCTTACGGTTATTAGTCCAACGCTCTAACCACTAGGCTACCCTGCCGCCCTCCCCTCTAACCACTAGGCTACCTGCCGCCCCTCCCCTCTAACCACTAGGCTACCCTGCCGCCCCTCCCCTCTAACCACTAGGCTACCCTGCCGCCCCCCCCCTCTAACCACTAGGCTACCCTGCCGCCCCTCCCCTCTAACCACTAGGCTACCTGCCGCCCCCTCCCCTCTAACCACTAGACTACCTGCCGCCCTCCCCTCTAACCACTAGGCTACCTGCCGCCCCTCCCCTCTAACCACTAGACTACCTGCCGCCCTCCACTCTAACCACTAGACTACCTGCCGCCCCTCCACTCTAACCACTAGACTACCTGCCGCCCCTCCCCTCTAACCACTAGACTACCTGCCGCCCTCCACTCTAACCACTAGACTACCTGCCGCCCTCCACTCTAACCACTAGACTACCTGCCGCCCCTCCACTCTAACCACTAGACTACCTGCCGCCCCTCCCCTCTAACCACTAGACTACCTGCCGCCCCTCCCCTCTAACCACTAGGCTACCTGCCGCCCCTCCCCTCTAACCACTAGGCTACGCTGCCGCCCCTTAGTATTGGGCCTATATGTATTCTTGCTACTTTGAAGCACATGTTGTCCAATAGAAACTAATATGAAACACAGTAAATAAATTATAAAAGCTAAAATTGTGATTCCACTTTAGGAATATTAGGATTCTAATATTCTAATTCTAATATCACTTGTTGTTGATTCTTCACAAAAAAATAAAGTTTTATATTTTTATGTTTGAAGCCTGAAATGTGGCAAAAGGTCGCAAAGTTCAAGGGGGCCGAATACTTTCGCAAGGCACTGTAGTTCAAATTAGCACACATGAGTCAGGCCTGCAGACAGTGACCGGACCTAGCTACAGACAGTGAACTTCCATCCTCTCAAGCCAGGGGCACAATGTATGAATTTATGGTTGGGGACGGTGGCTGGAGTCACTGGAGGACAAAAACATAACGAGATGCAACAATTAAATTTTTATCTGTCAATAATGATGTTTGGCTTATGATGGGATTGGTCTGAAGCCAAATCCAAACTGGCTTCAGCTGAGGCTTTTTTTTGGTGCGCCAGGTCCATTCACAGCTGAGCTCACTCAGTTTAGTTCAACACTGATTGGCTATTATTTTATTTTATTATCAAGGGAAGCCAAATGCTTGCTGTGGCTACCCTGGCATTCAATGCTGGTTGGGGACGGTGGCTACCTAGTCACTGGAGGACAAAAACATAACGAGATGCAACAATTAAATTTTTATCTGTCAATAATGATGTTTGGCTTATGATGGGATTGGTCTGAAGCCAAATCCAAACTGGCTTCAGCTGAGGCTTTTTTTTGGTGCGCCAGGTCCATTCACAGCTGAGCTCACTCAGTTTAGTTCAACACTGATTGGCTATTATTTTATTTTATTATCAAGGGAAGCCAAATGCTTGCTGTGGCTACCCTGACAACAATGTCATGACCTTTTTGACCAGACAACATTAGATAGATACCCTACACATACTGAGACTGATGGGCTCTGTTTAGTTTGCTCGGCTGCTTTCTCTGATAAGATACATTCAGCCTCCTACAAATTGAAGGAAATTTGTGAAACACAGAGAAACTAAAGAAACATTAATTTTATATGGTTTTTTTTTTTTTTTTCACACATTTTCTTTAGGGGGGGGGGCTGGCTTCCCTTGGCTTCCATGAATACACAGGCCTGAATAATACAGGCCTGCAGACAGTGACCGGATCTGTTGTTCTGCTAATAGAAAAAAAAAATGTTAGATTGATGTTCCCTTTAACAAGCATGTTTAGAGCCATTTAGTTTGTGAATGAGGAAATTAGCTACAATCATCCTTGACAATGTGTTGCATTTAAGGTTTTGAGAAACAATGGTAAAAAGGCCCATTCTCATTACTTCTTACATCATTGCTAAAAACCAAAGAAATATTGAACTCTGGAGGACAGTTCTGCTTTCAGACTTAATTAGTTTAAGTCTAAGCCGTGTGTGTGTGGGGGGGGGTCTAATCTGACGTATTAAGATGGTCATACTATGGATCATTTAGCTATTTGATTTGGAATTTTAGGACCCCTCTATGTATATAAAAAATATATAATAATTATAATATTGAATTTGGCCTTTACTACTATAGCCCAGATAAATGCATTGAACAAAACATTCATAAATGGCCAAGATGACAGTTAAAAAACAAGGTTTTGAAGTGTTTGTCCCATATCTACAGACATAAGAAAGCTCAAATATTGATTATATATATTTTTTTACAAATGTTTACCTATTTTTTGGGTCGGCACAAAACTACAAAACTTTTATTCATTTTTAAAAACCGGTACCAGTTACCTTCAGATGAGTTCTGAGACCCTTGTGGGGGTTGTAGAGCAAAACAGAGAACACCATCGTGTTCCCCTTTCCACAGTGGTGTCACATTAGTTTGTAGCCCAGACGGTACTGACTTCAGATGAGTCCCCTGACACTTGTAGGGGTCATAGAGCCTTATTTTACCAGGTAAGTTGACTGAGAACACATTCTCATTTAAAACAACCTGGGAGACAGTTACATGGGGAGAGGAGGGGGAATGAATGACCCAATTGGAAGATGGGGATGATTAGGTGGCCATGATGGTATTCGGGCCAGATTTGGAATTTAGCCAAGACACCAGCGTTAACACCCTTACAATAAGTGCAATGGGAGCTTTAGTGACCACAGAGAGTCTGAACACCCATTTAACATCCCATCCAAAAGACAGCACCCTAAACAGGGCAATGTACCCAATCACTGACCTGGTGAATTGGGATATTATATTTGGGACCAGAGTAAATAGTATCTAAATCTGGCCCTCCAACACCACCTCCAGCAGCATCTGGTCTCCCATCCAGGGACCAACCAAGACCAACCCTGCTTACCTTCAGAGGTACGCCAGCAGTGGGATGCAGGGTGGTATGCTGCTGGCTAATTGTTTGTAAGTCAAACCGTTCTGATGCTACAGATGTTTTCGTGAGAATTTAGATTTTCGGGATGTCTCATGTCTCATGGTCTCATGACAAACTTTTCTCTAGCTCTGGCACCTTTCACCGCAGATGCGGAAGTCCGACATCGGTGGATGCAGTGGATTGAGACCAGTGGTGGCTGGTGGGAGGAGCTATAGGAGTACAGGCTCATTGTAATGGCTGGGATGGAATAAATGGAACGGAGTCAAATGTGGTTTCCATATGTTTGATGTGTTTGATACTGTTGCATTTATTCCATTCCAGCCATTACAATGAGCCCGTCCTCCTCCCACCAGCCTCCACTGATTAAGACACATCCAATGCAAAACATTTTTTTTTTTTAAATTATGTTACTCTAGGGAGTTTTAACGTACGTGTGCACATGCACTCATTTTCGAATCAGAAAAGCAGACAAGATGGGTCTTGGGATGTTACTTTTTAGTCCAGAAAATGTGTCTATGGTGGACTCCCTCCCATTTTGGATGAATACCCGGTAAAATATGTTGTATTGCCTGGTGAAATACAGTACAACATTTACGATTGCCTGAAATTGTGGTGGGGTAAAAAAAAATCTGCAGATGGCCCGATTCCCTTTTTATTCAAAGACAAACTGGAACAATATTTGTTTTGTCATTCTACAGTAATTGTATCCCTGATGGACTGTAATAGAAATAATATGCTGTTGCTTGGGAGCTTTTGGTTCAAACAAACACAAACCAGGAAAAAGGACCTTGTGTTAAGGATTGTTCCAGAAGGCATACAGTGCATTCGGAATGTATTCGGACCCCTTGAATTTTTCCACATTTTGTTACATTGTATTCTAAAATTGATTAAATAAAAATAAATCCTCAGCAATCTCCACACAATACCCTATAATGACAAAGTTAAAACAGGTTTAGATATTTTTGCAAATGTATTCAAAATAAAAAACATGAATACCTTATTTAGATAAGTATTCAGACCCTTTGCTATGAGACTTGAGACCTGTTTCCATTGATCATGCTTGAGATGTTTCTACAACATTGGAGTCCACCTGTGGTTAATTTAATTGATTGGACATGATTTGGAAAGGCGCACACCTCTCTATATAAGGTCCCACAGTTGACAGTTGACAGTGCATGTCAGAGCAAAAACCAAGGTTGAAGGAATTGTCCCTAGAGCTCCGAGACAGGATTCTGTCGAGGCACATATCTGGGGAAGGGTACCAAAACGTTTCTGCAGCATTGAAGGTCCCCAAGAACACAGTGGCCTTCATCATTCTTAAATGGAAGAAGTTTGGAACCACCAAGACTCTTCCTAGAGCTGGCCGCCCGGCCAAACGGAGCAATCGGGGGAGAAGGGCCTTGGTCAGGGAGGTGACCAAGAACCTGATGGTCACTCTGACAGAGCTCTAGAGTTCCCCTGTGGAGATGGGAGAACCTTCCAGAAGTACAACCATCTCTGCAGCACTCTACCAATCAGGCCTTTATGGTAGAGTGGCCAGGCGGAAGCCACTCCTCAGGAAAAGGCACATGACAGGCCGCTTGGAATTTGCCAAAAGAAACCTAAAGACTCTCAGACCATGAGAAACAAGATTCTCTGGTCTGATGAAACCAAGATTGAACTCTTTGGCCTGAATGCCAAGCATCACGTCTGGAGTAAACCTGGCACCATCCCTACGGTGAAGCATGGTGGTGGCATCATTATGTTGTGGGGATGTTTTTCAGTAATAGGGACTGAGAAACTAGTCAGGATTGAGGCAAAGATGAACGGATCAAAGTACAGTTTACCTTTATGTGATTCAACAAAATTAGCAAACATTTCAAAAAATCTGTTTTGGCTTTGTAATTTTGGGGTATTGTGTGTAGATTGATGAGGAAAACAACTTAATCAATTTTAAAATTGATTAACTAGATTCTGAGGGGACTGGCTTTCATTCAGCCTCAAGAGCATTGGTGAGGTCGGGCACTGATGTTGGGCGGATAGCCCTGGTTCGCAGGCGGTGTTCGATGGGGTTGAGGTCAGGACTCTGTGCAGGCCAGTCATGTTTTTCCGCACCGATCTCAACAAACCATTTCTGTATGGACCTCCAGCTATGCTAGGTTGGCTATACCAGTTAGTCTAGTTGTGGGAGGTAGAGGTAAATGCCACCTGTATAAAGATTTGGATCTCCCTGTATCGAGCCGACTGCCAAACCCTCACCGTGGCCTGAAGATTTACATCAATATTCCATGATGTATCGTCACCTGCTTTGCATTGTCTGGCACGACTCTTTTACCTACATTCCGCTCTTCTTCTGTTACCTTAGGCCACCTGCTGGGGATGCATTATTGGCCAGAGGTTAGCAGCAGTGCTATTTACATTTCAGCAAACCAGCAGCTATGTGTCCCGCCCGTCCATCAAGAGGAGTCTCTCGTAGTGGCGAATCTCAACGAGCCTGTGAAGTCTGGCAACGTAAGATTAGCTGGTGACAGTAACTTAGAAACTAGTGTTGCTGCTGCTGGGACTCTGAGATAGATTCAGACAGAGAATCAGACTCAGAGCATATTTGAGTGCAGGATCCCAGAGTCTTTGGTAACACATGGCTCTTATACCTCTATAGAGCAATGCAATTGCTCTATTAACGACATTGTTGGAATAAGCTGCTGAAATAGACCACCAGACCATTTAAATTAATGAAGTTATTGTTGTCTACTCTTCCATGAACTGGGCTTCATGACATCCCAGTGTAAGGTATTGCAACATGGAGCTCAGAGCAGACTCCTGAGTCTAGCATAGTTTTAAACCCTTAAACACGTAGTGCAATTCAGACTCAGAACCCCTGGCTCAACAGTGGGAGGATTTATTGAGCTGATAACTAAATCTGACTCAAATGCCCTTTCAGCTACAAAGCTGAATATTTAATAGGACAGGAACAGCGTGATGCCTGTCACACTCACACCCTTGTGTCAGAAACAGCACAGTTGTTTCTCAAGAATACACTGGCCCGGCATTATTTATCCGGCATTGGGAAGAGGGGGAGACAAACCTTCAAGTAAAAGTGAAGTAAAATGTTTTCTTCATTTTTAAACAGTTCGACATAGACTACACTGCTATTACATAGCCTGAAGTGAACCAAAACAACTATGACCACATTGTTTGTAAAAACCTCTCGGAAGTGTACAGGGTTGCTGTCTTCAGGTGTCTGAAGAATGCCATATCCAAACCAGTAACAAGGAGCTCACCTGACTGCTGTCCATTTGACCATGAGACAGACAGTTTCCATCATCATCGGTGTCATGCAGGCTCTATAAGATGTGCTGCCCTTGGGTTGTTTTTCCCTTTTAAATGAATTCAAAAACAACCCTCCATAAAACAAACTCCTACACAAAATAGTACATACGTGGCGAATCAGACTAGCAAGCAAGTAAGCATTTCACTGTACTGTTTTACACCTACCCTATGCTGTGCATGTGACAATAAAACGTTGAAACTTGAAACTTGCTGCATCGGACACACCTAGCAGCTCGAAAGGCAGTGCATGTGAGGTGCGCACAGTAAACACAGCACCCAGGCGGGAGCAATGGGGAAACTGAGCTCAACACAACCATGAAGATATGCCCCAGTCATCTGCCCTGGTTCTGGGTGAGTAATTGTTTGTGAGTTCTGTGTCAACCTTATGGAACTTGTAAGCAGTGTAGGACTGTAAATGGAGCGGTCCTTTTCGTTCTAGTGGCACAGCTCTGTAAATGGATAAAACACACAAAACCACCAAAAGCAAATCATACAACTCCCTTCGCATTAGCTTGCTAATTAAATCAATATCTACTTACATTTAGCCACCTATATTTAGTGGGTCAGCCAAAAACAGTAAATAATGTATTCTCCATGTCTGCAAAACAATACCCGACCATTCCTGTTTCTTAAATTAATTAATTAGATTAGTTAGCTGGTGATTACGTTGTTTACGTGTACACTCTTAAAAATAAAAGGTGCAAGTTGGAACCAAATAAGGTTCTTGAGAGCGATGCCATAGGGGAATCATTTTAGGGTCTGAAGAACCATAAATGGGATAGGTCTTGGAAGAACCATACAAAAATCCAAAACCAGAACATTTTCAGCCCTCGAGGACCAGAATTGAGTCACCCTACTGAAGGGTTTTAAGCCTTATTTGCATATTTCCCAGGGTCCATACGAACAAATTGAGTTCCCAGTACCACCCATGACTGTTCTTGCTAATTATTTAAGACAATGCAATGCATATTTCATAATGCCTTCTTTTGAGGGCCTAGTTTTACCCTAAGACAGTGGCCTGAAACTCATTCTGTAGTTTACAGGTAATTCCTATTGGAATCCAGCCAGAGTGAGGATATCCAACATTTACAATTTTTATTCACTCACAACCCGCATTCAGAATGAATGCCTTGGTTGGGAAGACTAAGATATGAGACTATCTTAAGCATCTAAAGTGAAACAACCATTTCAGTAACGGGTGCAATAACTCCAAGTAACAGACTGGAATAGTTTAGAAAAATGTATGTTATTTATACTTGAGTAACATAAGATGAATTAATCAATCAATGTACACTACCGTTCAAAAGTTTGGGGTCACTTAGAAATGTCCTTGTTTTTGAAAGAAAGGCACATGTTTTGCCCATTAAAATAGCATCAAATTGATCAAAAATACAGTGTAGACCTTGTTAATGTTGTAAATGACTATTGTAGCTGGATACGGCAGATTTTTTAATGGAATATCTTCATAGGCGTACAGAGGCCCATTATCAGCAACCATCACTCCTGTGTTCCAATGGCACGTTGTGTTAGCTAATCCAAGTTTATCATTTTAAAAGGCTAATTCATCATTAGAAAACCGTTTTGCAATTATGTTAATGTGACAGGTTAAAGGAAATATTCATAGCCAGTTATACATTAAAAAGTATTAGTAAATTCATAGTATGTGGGGATCTTAAAATATCTAAGGTTATAAAGAAGATGCATTCAGTATTAGTTGATAGAGATTGATAACATTCATATAATTGTGTTAACGATAAAATCTGTCAAAGGGTACGAATTGTGAGAGTAATGTGTAAACGTTATATTGATTACTTTATTTTGTGGTGCCTAAAAGTGTTCATGTGTGATCTACGAAATGCTCTTAATCTATGAGCCGGAGATCGATTGCTCGGGTCTCCACCCATATTCCTGGGGAAATCGCGGTCTTTTCTCGATGAACTAAAAGTTGAATTGAGAAAACAATACCATATCACTCTCGTGATTATTTCTCCCCTGTTTTCAGGTACTTTATTCATGATAAAAAAAGAGTAATTTAAATGTAATAACTTGCTAACGTTAAGAGTGTTTAAGGTGTGTCTTAGTAACATCTTGAGGAAGTTAGAGTTAAGTTTGCAGAGAGTAATATTAGCCCTGCTCGGTTGTAGCGAAGAATAGCATCGTACTGAGAGTAGCTGCCATCTTATGTCGATTGTGAATGAACATGTGCGTTGTTAATAAGATATTTTGCTGTGTGATTTGTATAATGGTTTTCCTGTTGTTTTGTAATGTGTTACTTTTGTGAAATGATTGAACTAAAAGTTTAATTGAGAAAACAATACCATATCACTCTCGTAACATTAGCACAGCTGAAAACTGTTGTTCTGATTAAAGAAGCAATAAAACTGGCCTTCTTTAGACTAGTTGAGTATCTGTAGCATCAGCATTTGTGGTTTCGATTACAGGCTCAAAATGGCCAGAAACAAATAACTTTCTTCTGAAACTCGTCAGTCTATTCTTGTTCTGAGAAATGAAGGCTATTCCATGAGAAAAATTGCCAAGAAACTGAAGATCTCGTACAAAGCAGTGCACTACTCCCTTCACAGAACAGTGCAAACTGTCTCTAACCAGAATAGAAAGAGGAGTGGGAGGCCCCGGTGCACAACAGAACAAGAGTACATTAGAGTGTCTAGTTTGAGAAACAGATGCCTCACAAGTCAACTGGCAGCTTCATTAAATAGTACCTGCAAAGCACCAGTCTCAACATCAACAGTGAAGTGGCGACTTCGGGATGCTGGCCATCTTCAAACAGCAGAAAATACAATATTTTTGTTATTGAAAAGATGTTTCACAATGGTTTAGATGGTACACTGATTCTCTCTCTATATATATTGCTTGTTTTGTCACATATACTGAAATTAGGCAAACTATTAGAATTTTAGCAACCAGGAAATGGCGGAGCGATTTCTGCATATTGCACCTTTAACACGGGCCAATTTGTTGTGTGCTATGAAAGGGACACATCTGCAGGTTTCATACAGTTCAAGAAACTTTCAGAATTCTGGAGAACCGTAGACGCCATGTCAAGAACCCCACACTTATCTCAAAGGTTCTTTATCGGGCAAGAGTTCTCCAAGGAACCTTAAGGAACTGAAGATGATTTTTCTCAGTACAACATACTCGTTTAAGGGGCTGGATTCAAACTGTATCGCTGAAGTATCACAGAAGATCTACGTTAAAATGTAAAAGTAATATCCGATTGAGTTGACATATGCCGTTTACCGTGAATGCAGTCTTCGCGAACGCGGAACATTGCCTTTAAATTTCAGTCGAGCTATAACTCGGACCTTCCACGATACTTCTGCGATTCGGATTGAATCCAGCCCTAAACATTGCATGGTCGTCATAGTTTCACCTTTGTGGTCTTAGCCAGTGGTCACAGCGTCTGGTGAAACAGGGTGTTCCACCAATTTGGTGCCCTTTGAGATGCGTATCTTGGTCAACAAAAACGTTTTAACATTCCGTCAAAAAGAGTACATGTTCAACTTCATTAAAAAAACACGTTTTCCCCATCTCAAGAAGTTCAATAAAAAAAATACTATAGTAAGTGCCAAATAAAGTAACAGGGTTGACAATTTCAACTTAAATCAGCCATAAATCCTCTTGTGACAGGGGGAATGGAACCCTTTTTTATTATTATTATATATATTTTTTACATTCTAGCCTGTCTATCTATGGGTAACAGGGTTGAAATGTTATACATGACCTGCTCAGTTTTCCACCGCAAAACACCAGGAAATGGCCAAAAAGTGTAGAACCAGCTCACATGCGTTTACACCACGATTTGACAATCAGATATTCAATGTTTCTTTAGAATACATTTTTTTGCAGAGGTAGTTTCATCATATTAAAATGAGAGTTCAGTTCACATAAAAGGGTGGACCTTTAAATGAGGGCCAAACATAAATGAATCCCTAATCACATGAAATAAATACTAATCCTCAGAAATGACTTTTGTAAAAGCAACGGTATGAGGCTTTACAATGATGGTGAATACTTGCATATATTTTTGGGTTCAGTGGGTTAAAATCATCCTAGAAGTTACAGAGGGCGCATGGAGGGACACGTCAAATGCAGAATTTTGGCAATTTATCAAGTCGTTATTCATATAAAAAAAATCAGATTTATTGAATTTGCCATGTGGTCTGCACTGAGTTTTCAAAACATTAGGATCACCTTCCTAATATTGAGTTGAACCCCTTTTTGCCCTCACAGCTTCAATTTGTCAGGGCATGGACTCTACAAGGTGTTGAAGTGTTTCGCCGGGATGCTGTCCCATGTTGACTCCAATGCTTCCCACAGTTGTGTCAAGTTGGCTGAATGTCCTTTGGGTGGTGGACCACTCTTGATATACACAGGAAACTGTTGAGCATGAAAACCCAGCAGCGTTACAGTTCTTGACACACTGATGTGCCTAAAAATCCTTCTTTAACCTGTCTCTTCCCCTTTACTTCTGATTGAAGGGGATTTAACAGATGAATCAATAAGGGATCATAGCTTTCACCTGGATTCACTTGGTCAGTCTACGTCATGGAAAGAGCAGGTGTTCCTAATGTTTTGTACACTCAGTGTATATTAAAGGACACTTCATTGAATAAAACAGAATTTAAAAAATCAATATTGGTGCAAAATGTCTACTTAAAATAACAAAAGGCACTAATTTCATGGAACGATCCAAACATTTCCTCTAACCTATTTAATGTCTCAGTGTAACCACCATTTCCCTGTAAAGGGTACTAGGCCAACGTCAAGCACGACAAACATGCCTTGAACAATGTGGTAAATTCCTCCAACCTCCCGTCTAATATGTGAGAAAATGTGAAAACAGATATTCTAAATACTGTATCAAGGTCAATGTAGGCCTACTGTATTTGGAGGTCCTTCAAGACATAGACATATAGCTCAGATATTTAATTTCTCTTTGCACAGTGGCTGATATCACTGACATAAAGAACATATACAGTGGGGCAAAAAAGTATTTAGTCAGTCAACAATTGTGCAAGTTCTCCCACTTAAAAAGATGAGAAAGGCCTGTAATTTTCATCACTTCAACTATGACAGACAAAATGAGAAAAATGACCAAACCAAAATAGAGACATACAAAGCTCTCTAAAGTCAGGGCGTGACAGTTGATTATTTAGTTTGCCCTGTTTACATTCTTGAAGGTAAGGAGGAGGATATGACTAGCTGATATGAGTAACTTTCAGAGGTATCATATCATAAATAATTGTTCCCCACAATGAAATCAGGGAGGGGACTGTGGATCTGTCTCTGTCCGTTAGTACGTAAGTGTGTTCGTTCGTATGTTAGTGAAATCATTATTCTAATACACACAAGTATTCATTAAAGCACACACAGAAGTGAAGCATCAATCCATGCAGAGTTTATTAAAGATATCAACAGTAGCTAGGTTTCCATCCAATTGACGACAGATTTTCATGTGAATATTCTAAAATCTGCATAAAAATAATATGCACATTTTCCCACCAGGATGTGTTTCCATCAAATTGACTGTGTGTGATGATGTAGTGCACATAAAAATACCACATGAATCTAAAATACACATACATCAAATCAAATGTTATTGGTCACATACATGTGTTTAGCAGATGTAATTGTGGGTGTAGCGAAATGCTTGTGCTGCTAGTTTCCGACAGTATCTAACAAAGTAATATCTAACAATTTCACAACAAATACCTAATACACACAAATCTAAGGAAAGGAATGGAATTAAGAATATATAAATTCATGGACGAGCAATGTCAGAGAGGCATAGACTAAGATACAGTAGATAGTATAGAATACGGTATATACATATAAGATGAGTAATGCAAGATATGTGAACATTATTAAAGTGACATTATTAAAGTGACTAGTGATCCATTTATTAAAGTGGCCAATGATTTCAAGTCTGTGTATGCAGCAGCAGCCTCTCTGTGCTAGTGATGGCTATTTAACAGTCTGATGGCCTTGAGATAGAAGCTGTTTTTCAGTCTCTCAATCCCAAGCTTTGATGCACCTGTTCGGACCTCGCCTTCTGGATGATAACGGGGTGAACAGGCAGTGGCTCGGGTGGTTGTTGTCCTTGATGATCTTTTTGGCCTTCCTGTGACATTGAGTGCTGTAGGTGTCCTGGAGGGCAGGTAGTTTGCCTCTGGTGATGTGTTGTGCAGACCACACCACCCTCTGGAGAGCCCAGTGGTTGTGGGCGGTGCAGTTGCCATACCAGGTGGTATACAGTATGGTGATACAGCCCGACAGGATGCTCTCAATTGTGAAGTTTTGAGGATCAGTGAAGTGGAGGTGTTGTTTCCTAGCTTCATCACCTGGGGGCGGCCCGTCAGGAAGTCCAGGACCCAATTGCACAGGGCGGGGGTCAGATCCAGAGCCTCCAGCTTGATGATGAGCTTGGAGGGTACTATGGTGTTGAATGCTGAGCTATAGTCAATGAACAATATTCTTACATAGTTATTCCTCTTATCCAGATGGGATAGGGCAGTGTGCAATGTTATGGCGATTGCTGTGGACCTATTCGGGCGGTAAGCAAATTGAAATGGGTCTAGGGTGACATGTACGGTGAAGGTGATATGATCCTTGACTAGTCTCTCAAAGCACTTCATGGTGACAGAAGTGATTGCTATGTGGCGGTAGTCATTTAGTTCAGTTACCTTTGCATTCTTGGGTACAGGAACAATGATGGCCATCTTGAAGCATGTGGGGATAGCAGACTGGGATAGGGAGAGGTTGAATATGTCCGTAAACACACCAGCCAAGCTCGTCTGCGCATGCCCTGAGGACGCGACTAGGGATGCCGTCTGGGCCGGCAGCCTTGCGAGGGTTAACAGGTTTAAATGTCTTACTCAAAGCAGGCACAGACTCAAACAGGCAAAGAACATGTTCAGCTTGTCCGAAAGCAAGACGTCGGTGTCCACGATGTAGCTGGTTTTCCTTTTGTAGTACTTTTCCTTTTCTCCCACATAAAAATACCTTTTGCCGTTAAATTCCACAAATTCCATCGCATTTTCCACTCTACTGATAATTTTCTCACACAAAATTATATAGTTAGTGTGCCCACTCTGGTCTTGGCAGGGTATTGCTTACATGATGAGATTGTTATGGACAAAAGAGTGAGATAGGTTTTATTAGTCAAACGGCAGCCAAGCATCGATCATCATGTCACCAGAATAAGATCCTCAATATTAATTGGAAAGGAGCATCAAGCTCATCACCGTGCACTTTCACAACCTTGTGAAGTTCATCATAATTTATTTGATCTGTAGCCTAATAAACTGCATGCTTTCCCGAATCATAGTGGGAGGACCACACACCATAAAATCGCGTTACTCCAAGTTTACTTCGATATGATGGATATTATATCAATATTTGCGCATAAAATCGTTTCCACCTACATTTCTCGCATAATTAATTGTACCGACACAAAAAGATCCCACCTTGTCTAAGGTATTTTGTTTTGTTGACATTTGGAACAGTTACCGACACATTTTCTGTTTCCATCAGGCCTGTCATTAAAAAAGAACTATCCGTAAAGAGGTTGGATGGAAACCTGGTTATTGACTTGCACTGGGCTATATGCCCTGTTTCTCCAATGAAAAATATTCTCATGGTTTTGGTAGCACAGATGTGTCTGGTGGGTAAATATTATACGAAATCTACTATCCAGTTCTATAAATAGCCTTGTTTACTTTACCAAATGTAAAACGTGAATGTGCAGCCTAATGCACTCATCACCTGATTGTTGTCAGAAAGCCCAAGCAAAGGATCAGGTAACAAATCCTCCAGCCATCCATATTAGGATCACACAGACTCTTCATCAAGCGCTAGAAAATGATGTCACATGTCAGGGACACATGCAGGTTGCATTACGATTTTGCTTTCAAATCAAAGAGGCACGCTGTTGATTTCATCTATATTACAGATATCAAATCTATTCCCAGATTTCTTGAGTTTCAGTATAGCAGTTCAAAGGCACAAGGCAGAGGCACACTGGCTCTCGGTGTAGAACTTAGGTGAGCCCGGAGGATATTTTGTCAGATTCTATAGAGCTCGTTTAGGACATAGCATAGCTGCTGGCCTTCTCTAACAGGCGCCATGGCAACTGAACGCTGCACATTTTACATCAACCCTGAAAAAGCAAGAAGAGAAAAAAAAAAGAAGAGAAGATTTCCTCCACTAACAGCCTCATTTAGTTTGCTAAGCCCATCAAAAGCTCTTTGCGTGTGCGTGCGTGGGTGTGTGCGTGGGTGGGTGGGTGCATGTATGTCTGTGTGCATTTGTGTGAGCGTGTGCAATTTTTTAAATGGGTTTATTGCTGTACAATTTCATATTTGAAAAAGTTGATACCAGCTAACAATACACAGATGAGGTGGAGATGTGAATATTATATGACAACCAGACTGTAAAGTGTGCTGCACTAATACAATTGAATAAATGAGGAAACTTGCTGCCTTCTTGCTGCCACTTGCTGTATTCTCTCTGCCCTCTCCTCACCTCCCCCTCCTTCCGGACCAAGAAGGTAAGAATGACTGGGCAAGCTGTTCCTCATCACTAAGCTCTACAGGCAGACTTTGGAAAGGAAGGGTTTTTACACTACAGTCAATCAACCAGCCACAGCAAGGCTTTAACTACGGAAACAAGGTGCCAAGGTCTTCAGGTTTAAAAATCCTCTGCTAAAATTTCCTAGTTCAGTCAGTATAAAATCTTTTAAAAAGTAAAGCATTCTATCTGAGGAATAAATGTTCATCTTTATAGAGTCTCTGTCTGTCTGACAAGTTGTTTATGACAAGTGATCACAGAAACGCTCCAAACCAGCTTAAAACCCATGTCTAAGTCTAAGCTGTTGGGGAGGGTTCTAAGCTGACATATGGAATTGTTTTAAGATGGTTATACTTTGGATCATTAAGTTATTTAATTTAGAATTCTAGGACCCCTGTAGGTATAAAAAAATTGTTTTGATAAAATATAGAATTTGGTCTTTAATACTATAACAAATTCATAAATGGCAAAAATGACAATCAAAAAATGAATCACAAGGAACAAGATGTTTAAGTGTCTGTCCTATATCTGAGAGATAAAAGAAAGCTCAAGAAAATAATATATATATATATATATATATATATATATATATATATTTTTTTTTACACATATTTAACATCTTTTTTGGGGTAGGCACAAAACTACCTCCATACTTCCATTAATTAAAAAAACCCATTAACGTTTACCTTCAGACGAGTTCCATGACACTTGTGGGCGTCATAGAGCAAAACGGAGAACACCATCGTGTTCGTGAGAATCTCTCCAGTGTTTGTAGCCAAAATGGTTCAGACACTACGACTCCCACATACGGGGCTTGTGGGAGTCGTAGAGCAAAACAGAGAACACCATTGTGTTAATAGTTCATAGGTGTGGTGGATTGAGATGCAGCCCATGCAGAAGAACAGATATCCCTAGCTTAAACTGATGCACCGGTGCGTCAATAGTTTTTATTTAAAAGCATGACATTTTCAGTCTCTATAGTTTGCAACTGAAAGGACAGATGAGATGGTTGTTTCCCCCATTATGCTTAAGGCTTTTGTCTTAGTTAGAAACGGTTGAGAATGGAAAAAGTGGTTTGCGGTTAAACAGACAGTCTGTCTGAAATCAGCATATGACTCATGACTTTGAGTTTCATCCCACTCTATTAATCTCCTGCATCTTGAATAAGAGACGGAGGAAGACAATCAGAGTCATTCCACTTCGGGAGACAGAGACGCTGACTATGGTATCGCATAAATGTATGCTACAGGGGCTTGTGTATGCTTTGTTCAATTTTAATGAGGCTCCTTGGCTGTACTGCCGTGGGGAAAACCATACTAATGCTAACGCCACAGTGCTGCAACGTTCAGACAACGTTTCCATGTATTGTTGTCGCGTATACTCCCTCTCCGGCCTCTAGGTCATTAGGCTGCTGATTATCCCAAACAACTGTCACCATTGTCTCGTGCACCTACGCCTCATGACACTCCCCTGGACTCCATCCCCTCCTTGATTATCTTCCTTACATCTGTCACTCCCCTTGGTTCTTTCCTCAGGTGTTATTGACTTTGTTTCTATGTCGGTGCGTTGTTTGTGTTTCGTGTTCATTGTTTATTTTATTTATTAAAACACTCCCTGAACTTGCTTCCTGACTCTCAGTGCACTCGTTACAATTGTACACATTGTTGACCGTCGATTTGATACAAGGTAGGGCCAAATTATTTTCACAGAAAAATCTACCTTTATTCTGAAAGAAAAATACCATTAAAAAAGACAATATTTCTATTCCCTCTGTACAGAGATGGTTTCAGTACATTTGTGATCTTTCCATGAATTGGGTGTGACATGGAAAGTCATCTAAAAAAAGGATTTCATTACTTGAGTAATTGGCATCCTAATAGGATGCTTGTTTATTTGTTGAGGCAATTTGATGTGGTTATTAGGGACTATTATGCAGAGGGCATTTTAATCAGGGATTAGAATGCATCGTAGGAGATGTTCCAGTGCCCACAGCTGGAGACAGCTGCTCTGAGGGCGATGTTCAAATCAACCATTTTTCTCACATTTAAGGTGCCTGGCTAACAGGCTGTTCAATACTGAGTGATTGCCACCACAGCCTCAACCAAATATTAACAGAGGAAAACTTTCACCTGGAACCATAACATGTGGGAGAGTATGTTGTATCTGGAGCGTAACAATCACCTTTGCTCCAACGGTGTTGCGTACGGAAATAAAAAGCCATGGTCATGTACACAGGCTCCTAACACACACACATGCATATGTAACAGTATAGCTTCCGTCCCTCTCCTTGCCCCAACCTGGGCTCGAACCAGGGACCCTCTGCACACATCAACAGTCACTCAACAGTCACTCATGTCACTCATGAAGCATCGTTACTCATCGCGCCACAAAAGCTGCGGCCCTTGCAGAGCAAGGGGAACCACTACTTCAAGGTCTCAGAGCAAGTGATGTCACCGATTGAAACGCTATTAGTGCGCACCACCGCTAACTAGCTAGCCATTTCACATCGGGCCACACATACACATGCACACACGCAAGCACGCAAACCCACCCACCCACACACACCCACACCCACACACACCAGTAGCGGTGTGTGGGTAAAATCCCTGGGGAAGCCAGAAGAAAAAGCCATATTACAAACTATGTGCTGTGAAAGTTGCGTTGTTTGCTCTGTATCCCGTTAGTTCATATGCCTTGTCACTTCTTAAGGCCGAGACAATAAGAAGACACAATGGCAGAATAAATTCAACCACACCTTTGTTTCATCACAAAACAGAAGAGTAACCTCTGTCTGGTGAACACAAAGCATATTGCATGTAACAAACTTGAAACAATTGAACATTATGAAACATCAAAGATACCAGGCTTGGGCTTCATAGCAGATTTTGAAAAGGTGTTTTATAAAGTATGACTACAATTTATATGTATATACAGTAAATGCCTGGACTACTTTAATTTCGGTGAATCTCTTATACAATAGGTTAAAGTTATGTACAGCAAACCCAGGTGTAAAATAGTAAATAATGATCACATCTCAGAAAGTATTGAGCTTTAAATAGGAGTAAAACAAGGGTGTCCGTTGTCTCCATGTCTACTTATTATGACCATTGAAACGCTAGCTATTAAAATTAGATCCAACAAGAACATCAAGGGGTTAAAAATCCCGGGGATAAAAATAAAAGTGTTCATATATGCCAATGCTTTTTCTTAAGTCCGCAGTCTGGATCCTTGCACAGTCACATTGAAGATCACTTTTCTAGCCTCTCTGGACTAAAACCTAAATATGACAAGTGTACCATATTACGTATTGGATCGTTAAAAAACAATGTTTACACTGCCTTGTAGTTTACCACTAAAGTGGGTGGATGGTGAAGTAGACATACTTGGTATTCACATCTCAAAAAATATAAATGAATTTACCATAATCAATTTCAATAGAAAGTTAGCGAAATAGATACGATTCTGCAACCATGGACAGGTAAATACTTGTCTATTATGGAAAAATCACATTGATTATTTTCTCCTATCACAGTTTACTAATGGCACTGCCTACTCCCGACGACTTGTTTTTTAAAATCATATGAGCAAAAAATATTTCATTTGATTTGGAATGCTAAGCCAGACAAAATTAAACGTGCCTATTTATATAACAAGTATGAGTTTGGGGAGCTAAAATGATTAAATATTAAAACTTAAAACCTCTCACCTAAAGCTTTACTCATAAACTCAGCAAAAAAAGAAACGTCCTCTCACTGTCAACTGAATTTATTTTCAGCAAACTTAACATGTGTAAATATTTGTATGAACATAACATTCAACAACTGAGACATAAACTGAACAGGTTCCACAGACATGTGACTAACATACATGGAATAAAGTGTCCCTGAACAGGGGGTCAAAATCAAAAGTAACAGCCAGTATCTGGTGTGGCCACCAGCTGCATTAAGTACTGCAGTGCATCTCCTCCTCATGGACTGCACCAGATTTGCCAGTTCTTGCTGTGAGATGTTACCACACTCTTCCACCAAGAAACCTGCAAGTTCCCGGACATTTCTGGGGGGAATGGCCGTAGCCCTCACCCTCCGATCCAACAGGTCCCAGACGTGCTCAATGGGATTGAGATCCAGGCTCTTCGCTGACCATGGCAGAACACTGACATCCCTGTCTTGCAGGAAATCACGCACAGAACGGGCAGTATGGCTGGTGGCATTATCATGACAACAAGCACAATGACAACAAGCACAGTCTGATGATGCTGTGACACACCGCCCCAGACCATGATGGACCTTCCTCCTCCAAATCGATCCCACTCCAGACTACAGGCCTCGATGTAACGCTCATTCCTTCTACGATTAACGCGAATCCGACCATCACCCCCGGTGAGACAAAACCACGACTTGTCAGTGAAGATCACTTTCTGCCAGTCCTGTCTGATCCATCGACGGTGGGTTTGTGCCCATAGACCACATGTTTCCGGTGATGTATGGTGAGGACCTGCCTTACAACAGGCCTACAAGCCCTCAGTCCAGCCTCTCTCAGCCTATTGTGGACAGTCTGAGCACTGATGGAGGGATTGTGCGTTCCTGGTGTAACTTGGGCAGTTGTTGTTGCCATCCTGTACCTGTGATGTGTGATGTTTAGATGTACCGATCCTGTGCAGGAGTTGTTACACGTTGTCTGCCACTGCCAGGATGATCAACTGTCCATCCTGTTTCCCTGTAGTGCTGTCTTAGGTGTCTCACAGTACGGACATTGCAATTTATTGCCCTGGCCACATCTGCAGTCCTCATGCCTCCTTGCAGCATGCCTAAGGCACGTTCACACAGATGAGCATGGACCCTGGGCATCTTTCTTTTGGTGTTTTAGAAAGGCCCCTTTAGGCCTTCTTTCTTGTGGAGTCAGTAGAAAGGCCTCTTTAGTGTCCTAAGTTTTCATTACTGTGACCTTAATTGCCTGCCATCTGTCAGCTGTTAGTGTCTTAACGACCGTTCCACAGGTGCATGTTCATTAATTGTTTATGGTTCATTGAACAAGCATGGGAAACATTGTTAAAACCCTTTACAATGAAGATCTGTGTCTGGCTTCTCATTTCCAAATAATTGAAAATGAAACTGTTTAAAGTATTCCCCACAAGCCATACAAAGCTGGTTACAATTTCAGTTTTATCCTCCAGAGAAGATTGAACAAATATTACAACAAACTCAAATACACTGATTAATAAAAAATAAAAAATCTTTATGGATTTAAAAAAAAAAGTTTTATATGTATTAATGATATTATGAATAGAAATGAAAGAGTTATGTCATATATGTAGCTATCGAAAATATATGGGAATATCTGCTCAATTCAAATTTACAACCAACTGCAGCATTAACACAAAAATGGAGGAGGCAAGTGGAAAAGGGAGAAGGTCAGGAACTTGTTTGCCTATCATATATTAAAGATACAAATTGGCTGAAAAGAATTGGCATAAATAGAAAAATATACCAGTTTAATTTGGGGACAAAAATGTTGACAGCAGCATGCATACAGGTTGCAAAATAAATGGGAAGAGATTTTTAATGTAACAATTCCATGGCACATGGTTTATGAATTGGTACAAAAAACACTTGATTCAACACTTTTTATTTTATTTAAATGATTATATAAAATTCTTGCCACCAACTGTCAAGACCTGGTTACGAACTCGGGTCTCCTGTGTGAGAACCAGTCACTTAGCAAACTGAGCCACTAATAGTCAGCAGAACTCAGAAGATGAGGCAGACACAGCAGTACTTGAGACGGTGTTTTAATAAAGTAAAAAGGAAAGTTCTTCAGGCAAAAATATAAATCCACAAAGTCAAAAGTAATTCCAAGAGAAAAAGGTAATCCTCCAAGTCAAAAGGTAAATCCACAAGGTGGTAGGTACAGCAGAAAAAAGCCTCAAAAGATAATCAAGAACTGGGGACCTCTGTCCGAAACCATATCTTGAGGAATGTCGAAGACTCGGAACACATGGTTAATTATCAACTCAGCCGTTTCCTTGGGAGAAGGAAACTTAGTCAAGGGGACGAACCTGGCCGCCTTAGAAAACCTGTCAATGATGACTAGGATAGTAGTATTAGGAGGAAGGCCAGTAATAAAGGCCAATGAGATATGGGACCAGGGTCGGTGGGGAATAGATAAAGGGTGAAGGAGTCCTTGAGGGCGGAGGTGAGAAGATTTGCCCTGGCAGCACACAGGACAGGCCTTGACGAAAGTGGCAACGTCTTCTTTTATGGTGGGCCACCAGAACTTTCGCTGGATGAACTCCAAGGTGCGACCTACTCCCGGGTGACAGGTGAGGCGAGAGAAGTGCCTCCACAGAAGGACCTGGGTCCTCGCTGCCTTGGGGACAAACAACCGATTGGCAGGACCTCCTTTCGGACCCGGTTCGATAGTTTGAGCTCGTCTCACGGTATCCTCAACTTGCCACGAGATCGGGGCAACGATCTTAGCGGTAGGAAGGACAGGCATATCAGTATCTTCTCGAATGGCAGGAGCGTAGACTCGGGACAAGGCGTCCGGTTTGAAATTCTTCGACCCGGGCCGATAGGTGAGGATAAACTGGAATCGATTGAAGAAAAGAGACCATCGAGCTTGTCTGGAGTTCTGCTGGATATACCCCAGATTTTTGTGGTCCGTAAGCACTTGAAACGGTTGAGAAGCCCCCTCGAGCCAGTGTCTCCATTCCTTCAATGCCATCTTAACCGCTAGGAGTTCACGATCCCCACATCGTAGTTCCTCTCGGCCGGGGTAAGCCGGTGTGAGAAGAAGGCGCAAGGGTGGAGCTTCTTGTCTTCACCCCTCTGAGACAGGACAGCTCCAACACCAACCTCTGATGCGTCTACCTCCACCACAAAAGGTTCATCCGCAGTCGGTAGTGTCAGGATGGGAGCAGAGAGGATGCACTGCTTGAGTCCTTGGAAGGCCGTCTCAGCTTCTTTTCCCCACAGAAACCTTGCGTTGCCACCCTTGGTTATAGCTGAGAGAGGGGCTGCCACCAAGCTGAAGTTATTGATGAACTTGTGGTAAACGTTTGTGAAGCCCAGGAAACGCTGAACTTCCTTAATGGACTTGGGGGTGGGCCAATCCGCTACCGCCACTACCTTCCTGGAGTCCATTTGGACTCAACCAGGTTCCACTACAAATCCCAGGAATTGTACTCGGCAGGAATGGAATTCACATTTTTCCTGCTTAACGTACAAATGGCTGTCTAGGAGTACTTGTCTGACATGCTTTGTGTGTTCTTGAAGGAAGCTCGAAAAGATGAGAATGTCATCCAAGTAAACGAACACGAAGATGTTAAGCATATCCCTAAGCACATCGTTTATGAGCGCTTGGAACACAACCGGGGCGTTGGTCAGGACGAAGGGCATCACCAAGTATTCGTAGTGACCAGTAGGCGTGTTGAAAGCGGTCTTCCACTCGTCACCGTGTCTGACCCGCACAAGCTTAGTGAAGACAGCTGCTTCCTGGAGCAGCTCAAATGCTGTGGCCATAAGGGGTAGCGGGTAGCGGGTAGCGGTTATGGACGGTTATGGCATTGAGTCCCCGGTAGTCGATGCAAGGACGTAATTGTTAGAGGAATTCTAAATTCCTATATGTTTTGTAGCCAAAACCAAATTCACACTCTATCTATTTCATAATAAGTTGTAAGATTTATCATTTGCATGAAATAGCGAGAGACCAGTCTTAAAAACAAGTTCAGCATTTATTCTTGATGAGTACTGACCCAAAATACAAAGACCATTACATTTTAAAGAGAAGATCAAAATGACGTCATCAGTTCTCACACTTTCTCCGATCAAGTGTCTTCAGGTCTGGAGATTGTCTTCTACTCCCCTCATAAAGCAAACATTCCAATCTGTCTAAAAGATATACTCTTCTCCACTAATGGAACATCAAAGAACATTCTTATCTGTCTAAAGAGATATACCCCCTTCTCCCTTAAACCCGCAAGGTACAGACAATTCATTTGTTTTACCTACATTTTCAGTCCTAGTTTAACCAAAAACCCATTCATTTCATACCACAACATAATAGTATTAAAATGAATGGTTCTAATTTAAATGTATACATAATTAATCATTTCAACTATAATTTCCTCCAACAAATCCTCCCTTTGATTAAATATTATACATTCAAATCTACATCTATTTTTATCAAACATAAAAAATAAAAATATGAATAAACTTTTAACTAACCTTATTATAAAGGTTTATCAGATTATCATATGAATATACACATAACCAACATTATTATAAATGTTTATCAGATTATCATATGAATAGACACATAACCAACATTATTATAAATGTTTATCAGACTCTTCACCCATCATTAATCAAATCTAACCTTAACACCAACTATTTTTAAACCTACATCAGAATTATAACTCTTCTTATCAGGATTTTCTGTTAATCTTCATGAAAAAACAGTCTATACATTGAAACAAGAAAACATCTATATTTCCTAAACATCAAATATGGTCTCCTCGCGAGTGAAAGATCCGGATTCCTCCACTGGACCCGGGGTACGGTATTCATCATTCCACTGGTCAGAGCTTAGAATGGGTCCATATGTCACCATCTGAATCGTCATTGATTTCTCCAGAGTCCTGGAAATGATAACTTTCATACATACACGCAATCAACCACGTCCGTACAAAACTAACACAGTCACACAGGTGAAGGTAGCCCATAACACAGTAATCATAACATTTTTCCATCTTCTAAACACACTGTCAACCCAATTTGTCAGAGAAGTATCCACCCCTGAGTTAATTTCCAACTCGTGAACTAGGGTGTGTAAACCAGACAAGGCCTTGGTCACTGATCCATCCTAACTGTATAACCGGAGTCAAATTACCTATACATTCACACCCTCTTCAGCCAGCAAACATCCAAGACTATTCTATTCTGCCAAGTCATTCATTACATCTCTAAAATAATTGGTGAAGCGCTGTGGATTTTTAATAGATATAATTGATCCAATCCACATTCTCATTGAGAGTGGACCATCAAAAAATACTTGACTTAATTACTTGACTTAATCCTGCCAGGGTCTAATTTATAGCTTTGATCTCATCTGCCACCCTTGGAACCACGATGTTATTAATACAAACCCTATCATTACATTTACATTACATTTAAGTCATCAAAAGTACTTATTTTCTCCCGTTTAGTCAACACCATGTCATGGTGTTGAATGAGTGTAAAAGGCATTCTCAAATGTACCAGTACACATACCTCTGTTCAATTAGCCAGTAATACTCGGCCATCATGTCATTCTCCCACACAACCAACAGATGTGAGCCCTGAGCCTCCTTATCTTACTGAAATCCCCAGATCTCAACCAGCCTGCCAAATCACTCATTGGTCCCATCAGAAGTAACATTATCTGTCCTATTGCAGTACTGATTTTACCTCACATATTTCTCAGGAGTACTATACTGAATCAAACAATAAACAGTCTCCCGTTGCCTCTGTGAAAGGAGGAAGCTCAGATTTCAGAGGAACATGTGGATATAAATAGTGCAAATCCATACAACTTATTATCTGGCTTTCCTGTTTCCATGAATAGCTGTACCATACAGGCTGTTCCCTTAGGTGAATAATTCAATTTCTGAACTATCCACACCGGCTCTTGGCTCTGGACAACTCCACAGTCAGTATCTGCTTTGTCAGGGACTCTGCTTGTATTCTGCTGACTATAGAGCAATCAGCTGCTCTAACTTTTCCTACCTGGAATGCACTAGGTTATCAACTGAAACCCTTACTTTCACTACACTCCATCTCCTTCCATGCTGGGTATGTAGCTTTATGTAACCTTCTCACATGATGTGAGCTATAACATGTTTCCATGAACTACACAGATACTTGCATAGATGTCTTCCATAATAGCTACTCTTAGTCCTGAACTGCCAAGGAGTCAGAGACACCACTTGGTCTACATAGAACTCCACTGAGACATCCCTCCCTATCCTACTCTCACTTCCTGTTTATCCAGATCAAGTGATCTCTTATGCTTGGTTAATACTAATTTCTCCTTGTTTAACTATGTCAATATTACCCTCTGGCCTTCTCGGGTTCATGGAGTAGGAATAAGGTCTCCAACCATACAGCTCAGGATGGACAGCTCACCTATAAAGCCCCACCCTCTTCCAGAAAACACATCATTAGCAAGAGTCAGACACATTTTCACTTCTATGAACAAGAACAGTGAGGAAAGGACATGTAAGGTATTTTTCATTCGAGAGATGGCCCCCAGAATTCTGTTAATTCCAGTTCTCCTCTCGAACTCTGTTATTGTTTGATAGTGTCAGGATGTCTTACCCTCCCGCAGTGTGATATGAATCCGGGTAGTTCTTTCTGCTAGCTGTCACCAGGAGTCCTTGGTATGGTCCCCCCAACAGGCCTCAGGGACTGGATTGAGTGACTTCACCTGTAATTCACCTGTAGTGCATAAAATCTTGGACATACAGGTTTGGTTAACCTGTTGCGACGAGCAATCCCGTATCCGGGAGCGTAATTATAGCCTCAAGCTCATTACCATAACGCAACGTTAACTATCCATGAAAATCCAAATGAAATGAAATAAATATATTGGCTCACAAGCTTAGCCTTTTGTTAACAACACTGTCATCTCAGATTTTCAAAAAATGCTTTTCAACCATAGCTACACAAGCATTTATGTAAGAGTATTGATAGCTAGCATAGCATTAAGCCTAGCATTCAGCAGGCAACATTTTCACAAAAACAAGAAAAGACATGTTTCAGTCATTAAAACACAAACTTTTTTCCAAATTAACTCCATAATATCGACAGAAACATGGCAAACGTTGTTTAGAATCAATCCTCAAGGGGTTTTTCACATATCTATTCGATGATAAGTCACTCATGGCAGTTTGGTTTCTCCTATGTTCAAAATGGAAACATGCACGCACCTGGAGATTACGCAATAGTTTCGACGGAGGACACCGAGCGGACACCTGGTAAATGTAGTCTCTTATGGTCAATTTTCCAATGATATGCCTACAAATACGTCACAATGCTGCAAACACCTTGGGGAAACGACAGAAAGTGTAGGCTCTCTCCTTGTGCATTCACAGCCATATAAGGAGACATTGGAACACAGCGCCTCAAAAATCTGGCTTACTTCCTGTATGAAATTTCATCTTGGTTTCGCCTGTAGCATTAGTTCTGTGGCACTCACAGACAATATCTTTGCAGTTTTGGAAACGTCAGAGTGTTTTCTTTCCAAAGCTGTCAATTATATGCATAGTCGAGCATCTTTTCGTGACAAAATATCTTGTTTAAAACGGGAATGTTTTTCATCCAAAAATGAAATACTGCCCCCAGAGGTTCAAGAGGTTAACAAACAGTTTCTCATTTGTTCTATCTGATTATTAGCTAATATTTTTTTTATCAGTTAATTATCCCGTAGGTCACATCCTATCCTAGAACACAATTTACCCATCCCCCCTTTGTTACCTGGCTCTGCCCTGCGGGAGCAGAGAGCAGCCCATCTTTGCTCCTTTTAGGCTTAGTACTTTTTTCACCCTCAACTCTCTTTTTTGCTTCTGAAAGCCAAACTCCGGCTGTGTATAACCTCTGTTTATTCTACTTTTTCACATTTTTTGTCACAATCCTTGTATATTTGTCTTATCAGAAATTCTAACTTTTTGACATCTAGGCGTCCGTCAAAACCATACCTTTTTTCCCATTTTGGACAGAAATCTACATTCCTTCGATCTTTTTGTTTCATATAACGGTAATCTTCCGTCTCTTCAGAAAGCAGTTTAGAGGGATTACTACCTATTATAATAAATTCCTGCCCCTCCTAATAATTCCAATCACAAAGAAAAACCCTGCTCCCGCGGGCGAGATGGACGGACAAATGAGGCCTGCTGCCAGAGCGTCCTTGATGTAGGTATCCATAGCAGCTCGTTCGGGAGGAGATAGGGAAAAGATCCGACCCCTAGGGGGGCAGGTGCCCGGAAACAGGTCAATGGGGCAATCGTAAGGTCTATGGGGTGGTAGCATGGTGGCCCTCTGCTTGCTAAATACCGGTTTGAGGTCATGGTAACACTCGTGAACTCGGGACAGGTCGATGGATTCTAGAGACTCGGGAGGAGAACTCGGGGAACTCGGGAAGATACAAGTGGCTTGGCACGTAGGACCCCACTGCTTGACAGTGCCCACAGACCAGTCGGTGTGAGGGTTATGGCTGTGAAGCCAGGGGTAGCCAAGGACAAGAGGGAACTTGGAACAGGGGATCAGATGAAAGTTAATCACTTCCTGGTGTTGGGAAACTGAAAGTCGCAAGGGGGTAGTGACGCGAGTGACAAGTCCAGATCCCAGAGGGCTTCTATCCAACGCAGTAACCCTCATGGGGTCCCTTAGAGGTTCAGAGGGAATGCCATTCTCCTTCGCCAGATACCATCCATGAAGTTTCCTGCGGCTCCAGAGTCTACCAAGGCTTGAAGAGGAAGCTCGTGGTTGTCCCAGGAAAGGGTGACTGGAATGAGCAGACGGGAGTTGGACGGGAGCCTCAAAAGATAATCAAAAATAAATAAACGAGAACAAAAACAGAGTACCACAAGAGAGTCCAACTGGAGCAACAAATGTTCACAGCATCGCTGGGGGTGGGTGCTAACATTCAAACACAGAGCAAAGAACTGAGGAAAACAAAGGGTTTAAATACATTCAAGGGAAACGAGGCACAGGTGCAAATAATAACTGGAAACAAGAAAAAACAAAAGGGTCAAAAAGCACAATGGGGGCATCTAGTGGCCAAAACCGGAACAATCCTGGCCAAATCCTGACACCAACAGAATACTATATATATTGTAACGATCTTCGTCTTCATCGGATGAGGAGTAGGAAGGATCGGACCAAAACGCAGGGCGGTAGGTGTCCATGATTATTTATTATAACAGAACACGAAAATACAAAATAACAAAGTGAATGTAAGAAATGAAAATCGAAACAGTCCTGAAAGGTGAAAACACAAAACAGGAAACAACTACCCACAAACACCAGGTGGGAAAATGGCTACCTAAAACTATGCAGTTTTTTGTTTTTTTTGCGTGGCTCTCAATCAGAGACAACGATAGACAACTGCCACTGATTGGGAACCAATATGTTTTCCGCGGATCCTGTGTTCTGCCTTACCAGAATGGATCATACCAGGTGGCAGACAGGACAAGGGCACATCGCACACCACTCCCCAGCATTCTTCTTGCCAATGTCCAGTCTCTTGACAACAAGGTTGATGAAATCCGAGCAAGGGTAGCATTCCAGAGGGACATCAGAGACTGCAACGTTCTCTGCTTCACGGAAACATGGCTTACTGGGAAGACGCTATCCGATGCGGTGCAGCCAACAGGTTTCTCCACGCATCGCGCCGACAGAAACAAACATCTTTCTGGTAAGAAGAGTGGCGGGGGCGTATGCCTCATGACTAACGAGACATGGTGTGATGAAGGAAACATACAGGAACTCAAATCCTTCTGTTCACCTGATTTAGAATTCCTCACAATCAAATGTAGATCGCATTATCTTCCAAGAGAATTCTCTTCGATTATAATCACAGCCGTATATATCCCCCCCAAGCAGACACGTCGATGGCTCTGAACGAACTTTATTTAACTCTTTGCAAACTGGAAATCATTTATCCGGAGGCTGCATTCATTGTAGCTGGGGATTTTAACAAAGCTAATCTGAAAACAAGACTCCCTAAATTTTATCAGCATATCGATTGCGCAACCAGGGGTGGTAAAACCTTGGATCACTGTTACTCTAACTTCCGCGACGCATATAAGGCCCTGCCCCGCCCCCCTTTCGGAAAAGCTGACCACGACTCCATTTTGTTGATCCCTGCCTACAGGCAGAAACTGAAACAAGAGGCTCCCACGCTGAGGTCTGTCCAACGCTGGTCAGACCAAGCTGACTCCACACTCCAAGACTGCTTCCATCACGTGGACTGGGACATGTTTCGTATTGCGTCAGATAAAAATATTGACGAATACGCTGATTCGGTGTGCGAGTTCATTAGAACGTGCGTTGAAGATGTCGTTCCCATAGCAACGATAAAAACATTCCCTAACCAGAAACCGTGGATTGATGGCAGCATTCGCGTGAAACTGAAAGCGCGAACCACTGCTTTTAATCAGGGCAAGGTGTCTGGCAACATGACCGAATACAAACAGTGCAGCTATTCCCTCCGCAAGGCGATTAAACAAGCTAAGCGTCAGTACAGAGACAAAGTAGAATCTCAATTCAACGGCTCAGACACAAGAGGCATGTGGCAGGGTCTACAGTCAATCACGGACTAAAAGAAGAAACCCAGCCCAGTCACGGACCAGGATGTCTTGCTCCCAGGCAGACTAAATAACTGTTTTGCCCGCTTTGAGGACAATACAGTGCCACTGACACGGCCTGCAACAAAAACATGCGGTCTCTCCTTCACTGCAGCCGAGAATGTGTTAACCCTCGCAAGGCTGCAGGCCCAGACGGCATCCCCAGCCGCGCCCTCAGAGCATGCGCAGACCAGCTGGCCGGTGTGTTTACGGACATATTCAATCAATCCCTATACCAGTCTGCTGTTCCCACATGCTTCAAGAGGGCCACCATTGTTCCTGTTCCCAAGAAAGCTAAGGTAACTGAGCTAAACGACTACCGCCCCGTAGCACTCACTTCCGTCATCATGAAGTGCTTTGAGAGACTAGTCAAGGACCATATCACCTCCACCCTCCCTGACACCCTAGACCCACTCCAATTTGCTTACCGCCCAAATAGGTCCACAGACGATGCAATCTCAACCACACTGCACACTGCCCTAACCCACCTGGACAAGAGGAATACCTATGTGAGAATGCTGTTCATCGACTACAGCTCGGCATTCAACACCATAGTACCCTCCAAGCTCGTCATCAAGCTCGAGACCCTGGGTCTCGACCCCGTCCTGTGCAACTGGGTACTGGACTTCCTGACGGGCCGCCCCCAGGTGGTGAGGGTAGGCAACAACATCTCCTCCCCGCTGATCCTCAACACGGGGGCCCCACAAGGGTGAGTTCTGAGCCCTCTCCTGTACTCCCTGTTCACCCACGACTGCGTGGCCACGCACGCCTCCAACTCAATCATCAAGTTTGCGGACGACACAACAGTGGTAGGCTTGATTACCGACAACGACGAGATGGCCTACAGGGAGGAGGTGAGGGCCCTCGGAGTGTGGTGTCAGGAAAATAACCTCACACTCAACGTCAACAAAACTAAGGAGATGATTGTGGACTTCAGGAAACAGCAGAGGGAACATCCCCCTATCCACATCGATGGAACAGTAGTGGAGAGGGTAGCAAGTTTTAAGTTCCTCGGCATACACATCACAGACAAACTGAATTGGTCCACTCACACTGACAGCGTCGTGAAGAAGGCGCAGCAGCGCCTCTTCAACCTCAGGAGGCTGAAGAAATTCGGCTTGTCACCAAGAGCACTCACAAACTTCTACAGATGCACAATCGAGAGCATCCTGGTGGGCTGTATCACCGCCTGGTACGGCAACTGCTCCGCCCTCAACCGTAAGGCTCTCCAGAGGGTAGTGAGGTCTGCACAACGCATCACCGGGGGCAAACTACCTGCCCTCCAGGACACCTACACCACCCAATGTTACAGGAAGGCCATAAAGATCATCAAGGACATCAACCACCCGAACCACTGCCTGTTCACCCCGCTATCATCCAGAAGGCGATGTCAGTACAGGTGCATCAAAGCTGGGACCGAGAGACTGAAAAACAGCTTCTATCTCAAGGCCATCAGACTGTTAAACAGCCACCACTAACATTGAGTGGCTGTTGCCAACACACTGTCATTGACACTGACCCAACTCCAGCCACTTTAATAATGGGAATTGATGGGAAATGATGTAAATATATCACTAGCCACTTTAAACAATGCTACCTTATATAATGTTACTTACCCTACATTACTCATCTCATATGCATACGTATATACTGTACTCTACATCATCGACTGCATCCTTATGTAATACATGTATCACTAGCCACTTTAACTATGCCACTTTGTTTACTTTGTCTACATACTCATCTCATATGTATATACTGTACTCGATACCATCTACTGTATGCTGCTCTGTACCATCACTCATTCATATATCCTTATGTACATATTCTTTATCCCCTTACACTGTGTATAAGACAGTAGTTTTGGAATTGTTAGTTAGATTACTTGTTGGTTATCACTGCATTGTCGGAACTAGAAGCACAAGCATTTCGCTACACTCGCATTAACATCTGCTAACCATGTGTATGTGACAAATAAAATTGGATTTGATTTGATTTGATTTGAAAGAAAGATGCCCTGGTGGCCCTGACCTTGCTGAATACAGAGGCTGCCTGTAGCTGTAGTGGTAGCTACTGTATGGCTGCATCCCAAATGGCACCGTATTCCCGATCTACCCCTGCCTGATGACGTTCAAGTGACATATGTCAATTACGACCACCACACATTAGTCTGTGATTGGGACAGTATTGGGGGTGGGGTAAGAAAGGGGCCTCCCTTTCATGTGCCAGTTGATGGGCTCGGCTTGGCTAACTCATTCCCCACATTTGCTCATGGGCTGGCCAGGGTGGGCAGTCATGTGCGTCGCAGGGGCCACTCATTAAATAATGTAGGGCTCAGAGTTTATCCAAGGAGCTGTCAGAAAGGGTTTTTCAGATGAGCGCCTCTCTGTGCATCCCCACCGATACCTCGCTCCCCAGCATGACATATTGCAAATTACTTCCAGGTTTGTGGAGTAGAAAGGAGGGTCCACCACATATTCTACTTTTAACTTAACTTTAATCTTAAAATAATCATTACATTAACCATACCCCAGTGAACCTCTATACCAGATGGAAAACAGATGAAAAATATCTGTTGTGTATTACATCGTCAGAGACAAACAAACGTTTGTCTTTTGAGAAATTAAAGGAACCGTCGTTGGACGAGAGGATGATATCAATTAAAGCACATTCCTGAATGAACACAATGAACATAACGTCTTTATTGTTACCTAACACAACATACAGAAAGAGATTCAGTATAGGACTGGCTGAACCTTTGATTAGGCTTCATTATTTCTCACTCTGGGTTGATTACCAGTAGAGTCTTCGAGAACCACAGTGGGGTTTGATAACCCACTTAAGGCCATTTGCTTTACCAGATGATCAACTATTCACATTTGGCTCTTTATGTAGAGAAATGGGAATCATCATCCTGAAATGGCCCTGTCATGGGGAGGCAGGTAGCCTATTGGTTAAGAGTGTTGGGCCAGTTACTGAAAGGTTGCTGCTTTGAATCCCCAAGTTGACTAGGTGAAACATTTGTCAAAGTGCCCTTGAGCAAGGCACTTACAGTGCATTCAGAAAATATTCACACCCCTTGACATTGTGTTGTCTTACAGCCTAAATTTAAAATGGATTCAATTGAGATTTTTTTGTGTCACGGGTCCACTACACAATACCCCAAAATTAATAAAAAATGAAAAGCTACAATATATTGAGTCAATAAGAATTCCACAAAATTTGCGTAACAAGTCACATAATAAGTTGCATGGACTCACACTGTGTGCAATGATAGTGTTTTTTTGAATGACTGCCTCATATCTCTACCCCACACATACAATTATATGTAAGGTCACTCAGTCGAGCAGTGAATTTCAAACACAGATTCAACCACAAAGACCAGGAAGGATTTCCAATGCCTCTCAAAGAAGGGCTCCTATTGATATATGGGTAAAAATAAAGAAAGCAGGCAATGAATGTCCCCTTGAGTATGATGTAGCTATTAATTACACTGCAGATGTTGTATCAATACACCCAGTCACTACAAAGATACAGAGATGACAGAGTTTAATGGCTGTGATAGGATAAAACTGAGGACGGATCAACAACATTGTAGTTACTCCACAGTTCTAACCTAATTGACAGAGTGAAAAGAAGGAAGTCTGTATAGAATACAAATATTCCGAAACATGCATCCTGTTTGCAATAAGGTACTAAAGCAATACAGCACAAAATGAGCAAAACAATTATCTTTTTGTCCTGAATACATTACTGAGTACCACTCTCCATATTTTAAAGCATAGTGGTGGCTGCATCAAGTTATGAGTGTGCTTGTAATCATTAAGGACTGGGGAGTTTTTCAGTATTAAAAAGAAATGGAATGGAGCTAAGCACAGGCAAACCCTGGTTCAGTCTGCTTTCCACCAGGCATTGGGAGATGAATTCACCTTTCAGCAGGACAATAAACTGAAACACAAGGCCAAATCTACACTGGAGTTGCTTACCAAGAAGAACAGTGAATGTTCCTAAATGGCCGAGTTACAGTTTTGACGCAAATCTACTTGAAAATCTATGGCAAGACCTGGAAATGGTTGTCTAGCAATGATCAACAACCAATTTGACAGATCTTGAAGAATTTTGAAAAGAATAATGGGCAAATGTTGCTCAGCCCAGAAAAACTCACAGCTGTCATCGCTGTCAAAAGTGCTTCTACAAAGTATTGACTCAGAGGTATGGAAAATACAGAAACACAGAATAAAACATGTTTAGTTACAGTTTTTCCCTCTGAAATGAATCATCTTTAACCGTTCCTTCTGACAGGTATGGTTGTAGGAGCTCTGAAGTCACATGGCACTGAAGAACCTTCTTAGTAGGTCAGTGTTAGGCTAATTGTGTTGCAGGCGGCCAGGTCCCACAACAGAGCCGCCTAGCCTCCTTTTAGTGGAGTATTAGGTCTGACTACAATAAGGTCTGACCCACATCTAACAACCTCACAAGACCAGGCTTTATAGCCCTGAGCCCTCCACTGATCTCCACTGAACATCTATTTCATCCATTTTGAATTCAGGCTGTAACAAAACAAAATGTGGAATAAGTCAGGGGGTATGAATACTTTCTGAAGGCACTGTAACCCTAATTGCTCCTGTAAGTTGCTCGGGACAAAAGTGTCTGCTAAATGACTAAAATGTCATGTAAATGTAATGTGCTTTTTCTAATATGGCAAGATGAGAGAGCTGTCAGAGGGCAGAGACATTCAAAGACCTCAATTCATGTACATCTTCTCTATTAGGACGAAGCCCTGCCTATATAATCAGCCAAGCAGAAAAGAGACACCCCACAATGCAGGACGGACATTCAGAATGTGCAACAACAAATAGAATCAAACAAGTTGTGAGTCCCCCCGACTACCCTTCACCCGACTGCCCATTCATACACGCACGCACGCACACACACACGTACAGGCACACACACGTACAGGCACACACACACGGTCCTCTCTCTTGCCATCCCAGTGCATTCAGTTCATTTATGCACTTCAGTTCTGCAATACATGTAATTAACTAATTCAAAAGGATAGTAAAGCAAGCAACAGGTCCTCAGGTTAATGTGAACGATTAACACTTTATTGTGTTAATGTTGTTTGTGCAAAACAAGGCAACATCTAAACCAAGTAATTATCTCAAACGACACAATAACATTTTGATTACCCCATTAAAACACATTAAATATCAACTCATGTTCCTAGGCGACAGATGAGGGATGGCTTTTTGCTGTTAGATATTTACTAGTCATTTAAAATTTTTCACCGAGTGCAGACATAATACAAACAAAACTACAGATAATTTGAAATGCTCAAGATATGGGAGATTGCTTTGATGTTCATTTAAAAAAAAACAAAGAATACATTCATAACAAGAAAACCCTCACTGAGAACAAATGTGTCATATTTTTTTATTTATTCAATATTTCCTGAATGATGTATGCTTGTTAAAGTACTTTATTTTCTTTTGAAATGCCACTCAAAGAGGGAGAAAGAATTTCTGAATTTCTCAAAGTAATTTCTTCAAAAATGAAGGAGAAGCAAGAGAGAGATTTATTTATTTTTGTATTTTTTTCACTTTCACTTAAAGATGCACTTTGTAGAAATCTCTCTGCCATTTCCTGGTTGCTAAAAATTCTAACAGTTCTTAATTTCAGTTTATGTGACAAAACAAACAAGTATAGTGTAGAGAATTATTGTACCATCTAAACCGCTGTGAAAAAAATATAGTATTTTCAGCTGTTTGAAGCAGGTGTACAAAACCAAAAGTAAAAAAAAAAAAAACAAGACTCAAGAATGAGAAGCATAGAAATAGTGTACATAGAACATGACTACTGCGTCTTAGACTTGCTTTCAATGATAATGACAGATCTATAGGGATGCTATGTTAGGGGGGCCTGCCAGTGTAACTAACTGCCAAACTGCTTGCTATACACTGTACGATATGATTGTAGCAGGTTTACTAACACGTTAATTCTAGTAGCTCTGCTTTCCTATGACGTTAGCTAATATGGTGACAATGATGTAGGGCAGGCTGTGTGTGGTTATCAGTTATGGTAAGAAGGTTTGGCTTGGCTTTTCGACTGGTCACAGACTAGTGCGTAGATGCGAGATGGAATTATACAACGAGCAAAGTGAGCACGCTGTTTGTATGTGGCTGCTATGAAAGTGAACTGTGTTTGCGGGTGATCAGGGATGTATTCATTCTGCCGATTCTGTTGAAAAATATTTCTTAAAAGTTGAATTTGTCCAATAGAAACTCTCATTTGCAACTGTTTGGACTAATGATTACACCCTAGATCAGCTAGATCCAGGCCAGAGTGTGCAAGGCGGTATTGAATGTGTCACTGACCATGTTAACATGCACACCAATTTCCCCGTTATTATTCGGGACACTCATATAAACATCATATCCCATTTACAGTAACCCAAATAAGCTTGCGTTCTGGTTATGACAAACCTGTTTAAGATGTCTGGGATATACTGATCTTAGACAGGATATGTCTTATCCCGTTTACTGTTGTTTTTTTACATTCTGTACATACTCAGTTTCGCATAACATGAGTTGTTGTGTTATGATATTTTAATTTGATTGTCAAACAAATCGTTTCAAAAAGTAGGCTACCTGCGAGGTTCAATACACTATAATAATTAATTTGGCTGATACTCCATACTGGACTGTAGGCTACTGGCTACTTTCACCCTAATTTTGACAAGTTTCTGCTTATAATTTCCGAAATTTGGTAGGCCATATTATAATTTCTGACATTTGGTAGGCCATTTGTTTGTCAAATATAGTTAAATACATGCAGCTTCTCTTCTATCATAACTTGTTGCCTCAGAAGACTAAATAAAGTAGTTCTCACGAGAATAATGTCTTACATTAATAGAATGAATGAATTAGTGATCTAGTAAAGTGTCTCGTTTCGTTTAGGGACCGGGGAGAAAATGCGATCAATGCAGTTTGACCGGTTTTAAGGAAATTAAAAAGCTGAGAAAACAATGAAACAGATTTCTGATAATACTTCAGTTCGGTCTTGGGTGCATATTTGATGTGGTTGAAATACTGGCTACTTACATAACACTGTGAAAGATTATGCACATTCACATTTTCTCAAGAGATGCTGAAAGAAAGAAATCATATTTCTCCACTCCTGTCCCTGAGAAAATTAACATTTGTTGACTTTGTATTTATTAGGGATCTCCATTATTATTTTTTATTTCATCTTTATTTAACCAGGTAGGCCAGTTGAGAACAAGTTATCATTTACAACTGCGACCTGGCCTGTTGGTGCAGCTAGTCTTCCTGGGGTACAAACACATCAAGGCACTTACATTACACATAAAACAAAATATTAAACAGTACATCAACAGCACATTGCATCATTTTACTCCAAGAAATGCATAATTCTGCAGGAGTTAATATTATATTAGCTACATGTGAGAGGTTATATGCCTACAGCCAGTGTCCATATTTCAGTTAATGTTCCATATAACTCATTTAAACTTCAATTAGGAATTGTCTGTTTATTCATGGATACAGGGATACTTGTGAGCAGGATATCAAAGGTGAATGTAAACAGCTTATCCCGAATAAGACCTTTAGTGGGATATGAGCTACTATCTGGAATACTGTGGGCATGAAAAAGAAAGGAGGACCAAGGAACTCTACATATAATTCATTAAAATGCCTTTATTTGTATGGCATGTTCAATGGAAACAAAGATTAAAAACTGCATGGCCTTTGTACAAACATACGATAACACAAAATGTAAATCAAGGCTAGAAGTATCAGAACACCTAGAAAAGTATTTTGAACGTTTAATATGACTGGGCAAATTGGTAAGAATAGGAGAGCCATCTATTTTAGTACACTAGATCACAGCAAAAATGGACCACAGCAGACTAAACATAGCAGAGGGCAAAAAAAAAATCAACATATCCACTAGATGTGAGCAAAGGTAACTCTCGTGTATTGTAAGTGTGGTCGCTGTGTGGTCTGTCACCTTGATTATTCATGTACAGTATATCACAAAAGTGAGTACACCCCCAATGAAAAGGTCCAAATTGGGCCCAAAGTGTCAATATTTTGTGTGGCAAACATCATTTTCCAGCACTGCCTTAACCCTTTTGGGCATGGAGTTCACCAGAGCTTCACAGGTTGCCACTGGAGTCCTCTTCCACTCCTCCAAGACGACATCACGGAGCTGGTGGATGTTAGAGACCTTGCACTCCTCCACCTTCCGTTTGAGGATACCCCACAGATGCTCAATAGGGTTTAGGTCTGGAGACATGCTTGGCCAGTGACTGCCATCACCTTTACCCTCAGCTTCTTTAGCAAGGCAGTGGTCGTCTTGGAGGTGTGTTTGGGGTCGTTATCATGTTGGAATACTGCCCTGCGGTCCATTCTCTGAAGGGAGGGGATCATGCTCTGCTTCAGTATGTCACAGTACATGTTGGCATTCATGGTTCCCTCAATGAACTGTAGCTCCCCAGTACCGGCAGCACTCATGCAGCCCCAGACCATGACACTCCCACCACCATGCTTGACTGTAGGCAAGACACACTTGTCTTTGTACTCCTCACCTGGTTGCCACCACACACGCTTGACACCATCTGAATCAAATACGTTTCTCTTGGTCTCATCAGACCACAGGACATGGTTCCAGTAATCCATGTCCTTAGTCTGCTTGTCTTCAGCAAACTGTTTGCGGGCTTTCATGTGCATCATCTTTAGAAGAGGCTTCCTTCTGGGACGACAGCCATGCAGACCAATTTGATGCAGTGTACGGCGTATGGTCTGAGCACTGACAGGCTGACCCCCACCCCTTCAACCTCTGCAGCAATGCTGGCAGCACTCATACTTCTATTTCCCAAAGACAACCTCTGGATATGACGCTGAGCACGTGCACTCAACTTCTTTGGTCGACCATGGCGAGGCCTGTTCTGAGTGGAACCTGTCCAGTTAAACCGCTGTATGGTCTTGGCCACCGTGCTGCAGCTCAGTTTCAGGGTCTTGGCAATCTTCTTATAGCCCAGGCCATCTTTATGTAGAGCAACAATTCTTTTTTCAGATCCTCAGAGAGTTCTTTGCCATGAGGTGCCATGTTGAACTTCCAGTGACCATACTAATGAGGGAGTGTGAGAGCGATGACACCCAATTTAACACACCTGCTCCCCATTCACACCTGAGACCTTGTAACACTAACTAGTCACATGACACTGGGGAGGGAAAATGGCTAATTGGGCCCAATTTGGACATTTTCACTTAGGGGTGTACTCACTTTTGTTGCCAGCGGTTTAGACATTAATGGCTGTGTGTTGAGTTATTTTGAGGGGACAGCAAATTTACACTGCTATACAAGCTGTACACTCACTACTTTACATTGTAGCAAAGTGTCATTTCTTCAGTGTTGTCACATGAAAAGATATACTCAAATATTTACAAAAATGTGAGGGGTGTACTCACTTTTGTGATATACTGTACATTGTAAACTTTCATTCATAGGTTAGGTTGTTGCAACCTCTCAGTGGGTAAAGGGACAATTAGAGTATCATGTAGTAGCCTAAACCTATCGATGTTACATTGAGCTGGGTGAATGGAGAATGACTGACAGTCATCCAATATGCTGTAGTAGAAATAAGGCCATGCCCATAATATAACAATCTTATCTTAAACGGCACCGTCCGCCACTGGAAAACAGATAACCTAATTTGAGCCCAGTGGTGCAGCCTTAACTGCGGCTATAAATTAGGATCCTAAACATAATCTGATGAGGTTGTGAGGCACATGTAGCCATGCGGTTCAAATGATTCAGCTGACAAGACCTATTCTCCTATTCTCTTTTATGGTATACATTCTGAGCAGGGTATATCAAAGGCTAAATCACTATGAATACATTTATGCCTTCACATTTACATGTATGTGTACTGTGTGTGTATGGCTGCGTATGTGTGTGTGTGTGTGGGGGGGGGGTGTAGTGCATGCATTTATCACTGTATGTATGTACTGTATGAAGTGGAGGGGAAAAGGGGGGGGGGGCCTAAACAACTGTGAAATCTCTTCACCAATCCATCAGTGCTCGAGGCCAGCCACACTTTGGCTGGCTGTTGTGTGTGAGAGGTAGTTCATTGAGTTTGAATGAGTGAGACAATTAGCCTAATGAAGTGCAGAAGCAGCAGGGAAATCACACTCAGTGCCCAAGTAACAGTTGCTCAGTGAATATTCATGGAGCTGGCAGTTTTGAAATACATAAGGCACAGCATTGCTGAATACCAATCATTGCATTTTCCACAAAACACCACCGCTCCCTTAGGGTGAGCACACGCTAATCATGATAATTTCTGATATAATTTTTGGACCGGCTCTCTCACATATGTAACATCTGCCATTGTTGTGGCCATCCAACAGGCCAATTATTAAGCAGCCATTTCTCAGAAACATATCACACTCTTAATGTGCTAGGGTCATGCTACAGAGTAACAGCGTATGGATGACTTCTGTAAGAGCAAACACAGTATATAACACTTGGGGAGGAAATGGATTGAGGACTCTTTTCTCATGTGACTCAATATACTGGTTCCTTGTTGAATCAGTCCTAAGCAAGTCAAGGATAGTGGATATTTAAAAAGTGGTGGAAGCAAATGATATTTTCATGCTGTTTACTGTAATGGCAAGTGAATTTTAATGGATTTGCATTTGACAAACAACTAGTGTATTGACAGTTTTACTTGACATTGTGGAGGTAATGCAATCCAGACTTGCAATCCAAAAATGTCTAAATACCACTGTTTACTTTTTACATTCTACGGAGTGGTCACTTACGGTAACTAAAAGTCCCATTTAAAGCATCAATCAATGTAAATTACGCATTGAGATAAGCATACAGTGGATCTTGATTAAGAAAACAAATCAGATATGTCTCTATGAAAATGTTCTCATTGATTATAAGTCAGGGAAGCGCTTTGGGACATTTGTGTTTCCATTCATTAGAGCTGGCCACTGACAGTATCACAGTAATCTGATGATAGGAGGGGTGAATTAGGTTTTCATTTGCTCTATCATCACTCACCATGTCAGAGAGCACTGCGAAAAACAAACGGTCAATCACCATGTATCAGATGGACGTCGAATTATACAACATGGCCCGCAATCCTCTACAGCCAACAGGATAGCCAGTTGGACAGGCAATGTATGACTCAACACTGCCATCTAGAGATTCTCTAATAATATCCTAGACTCATAAAAAATGAAATTTTCAAGAGTTAATTTGACAAATATACAGCATCTCAACTGTAATTTATAGACATGCATTAACCCCAAACTGCATCAGGTCTTAAATTGGGACATTATTACTGACCTTACTTACTGTAAACAGAAACCTTAAAAGCTCTCTGGGGCTCCCTAGAGGGGGAACCTGGGCCCATTGTTGAGAATTAAGTTGGCGTACCAATAAACTGGAGACATGTTTTGAGGTTTTTGGAATCATTCTATTTTGTTGCACTGAAACATTAGGACCTGAAACTGAGCGCTTGATCGTGACCACTCAAAAAGAAATCACCAACATGAGCCTAAAAATGGCTGAAGTATTCCTGTAGGCCTATGACCTTTAAAAGCAATTTCTTTACAACCATGCGTTAATTTCAATGCATCATTTAAAACAAACATTTTATTAAAAATAACCACACAAATGGTTTCTAAGGTGTTATGGGTAAGATTTTTTATAGTCGGAGACACTGTCCCTATGGCAGCTGTGTCACCCTCCCGAGGCCAGAGTTCTACTGTGAAGGACTTACCAGTGCCACAGGGGTGTGTGAAAAACTCTGAGACCCTGTTGAGATCTATCAAACACATCTGTGTCTGTGTGAATCTGTGAAACAATGGAAATTAAAGTAGATTTCTATCAAATATAAAGCATGTAATCCCCACATTGCCTTTATATAATTTGTTTGATTCTTTATAAGAGCGTGAGTAAGTAAGTCATAAGACACAGAGTGAGTCACCTTCCATGGGGCTCTTAGAGATCTTCAGAAAACATGCAGGGTGGAAGAAACTTGTCTCTGAAAATGAATGATTTAGCAGACGTTATTGTAGAGTAAATGTGGAAGATGTGAAAAAAGGTGAACAAATTGTTATCAACAATAACAAGACACCGTGGTCTGACAACTTAGATGGAAAATTACTGAGGATAATAGCGGACGATATTGTCACTCCTATATGCCATATCTGAAATTTAAACCTACTAGATAGTGTGTGCCCTCAGGCCTGGAGGAAAGCAAAAGTTATTCCCTTACCTAAGGATAGTAAAAAAAACATTACTGGCACAAATAGCCGAACAATCAGCCCGTTACTGACCCTTTGTAAACTTTCAGAAAAAATTGTGTTTGACCAGATACAATGCTATTACACAGTAAACAAACTGGCAACAGACTTTCAGCAAACTTATAGGGAAGGAAATTCAACAAGCACAGCACTTACACAAATGACTGATGATTGTCTGAGAAAAGTAGATGATAAAAATATTGTGGGGACTGTTTTGTTACACTTCAGTATGACTTTTGACATCTTCGATCACAGTCTGTTGGTGGAAAAACTTATGTATTATGGCTTTACACCCCCTGCTAATGGAAGCCTCTCAACAAAATCTAGGTAGAATCAGGAATTTCCCAAGACAGCTGTCTAGGCCCCTTACCCCTTACTTACAAGCCCTTAAACAACAATGCCGTTCAAGAAATAGTGAAGAGAAATGTCTACAAAAAAATGTAATAAAAAGTAACACAGTAAAATAACAATACCTAGGCTATATACGGGGGTACCGGTACCGAGTCAATGTGCAGGGGTACAGGTTAGTCGAGGTAATTTGTACATGTAGATAGGGATGAAGTCACTATGCATAGTTAATAAACAGTGAGTAGCAGAAGTGTAGAAATAAAGGGGGGAGGGTGGGTCAATGTAAATAATCCGGGTGGCCATTTGATTAATTGTTAAGCAGTCTTATGGTTTGGGGGTAAAAGCTGTTCAGGAGCATTTTGGACCTAGACTTGGCACTCCGGTACCGCTTGCTGTAGTGTCGCAGACAGAAAAGTCTATGACTTGGGTGACTGGAGTCAATTTTTTGGGCCATCCTCTGACACCGCCTAGTATATAGGACCTGGATGGCAGGAAGCTTGGCCCCGGTGATGTACTGGGCCGTACACACTACACTCTGTAGCGCCTTACGGTTGGATGCCGAACAGTTGCCATACCAGGCGGTGATGTAACCGGTCAGGATGCTCTCAATGGTGCAGCTGTAGAACTTTTTGAGGATCTGGGGATACATGCGAAATCCTTTCAGTCTCCTGAGGGGGAAATGGTGTTCTCATGCCCTCTACACAACTATCTTGGTATGTTTGGACCATGATAGTTTGTTAGTGATGTGGACACCAAGGAACTTGAAACTCTCGATCCGCTCCACCACAGCCTCGTTGATGTGAATGGGGGCATGTTCGGTTCTTCTTTTCCTGTAGTCCACGTTCAGGGAGAGTTGTTGTCAGGGCACCACACTGCCAGGTCTCTGACCTCTTCCCTATAGGCTGTCTCATCATTGTCGTGATCAGGCCTTCCACTGTTGTGTCGTCAGCAAACTTAATGATGGTGTTGGAGTCGTGCTTGGCCACGCAGTCGTGGGTGAACAGGGAGTACAGGAGGGGACTAAGCACACACCCCCCATATTCAGGACCAGCGTGGCAGATGTGTTGTTGCTTACCGTTATCACCTGGGGGCGGCCCGTCAGGAAGTCCAGGATCCAGTTGCAGAGGGAGGTGTTTAGTCCCAGGGTCCTTAGCTTAGTGATGAGCTTTGTGGGCACAATGGTGTTGAACGCTGAGCTGTAGTTAATGAACAGCATTCTCACATACATGTTCCTTTTGTCCAGGTGGGAAAAGGGCAGTGTGGAGTGCAATTGAGATTGCATCTGTGGATCTGTTGGGGCGGTATGCGAATTGGAGTGGATCTAGGGCTTCTGGGATGCTGGTGTTGAGCCATGACCAGCCACTTCATAGCTACTGCTGTGAGTGCTACGGGCGGTAGTCATTTAGGCAGGTTACCTGTTGCTTGCCTCAAAACGAGCATAAAATGTATTTAGCTATTCTGGTAGGCCCGGACAAATCATCCACTAAACCCTAAACCTCAAATAAATATTGTAATGAATAATATGGTAATTGAGCAAGTTGAGGAGACTAAACTGCTTGGAGTAACCCTGGATTGTAACCCTGGATGGTCAAAACATATTGCATTCAGCACTATCCACAAGGCAGGTCCTACAGGCCTTAGTTTTGCCGCACCTGGAATACTGTTCAGTTGTGTGGTCACGTGCCACAAAGAGGGACTTGGAAATTTTCAATTGGCTTAGAACAGGGCAGAGGGGCTGGCCCTTGGATGTACACAGAGAGCTAACAATAATATGCATGTCAATCTCTCCTGGCTCAAAGTGGAAGAGAGATTGACTTCATCACTACTTGTATTCGTGAGAGGCATTGACAAGTTGAATGCACCAAGCTGTTTGCTTGAACTACTGGCACACAGCACGGACACCCATGCATACCCCACAAGACATGCCACCAGGGGTCTCTTCACAGAACAGACTATGGGAGGCGCACAGTACTACATAGAGCCATGACAACATGGAACTCTATTCCACATCAAGTAACAAGCAGTACATTTTGATTAAAAAAAGATAAAAATACACCTTATGAAACAGCAGGGACTGTGAAGCAACACAAACATAGGCAGACACATGCATACAAACAACACGATAACATATGTACTACACACACAGATTTTGTGTTATAGATATGTGGCAGTAGAGTAGGGGCCTGAGTGGACACACTTAATACGTTGTGAATGTATTGTAATGTTTTAAAAAAAATGCACAACTGCCTTAATTTTGCTGGACCCCAGGAAGATTAGCTGCTGCCTTGGCAGTAGCCAATGGGGATACATAAATACAAATACTAGTAGTATATCCTCGTAATTAATCAAATATGATTCATCTCCATATTTCCTATAGACTAATAGGGACCGGGATAGAAAACAATGACCCATTGCCATCAGTATGGGGCATTAGTGTCATTTTCCTTCATTCTGAAAACATAATCCAAACAATTCGTAAAGATCTTAAATCTCTCAACATACAGACTGATGTTATACAGTAGAGCAGGGCTCTCCAATCCAGTTCCTGGAGAACAGTCTTGTAGTGTTGTTTCGCTGCAACCCTAATCTAGCGCATTGGACTCTAATAATTAGCTTGTTGATAAGCTGTATCAGGTAGGTTACAACTGGGGTTGGAGCGGAAACCTACAGGAGGGTAGCGCTCCAGGACCAGGATGAATGACCACTGCAGTAGAGAAAAATATGCTTTTGGTTCCACCATCCAGTCATTACAGGATGAACTCCAAAAACCACAAACGATTGTTTCTGGCTGAAAGCATGAAATAACAATAAAAAAGATGTATCAACCTATATTTTATTTAGATAGTGGCCAATAAAACCACGCAAGCACAACGCTTTTCCAATTGATCAAGAATTTCAACATGACAAAAGAACAACATTGGGACTTTTAAGAAGTACAAAACAAATGACACAGTATATAAATACTTGGCCATAAAAGAGTAGCACTGTAAATGGCTCTTGGTTGCTTGAAATGCAAAGTATTCCCTTGTGTATAGTATGTTGAAATAGAAAAGCACTCAATTTAAATTTTGCATTATTCATTATTCTTAGGAAGACTATATAAAATGGCATCCCTTCAGCTCAGGTTTAACATAAAAACAAAGTTATAGGAAAACTGAGAAAAACACTGATGACCATAAAACCGTGCCTTTCAGGTGACACCTTTGTGCGAAACCAAAATTCACACCCACATTGTAGTCAAAGTGAACAGTAAAAGACTAAAACTATGACAATAGTTATTCAATCCACTCTAGTGTGCCATATAACCCTGCAGCCAAAAAACAAGCTCAACAATGCATCATAGCCTTGAGGTGAATAACAGAAAACCGATCAAATACAAACTTCATGAGAATAATGGGTAAGAGGACTGAAAATCTCCTAGGATCTGTGAGATACTTCTTGTGTGGTTTGACCGGCCTGTAGTACAATACCATTAAACACAGCTGACAGCCTTGTGACGCCTATTCTGTTCGTGAAATAAATGCGGATACACAAAGTCTTAACAGTTTTTGGCGTTTCTAGGGAGTTTTTCCTAGCCACTGTGCTTCTACAACTGCATTGCTTGCTGTTTGGGGTTTTAGGCTGGGTTTCTGTACAGCACTTTGAGATATCAGCTGATGTAAGAAGGGCTATACAAATACAATTGAGAATGCCACAAGGCAGTTTTGGTCAAGCAGCGCCTCATGTTTCAGCAATTTATATTGTTCTAAGAAAGACCTAACAGGACAGAAAATGGAGTGAAAATGATTGCAGGTTTATAAAACATGTCTTTTCAGACTTGTAAGGAGACCTCTGAGTACCCAGATGGGTATGTATGAATGAGAGAGCTGTTGATATTAGAGATAGATTAACTATGCAACAAGGTCTTATTCTAACAACTCAATTTCAAGTCACCTGCTTCCAGTTGAATAAAATTGAAAATACCTGTGCAAAACATTTTCTGAAGGCCTCAAAGCTCAAATAAATCTTAGAAACAAAAACACAAACAGAATAAAGAACAAGCTTTACATTAAATATAAGATTGCAGTGGTCCGTGGATGGGTCCTTAGTCCTGATTCGAAATGGTTTGGAATTGATACTCTACAACTGACCCCTGTCGGCGGGTGTAAAAGTGGAATGAAACTGACAGAGTTTCTGGCCACACCACTGCACTGTGATGTGGGTGCAGCACAGCAGCGCTTCTTACTGGTCCTCAAGTTAGTTGGGTTTGCTGGGCCGTTTTCCTGCATGGTGTAGATGACAGACAGAGACAGTTCAGAAGACAGAGATGAGAGCAAACACCCCATAGAGGAGGGCACAGGGGTACGCCACCAGAAGTTGCTGTCCGTCCATGGCCAGGGCCGAGATGAAGATCTTGGAAGCAGAGAAACTGCACCAGCCAATTATCGTGGCTGCGATGATTATTCCAAACATGCCTCTGAAAAAGGTCAAGAAAAGCCAGTTAGATCAGTTGGTAAATTGTTTGGTAAAACAATTGTGCAATTTAAATTGTCCACAAACAAAGAGCATCAAAAGTCAGTCATTTTTCAGTAGCAAAGGCTCATATTATGTTGTGCACCACCTGACACTTACAATCCACAGATCTGCTCTATATAATGTGACGGAGCACTTTACTAAACTGACCTAACCTCTATTCTCAGGCCCATGTTTCTTCTTACTGTAAAGAGAAGATGATTCCGAAGCTGGCAAGGAGGATCATGGGTAGTAGGCAGTAGCCCAGTACACTGGCGACACAGCCAAACGACACACCTGTCATGCTCATTAGGTTGAGGAGACAGTACATCCCCAGGCAGCCGATGACGCTGATGCCATACACATATCCAAACTGGATCTTTCCTGTCTGTAGCAGATAGACAGAGACAGGAACAGGAACATATTGACAACTCATCAGCCATCTGCATTTACAGTCATTTCTTCCCAAGGCAGACAATGCTATTGCACAAGGTATAATGACAAATATATACAGATACCATGTAAGTGTTCAAGTGCTGTACTACATCAGTAATAGAATAGTTCTTACCAGAAGTAAGGTGGCTCCGAAGGCCAGACAGAACACCATGGGCCCAGCCAGGTCAGTCTCGTTCATAATGTTACCATCTGCTGCCTTCATGGGGTGGAGCACTGTCAGGGTCTTCTGCCAGATGTGGTCAAAGTTAATGCCCAATTCTGTGAGGTAGAGCAAAAGCATGAAATTATATTAAAGCAATGTCAGATATAAGTGAAAGGGTTGGTTGAGAGAAGGGACAACTCATTCTTACAATATAGTCAGAAAAAAAGAGAATCATACAATTCTCTATACCTCCTAGAATGACACTTTTTCAGTTTAATAAGGAAATGACAAGCAACAGAAACATTTATTTTGTATCAAGAGAACACTTCTTTCCCTACCACACACCAATGTATCAGATGAATGCTCATCTCCAAAATAAGACCTTACTTGGAGTAATTTATTAGCTTAGCAGGATGGCCCTGGTGATCCCTGACTGCTGACCCATTTAGTGCACACAACTGGGTCACTCTACTGGTTTAACTAGGTCTTCTTGTCACAGGGGAGGGCAACATGGACACATATCCCACTAAACCCATCATAGTGCTCCCCCATAGAGATGTATAGAGATCACAACTTTGCATCTGTCCCGTTATGGCATCTGAGCACGTGGGCAGCGCCATTGAGGCCATCTTAGGTTTGAAGTAGTCAATTTTCTTCTACTACTTCTTTAGTAGGTAAACACACAAAGGTACATAATGGAGTGTATTGTTTGAATAGGTATGAAGCCAAGGTTGGCAATTTACTGCCACCCGCATTTATGGAACGTTTGCTCACAAGTATAATTAATTGACTGATCCCTCCTGATGACCTGGATGGAATTATGTGATCCTTCCTTAAACCATAGGAAGTCCAACCCAGTTAACCACTTCAAAATGGTGAAAGTCCTTAATGGTGCTGCCCATGCTAAAATTGGCTTTTGGGCACTGGAGTCCTCTATAGATCTTGATGTGCTCCCAAGCCAAAAGGGTCTGACTTGTTCATTTCTCTAGTCGGAATGTGGACAATCAGAGCCCAGGGCGGTATATGGCTGGGAAAACATACTGTACCTCAACCTCGGGATGGAATACACTATATATACAAAAGTATGTGGACATCGCTTCAAACGAGTGGATTCAGCTATTTCTGCCACACCCGTTGCTGACAGGTGTATAAAATCGAGCACACAGCCAAACATACTCCATAGACAAATATTGGCAGTAGAATGGCCTTACTGAAGAGGTTATCGCATTTCAAATGTGGCACGGTCATAGGATGGTGCCACATCATACAAGTCAGTTCGTCAAATTTCTGCCCTGCTAGAGCTGCCCCGGTCAAAGGTAAATGCTGTTATTGTGAAGTGGAAAGTGGAAAGGAGCAACAATGGCACAACCGTGAAGTGGTCTGCCACACAAGCTCGCAGAACGGGACCGCCGACTGCTGAAGCGCATAAAAATAGTCTGTCCTCGGTTGCAACACTCACTACCTAGTTCCAAACTGCCTCGAAGCAACGTCAACACAGAAACTGTTCGTTGGGAGCTTCATGAAATGGGTTTCCATGGGCGAGAAGTCGCACACAAGCTTAAGATAAACATCGTCAATGAAAAGCATCGGCTGGAGTGGTGGTGGAGGAATAATGGTCTGGGGCTGTTTTTCCATGGTCTGGGCTAAGCCCCTTAGTTCCAGTAAAGGGAAATAATATCGCTACAGCATACAAGGAGATTCTAGATTATTCTGTGCTTCCAACTTTGTGGCAGCCGTTTGGGGAAGGCCCTTTCCTGTTTCAGCATGACAATGCCCCCGTGCACAAAGCGAGGTTCATACAGAAATGGTTTGTTGTGTTGAAGAACTTGACTGGACTGCACAGAGCCCTGAACTCAACCCCAGAGCATGTGTCCACATACACTACATGACCAAAAAGTATGCTAGGCTAGGTAATGCTATATCCACCCATTGGATTCCATGAAAATGCAATGCCTAGGGTTGGGGTGAGTAGCTACCAAAAGTCTAGTTGAATCCGATGGGTTGCTTTAGCATTAGCTAACCTAGCATGTTGACAAAAACGGCAGACAAATATTTCAATCTTCTTGATTCACCTTTCATCATTTTCATTAGGAGCTATATTCAATCTATTGCTGAAGGGTTACAGATCACACAATAGAAATGTAAAGGTAATTTCCAATTGAGCCAACATATGCAGGGTTACCAGTGCCTTCAGTCTCCACTAATGCGGGAACATTTCCATTTTAATCACGGTGTAACACAGAACTTCCGTGATACAGATGAAATAGAGCCCTAGGAGTACAACGACATATTCCATCCCTGGATTTGAGGACCATATACTGTGCTGGGCTCTGGCTGTCCATAACCCGGCATAACACTGATCCGACTCGAGAGAAATGAACGAGAGTTGGATCCTTTTGGCTATGTGCTCCCCTGACCACTCATACCTTGAGAAATGTGTCTTCATTCCCCCAATCCCTAGTATGAAGCTCCTATGCTTCAGAGTAAGTCAGAGGTAAAGATCAAATCTAAAAGCTCCACCTGGCTTCAACTAGCCAATCCTCTCAGATCAACAAAAGTGCTTAGGGAGGTAGAGGAAAAAGCTTGATTTGTGATCAAGCAATTGAGTTAGCATTCTTTACCACCCCTTTCCCTATGGAGTCTCACCACTTGGTTATCCTTACCCTCCAGCAGCGGGGGCTCGTCATCAAAGCTGCTGCCGTACATGGACTGTGTGGGGGAAGGTGTGAAGGCTGGTGTGGGTTGGTAGATCTGGCCTGTGTAGGGCTGCTGGGGTTGCATCATCCCTGGGGCTGAGTATCCCATCGGTTGGGAGTAGTCATACTGACCCCTAGGGGGGGGAAACATAAGCACGCTTCTCAGAAAACCTTCATGCCTTTGTTAAAAACACTGACTCAAGCTAGTAAGCAACACATAGGGAACAATACTAACAAAACAGGCCATTGAGAGACATTGAGGGAAAAATGCATTGTTTTCAAATTGTTGACAGGCATGTGTATTTTCAGAGCACGGTGAGTTACAGAGTAACTGGGGTCAATGCAATATTAACAAGTTGACAAAACATACTGTTTGTAGGGGTCTTCTGTGTTACTGTAGCCATATCCAGCAGGTTGGCCTTGGTCATCTACACTGTAGCTGGACTGGTAGAAATCTGTGTTGAAGTTGTCAAACCCTGACATTTTTGACCGTCTGCAAAAAATAAATAGTTCATGAGCATTGTACAGCTGGAGGAGAAAATTGTGTAAACAGTATTCAATTGATGGCTAGTTTAGCACCACTTGATGCATTGGTATCTGGGAAGGTAGTGTGTATTGCTGCCCTTATTCCTGGTATGTTTATTTTCATGTAGATACGTTTGCTCGCTAGAAACGTAGCATCAAGGGGAAAGCCATTCGATGCACCAAATATACTTGCCCATGTCATCTGTGGTTAGACAGTCGACGCCTGATGCCTTTGCCTTGATGACAGCTTTGTACACTCTTCGCATTTGCTCAACCAGCTTCATGCGGTAGTCACCAGGAATTAATTTAAATTAACAGGTGTGCCTTGTTAAAAGTAAATGTGTGGAATTTCTTTCCTTCTTAATGCGTTTGAGCCAATCAGTTGTGTTGTGACATGGTAGGGGTGGTATATAGGGTTGCAAAATTCCAGTAACTAAATTTCCAGGTTTTCCAGAAATCCCATTTGTTAGATTCCTGGATTTCCTGTTTATTCTAGTTTTCCTACCAGGATTTCTGGAAAACCTGGGAATTTTGCAACCCTAGTTGTATACAGAAGATATCCCTATTTGGTAAAAGACCAAGTCCATATTATGACAAGAACAGCTCAAATAAGCAAAGAGAAACAACAGTCCATCCTTACTTTAAGACATGGTAAGTCAATGCGGAAAATTAAGAAATTCAAGTAACAGACATCAACTGTTCAGAGGAGACTGCAAAGAAAGAAAGAAAACACTACTAAAGGACACCAATAAGAAGAAGAGACTTGCTTGGGCCAAGAAACACGAGCAATGGACATTAGACCGGTGGAAACCTGTCCTTTGATCTGATGAGTCCAAATTGAGATTTTTAGTTCCAACCACCGTGTCTTTGAGACACAGAGTAGGCGAATGGATGATCTCCGCATGTGTGGTTCCCACCATGAAGCATGGAGGAGCTGTGATGGTGACTTTGCTGGTGACACTGTCTGTGATTCATTTAGAATTCAAGGCACACTTAAACAGCATGACTACCACAGCGATACGCCATCCCATCTGGTTTGCGCTTAGTGGGACTATAATTTTCAATAGGACAATGAAGCAACACACCTCCAAGCTGTGTAAGGGCTATTTGACCAAGGAGGAGAGTGATGGAGTCCTTCATCAGATGACCTAGCCTCCACAATCACCCGACCTCAACCCAACTGAGATGGTTTGGGATGAGTTGGACCGCTGAGTGCTGGAAAAGCATCCAACAAGCCTTCAGCATATGGGAACTCCTTCAAGAGACTGTTGGAAAAGCATTCCTCATGAAGCTGGTTGAGAGAATGCCAAGAGTGTGCAAAGCTGTCAAGGCAAAGGGTGGCTACTTTGAATAAAATATATTTTGATTTGTTTAACACTTTTTGGTTACTACATGATTCCATGTGTGTTATTTCATAGTTGGTGTAGAATGTATTAAATAGTAAATATATTGAACCCCTTGAATGAGTTGGTGTGTCCAAACTTTTCACTGGTTCTGTATGTAAATGTCAAGTTGAATTTTTTTTTTTTTAATACATTTGCTAAAATGTCTATACCTGTTGTTGCTTTGTATTTATGGGGTATTGTGTGTACATCGATGAGGGGGGAAATCAATTTAATACATTTTAGAATAAGGCTGTAACGTAACAAAATATGGAAAAGGTCAAGGGTTCTGAATACTTTCCAAATGCACTGTATTTATGACAATGTAAAACAATACAACCACGCATTTGGATAGTACATTTAAAATCATCGAGGATGACAAAAGTTAGACAACTTATTTCCATTGTGGCGACTTCATACCCCTCCACAACTGACGTGTAGCACCCACGTTGGTGATGCCTCTGCTGCTGCTACAGCGCAGAAAGCCCATCACACATCAGTCTAGATAGAACAGTAGTCATTTCCACTACGAGCTCTGACATTTTCAGAATGGGGGTCAGGTCTCATTGATCAAGCAGCCGGGGCTGAGATGCATCTTTTAAACGCAAACTTCTGCCAGCTGATAATTTAGCGAAATCAGACAAGTCAACATTCCATCAGTCCTGCAACTCCGTGGATATAAATAACCAGATATCCAATCAACTTATTAAAAACAAAAACGCTGATTAAGAAACAATTTAATAACAAATATGTAGCTACAACATTTGAGTTCGTTGTTTAGGCTGCTTTACAACGCCATGGCAACCACACAAACAACGTTAACCTAACGTTAGCTAGCTGGCAAGCACGTTTGTTAAACGGGTGGGGCAATATTTGATTAAATAATTAGCCGCCTAACGTTAGCTGGTTAGCTAGCTTTAGCTAGCTAGTTTACTAAAACTGTTATTTAACGTCAGCTAGCTAACTAGCCAAATGTATTCCAGGTTAGCTAGCTATCGTTGGCTAGCTAGTAAGCTAGAGCAGACTAATAAAGGAATGCAGCCTGTTAATTTACCCCACTGATTACCATACTGCACTACCTATAGTATCAGTCTGGAAATTATATCTAGTTACAAATGACATCCGTGCAGTTATAATGTAACGTTAAGCTTGCGGGATCAGGCGGCTTCGCGACGCTAAAATGAATGTGGGCCTCCACACAATATTTAACCAAGCTATAAAAAAAAAAAGTGTTTTACTATTACATGGATTTTACTAAACAATACTAACCGCTGTTACCTGCAACGATGAACAATTCAACACTGGACTCCGCCAACTTCGTTGCTAGATACGTGTCAAGAGAAAACTAAAGGAATGTTTTCCGGGTCTTCTTCTTCTATGGCATTTGGCGGTCAGGAAATATACGTTAGAGGTGCATGGTGCCACCTACTGTGTGGGGTGAAAACTGGGGAACTTTAACGCACACCTCATAATCTCCCTCCTACATTCTGGAGCTTGAAACACTGTAGTGGGTTCGGAATCAAAAACTCTTTATCTGGCAAACACTTTGCATCAAAACTCAAGACAGACTTGGTATCCTCAGTCTCTTGCTCACCACCGGGTCTGCGTTGCACCAAATGGCGTGTATCACAGACACCGGGGATCCCCATTGGGGATTGGGCTAGTAACTGAAAGGTTGCGAGATTGAATCCCCAAACTGACAAGATAAAAAATCTGTCACTCTGCCCCTGAACAAGGCAGTTAACCCACTGTTCCTAGGCAGTCATTGTAAATAAGAATTTGTTCTGAACAAACTTGCCTAGTTAAATAAAAAAAATTATAATGATCACTCCGTTCAGCTGTACTCTGCTCCAGAGAGCAAAACAGAATACATATTTCGTCCTGAGGCTTGAAACGTGCAGTGCCCTCTCCATCTGAGGAGCAGACAAAACAAAAAAAAAATCAATAGAAGTCCACCCTTGAATATTTTGACCGAATTGACAGAATTCTATGCAAAAAGGGTTTTATTTAACGTACAATGTGTAGAAACTATGAGAATAGAAAGGTTCATAACTTTTGTATAACATCACAGCGGAAAAATATACGGCAGCTAGAAATTAAAAGTGGATGTTCTTCAGAAGTAGATGGGAGGGGTTGAGGTTAGTTGAGGGCGGAGACTAAAAACAAAACAAGATAACTATAAATATACCGTGTCCGTAAAATGTACAGTACATTCGGAAATTCATACCCCTGGACTTTTTCCACATTTTGATACATTACAGCCTTATTCAAAATCTTTTTTTCCCCCTCAATCTACACACAATACCCCTTAATGACAAAGCAAAAACAGGTTTAGACCTTTTTAAAAATGTTTCAACAAAAATATATCACATTTACAAAAGTATTCAGACCCTTTACTCAGTACTTTGTCGAAGCACCTTTGGCAGCGATTACAGCCTCGAGTCTTCTTGGGTGTGACGCTACAGCTTGGCACGCCTGTATTTGGGGAGTTTCTGCCAATCTCCTCTGGAGATCCTCTCATGCTCTGTCAAGGTTGGATGGGGAAAGTCGCTGCACAGATATTTTCTGGTCTCCGCAGAAATGTTCAATCTAGTTCAAGTCCGGGCTCTGGCTAGGCCACTCAAGGACATTCAGAGGCTGTTGTGCGTTATACTGAGGAGTGGCTTCCGTCTGGCCACTCTACCTTAAAGGCCTGATTGGTGGAGTGCTGCAGAGATGGTTGTCCTTCTGGAACGTTCTCCCATCTCCACAGAGGAGCTCTCGAGCTCTGTCAGAGTGACCATTGGGTTCTTGTTCACCTCCCCTGATTTCTCAGTTTGGCCAGGCTGCCAACTCTAGGAAGTGTCTTGGTAGTTCCAAACTTCTGCCATTTAAGAATGATGGAGGCTACTGTGTTCTTCAGGACCTTCAAAGCTACAGGCATTTTTTGGTACCCTTCTCCCAGATCTGTGCCTTGACACAATCATGTCTCGACACACTATGGACAATTTCTTCAACCTCATGGCTTGGCTTTTGCTCTTACATGCACTGTCAACTGCAGGACCTTATATAGACAGGTGTGTACCTGTCCAATCAATTGAACTTATCACAGCTGTAGAAACATGTCAAGGATGATCAATGGAAACAGGATGCACCTGAGCTCAATTTCGGATCTCATAGCAAAGGGTCTGAATACTCATGTCAATAATTTATAAATGTTTTTTATTTTGTAGGAATTTGCAAACATTTCTAAAAATGTGTTTTCACTTTGCCATTATGGGGTATTGTGTGTTTAAAAAATATATATTAATGAACCTTTATTTAACTAGGCAAGTCAGTTATTTACAATGATGACCTACCCCCGGCCAAACCTGGACGATGCTGGGCCAATTGTACCCCGCCCTATGGGACTCCCAATCACAGCCGGTTGTGATACAGCCTGGATTCAAACCAGGGTGTCTGTAGTGATGCCTCATGCACTGAGATACAGTGCCTTAGACCGCCGCGCAACTCAGGGATTTTTTTCCATGAAATGTGGAAAATTCAAGGAGTCTAAATACTTTCTGAAGGCACTGTATATACACAAGTATGTGGACACCCCTTTAAATGAGTGGATTTGGCTATTTCAGCCACAACCGTTGCTGACAGGTGTTTAAAATTGAGCACACAGCCATGCAATCGTCATAGACAATCATTGGCAGTAGAATGGCCTTACTGAAGCGCTCAGTGACGTTCAACCTGGCACCGTCATAGGATGCGTGGAAGAAATGTCAGCACAATAAATATTCGTCGGGGGCTTCATGAAATGCGTTTCCATGGCCGAACAGCCACACACAAGCCTAAGATCACCATGCGCAATGCCAATTGTCGGCTTGAGAGGTGTAAAGATCGCTGCTCTTAGACTCTGGAGCAGTGTGTTTTCTGAAGTGATGAATCACGCTTCAACATCTGTCAGTCTGATGGACGATTCTGGGTTTGGCGGTTGCCAGGAGAGCGCTACCTTCCCGAATGCATAGTGCCAAATGTAAAGTTTGGTGGAGTAGAAATAATGCTCTGGTGCTGTTTTTCATGGTTCGGGCTATGCCCCCTAGTTCTAGTAAATGGAAATCTCAAAGCTACAGGATACAATGACATGCTAGAGGATTCTGTGCTTCCAACTTTGTGGTAACAGTTTGGGGAAGGCCCTTTCCTGTTTCAGCATGACAACGCCCCCGTGCGCAAAGCAAGATCCATCCAGAAATGTTTTTCCGAGATCGATGTGGAAGAACTTGACTGGCCTGCATAATACAGTATACTACAGTAATGTCTGCAAATAACACTACTGTAAATACTACAGTAAAGTCCGCAGAAACACTACAGTGAATACTATAGAATATGAATAAGGTAATACTACACAGTATTTTTACGATATTATACTATAGTATATGTTATTTGGGGAAGCCCATAGACTTTTTGCCATTTGGCTCATAAGAAGTCAGTCTTGATTTTTCCAGTAAACCTACAGATCACATGTATCATCTACAGTTAATTTTAATTAATGGTTTCTTTAGAACCTTATTGGATTCAGTCCCATCAGCCATCTTTCTGCTCCCTTACCTCTTCAATGAAGATCTTAGAGGCCTCTACATTATAGACAAGGTATCAGTATGAAAAGTGTTTTCAAAGGTGAATTGTTTTTTCATTCACATTTACCACAAAAAAAGGTATGAACACTGATATCCATTTTTCTGTCCATTGCGGTATGACTACATATGCGGAAGAGTATTACAGTGACCCACCTCTTAAATTGTTTCAGCTGAAAGACGATGGTCAGAGCTTACCCACAATGTTGCACAACGATTTAAGTCAATAGGTCATAATTTTAGTTCAAGAATGATATATTTTGGATTGAAGTGACACATCTGAACTGCCCATTTCTGTCACACCCTGATCTGTTCCACCTGTTTTGTGCTATATTTTGGATTGAAGCGACAAATCTGAACTGCCCACTTCTGTCACACCCTGATCTGTTTCACCTGTTTTGTGCTATATTTTGGATTGAAGCGACAAATCTGAACTGCCCACTTCTGTCACACCCTGACCTGTTTCGCTCATTTTGCCCATTATCCCCTATGTATTTATACCTGTGTTTTCTGTTTGTCTGTTGCCAGTTTGTCTGGTCTCATCAAGCCTACCAGCGTGTTTTTCCCATACTCCTGTTCGCTCTAGTCCCTGTTTTCTAGTTCTTCCGGTTCCGACCTATTCTACCTGTCCTGACCCCGAGCCTGCCTGCCGTCCTATACCTATCAGACTCGGACCTGGTTACGAACCTCTGCCTGTCCTGACCCCGAGCCTGCCTGCCGCCCTGTACCTATCAGACTCAGACCTGGTTAAGTACCTCTGCCTGTTCTCGACCTGCCCTTTGCCTGCCACCTGTGGTTTTGTTAAACTACTCTGTATATTGAACCTTCCGTCTCCTGTGTCTGCATCTGGGTCATATGCTGAGTCGTGTTAGTGTAACCGATGTGAAATGGCTAGCTAGTTTGCGGTGGTGCGCGCTAATAGCGTTTCAATCGGAGACGCCACTCGCTTTGAGACCTTGAAGTAGTTGTTCCCCTTGCTCTGCAAGGGCTGCGGCTTTTGTGGAGAGATGGGTAACGATCCATCGTGGGTGACTGTTGTCTGTGTGCAGAGGGTCCCTGGTTCGAGCCAGGGTAGGGGCAAGGGGACGAACTAAAGTTATACTGTTACATTAGTATGAACTGGCCATGACTGACACAGCAGACTCTGGGGGCCACCATTTTCTCTAAGTTGGAACTGCGGAAAGCCTACTATCTGGTGCGGATACGGGTCTTCCACTCGTGACGAGTAGAAGACAGCCTTCAACACGACTAGTGGATGCTACAAATACCTGGTGATGCCATTCGGTCTGACCAACGCTCCTGCTGTGTTCAAGGCTCTGGTTAACGACGTCCTCTGCAGCATGTTGAACTGGTTCGTGTTCGTCTACCAGGACGACATCCTTGTCTTTTCCCACTCAGCTCAAGAAGGCATTCTCCACGTCCGACAAGTCCTCCAGCGTCTCCTGGAGAACCAACTTTTTGTTCAAGCAGAAAAATGCGAATTCCATTGCTCCCCCATGACTTCCCCCCTTTCAGCACTCACCTCTCCCAAGGTCCCGTTCACGTGGTCCCCAGCTGCTGACCGGGCGCTCCTGGACCTAAAGCGCCGCTTTACCACAGCTCCATTGTTAATCCAGCCGGGCCCGTCCCGTCAGTTCGTGGTGGAGGTCGACACTTCTGACGTCAGAGTGGGTGCCGTCCTGTCCCTGACCCAGCTAACCGGATGTTTGTCCCTCCTGTGTCTGCATATGGGTCATATCCTGAGTCGTGTTAACTTTGTGCAAATATGTGTGAATGCTTTTGATTGATTTTGATTTTTACATGACATAAAAATGATTTTCAGCCTACGTTTCATTTCAGGGCTGGCTTTTATTTTAATGTTACCACCCACTGGCATTGGCATTATTTTATTAGTCAGAAACAGCTGCAAAGTTATTCATCTTCACGACTGAGATGAGCTAAACAAAGTGTCTATCCAGATAATGAAAAGGCACCCGTGAATGAAAATTCAAGGAACTTATAGTTACAGTACATGTCATTTGCGGCATACATGATCATGCGCAAAGTCATTGCAGCCTATCATTTCACTTCCCATTTGAGAACCATGAGCACGGGCTGACTTGCCTTTGCTTTTAATGCACATATTTAAGCATACATCTTTCAATAGGAGAAAAATGAAGATGGGGAGGCAGGAAACTGATAGAATCACAGTTGTCAGAAACAATACGACATGACGACATAGATACACTTTTGCTCACACACAAATAATTCATTAACTGTCTCCCTGAATTCATGTGTGTAACATATAGCCAAAAACAAGCTTCAGAAGAGTCCATGTTTGAGGCACTCACACAATTCTATTTAACGTGGATGTAAGGGTTATTATTGTGGTTGCTGACATTAAATGAGTTCTTTATCGTCGATAAGCATTGCATTCATTTACCACTGGTATCTTTAGTAGGCAGAGCATTTTTCTGTGCACTTATTCTGACGAAACAAAATAACACTTAAAAACTAGATCATTAGTTTATGATGCTCCATTGTCATTTGAGAAAAGCACAACTAGAATTGGATTAATTTGATGCCAGTTCATGGTATCCACTACCGAGAGATTTGAAAGGCCTTGATGACATCTGGAAAAACTTGCCCAGGAGAAGGGAAGGAAAACTGAAAACAGACCTATCACTGATAGCACCATGTATCCCTTAGAATTTAATAGTTAATTCGACTTTTTTTTGTAACAGTATTTTTATTGGAATTTCACAATTTTCACCCATATTAAGAGATACAACAACAGAGACAAAGCACACAGAACAAAAACAAGAAAAACAGCCCCCACTTACCCATATCTACGTGCATATATATACACATACATACATACACATACATATACATATACCCATGCATATACACACACATATGCATACATACACGCACGCACACACACACATATACACACCCATACATACGTACACCATTTTCCTCTTCCCGCTCGGTGCTTCTCTCACCCCATCCCCATCATTGCGTCTCTCAATACATACATTTTAAACAAACTTACAAACAGAAATTAAACAAAAAAGCTCAGTTTAAACCAAGAGGTTAGGTTCCACACATGGAACGTACAGTGTAGTTCTGAAATACATAGATCCCCGCCATTCTAAGAGAATCCTTGCAGCATAATAGCTGATACCTCAGGTTCTAGGTAATTTAGATAAGGTTCCCATACTTTGTAGAACTGGTCTGTTTTAGAATGCAATGTACATGTCAGATATTCCAGAGGCACCCATTCAAATAGTATCTTATGCCAATCTTTAATAGAAGGAACCTTATCACTAATCCACTGTAAAATGATGTTTTTCCTCGCTGCGAAGGTAAGGATGTTGTAAAGCCTCCTTTTACAGACAGAAGTTACATGCCTACTAGGGAGACCTAACAGTAAAGAAACTGGGTCCAATTCTAGATCAACCCCTAGGATCTTTTCAATTTCTTGCAGGACACCAGACCAGTATCTTTGTATTTTGGTACATGACCATAAACAATGTGTTAGGGTGCCTGTATCAGTTTTGCATTTAAGACACTGAGGGGAAGAGGAAGTGGGGCTAAAAGCATGTCTGTGATTTGGGGTTATATGCAATCTGTGTATATTATTCTTAATTGGATTGCTCTAGTACGGTTACATATAGATATTGTTTTTGCATATCTCCAAATGTCCTCCCACATCTCTTCGTCAATAGTAACAGACAATTCTTTCTCCGGTTAATTAGACTTAATAATGGCCTTGTTTCCACCAAAACATTCTCCCAAAGCTAACATTCACTGTTATCTTAAACAAATTAGATAAGCACATTCTAAATAAAAGACATGTCCTTGACAGGCTCCTGGATCATACAAAAAAAAGAGAAGACGGGAAGAAAGAAGGAAAAGAAAACAGCAAACAGCCTTAGTAGTAGTGATAGCAAGCTCTGCACGAGGCTCAGCACAAGGCTCTGCACGAGGCTCAGCACGAGGCTCAGCACGAGGCTCTGCACGAGGCTCTGCACGAGGCTCAGCACGAGGCTCAGCACGAGGCTCTGCACGAGGCTCAGCACGAGGCTCAGCACGAGGCTCTGCACGAGGCTCTGCACGAGGCTCAGCACGAGGCTCAGCACGAGGCTCTGCACGAGGCTCTGCACGAGGCTCTGCGTGAGGCTCAGCACGAGGAGGCTATAACAGACTTCTTCCATCGCGATGTCCCTCTAAGGCCCTTCTGCTAGCTTGCTAGCCCTGGTCCGCTAGCTATCTGAATCGCCGTGTCTCCAGCCCGCCTAACTACTCACTGGACCCATATGATCACTCGGCTACACATGCCTCTCCCTAATGTCAATATGACTTGTCCATTGCTGTTCTGGGTAGTGACAATTGTCTTATTTCACTGTAGAGCCTCTAGCCCTGCTCAATTTGCCTTAGCTATCCCTTAAGTTCCACCTCCCACACATTCGGTGACATCACCTGGTTTAAATTATGTTTCTAGAGACAATACTTCTCTCATCATCACTCAGTGCCTAGGTTCACCTCCACTGTATTCACATCGTTCCATACCTTTGTCTGTACATTATGCCTTGAATCTATTCTATCACGCCCAGAAACCTGCTCCTTTTACTCTCTGTTCCGAACGTACTAGATGACCAGTCCTTATAGCCTTTAGCCGTACCCTTATCCTACTCCTCCTCTGTTCTTCTGGTGATGTAGAGGTTAATCCAGGCCCTGCAGTGCCTAGCTCCACTCCTATTCCCCAGGTGCTCTCATTTGTTGACTTCTGTAACCGTAAAAACCTTGGTTTCATGCATGTTAACATTAGAAGCCTCCTCCCTAAATTTGTTTTATTCCCTGCTTTAGCACACTCTGCCAACCCGGATGTTCTAGCCGTTTCAGAATCCTGGCTAAGGAAGAACACCAAAAACACTGAAATTTCCATCCCGAACTATAAACATTTTCCGACAAGATAGAACTGCCAAAGGGGTTGAGATGCAGTCTACTGCAGAGATAGCCTGCAGAGTTCTGTCATACTATCCAGGTCGGTACCCAAACAATTCGAGCTTGTACTTTTAAAAATCCACCTTTCCAGAACAAGTCTCTCACTGTTGCCGCTTGCTATAGACCACCCTCTGCCCCCAGCTGTGCCCTGGACACCATATGTGAATTGATTGCCCACCATCTATCTTCAGAGCTCGTGCTGCTAGGTGACTTAAACTGGGACATGCTTAACACAGCGGCAATCCTACAATCTAAGCTTGATGCCCTCAATCTCACACAAATAATCAATGAACCTACCAGGTACATCCCCAAATCCTTAAACACGGGAACCCTCATACATATACTCCTAACCAACTTGCCCTCACAATACACCTCTGCTGTCTTCAACCAAGATCTCAGCGATCACTGCCTCATAACCTGCATCCGTAATAGATCTGCGGTCAAACGACCACCCCTCATCACTGTCAAACGCTCCCTACAACACTTCAGAGAGCAGGCCTTTCTAATCTGATCCATGGAGAATAAGTGCACCTCCTCCCAGCTGCCCACTGCACTGAGACACTCTAGACCCAAACTGCTACAGACCTATATCTATCTAAGGTCTTGGAAAGCCAAGTTAACAAACAGATTACCGACCATTTCGAATCCCACCGTACCTTCTCCGCTATGCAATCTGGTTTCAGAGCATGTCATGGGTGCACCACAGCCACGCTCAAGGTCCTAAACAATATCATAACCGCCATCAATAAGAGACAATACTGTGCAGCCGTCTTCATTGACCTGGCCAAGGCCTTCGACTCAATCACCACATTCTTATCGACAGACTCAACAGCCTTGGTTTCTCAAATGGTTCACCAACTACTTCTCTGATAGAGTTCAGTGTGTCAAATCGGAGGGCCTGTTGTCTGGAACTCTGGCAGTCTCTATGGGGGTGCCACAGGGTTCAATTCTCGGGACGGCTATTTTCTCTGTATACATCAATGATGCTGCTGGTGATTATCTGATCCCCCTCTACGCAGACGACACCATTCTGTATACTTCTGGCCCTTCTTTGGACACTGTGTTAAGTAACCTCCAGACAAGCTTCAATGCCATACAACTCTCCATCCATGGCCTCCAACTGCTTTTAAATGCAAGTAAAACTAAATGCATGCTCTCCAACCGATCGCTGCCCACACCTGCCCGCCCGTCCAGCATAAACTACTCTGGACGGTTCTGACTTAGAATATGTGGACAACTACAAATACCTAGGTGTCTGGTTAGACTGTAAACTCTCCTTCCAGACTCACATTAAGCATCTCCAATCCAAAATTATATCTAGAATCGGCTTCCTATTCCGCAACAAATCCTTCACTCATGCTGTCAAACATACCCTCGTAAAACTGACCATCCTACCGATCCTCGATTTCGGCGATGTCATTTACAAAATAGCCTCCAACACTCTACTTAACCATCTGGATGCAGTCTATCCGCTTTGTCACCAAAGCCCCATATACTACCTGTCACGTTCTGACCTTCATATCCTTTGTTTTGTCTTTATTTAGTATGGTCAGGGCGTGAGTTGGGGTGGGCAGTCTATGTGTGTTTTTCTATGTTGGGGTTTTGAGTTCAGCCTAGTATGGTTCTCAATCAGAGGCAGGTGTCGTTAGTTGTCTCTGATTGAGAATCATACTTAGGTAGCCTGGGTTTCACTTTTGAGTTGTGGGTGTTTGTTTTCCGTGTGTGTGTTTGTTGCCACACAGTACTGTTTCGGTTTCATTTGTTTCACGTTTATTGTTTTGTAGTGTTCAGTTTATGTCTTTAAATAATGGACACTTACCACGCTGCGCATTGGTCTTCCGATCCTTCTCGCTTCTCCTCCTCAGAAGAGGAGGAGGAATGCCGTTCCACTACCCACCACTGTGACCTGTACGCTCTCGTTGGCTGGCCCTCACTTGATACTCGTCGCCAAACCCACTGGCTCCAGGTCATCTACAAGTCTTTGCTAGGTAAAGCCCCGCCTTATCTCAGCTCACTGGTCACCATAGCAGCACCGGCCCATAGAACGTGCTCCTGCAGGTATATCTCACTGGTCCCCCCCAAAGCAAAGTCCTCCTTTAGCCTTACAGTTCTCTGCTGCCAATGACTGGAACAAACGGCAAAAATCACTGAAGCTGGAGACTCATATCTCCCTCACTAACTTTAAGCACCAGCTGTCAGAGCAGCTCACAGATCACTGCACCTGTACATAGCCCATCTGTAAATAGCCCATCCAACTACCTCATCCCCCATACTGTTACTTATTTGATTTATTTTGCTCCTTTGCACACCAGTATCTCTACTTGCACACTCATATTCTGCACATCTATCACTCCAGTGTTTAATTGCTATACTGTAATTATTTCGCCACTATGGCCTATTTATTGCCTTACCTCCCTTATCCTACCTCATTTGCACACACTGTATATAGACTTTTTCTATTGTATTATTGACTGCATGTTTGTTTATTCCATGTGTAACTCTGTGTTGTTGTTTGGGTCGCACTGCTTTGCTTTATCTTGGCCAGGTCGCAGTTGTAAATGAGAACTTGTTCTCAACTAGCCTACCTGGTTAAATAAAGGTGAAATAAAATAAAAAAATAAAGGGCATTGTAAAGTGACTAAGCATCAGGAATGATAATAATACAATTCAAATTAAGAACACAGAAGCAGAATATGATGAGTGTAAAAGTGTGTGTATGTAGCGTATGTGAATGTGTGTGGGTTTTGTGTGAGAGGGTCTTTGGAGTGAATGTGAGTGAGTGTGTATGTAGTGTGTATATACAATATAGTCTTGTGAGTGTGCAAAGAGTCAGTGCAAGATAACAGTCTGGGTAATCAAATAGTCTGGGTAACCATTTAATGAACTATTTAGCAGTCTATGGCTTGGGGGTAGAAGCAGTCTCAGAGCATGTTGCTCTGAAAGTCCATGCTCTGGTACCTTTTGCCAGATGGTAGCAGGCCTTCCTCTGACACCGCCTGATATAGAGGTCCTGGATGGCTGGGAGTGATGTACTGGGCTGTCTGCACCACCCTCTGTAGCGCTTTGTGTTTGAGGCCGTTGCATTTTCCATGCCAAGTGGTGATGCAGCCAGTCAAGATTCTTTCAATGGTGCAGCTGTGGAACCTTTTGAGGATCCAAGGGCCCATGCCAAATCTTTTCAGCGTCCTAAGGGGGACTTCGAATACCTGAGAGACAGACTATTGGCTACGGGCAAGCAGATGGTTTCGTCTGGCCCTATCCCAACACACCGTTGTGGAATTGATTGCTTCTCCCGACTATTTGCACTGGACTCTTGGATGAAATCAGTACTCTACTCTGAAAATTGAATTGACAACTTTCAATCTGTTTTTGAACGCGTCCTCATTCGAGTTATAGTTCTAATCAATTTTGTATCTACAGCATTCAATTTCAAGCCAACCTCATGGTTATTTCATATAGAGTGTTACCTGCTGAACATATCATGTTTGTGTTAGAGACTGTTTGATCTGAAATTCCGCAGCTGTGGCCTTGGACTTATTCATGTAAATGTCAGAAGTTTGATTTCGAAAATGGATCTTATTGTAATTCTGGCTTCTCAAACTAACACGGACATTTTGATTATTACTGAGACTTGATTAAAAAAGTCTGTGCCAGACACATGTGTCTCTAAATGAATATAATGTTTATAGATCTGTTGTGTCTTTGCACTATCATTAATGTTATGACGATTGTTTAATCAAATCGATTAACTATGTTTAATTATTACGATGATTAATTATGACTCATGTAACAATTATTTAAGGTGTAATCTTGGGGCAACACGTAAAAAGTTTATTTAACGAGTTACCATTTTCCGAATGAACTCTAAAGATATAGCTCTTACAGTTCAGTCATCAATCAGTCATTAATTCATTGTTTACCTTCTATCAGTCTCATTCAGAATGTCGCAAAATCCTTGGACATCTGCACGAACCCTAGCATAAATGATTAATCAGCGATATACAAATTGGCTTAATTATTTATTTACCAACTAACTAAATAAACACACAGAATTACATAGTCACACACACAGGAAATGTTACACATTGAGTACTACATAATGCAATGAAAAGTCCCTGGTGGACTAAACCGATATGACGGCTTGTTACACAAAATGAAAATGGAGGGGCATGTAAGAAGGAGCAGGAGAAAAGACAAAGGACTTCACTGTCGTACACACAGCTGATTACTATGATCATGGAAATGCTAATACTTTGCACATGAACACATGAAAGGGTCGTTCCCTCCTTGGTCCTCCCAGTTGCTCTTAGCAGATTGTCTGACCTGCTGTCTAACTATGCTAAATCTGAATCGGGTGATTTTAAACTAGATTGGTTGATACCAATATCAGATAGACTGAAATATATTTGTACTGAGCTTAATTTAACTCAACTGATAACTGAACCAACCCACCAAACTTAAAATACCCAGAAAAATCTATTATTTTGGATATCACTCTGACAAACTCACCAAGTAAACAGCCAATGGAATTGTTGCTAACGAGCATAGTGACCATTGTCCCATTGCCTCTATTAGAGATTCTAAGCTACCGAAATCTCATCCACACATTATTACAATGAGAAATGTCATAATTTCAATTATCAACATTACCTGTGTGACCTGGGGTTGTATGATTGGGAGGGTGCTGATTCGGATTAGGCCCTTAAATGTGTTACCCCTCTGTTTAACTCTGTTGCAGATAAGCATGCCCCATATAACAAATTAAGGGTAAAAGACAGATCTAACAAATTGTCTGAAAGATTTAATGAAATTAAGGCTAGATTGACTGATTCTACCTCTGAACAGCAGTCCTTCAGACATTTGAGAAATAGATATCTTTGGTTAGAAATGCAAAATCAGCATACTTCTTGAATTTTGTCTTTGAAAGTGGTGGAAATCCAGAAATCCATCTAAATTCTGGTAAGGGGTCAAATCTTTGAAAAAAAAAACTCCAACCCCTCATTGCCCCAGCATGTTATGACAGCCTCTGGTCCCATAACAGACAAACATTGATATTTGTGGTGCTTTTAATAACCATTTATCCTCAGCTGGGCATCTATTTGAAAGAATGGCTTCTGAAAATACCTCAAGTTCCACTAGAGGGAGTCCTTTATTCACCTTTAAACAAATAGCAGAGAATGACGCACTTCCAGGCACTCATTTTTTTTCTAAATTTTAACAATTTTATGTTAATGATATATTAAGCACCTTGCAAAAAATGGATGTACAAAATTTCACAGGAGCTGATTCGCTTGATCCCTTTCTACTGCAGCTTTCTGCCCCCCTTCGACCCACATTGCTTCTGGTGCTTACCCCTAAGCTCTGGAAGGTGGCGCAAGTCCTCACCCTTTACAAAGGTGGGGATCCTTCTGACCTAGATAACTACCGCCCCATTTCTAAACTATCTTGCCTTGTAAAAATATTAGAATCACTGGCAAACTTTCAGCTAGGAACTTTTTTTTTACCTTCAAATTATATTCTTGATGTGTACCAGTCTGGTTTGAGACCTGGACATAGCACCATTTCTTAAATGATGTCTTAAATTATGTCTTAAATTGCTTAGAAATCCCTATGCTGCCATATTCATAGACCTATTCAAGGCCTTTAATACTGTTGACCATCCCCTATTCTGAAATGGGCGTCAACCAAGTGGCTTGGGAACTACTATATCTGTCAGATAGGGTACAGTGTATTCTTTCTGATGGTGTCAAGTCAAGTTACGTCGATATTACAACAGTTTTTGGGACCTGTCCTCTTTACTATTTATATAAATAATATTGGTTTAGCTGTAACATTGCCCCTTCAGATGACCAGGCTATATTGGAGCTGCAATCTGATTTTGTTGCCTGCATAAAGTCCTTATTGGTACTTAATGCGGGGACAATTAAATGTATGCTTTCTTAGAAATATTTCAGATGGCTTACACATTTAAGCATTGGATGGTTGTTTCATCTGGCAGGTACCTGCCTATAAATAGCTGGGCCTTTGGATTGATAATCATTTGATGTTTAAAAAACATACTGAAGAGCTAGTTAAAAAGCTGAGACTTAACGTATGCTTATTTTATAGAAATACAGTGCATTCGTAATGTATTCAGACCCATTGACATTTTCCACATTTGGTTATGTTACAGCCTTATTCTAAAAGTGATATTAACACAATAATGAGAACGAGAAAACAGGTTTATAGAAACTTTAGCAAATAATACAAATAAAAAATGAATAAATATTTTTTTACATAAGTATTCAGACCCTTTGCTATGAGACTCTAAATTGACCTCAGGTGAATCCTGTATCCATTGATTACCCTTGAGATGTTTCTACAACGATTGGAGTCCACCTGTGGTAAATGCAATTGATTGGACATGATTTGGAAAGATACACACCTGTCTATATAAGGTCCCACAGTTGACAGTGCATGTCAGAGCAAAAACCAAGCCATGAGGTTGAAGGAATTGTCCATAGAGCTCTAAGACAGGATTGTGTCGAGGCACAGATCTGGGGAAGGGCACCAAACATTTCTGCAGCGTTGAAGACGTTCATGAACACAGTGTCCTCCACCATTCTTAAATGGAAGACGTTTGAGCAATAGGGGGAGAAGGGTCTTGATCAGGGAGATGACCAAGAACCTGATGGTCACTTTAACAGAGCTCTAGAGTACACAGAGATCATTGATGAAAACATGCTCCAGAGCGCTCAGGACCTCAGTCTGGGGTGAAGGTTCACCTTCCAACAGGACACACCGACCCTAAGCACACAGCCAAGACAACGCAGAACTGGCTTCGGGACAAGTCTCTGAATGTCCTTGAGTGATCCAACCAGAGCCGGGACTAAAACCCGATCAAACATCTCTGGAGAGACCTGAAATTATTGTGCAGCGACACTCCTCATCCAACCTGACAGAGATGGCGAGGATCTGCAGAGAAGAATGGATGAAACTCCACAAATACCAATTTGCTAAGCTTGTAGCGTCATACTCAAGAAGACTCATGCTTGTAATCGCTGCCAAGGGTGCTTCAACAAAGTCCCAAATAAAGAGTCTGAATGCTTACCTGTATGTAAAATGTAATATTTCCATTTTTTATTTTTAACAAAATAGCAAACATTTCTAACCCTGTTTTCACTTTGTCATTATGGGGTATTGTGTGTAGATTGATGAGGGTTTAAAAAAAAAACATTTTTTAGAACAAGGCTGTAATGTAACAAAATGTGGAAAAAAATCAAGGGGTCAAAATACTTTACGAATGCAATGTAAGTCATGCGTCTCCCTGAACAGCAGGAGGCAGATTGTACAGTCAACTTTCCTGTCAGTTCCTTTGTTTTACCTTTATTTAAATAGGCCATAGTGGCGAAATAATTACAGTGTAGCAATTAAACACTGGAGTGATAGATGTGCAGAATATGAGTGTGCAAGTAGGGATACTGGTGTGCAAAGGAGCAAAATAAATCAAATAAGTAACAGTATGGGGGATGAGGTAGTTGGATGGGCTATTTGATTTTTGCCGTTTGTTCCAGTCATTGGCAGCAGAGAACTGTAAGGAAAGGCAGCCAAAGGAGGAATTGGATTAGGGGGTGACCAGTGAGATATACCTGCAGGAGTGCGTGCTACGGGTGGGTGCTGCTATGGTGACCAGCGAGCTGAGATAAGGCGAGGCTCTACCTAGCAAAGACTTGTAGATGACCTGGAGCCAGTGGGTTTGGCGACGAGTATGAAGCGAGGGCCAGCCAACGAGAGCGTACAGGTCGCAGTGGTAGGTAGTACATGGGGCTTTGGTGACAAAACGGATGGCACTGTGATAGACTGCATCCAGATGGTTGAGTAGAGTGTTGGAGGCTATTTTGTAAATGACATCGCCAAAATCTAGGATTGGTAGGATGGTCAGTTTTACGAGGCTATGTTTGGCAGCATGAGTGAAGTATGCTTTGTTTTGCGGAATAGGAAGCCGATTCTAGACTTAATTTTGGATTGGAGATGCTTAATGTGAGTCTGGAAGGAGAGTTTACAGTCTAACCAGACACCTAGGTATTTGTAGTTGTCCACATATTCTAAGTCAGAACCGTCCAGAGTAGTGATGCTGGACGGGCAGGCAGGTGTGGGCAGCGATCGGTTGAAGAGCATGCATTTAGTTTTACTTGGAGGCCACGGATGGAGAGTTGTATGGCATTTAAGCTCGTCTGGAGGTTAGTTAACACAGTGTCCAAAGAAGGGCCAGAAGTATACAGAATGGTGTCGTCTGCGTAGTTGTGGATCAGGGAATCACCAGCAGCAAGAGCGACATCATTGATGTATACAGAGAAGAGAGTCGGCCCGAGAATAGAACCCTGTGGCACCCCCATAGAGACTGCCAGAGGTCCAGTCAACAGGCCCTCCGATTTGACACACTGAACTCTATCAGAGAAGTAGTTGGTGAACCAGGCGAGGCAGTCATTTGAGAAACCAAGGCTGTTGAGTCTGTCGATAAGAATGTGGTGATTGACAGAGTCGAAACCCTCGGCCAGGTCAATGAATACGGCTGCACAGTATTGTCTCTTATCGATGGTGGTTATGATATCGTTTAGGACCTTGAGCGTGGCTGAGGTGCACCCATGACCAGCTCTGAAACCAGATTGCATAGCGGAGAAGGTACGGTGGGATTTGAAATGGTCGGTAATCTGTTTGTTAACTTGGCTTTCGAAGACCTTAGAAAGGCCGGGTAGGATAGATATAGGTCTGTAGCAGTTTGGGTCTAGAGTGTCTCAGTGCAGTGGGCAGCTGGGAGGAGGTGCTCTTATTCTACATGGACTTTACAGTGTCCCAGAACATTTTTGAGTTTGTGCTACAAGATGCAAATTTCTGTTTTAAAAAAACTAGCCTTTGCTTTCCTAACTGCCTGTGTATATTGGTTCCTAACTTCCCTGAAAAGTTGCATATTGTGTGGGCTATTCGATGCTAATGCAGTACGCCACAGGATGTGTTTGTGCCGGTCCACTGCATTCAGGTCTGGAGTGAACCAAGGGCTATATCTGTTCCTGGCTCATTTCTTTTAATGGGGCATGCTTATTCTCTTGACTACGGTGACACCATATATCAGAATGCAGCAGCCGCTAATCTTAATCCTTTCGATGCCATTCACAATTGCGCTCTTCACTTTATCACGTGATAGTTTTAATCCATATCACTGCATCCTGTATCAAAAGATAGACTGGTCCTCAATAAAGTCCCGTAGATCACTTCATTACTCCCTTTTTGTTCAAAAAACGGTACTATACAAGCTTCTGACTTACTTGCTGTTAAAGGTTCTGACTTACTTGCTGTTAAAGGTTCTGACTTACTTGCTGTTAAAGGTTCTGACTTACTTGCTGTTAAAGGTTCTGACTTACTTGCTGTTAAAGGTTCTGACTTACTTGCTGTTAAAGGTTCTGACTTACTTGTTATTAAAACCCGTTCACAGGGTTCATTAACTCTTGAGAATCCTCGGGTCTCCACTGAACTAGGTAAGTCTGCTTTTAGTTTGAGTTTTTTGGAATTCATTACATTTGGATTCCCTGGTGCCACTAAGGCAGTTTTAAACCATGATGATAAATTAGTTCACTGAGGTGTGCAATTGTTTTGATTGAATGACTTTAATGATTTGTTTATGATGCCTGTGATGTGCTAATGATTTGTACTTGTTATTGTATATTTTTATTCTATCTTGTATCTTGTAGTTTTATATTTTATTTGATGTCCTCAGGGCACCATTTTAAAATTAGACCCTAGTCTCAATTGGACTCCCTAATAAAATTAAAATAAGAGGTGCTGTCGTGCCCCCTGTATGACTGTGTGGGTGTGTGTGTACTGCATTAAATCATTAGTGGTGTGGATGCCAAGGAACTTGAAACTCTCAACCGGCTTCACTACAGCCCTGTGGATGGGGTCGTGCTTTCACCTCTTTCCCCTGTAGCCCACGAACAGCTCCTTGGTCTTGAGGAAGAGGCTGTTGTCCTGGTACCACACTACTAAGTCTCTGATCTTGTCCCTGTAGGCTGTCTCATCGCCGTTAGTGATCAGGCCTACCACCGTCATGTCTTCAGCAAACTTGCTGATGGTGTTGGAGTCATGCGTGGCTACGCAGTCGTGGGTGAACAGGGAGTACAGGAAGGGACTAAGCACACACTGAGGGGGCCCTGTGTCAAGGATCAGCGTGGTGGAGTTGTTGTTGAATACCTTCACCACCTTGGAGCCCAGGTTCCAGTTGCAGAGGGAGATGTTCAGTCCCAGGGTCCCCACCTTGGTGATGAGCTTGGAGGGGACTATGGTGTTGAACGCTGAGCTGTAGTCTATGAACAGCATTCTAACATAGTTATTGAGATTGCGTTTGCGTTATCTGTGGGTCTGCTGGGGTGGTATGCAAATTCAAATAAAATCAACTTGTATTTGTTACATACAAGTGTTTAGCAGACGTTATTGCAGGTGTAGCGAAATCCTTGTGTTTCTAGCTCCAACAGTGCAGCAATATCTGACAATACGCACAATCTAAAGTAAAGTAATGGAAATAAGAATATATAAATATTTGGACGAGCAATGTCAGAGTGGCATTGACTAAGATACAGTAGAATAAGCCAGTATATACATTTGAGAAGAGTAATGCAAAATTTGTAAACATTATTAAAGTGACTAGTGTTCCAATTATTAAAGTGGCCAATGATTTCAAGTCTATGTACAGGGCAGCGGCCTCTAATGTTCTAGTGATGGCTATTTAACAGACTGATGGCCTTGAGAAAAAAGCTGTTTTTCAGTCTCTCTGTCCCAGCGATCATGCACATGTATTGACCTCGCCTTCTGGATGATAACAGGGTGAACAGGCAGTGGCTCGGGTGGTTGTTGTCCTTGATAATATTTTTGGCCTTCCTGTGACATCGGGTGAAGTAGGTGTCCTGGAGGGGAGGTAGTTTGCCCCTGATGATGCGTTGGGCAGACCGCACCACTCTCTGGAGAGGACTGCAGTTGTGGGCAGTGCAGTTGCTGTACCAGGCAGTGATACAGCCTGACAGGATGGTCTCAATTGTGCATCTGTAAAAGTTTGCCAGGGTTTTAGGTGCCAAGCCAAATGTATTCAGCCTCCTGAGGTTGAAGAACTGCTATTGCACCTTCTTCGCCACACTGTGATGTGTACGCCGAAGAACTTGAAGCTTTCCAACTCCTCCACTACCGTCTCTTCGATGTGGTTAGGGGGGTGCTCCCTCTGCTGTTTCCTGAAGTCCATGATCAGCTCCTTTGTTTTGTTGACGTTGGATGAGAGGTTATTTTACTGGCATCACACTCCAAGGGCCCTCACCTCCTCCCTGTAGGCTATCTCGTCATTGTTGGTAATCAGGCCTACTACTGTTGTGTCGTCTGCAAACTTGATGATTGAGTTGGAAGCGTGCATGGCCACGCAGTCATGGGTGAACATAGAATACACGAGCGGGTTAAGCATGCATCCTTGTGGGAACCCAGTGTTGAGGATCAGTGAAGTGGAGGTGTTGTTTCCTACCTTCACCACCTGGGGGCGGCCCATCAGGAAGTCCAGGACCCAGTGGCACAGGGTGACGTTCAGACCCAGGGCCTCAAGCTTAATGATGAGCTTGGAGGGTACTTTGGTGTTGAATGCTGATCGAAAGTCAATGAACAGCATTCCTACATAGGTATTTCTACATAGAATTGGAATGGGTCCAGGGTGTCTGGGTTGATGGTGTTGATGTGTGTCATGACCAGCCTTTCAAAGCACTATCTCAACCAGCTTCACCTGGAATGCTTTTCCAAAAGTCTTGAAGGAGCGCTACAGTGCGATAGTCATTTAGGTAGGTCACCTTGGAGTTCTTGGGACCAGGGACAATGGTGATTATTGGTGACATATTGGGATTACAGACCCTGAAGAGGTTGGTTGCTATACCCATTAAATGTTTGGGAGCATAATTAGAGTTGGGACTTTCTTTTTTTTTTGGAGTTTAGGGCAGGGGTCATCAACTATATTCAGCTGCAGGCTGGTTCATTTCTTGAGCGGATTGTCAATTACAAATAATTTGTAGACTGCAAGATGCCCAAACAGACATGTTTCACTAAAACATAATAATGTCAAACTTTGCTTACATTTGTATACATCACGTGTCTTTCTGTTATGAGTGGGAATACTTGGGAACCAATTTTTTCCTGGTGTTTTATGTCCAACAACGAAAAAAAGTACATACACTACAGGTCAAAAGTTTTAGAACACCTACTCATTCAAGGATTATTCTTTATTTTGACTAATTTCAACATTGAGACTAATAGGGAAGACATCACAACTATGAAATAACACATATGGAATCTTGTAGTAACCAAAAACGTGTAAAACAAGTCAAAATATATTTTATATTCTTCAAAGTAGCCACACTTTGCCTTGATGACAGCTTTGCACTCTCTTGGTATTATCTCAACCAGCTTCACCTGGAATGCTTTTCCAAACGTCTTGAAGGAGTTCCCACTTCTAATGAGCACTTTTTGGCTGCTTCTTCTTCGCTCTGGAGTCCAACTCATCCCAAACCATCTCAATTGGGTTGAGGTCGGGTGATTGTGGAGGCCAGGTGATCTGATGCAGCACTCCATCCTGCTCCATCTTGGTAAAGCAGCTCTTACACAGCCTGGAGGTGTGTTGGGTCATTGTCCTGTTGAAAACCAAATAATAGTCCCACTAAGCCCAAACCAGATGGGATGGTGAGTTGCCGCAGAATGCTGTGGTAGCCATGGTGGTTAAGTGTGCCTTGAATTCTAAATAAATCACTGACAGTGTCACCAGCAAAGCACCACGACACCTCCTCCTCCATGCATCACAGTGGGAACCACACATGCGGAGATGATCTGTTCACCTACTCTGCGTCTCACAAAAACATGGCGGATGGAACCAAAAATCTCAAATTTGGACTCATCAGACCAAAAGACAGATTTCCACCAGTCTAATGTCCATTGCTTATGTTTCTTGGTTCAAGCAAGTCTCTTCGTATTATTGGTGTCCTTTAGTAGTGGTTTGTTTGCAGTAATTTGACCAAGACGGCCTGATTCATGCAGTCTCCTCTGAACAGTTGATGTTGAGATGTTTCTGTTACTTGAACTCTGTGAAGGATTTATTTAGGCTTCAATTTCTGAGACTGGTAACTCTAATGCAAGTATCCTCTGCAGCAAAGGTAACTCTGGGTCTTCCTTTCCTGTAGCGGTCCTCATGAGTGCCAGTTTCATCATGGCGCTTGCTGGTTTTTGCGACTGTACTTGAAGAAACTTCATCAAACTTCTTGAAATATTCCTGGATTGACTGACCTTCATGTCTTAAAGTAATGATGAACTGTTATTTCTCTTTGCATATTTGAGCTCTTCTTGTCATAATATGGACTTGGTCTTTTACCAAATAGGGCTATCTTATGTATACCACCCGTACCTTGTCACAACACAATTGATTGGCTCAAACGCATTAAGAAGGAAAGCAATTCCACAAATTAACTTTTAACAAGGCACACCTGTAAATTGAAATGCATTCCAGGTGACTACCTCATGAAGCTGGTTGAGAGAATGCCAAGAGTGTGCCAAGCTGTCATTAAGGCACAGGGTGGCTACTTTGAAGAATCTCAAATATATCAAATATATTTTGATTTGTTAAACACTTTTTTAGTTACTACATGATTCCATATGTGTTATTTCATAGTTTTGAGGCCTTGACTATTATTCTACAATGTAGAATGTAGACTGCAATAAAGAAAAACTCTACCACTTTTGACTGGTACCGTATATATACACAGCTGAAGTCGGAAGTTTACATACACCTCAGCCAAAAACATTTAAACTCAGTTTTTCACAATTCCTGACATTTAATCCTCGTAAAGAAATATAGTCTTAGGTCAGTTAGGATCATCACTTTATATTATATTAATGTGAAATGTCAGAATAATAGTAGAGAGAATGATTTATTTCAGCTTTTTTTATTTCATCGCTTTCGCAGCGGGTCAGAAGATGACATACACTCAATAAGTATTTGGTAGCATTGCCTTTAAATTGTTTAACTTGGGTCAAACGTTTCGTGTAGCCTTCCACAAGCTTACCACAATAAGGTGAGTGCATTTTGACCCATTCCTCCTGACAGAGCTGGTGTAACTGAGTCAGGTTTGTCTGCCTCCTTGCTCGCACACGCTTTTTCAGTTCTGCCCACAGATTTTCTATAGGATTTAGGTCAGGGCTTTATGATGGCCACTACAATACCTTGACTTTGTTGTTTTTAAGCCATTTTGCCACAACTTTGGAAGTATGCTTGGGGTCATTGTTCACTTGAAAGACCCATTTGCGACCTAGCTTTAACTTCCTGTCTGATGTCTTCAGATGTTGCTTCTTTATATCTACATAATTTTCCTCCCTCATGGAGGCATGTATTTTGTGAAGTACACCAGCCCCTCCTGCACTAAAGCACTCCAAAAACATGATGCTGCCACCCCCGTGCTTCAAGGTTGGGATGGTGTTCTTCGGCTTGCAAGCCTCCCCGATTTCCTCCAAACACAACAATGGTCATTATGGCCAAACAGTTCTATTTTTGTTTCATCAGACCAGAGGATATTTCTCCAAAAAGTACGTTCTTTGTCCCCAGTTGCAAAGCATAGTCTGGCTTTTTTTATGGCGGTTTTGGAGCATTAGCTTCTTCCTTGCTGAGCAGCCTTTCAGGTTATGTCGATATAGGACTCATTTTACTGTCGATATAGATACTTGTGTACCTGTTTCCTCCAGCATCTTCACAAGGTCCTTTGCTGTTGTTCTGGGATTGATTTGCACTTTTCGCACCAAAGTACATTCATCTCTAGGAGACAGAATGGGTCTCCTTCTTGAGCGGTATAACTGCTGCGTGGTCCCATGTTGTTTATACCTGCGTACTGTTATTTGTACAAATGAACGTGGTACCTTCAGGCGTTTGGAAATTGCTCCCAAGGATGAACCAGACTTGTGAAGGTCTACAATCTTTTTTCTGAGGTCTTGGCTCATTTCTTTTAATTTTCCCATGATGTCAAGCAAGGAGCCACTAAGTTTGAAGGTAGGCCTTGAAATACATCCACAGGTACACCTCCACTTGACTCAATTGATATCAGAAGCTTCTAAAGCCATGACATCATTTTCTGGAATTTTCCAAGCTGTTTAAAGGCACAGTCAACTTAGTGTATGTAAACGTCTGACCCACTGGACTTGTGAGGCAGTGAGTTAAAAGTGAAATAATCTGTCTGTAAACAATTGTTGGAAATATGACCTTTGTCATGCACAAACTAGATGTCCTAACCGACTTGAAAAAATATAGTTTGTTAACAAGAAATGTGTGGAGTGGTTGAAAAATAAGTTTTAATGACTCCAACCTAAGTGTATGTAAACTTCCGACTTCAACTGTATATATATAGAGCAACGGTAGCATTCCAGAGGGACATCAGAGACTGCAACGTTCTCTGCTTCACGGAAACATGGCTTACTGGGAAGACGCTATCCGATGCGGTGCAGCCAACGGGTTTCTCCACGCATCGCGCCGACAGAAACAAACATCTTTCTGGTAAGAAGAGTGGCGGGGGCGTATGCCTCATGACTAACGAGACATGGTGTGATGAAGGAAACATACAGGAACTCAAATCCTTCTGTTCACCTGATTTAGAATTCCTCACAATCAAATGTAGACCGCATTATCTTCCAAGAGAATTCTCTTCGATTATAATCACAGCCGTATATATCCCCCCCAAGCAGACACATCGATGGCTCTGAACGAACTTTATTTAACTCTTTGCAAACTGGAAACCATTTATCCGGAGGCTGCATTCATTGTAGCTGGGGATTTTAACAAAGCTAATCTGAAAACAAGACTCCCTAAATTTTATCAGCATATCGATTGCGCAACCAGGGGTGGTAAAACCTTGGATCATTGTTACTCTAACTTCCGCGACGCATATAAGGCCCTGCCCCGCCCCCCTTTCGGAAAAGCTGACCACGACTCCATTTTGCTGATCCCTGCCCACAGGCAGAAACTAAAACAAGAGGCTCCCACGCTGAGGTCTGGCCAACGCTGGTCAGACCAAGCTGACTCCACACTCCAAGACTGCTTCCATCACGTGGACTGGGACATGTTTCGTATTGCGTCAGATGGAAATATTGACGAATACGCTGATTCGGTGTGCGAGTTCATTAGAACGTGCGTCGAAGATGTCGTTCCCATAGCAACGATAAAAACATTCCCAAACCAGAAACCGTGGATTGATGGCAGCATTCGTGTGAAACTGAAAGCGCGAACCACTGCTTTTAATCAGGGCAAGGTGTGTGGTAACATGTCCGAATATAAACAATGCAGCTATTCCCTCCGCAAGGCTATTAAACAAGCTAAGCGTCAGTACAGAGACAAAGTGGAATCTCAATTCAATGGCTCAGACACAAGAGGCATGTGGCAGGGTCTACAGTCAATCACGGACTACAAGAAGAAACCCAGCCCAGTCACGGACCAGGATGTCTTGCTCCCAGGCAGACTAAATAACTTTTTTGCCCGCTTTGAGGACAATACAGTGCCACTGACACGGCCTGCAACGAAAACATGCGGTCTCTCCTTCACTGCAGCCGAGAATGTGTTAACCCTCGCAAGGCTGCAGGCCCAGACGGCATCCCCAGCCGCGCCCTCAGAGCATGCGCAGACCAGCTGGCCGGTGTGTTTACGGACATATTCAATCAATCCCTATACCAGTCTGCTGTTCCCACATGCTTCAAGAGGGCCACCATTGTTCCTGTTCCCAAGAAAGCTAAGGTAACTGAGCTAAACGACTACCGCCCCGTAGCACTCACTTCCGTCATCATGAAGTGCTTTGAGAGACTAGTCAAGGACCATATCACCTCCACCCTACCTGACACCCTAGACCCACTCCAATTTGCTTACCGCCCAAATAGGTCCACAGACGATGCAATCTCAACCACACTGCACACTGCCCTAACCCACCTGGACAAGAGGAATACCTATGTGAGAATGCTGTTCATCGACTACAGCTCGGCATTCAACACCATAGTACCCTCCAAGCTCGTCATCAAGCTCGAGACCCTGGGTCTCGACCCCGCCCTGTGCAACTGGGTACTGGACTTCCTGACGGGCCGCCCCCAGGTGGTGAGGGTAGGCAACAACATCTCCTCCCCGCTGATCCTCAACACGGGGGCCCCACAAGGGTGCGTGTGTTGGGAGTACAGCCCTCTCCTGTACTCCCTGTTCACCCACGACTGCGTGGCCACGCACGCCTCCAACTCAATCATCAAGTTTGCGGACGACACAACAGTGGTAGGCTTGATTACCAACAACGACGGACGGCCTACAGGGAGGAGGTGAGGGCCCTCGGAGTGTGGTGTCAGGAAAATAACCTCACACTCAACGTCAACAAAACTAAGGAGATGATTGTGGACTTCAGGAAACAGCAGAGGGAACACCCCCCTATCCACATCGATGGAACAGTAGTGGAGAGGGTAGCAAGTTTTAAGTTCCTCGGCATACACATCACAGACAAACTGAATTGGTCCACTCACACTGACAGCGTCGTGAAGAAGGCACAGCATCGCCTCTTCAACCTCAGGAGGCTGAAGAAATTCGGCTTGTCACCAAAAGCACTCACAAACTTCTACAGATGCACAATCAAGAGCATCCTGGCGGGCTGTATCACCGCCTGGTACGGCAACTGCTCCGCCCTCAACCGTAAGGCTCTCCAGAGGGTAGTGAGGTCTGCACAACGCATCACCGGGGGCAAACTACCTGCCCTCCAGGACACCTACACCACCCGATGTTACAGGAAGGCCATAAAGATCATCAAGGACATTAACCACCCGAACCACTGCCTGTTCACCCCGCTATCATCCAGAAGGCGAGGTCAGTACAGGTGCATCAAAGCTGGGACCGAGAGACTGAAAAACAGCTTCTATCTCAAGGCCATCAGACTGTTAAACAGCCACCACTAACATTGAGTGGCTGCTGCCAACACACTGTCATTGACACTGACCCAACTCCAGCCACTTTAATAATGGGAATTGATGGGAAATTATGTAAATATATCACTAGCCACTTTAAACAATGCTACCTTATATAATGTTACTTACCCTACATTATTCATCTCATATGCATACGTATATACTGTACTCTAGATCATCGACTGCATCCTTATGTCACTAGCCACTTTAACTATGCCACTTTGTTTACTTTGTCTACATACTCATCTCATATGTATATACTGTACTCGATACCATCTACTGTATGCTGCTCTGTACCATCACTCATTCATATATCCTTATGTACATATTCCTTATCCCCTTACACTGTGTATAAGACAGTAGTTTTGGAATTGTTAGTTAGATTACTTGTTGGTTATCACTACATTGTCGGAACTAGAAGCACAAGCATTTCGCTACACTCCCATTAACATCTGCTAACCATGTGTATGTGACAAATAAAATTTGATTTGATTTTGATTTACAGTGCCTTGCGAAAGTATTCGGCCCCCTTGAACTTTGCGACCTTTTGCCACATTTCAGGCTTCAAACATAAAGATATAAAACTGTATTTTTTTGTGAAGAATCAACAACAAGTGGGACACAATCATGAAGTGGAATGACATTTATTGGATATTTCAAACTTTTTTAACAAATCAAAAACTGAAAAATTGGGCGTGCAAAATTATTCAGCCCCCTTAAGTTAATACTTTGTAATGCCACCTTTTGCTGCGATTACAGCTGTAAGTCGCTTGGGGCATTATGTCTCTATCAGTTTTGCACATCGAGAGACTGAATTTTTTTTCCCATTCCTCCTTGCAAAACAGCTCGAGCTCAGTGAGGTTGGATGGAGAGCATTTGTGAACAGCAGTTTTCAGTTCTTTCCACAGATTCTCGATTGGATTCAGGTCTGGACTTTGACTTGGCCATTCTAACACCTGGATATGTTTATTTTTGAACCATTCCATTGTAGATTTTGCTTTATGTTTTGGATCATTGTCTTGTTGGAAGACAAATCTCCGTCCCAGTCTCAGGTCTTTTGCAGACTCCATCAGGGTTTCTTCCAGAATGGTCCTGTATTTGGCTCCATCCATCTTCCCATCAATTTTAACCATATTCCCTGTCCCTGCTGAAGAAAAGCAGGCCCAAACCATGATGCTGCCACCACCATGTTTGACAGTGCGGATGGTGTGTTCAGGGTGATGAGCTGTGTTGCTTTTACGCCAAACATAACGTTTTGCATTGTTGCCAAAAAGTTCAATTTTGGTTTCATCTGACCAGAGCACCTTCTTCCACATGTTTGGTGTGTCTCCCAGGTGGCTTGTGGCAAACTTTAAACGACACTTTTTATGGATATCTTTAAGAAATGGCTTTCTTCTTGCCACTCTTCCATAAAGGCCAGATTTGTGCAATATACGACTGATTGTTGTCCTATGGACAGAGTCTCCCACCTCAGCTGTAGATCTCTGCAGTTCATCCAGAGTGATCATGGGCCTCTTGGCTGCATCTCTGATCAGTCTTCTCCTTGTATGAGCTGTAAGTTTAGAGGGACGGCCAGGTCTTGGTAGATTTGCAGTGGTCTGATACTCCTTCCATTTCAATATTATCGCTTGCACAGTGCTCCTTGGGATGTTTAAAGCTTAGGAAATCTTTTTGTATCCAAATCCGGCTTTAAACTTCTTCACAACAGTATCTCGGACCTGCCTGGTGTGTTCCTTGTTCTTCATGATGCTCTCTGCGCTTTTAACGGACCTCTGAGACTATCACAGTGCAGGTGCATTTATACAGAGACTTGATTACACACAGGTGGATTGTATTTATCATCATTAGTCATTTAGGTCAACATTGGATCATTCAGAGATCCTCACTGAACTTCTGGAGAGAGTTTGCTGCACTGAAAGTAAAGGGGCTGAATAATTTTGCACGCCCAATTTTTCAGTTTTTGATTTGTTAAAAAAGTTTGAAATATGCAATAAATGTCGTTCCACTTCATGATTGTGTCCCACTTGTTGTTGATTCTTCACAACAAATACAGTTTTATATCTTTATGTTTGAAGCCTGAAATGTGGCAAAAGGTCGCAAAGTTCAAGGGGGCCGAATACTTTCGCAAGGCACTGTATATATGAAATAGAACATTGCCATTCTTTGATCCCTTATCTCCACATAATTTTGCAAAAAGGCGTGCACACAGTTGATGTGGTTTGATGTAGTTTATAAAAACAATGTTGAGACCACACTAGGTCGCACTTGATATTGCACACCCAGCAGAGAATCAGTGATTAGGGGCATCATCGGGGACACATCGAGATACTATAATAAGCAACTCATTGTCAAACCCTGAGCGATATGACATTTTAATCGATTACAAATTACATGACCCTCCCCTGGACTAAATAAAAAAATACTAAACCCTACTAAAAGCATGCCCATCCCCCATTTTCCTCTGGGTAACAAGTGTGTAAATGTTGACCTCTCCCTTGCTCTCCTTAGTCAGCCACTCTACAAAACATTTTTGAGTGTTAGTTAGTTTATGCATTTTAATAGTTATAAAGTCACCAATGGACCCTCTATTTTACAATGTGCCCTTGCAAATCAGAGAGGCCTCTGAAGATAACAAGTATTATTGACTCATCCAGTAGCCAGATGTAATGAATTGCATCTACATTGCCTTCAGAAAGTATTCAGACTCCTTGAGTTTTTCCACATTTTGTTGTGTTACAAATTGGGGATGAGGGGTGATTTAATTGTTTGTTTTTTGTCAACGATATAGATCAAATACTCCAATATCAAAGTGGAAGAAAAATTGTAACCTTTGTAAAAAAATAAATCATTATATACTGTATCTTCATTAGATGAGTATTCAACCCCCTGAGTCACCTAGAATCACCTTTGGCAGTGATTACAGCTGTGCGTTTTTCTGGGTAAGTCTTTAAAAGCTTTCCACAACTGGATTGTGCAAAATTAGCCCATTATTATGTTCAAAATTCTTCAAGCTCTGTCAAATTGGTTGTTGACAATTGATAGAGAACCATTTCCAAGCAGATTTCAAGCAAAACAGACGCTCAGGGACAGTCACTGTCTTCTTGGGAAGCAACTACAGTGTAGATTTGGCCTTGTGTTTTAGGTTATTGTCCTGCTGAAAGGTGAATGAATCTCCCAGTGTCTGGTGGAAAGCAAACTGAACCAGATATTCCTCGAGGATTTTACCTGTGCTTAGCTCCACTGTTTGTTTTTTATCCTGAAAAACTCCCATTCTTAATGATTACAAGAATACCCATAATATGATGCAGCCAGCATTATGCTTGAAAATATGGAGAGTGGTACTCAGTAATGTGTTGTATTAGATTTGCCCCAAACCAAACACTTTTTATTTAGGATAAAAATGTAATTGCTTTGCCACATTTTCTGTAGTATTATTTTAGTGCCTTGGTGCAAACAGGATGCATGTTTTTATTAGGTACAGGCTTCCTGCTTTTCAATCTGTCAATTAGGTTAGTATTGTGGAGTAATTAAAATGTTGATCCATCCTCTGTTTTCTCCTACCACATCCATTAAACTTTGTAACTGTTTTAAAGTCACCATTGGCCTCATGGTGAAATCTCTGAGCGGTTTCCTTCCTCCTAGGCAACTGAGTTAGTAAGGATCTTTGTCGTGAGTGGGTCTATTGATATACCATCCAAAGTGTAATTAATAACTTCACCATGCTCAAGGAATATTCAATGTCTGCTTTTTTTTTTTTTTACCCATCTACCAATAGGTGCCCTTTTTTTATGAGGCATTGGAAAACCTCCCTGGTCTTTGTGGTTGAATCTGTGTTTGACTGAGGGACCTTAGAGATAATTGTATGTATGTCTGGGGTACATAGATGAGGTAGTCATTCAAAAATCATGTTAAACAGCTTTAGTTTTTTATTAATTTGTCAGGTATGGTGTGTAGGCCAGTGGAAAAAAATCTAAATATAATCTATTTTAAACTCAGGCTGTAACAAAACAAAATGTGGAAAAAGTCAAGAGGTGTGAATACTTTCTGACATCACTGTATATATATGGGGAGGCAGGTTGCCCAGTGGTTAGAGCGTTTGACTAGTAACTGAAAGGTTGCAAGATCGAATCCCCGAGCCGACAAGGTAAAAATCTGTTGTTCTGCCACTGAACAAGGCAGTTAACCCACTGTTCCTAGGCCGTCATTGAAAATAAGAATTTGTTCTTAACTGACTTGCCTAGTTAAATAAAGGTAAACAATTTTTTTTAAACAATGATTCGATACAGTATTATGCACCCAGTCCGTCAGAGTATTTATGCTTTATCATTATGGTCTAAGACTGCTACTGAGATATTTAGAACACATACTGTAATGTCCTCCATTGGATCTGGACAAGGCCAGCTGAATCTGGATTTCGAGGAAATACACAAATAATCGCTTTCAAACAGCACTCTGTCTGTCCTCCTGAACCTACTTTCACATATTACATTTAGAGTTCACGCCACCTTTTCACGAGAGGAAAATAACATGTTTTCACGTGAATTTTGAGTTTACATCTGAAAAACAATCAAGTGAAAATCACAATTGCAGTTTCACATGTAAGAAAACTCCACTTGTGAAAATCTTACTTTCACATGTGGAATTGCAAGTTCACATGTGGGGGTGAATTAGTGTTTTTCTCCTAATGTGAAAAATCCAGCAGCGTTGCAGTTCTTGACACACTCAAACTGGTGCGCCTGGCACCTACTACCATACCCCGAAAATATTTAAGTGTCTTGCCCATTCACCCTCTGAATGGCACACATACACAATCCGTGTCTCAATTCTCTCAAGGCTTAAACATCCTTCTTTAACCTGTCTCCTCCCCTTCACCTCTGATTGAAGGGGATTTAACAGGTGACATCAACAAGGGATCGTAGCTTTCACCCGGATTCACCTGGCCAGTCTATGTCAAGGAAAGAGCAGGTGTTCCCTAATGTTTTGTACACTCAGTGTACATGTATGCTTAGCTCTACCACTAGGGAGAGGCATTCGAAGTGTTAATGCTGCACGCTTGCACCTCTCTTCTTCGTATATTGGTCCATGACCGTTGGGAGAAGCTAAGTGAAAAGAACAGAGAAGATAGCTCTCCGTGTCTCATTTTTTATCCTGTTTTCCAGTTCGTACACATGGTTACATTTTCAAAATCTAGAGAACATGATTAACTAAACTATGAGTTTTCTGGGCATTTTGATGTATAATTTAATTGTTTTGACTAAGTGAAAAACGAGTGAGATTTTCCCACTTACATGTGTAGCCAAGCTAAGTAGCTAAGTAGCTCAAATTTGTATGTAAGTCAATGTGAACGTTTCGGGTGATTTTTAAAATTTGGGTTTGAAATGTTTTGGCTCTTAAAATCCTTAAGAGTTAATTGACACGTCAATCTAATTAACATAAATACGACATCCCCACCAACATCTGTCTGTTTACGCTCAAGATATATATTTTTTGTATGGGCTGTGTCTGTCTCAATCAACCGCATCCACGTATGTCAACCTTCTGCATCTGTGGTGAATTTGGCAGAGCTAGAGCACTGTTTGTGAGACCAGGAAATATTGACACGTTGGGCCCAATTTGGACATTTTCACTTAGTGTACTCACTTTTGTTGCCAGCAGTTTAGACATTAATGGCTGTGTGTTGAGTTATTTTGAGGGGACAGAAAATTTACACTGTTATACAAGCTGTACACTCACTACTTTACATTGTAGCAAAGTGTCATTTCTTCAGTGTTGTCACATGAAAAGATATACTCAAATATTTACAAAAATGTGAGGGGTGTATTCACTTTTGTGATATACTGTATATACAGCTAAGAAAACTATACAATGTCAAAACAAGTTGACATTGAGGTTAAAGAAAGTGTGCTTTATCAATTTACTTGATTTCGCTTACCGTTATTTTGGACAAAATCAAGACTTCAATATTCTTGGAAGATTTTTATGTAAAAATCTTAAATAACAGCTCAATTTGATCAAATTCTTAATTTGTGATTAATTGTTATTAACCACAGCAAATCCTGGGATTCTCTTGACTACATTTTTAAATGTTTGACAGCCCTATTTTGAATTGAACAGTAAATATTCAGAGATTAACATAAATGTATAATAAATATACAGGTAACTACCAAAATAAAGCAAACACCAACATAAAGTGTCTTAACCTAGGGCTGCAATCCCGTTAATGGGATTGATATGACAACAGCCAGTGAAAATGCAGAGCGCCAAATTCAAACAACAGAAATCTCATAATTAAAATTCCTCAAACATACATGTATCTTATACCATTTTAAAGGTCATCTTGTTGTTAACCCCACCAACGTGTCCGATTTCAAATAGGCTTTACAGCGAAAGCACCACAAACAATTATGTTAGGTCCGTACCTAGTCACAGAAAAACACAGTAATTTTTCCAGCCAAAGAGAGGAGTCACAAAAAGCACAAATAAAGATAAAATGAATCACTAACCTTTGATGATCTTCATCAGATGACACTCATAGGACTTCATGTTACACAATACATGTATGTTTTGTTCGATAAAGTGCTTATTTAAAAATAAACTCAGTATACATTGGCGTGTTATGTTCACTAGTTCCAAAAACATTCAGTGATATTGCAGAGAGCCATATCATTTGACAGAAATACTCATTATAAATGTAGATGAAAATACAATTGTTAAACATGGACATATAGATACACTTCTCCTTAATGCAACCACTGTGTCAGATTTCAAAAAAGTTTTACGGAAAAATCAAACCATGCAATAATCTGAGTACAGCTTTCAGACAACAAAGCAGCCAGAAAGATATCCGCCATATTGGGTAGTCAACATTAGTCATAAATAGCATTATTAAAATTAACTTACCTTTGATGATCTTCATCAGAATGCACTCACAGGAATCCCAGTTCCACATTAAATGTTTGATTTGTTCAATAATGTCCATCATTTTTGTTCAAAGAGCTACTTTTGTTAGCACGTTTGGTAAACAAGTCCAAAGTCATGAAGCGCGTTCCCTAGTTGCAGACAAAATGTCAAAAAGTTCCGTTACTGTCCGTAGAAACATGTCAAACGATGTATGGAATCAATCTTTAGGATGTTTTTAACATAAAACTTCAACAATATTCCAACCGGAGAATTCCTTTGTCTACGGAAAAGCAAAGGAACGCAGCTACCTTTCATGTGAAATGCGGGTGACCAGCGCGTGACTGCTTGCAGACCTCTGACTCATTCCTCTCTCATTCGGTCCCACTTCACAGTAGAATCCTCAAACAAGTTTCTAAAGACGGTTGACATCTATTGGAAGCCTTAGGAAGTGCAACAACCAATATCCCACTGTGTATTCAATAGGGGCTGGGTTGAAAATTGACCAACCTCAGATTTCCCGCTTCCTGTTTTGATTTCTTCTCAGGTTTTGGCCTGCCATACGAGTTCTGTTATACTCACAGACATCATTCAAACAGTTTTAGAAACTTCAGAGTGTTTTCTATCACATACTACTAATAATATGCATATATTAGCAAATGGGACTGAGGAGCAGGCAGTTTACTCTGGGCACCTCTGGGCACCTCTTGGCACCTTTCATCCAAGCTACTCAATACTGCCCCTGCAGCCATAAGAAGTTAGTAGGGCGTTGGACCACCACGAGCCAGAACAGCTTCAGTGCACCTTGGCATAGATTCTACAAGTGTCTGGAACTCTGTTGGAGGAATGCAACACCGTTCTTACCAAAGCACAAATGTGAATCTTGGAATATCACATGTGAAATGTTGGGAAAGCACATGTGTCTGAGTCATGTGAGAAATCCATGTAAAACCTCACACATACAGTATGTCCGAAAACCACGTATCTGACTCGTGAAAAAAAAAAAAAATGTTTTCTTCACATTGGGATTTCTTCATATTTTTTTCTGAAGGTAATACCAACCTGACACCCAGCTGGCTTATTGCACAGACACAATCCCCCCAATAACTCTTATCAGGTTCACTGATAAGTGCTGAAAAAAGGGACATGCTGCCATCTATCTGCTTCTCAGCTCTATAGTCAGTTTTTCCTCCCAGGTGCCGGTTCATCTTCAATCTCCCTTATAAAAACCCATAGAATTAGCAGTTTCACATGTAAGAAAACTCTAACTGTGGAAATCTCACTTTCATATGTGGAATTTCAGATTCACATTTGGGATTGAAATAATGTTATGGTAGCAATGTTTCTACCGGTGGAATTAGGGTGACCACATTCAAAACGCCCAAATGCAGGAAATAAATGTGTAAAAAAATGTCACATATGTGGAACATTTTTTTCAGGAGGGGAAATCACATGTGAAAAATGTACATTTGAAACTTCACTTGTCTGAAAACCACGTGTCTGATCAAAAAACAAAGAAAGTGATTTGTTCACAAATGTCCGAAAACCATGTTTTTTTCACATGATTTATTTTATGCTTTTTGTTCACATGGTTCTGAGGTATCCCAATCCCCTGCTTCAAGTGACTGAAGCAGTGCAATGAAATGCAGAGCGGGATTCATCTGGGCATAAAGCACGCAAGTACACTCCCCAAAAGCATGCTGAAGTGAATGAGTAAGTCATCGAACATCATAGGCTCTGTCTGTAGAGATGTGAGTGAGTAGGGGGCCTCTCTGATATACTTCTATTAAGCCCCCCCCATAGAGGGGTTGTGGTTTGAGAGGAAGCCAATGGTAAAGTAGATCTAGACCAACTCCTCGGTGTCTGATGATGATAGATTATTCTGCTAAGTAAACTTACCTAAATTCTTATTGAACAAAACCTTTCAGTTCTGCATGGAGAGACAAGACATGGAAATAAAATAGCATAATGTTGATTTCCAATGTATCTAATTTGAAACTGCCATAGCCCTACTACACCAACAGTATAACACCTTACAGATGGTCATATCACTTTAAATAGAAGCACATGACGTTGTATTTATGATTACAGCCATGGCCTACTTCTGACGGAGTGCACAGAGGTCTCAGGAAGGCCCACTCTCTGAGGAGCAGCAGGTCTTCAGAAATACCACAGGACAACATCAAGTAGAAAAACAAACACTTAGAGTGGACTTTTTTTTAAAGAGGGCAATTGTATCATCTCTTCCATTTACTGTATAGGCCTTTTGAGGTAGCCGAGTATCATCCAGCGTAAACCACTGGAGCGGTTTTTAATCACTTGATGAAAGTTACAAAGTGGAGGAATCAATCAAATATTAAAATTGGTGGTAGGTTCTTCTGAAATGAAAGTGCTCAGAATGAGAGGAGAGTGTCTCTCCTCTCAGTTTTAGTTGGCCTTTCCTGCAGTCAAATGACCTAGTGGCCTCATGGGTGGATGTTATTCATATTTTTCATAATTTCATAAATAATCAATATTAGAAACACCACATTTTCTATTTAAAAAAAAAAATTCTTTATATGTCAAACGGTTTTGTTATATTTCAGTCTTCTGTGATGTATATAAAGTGTAATATTGGGATGCAAGCACAACATTTTATACATTTCACTTCCTTATCTGACATGGTACAGGTGTCTTCTTTTTAAAGCCCATAACCATGTGTGTGAGGTGTATGCTTTTGTTTCAAAGTAGATTTGTTTTAAGACTACTAAGAAACACTCTGTGTGACCCTAATTTAGCCCACTGCAGTAAAATGTTCTTGTGGGATAATGGGCAATATGAACACCCATTAACAATGACTGCTGGGATGGCCAACCATGTCCAATCAAGTCCAAATCCAAAGAGTGAACTTATATCTAATAAAGTAGTAGCAGTATTACCTTTTGTTATGAAATGGATGCCTAGATAAAGGTATCTTGAACATATTGTGGAGTTATACCCAACATGACTTGGTTGGGTACTTTGTGCAATCTTGGCTTATAAAACCAATAGCATTTAGCCCTGTCTGTGAAAAAGTAGGCCTAATTATTTTTTGTATCAATAATTGCCTTGTTTATTTTTATTTATTTTACTAGGCAAGTCAGTTAAGAACAAATTCGTATTTTCAATGACGGCCTAGGAACAGTGGGTTAACTGCCTGTTCAAGGGCAGAACGACAGATTTGTACCTTGTCAGCTAAGGGGTCTGAACTTGCAACCTTCCGGTTACTAGTCCAACGCTCTAACCAAGATAACTATTTCCACTCTCGTATCAACAAATTTAGAGACATTAAGACAGTCTACAACACGTTGAGTTTCAACAAACAGAATGCTGAAATGTGCACGTGCCGCAAACTGGAGTTGCATGCAAGGTGCCTGTGAGCTGGTGGAGCTGTCCATGGTCCTGAAATTATTTTTTATTTAAGAGCGTCGAACATAACTGCAAGAGGCGCTGTTGCATAATCAGAATGTTAACAGTTGAGGCAGTAGCTATTTGCCACACCAGACCAGTCAAGTACAATGCTGTTAAGTATTTATTTCTATCATAATGGCCTACTATGGTTGACAACACCATGGTCCATTCTTTTCGAGCCTGAAATCGCTTCCGTTTTAAATACTCACAAAAACCTATTATGGACTAAGATAATGGAGAAATGATTGCACTCGGATTGGGTGTTGGCTGTTGAAACGTAATCTTGTTGGATAATTTTCAGTTGGCACAAGTTTAACCTATACTGTAATTTTATCAGAGGTCGACATAAAAAAAAGGTGAAAGGTAGCTTTCAATATACGATATATATGTATTTCAGTATATTCCTTTAAGATGATGTAATTATTTATTACCTATTATGGTTTATCCCTGCACCATTGAGGCAACATCAGCTGAGACGTTGTTTTTTTACGCTGCACCGCCTTGCTTGGAGGGGACGGGGAGAATCGTTTCAGCTCCTCCGACAGCTCCCGCTATGCAGCCTCAGCGCACCCACAACCATGACACAATTTGTTCCTCCGACCGCTAACAGCACAATCTGAGCACTGGGGGACACACTACAGGACTCATCAGGGCGGAGTGGATGCAACCTCTGTGAAGTTACTCGTGTTCAAAGGAAGTTAGAGATAAAACGCCGGTGATAACGATATCTTTCCCGTTGGACTTCAGAAGTTGTTGTGAGGAGTTTTTCTATTGAATATGTTGTAGATATATTTGGGCATTTATGTAGAGTATTGGGCCATCTATAAGCTATTCATTTTGCTCTAGCAAACAGAAGCAAGGCAGCTCATGTTCCGTTTGACAACGTTTCTATGTGATCTGGCCGCGGGGGTTCTCATGAACCACAGTCATTTCCCTCGGCAATGTTTTTCTCCCATGGGCAATGGAGGCAGAGCAACTGATGCACGCTGTTGTGGTACACACCTTTGATGCGTCTGTATATATTTTTGTAGTCTCAAAACACTATTTTTCTGTTATCTTTTGATGTGGGTTTCGTGGACATCCACCATTATGCTATTTTTCTAAGACTGCAGCGACTGGTAGGTGAATGACTGACTTTATAAGAATAATTTGCCATAATTTATGTTCAGTGTGTTTAATTTTACATTTTAAACACAAATATACCTTGTTTTAGTACAAGTAAAATAGCAACTTTTGGACATCAATCTACCGTTTCCATCTAAAATTCGGTGGAGTTTTTAGTCAATCATGACGGAGACAATGGCATTGAGTGGAAACTGTAGGACTAACCCTACGTCCAAAGACCAAGGATCTATTCAGAATAGTTTCCCAGATGTTGTAGAATTAAATGTTGGGGGACAGGTGTATTACACACGTCATGCAACGTTAGTAAGCACCCCGAATTCCTTGCTGGGAAATATATTCTCACCCAAGAAAGATGCCACTAACGACTTGGCGCGGGACCCTAAGGGACGCTATTTTATCGACAGAGATGGATTTTTATTTCGATATGTTCTGGACTTCCTCAGAGACAAACAAGTTGTACTGCCCGACCATTTTCCAGAGAAGGGGAGGCTTAGGAAAGAGGCGGAGTACTTTCAGTTGTCAGACATGGTCAAACTATTGACCCCCGAAGATTTAAAACACAGTCCAGACGAATACTTCCACAGTGATTTTGAAGATGGTTCTCATGGCAGCGACCACAAGATGTGTCCGCCGTCATCACTGGTCCCGGCGGACAGAAAAAGTGGGTTCATTACAGTTGGTTACAGGGGCTCTTGCACAGTGGGCAGAGAGAGTCAATCTGACGCCAAATTCAGAAGGGTCCCGCGGATTTTGATTTGTGGGAGGGTCGCGTTAGCCAAGGAAGTTTTTGGCGAGACCTTGAATGAGAGTCGAGACCCAGACAGGACACCGGATCGATATACTTCCAGGTTTTACCTGAAGTTCAAACACCTTGAGAGATCATTTGACATCCTGTCAGAGTGTGGTTTCCAGATGGTTGCCTGTAACTCTTCAGTCACAGCGTCCTCCGTGAATCGACACACAGAGGACAAGATCTGGTCAAGTTACACTGAATACATCTTCTATCGTAAGTTGCTTTCGTTTTTACTTTCGTTTCTACCAGGTACCAATGTAACTCTACACACATCCCATGTGAAATAGTCCTCCCAAGTCACCACTAGAAGGCACACTTGCTTTACAAGTTTTCCCCAATCATCCTGCTTTTGAAGTAGCACTGAGAGTGGTCACACACACACACACGCACGCACGCGAGCACGCACGCGAGCACACACACACACACACACACACACACACACACACACACACACACACACAATTTGACATGCATGCCCTGAGATAGTCACTCAGTCCCTGTCTGTGTATGAGAGTGTGAGTGCCAGTGATCAATGCTTTGCCAAACTGTGTATCTTTTGTGGAAATGGTATGTTCCAATCCCCTCCATGAAAAACACAACTGAAAATAGCCTTCCTACAAATTGAGCAACAGAATGTGTAGTTTGAATGTCGGTATGTGTTGAGGACATGTCTGTCCACTCAAGAACTAATCTAGTTTGAGTTCACTCCTTTTAATTGCACTCTTACTGCTCTGTTGTATTCCCCCATGGGTCTAAACCCACTTGTTCCCAGAAACTCCTACCTGGGAAGTGCTATTCATCTTCCATACTGAGTGCACTGCGGCCTCTCTTCATTTCTCTCCAAGCCTTCATTTTGAGGCATTGTAAGATGTAAGATGATGGGTTTTAGAAGGGCTCTCAAAATATTTTATGGTGCAACAAAATAACACATATACTCAGAGGTGACAGTATATGAGGTGTTCCTTGGCTGCATAGGCCCTGCCGAAAGGTAGAACGCAAAGCAAGCTCATACTGCGACTGCATTCCACTCTGAGCTCATAAAACATATTGAGACAAGATTTTCTCAAGTATATACAGTATACTGTAGATTCTTCTGTGTCATTTCCCTGAAGAATTTGCAAGGAGATGCTATTAGATTACCAATAAGCACTGTATGTTGGGAGCATATTCAGTTCCCTGGTTAACAGGTGCAACAATTTAGAGATTATTCCTTCAGAAAAGGAGTAGATACAATTCCACGACAGCTAAACTCATGCAGTTCAGATGAGTAGCATGCACTTGACACTGTCTGGTCTCTGTACTACACAAACACACATTCTAGCGATACCATGTATATTTGTCGATGAGAGTAAGCTCCAAAGACCTCTCCTTGTTTACAGTGAAATAACATTGCTTTGCGGATCCCGTCAACCAATATTTAGCTGTGAGTGCACACAGGAAGTTTGTAAAGGTTGAAGGCACGCAGTGAAATCAATGAAGTCAGTGACAGCCTCTTGTTTGTCTGCTCACCCTCTCTGCCTCCCTAGCACGCTCCTGCTCCCCCGTCGCCCCTGGCAGAGCGCACCAGTTGCCTTTTATAGGCCTCGCTGCTCCGTCTCGGTGTCTGCGTCGCCTGCTATCCACGGCATCACATTTATTTACCAATTTGTCGCATGGTTAGAGTGATTGATAATCAATCATTTTCAGTGACAGTCGGAGGACTCACTGCTGGGACCTGCGTGCCGAAGACATAGTAAATCATGCAATCATTTTTGGGGGCAAAATAATCATTTCTAAACCGTTTGCCTGGGTCCTTCCTCTTGAGTAAATAAATACAAAAAATTATTACATTACAGAAAATGTGGTCATTGCGAATGCCGTTTCATATGGTGATGGTAAGTCATGTGTGACAAAGAACACTATTAGCTTAGTATACACAAATTAATAATTCTCCTGTAATGTGTAGCGGTAGGTGGGAAGACACATTCAAGGCCTTTGCACCTTTCCAGAGTGGCACCACACAAACACACCTGCACCGGTTTCAGCTTGAACAACTGCAAAAAGTAATACATCAAGCATTTCGCAGTAACTCTTTGGTGTGACATTTTGGGAAAGAGCACAATGCTGTTTTCCTGTTTAAACCGATTTGCTTAGCTGGAGATGGGGCGTGACAGCTCAAAGGCTGCGCTTCATAGGTGCAGCTGCTTCCCAGTCCAGTCTGTCAGGGGAGCTGCCACTGATCCCAAAGTCTGCATTATTCAGACAGAACCAGGGAGGGAGGGTTGAGGAGAGAGGAAGGATATCGGGGAAAGATGGACTGGATTATCTGGCTGTTCCTTGACCTGCTCTCCAAACTGTTTAACGACTGCAATCCCAGGCCCCAAGGGAGTCCTAGGAACTCTGGAGCTGCTGTGCATTTGACTAAGAAAGACCTGTTGAGGGAGAGATTACATAGTCCAAAAAAACCTTCTTCCATCTCTTTATCAATCCATTTTTCTGGATTGAAAAGGCGGATGCTTCGGCTATCGTGAGGAAGTAAGTGCTCTGTGGTGCCGCAGATAATAGCACAAATTCTGCTGGAGTGAGTCTTCACAAGCACACTGATGCTGCAATGCATAGCATAACACTGGGCACTAGGCTTGGGCAGGGTATGGCAAATAACGTAAGCATTTGTTTAAAAAAAAGTCTAAATCATCTCAATGACAATTTCCTGGAAATTAGCATATATACAATTTTGGGGAGATTATGTTTGTCTTATTGCATTATTGAATGTCTGTTGAGGTTGGAGTAGGTGCTAATCCGTAAAGAAAATGATGAAGTCGATAAATCTTATTTAGCAAGAAATGTAATCTTAAACCACGGTAGTACATGTCACCAACCTCTAGCCAGAGGCTACCCATACGAATAACAAAGGGACCTTTTGAATGTGGATATATCCATGATGATGAGACTTTTCCTTATAATACTGATTGACCCCCATACCCATCAAATTTAAAGCTGCAATATCTAACCTTTTGGGTGACCAAAAAATATTCACATGGAAATACATCTTTTGGTTTTGTACACCAGCTTCAAACGGTTGAAAAGGCAATCTTTTTGTTTATGGAAAATATATTTCACAGCAGTTTAGATGGTACAATGATTCTCTACTCTGTACTTGCTTGTTTTGTCACTTAAACTGAAATTAGGCGAACTATTCGAATTTTAGCAACCAGGATATGGTGGAGCGATTTCTGCATAGTGAGGAGTTACTCTCGTTACTCTCGTCATAAATCTAGAGAAAAGAAGTGCAATGGGCCCACCAACGAAAAATGAGCCTCATTCAGAAAGAGATTATGCTCCATGCTCACTTAAACACATTTACTTAGATATGCAATTTTCTTTGCTTTGGTATGTTGAATAATTTCTGCCTACTATGCAACTGTGAGGGAGGTTCTTGAGATAGAAAAATGTAACACTTGTGGGACCAATATACATCTTCTGAAATTCTGAATATGCTGTAGATACGGTGTCTTATTGTTCAATGGCTGGGGCAGGATAATATTGTTTATTTGTTATATTTATTCAATAGAATCTCAATCTCGACACCTCGGTTGTTCTTCATTTGTGGCATAGCTTCACATCCATGTCTTACGTATATAACAAATGCAAATAATTCACTCTATACTACAGCTTGATGACCTGTGGGAATGTTGACATGGATTTTAGAGGTTGTAGTTCTTAAAATGGATCAAGATTCTAGTAAGAATTACAGCCCTTAATCCTGAAACCTGAGCTCCATATGTATCTGTGACCAGAGGCATGTAGTATTATGGCTGTATAGCACATGCTGAAATACATTATTTCTTCTTTACTTCTTCACTTTTTATAATCCCATGGATGACAGATATTGTGGTTTGTAGTCTCACTGTGAGTGTTGGTCATAGTAAGCTACTGGTGACAGGTGACAGTTTTGATACTCATCTCTGCATCCTGGATCAAAAAGGTTGGCTGGACTTCGCTAAAGGTCCATATATCTCTACATGATTCCCTTTTTGTTTACAAGGCCCTACTTCATAAACTCCCATCTTATCTAGCATTGCTGTTGACATAGACAGCTGAGTTGCCTAACTTGTTCACAGGATTAGCTAACTCTTGAGGTTCCTAGGGTCTCTCCACCGAGCTACACTGTAGGTAAAGCTGCTTTGATTTTTAAAGCACCATGTTGCTGGAACAAAATTCGGGAATATTTTTCATCTTAATGTTCTGCTGCCGCTAGGCCAGTTTAGAGTATTGACTGTGGACTTATTTGTGGAAGAATGTAACAGTTTATCTAGGTGATTTGTGATGTTTTAGTTGTGCTTCACAGGACTGTAGTTTTGTGTTTTAATGTGTATTCTTTGTATATTTTGTGTATAATGTGTATATTTGTGTTGTATCGTGCAGGGCACATTTGGAAAAAGAGACCTAGGTCTCAATATGTTTTCCCTTTTAAAATAAAGGTAAACAAAATAATAATACAGTTTTTCTCAATTGCTAAAACACAATTTCTGAAACCTTGCTCCATTTCCTGAAAACATTCGTTTTTTTCCAACTGCTTACACACGTTTTCCAAAACTGCACACACAAAATGCAAAATGCCTCACATCTCCTTCAAAATGTAACACTGCATTCAAAATGCCATGAACACATGTCAGAATGAAGCATTTGCATCAAATGGCAAACACTGCTTTCATAATAGTACATTTTTGGATATACCAAGTAAACACTGTTGTTCTAAATCTAAAGCTCTTTGGTCTTTCATAGGCTTATATCTACATTTCAATACAATGTTCTACAGTGAAAGTAATCTGCTGAGAGGGGTAACAAGTACACTGTAAACACCAATGCAATGTAGAAACAGAAAATATTTATTCGGCCAAACATTACTGTTGTATACAGTAGCATACAACAAAACCATAAACATATGTAAACCAAAAGAATATTCTTTAGAATACAGTAAAGAACACAATTGTGTGTGTGGGGTCCCGGGGGGACAGTCCAGGAATTGGTAGGGGGGGCAGTCACCAGTGCTAAGCAGCCCTTCATCTCTTCTCCGGCCTGGGTCTGGCCACAATACTTCGTCCACATCACAAGATACGCCTTCTCTTGCCAAACATTGAGGGAAGTATCTCCTAGCATGGCGTATCCAACCTTGGACAGAGGCACCCTCTATGTCCCCACATGCATCCTCCATTGCCTGGAGAAGCGACATGCGGGTATAGGGTTGGCGATCATACACTTTCCAGCGCCGGGCTGAGAAGAATTCCTCTATGGGATTTAGAAAAGGGGAATATGGGGGTAGGTAAAAAAACTACAAATTGTGGATGGGTGGCAAACCAGTTTTGGACCAGAACAGCCCGGTGAAAACTAACATTGTCCCATAAAACCACAAATCTAGCAGGCTCCTGATCTGGATCAGGGACAAGCATTGTGTAAATTGCATCCAGAAAAGTGAGCATATGGCCGGTGTTGTACGGACCCAGTGTGGCATTGTGATGGAGGACCCCGTTTTGAGTGATGGCAGCACACATAGTTATATTACCCCCATGCTGTCCGGGGACATTGGTAAATGCCCTCTGTCCTATTACATTTCTTCCGCGGCGCCTGGTTTTGGTGAGGTTGAAGCCAACCTCATCCACATAAATAAATTCATGGTGAATTACATGGGCATCCAGCTCCAATACTCTCTGTAACAGACAAAAGTATATACAGATGAGTAAATATGGTCTGAAGTACTGGAAGTAGTGTTGCAAACATACCTCTACAAAGTCATGTCGCATATTCTTGACTCTGTCAGAGTTTCTCTCAAATGGCACCTTGTAAAGTTGTTTCATCGTCACTCCGTGCCGTTGGAGGATGCGTTGTATGGTCGACAGGCTTACAGCATTGATGTTGTTAAATATGGTGTCATTCTTCAAGATATGCTCTCTTATCTCTCGAATCCTAATTGCATTGTTGGCCAAAACCATATTTATAATTGCAGTCTCTTGTACATCTGTAAACAAGCGTCCTCGTCCTCCATGATGTCTTTGCCTTTCCACTCTGTACAGAATTCAAACACAGTATGTGTTCAGCATAGGAACTGTAAACAATGTACAAAAAAATGTAGTACAGCATGATAACCAACCTAATTCATTCAATGCAGTGCAGTAAATGGATGGCTTAGAGTTACAAATGTGTATGCAATACTATGCAGTCATACGTATTTTACAGTACATTACTGTAATGCTAAAAAAGTCATTATATAGTTGCATACCTGTTCTCATTTCTGAAGGTTCGAATTATGGACGCCACTGTAAATCAACTCAAGTTGGGCTGGACTCTCAGTCCAGCCTCTCTCATGGTCAAACCGTGGTTGATCACATGATCAACAAGTGTTGCCCTAATGTCATCAGAGATGGCTCTCCTTCCTTCTCTTCTTTGCCCTCGTCCTCTTCTTCATCTTCCTCTCCCTCCTACTCCTCTTGCTCTCTGTCCATTGTTGGCATCCATTGTTCAAAACAGGTAATCTGACCTATGACCTATTTATAGGCCTATACTACAGTAAAGCAGTGGTGGGGTTAGTGATCAGTTAAGCTATTAGTGTTTGCACATGTGAGGAGTGTGTGTGTGACCTGGTGAATAAGTGTAGCATTTTGATTGGTTGTGTTTGGAAAAGGAAAGCAAGTCCCTTCCTGTTAGATTTTTGTGTTTTAGGTAGAGAATTGTGTGTAGTCTTTTGAAAAAAGTGTTTTATGCAATTGACAACTGAGTCAAAGGCTGAGAAATAGCTTATGGTTTTGGATATTTGGTGTGTAGTTTTGCACTTTGAGTGAGATGTTTCAAAAATCGTGTGACATGAAAAGATTTTGTGTGTAAGCAGTTGGAAAAAACTGTAAACACAAAACCTCATCTACAAGCACTATTTACATAACCTCTTACTCCTCTTGCAAAATAAAACATTCTCCTCAAAACAGTTTTACCTGTGTTCAAAATCAAACACGGCTCTCAAAATGATATACACTCTTAAGCAGTCAGTAAACAATACACCGGAAAATAGAAAACACATTGTTCAAAACATACAATTCTCAGGGAGAAGTACATTTTTAATCAAAAAAAATATTCAGATTTTTCCGTCGTCTTTTGATGAACGAAAACATGTTCTATCATAGCAGCTCAAAATTGATCAGAAATTACTATTCTGCTTTGCTCTTTGCAATTTTGTTTTATATTCTTCCTCCTCCTTGTACCCCTATTTTTACAGTACTGTACCCTGCATCTCACAAACTTGTCCTTTGTCTCTGTGATACTGTAATTCTTGTTCTTTGTTGATATGAACCTGCAACCAGTCAAAATCTATTGCGCAGTCAGTACTGTTAATAAATGAAAAGCACACTGTTCAGGGCCATACAATTTGTCCATTGTACAGTATACAGCCTACAATACACTGTACTACAGTATCCATTCTCAGACTTTCTCCTTCCCACCTTCAACAACCTGTTTGCTCTCTGAACTGGCTTAAATTGGTTGTGTCGCATCATTTGAAACAGGTTAAATCAATTTTGAGTGGTCGTGTTTAATCAATGGCATCTGTTCTCTATTTGTGTTTGATTGTTGCCACTTGTGTTTACCAGTATGGATGACATGTGCATTAGAGTGCAGAATGTGTTTTGAGAATGAGAATGTGTTTAGAGTTTTGCTGAAAAGTCCAAGTGAGATCTGCAAATGGTGTTTTACCATGTGAAATGGTTTAAGGTATTGACACCAGACTGCATAATTAGCTAAAGGAGTCCAGGCATCTGAGAACTTTGTTCAGCCAATGGGTTTGAGTGTTTTAGCAATTGAGAAAAACTGTAATACATATGTGCCCGCCGTGAAGGTCTCCGTACATGCTTCAAAGAGCTAGATACTTGAGCCTTTAGATACATATCCTATGTACTCTGGAGTTCACATCCCTTGTGTTACACTTAACAGACATATGGAATATTTCATGTGTTTGCATCAGGACTCAGGAGGCAATGATGTACTGGCTTTAGAACCTGTTATTTCAATACTATGAGAAGTCGGCAGGGCCATGGTCAATTGTCTCACTGGGTTAATGTGAAGGTGCCCCAGAGGTATGCCACTAGTTGTGTGTGTGTGTGTGTGTGTGTGTGTGTGTGTGTGTGTGAGAGAGAGAGAAAGCAAACAGAGCAGACAATTATCAAAATCCATCACCCCTGAATCTCATGTTAGACAATTAGTGATGTTACAGGCTGACATTTCAGTGCAGAGCTACCCTTTATAACCATTACGCCTCTTGCGTAATAAATCTTGCATACGTACAAAAGTTTTCAAGCAGAAGTTGTGGGCAGTCCATCATATTTAGGTTGGGGGAAAAGTCGATGTAAACCATTGTTGAATTCAAATGTTCTGCTGACAGGTCCACAACAATTTGCCATTGTTTTCTCATTCAGAAACAGAAAGTAGCTTATGTACAATGTTTGTCAGAATGAGTCGGCTACAGTATTGTTGTGTGATAAGAGCACGGCATCATTGCCTTTACCAAGGCGGGACATTTAAACCCAATAATCTATTTATAAAATAAATATTGAACAACAATTTGTCTTTTTACATGCCGTGGCCTAATGCTAATATTTCCAAATTATACAGCAAATAAAGGCTGTCATTGTCACCATAAAAGGTGAATGGAGGCGTTTTTTTTAAAACCTTTTTTAACCTATTTAACTAGGCCAGTCAGTTAAGAACAAATTCTTATTTTCAATGACAGCCTAGGAACAGCGGGTTAACTGCCTGTTCAGGGGAAGAATGACAGATTTGTACCTTGTCAGCTCAGGGATTTGAACTTGCAATCTTACGGTTACTAATCCAACGCTCTAACCACTAGGCTACCCTGCCGCCCCTGCATAGTTTTACGACAGGTCTGATTTATAATGGGAATCATGGGTATGGCATGCGGCAAGTTTATAAATCTCGCGCCTGATTTTTCAGAAATAGTGCACACAGATATTTTGTGTGAAATTTACGCAAAGGTTATAAATGAGGCCCCTGGACCCTCAGCAAATAGCCTGCAATACAGAAATGGTCAACACTGTTTAAGCTTTTAAAATGGTAAAACAGTGAGATAAGAACAGATACATAAATAAACAAAAGTATGTGGACACCCCTTCAAAAGTTTCAGCCACACTCATTGCTGACAGGTGTATATCTCCATAGACAAACATTGGAAGTAGAATGGCCTCACTGAAGACCTCAGTGACATTCAACTTGCCACCTTTTCAACAAGTCAGTTCGTCAAATGTCTGCCCTACTAGAGCTGCCCCTGGTCAACTGTAAGTGCTGTTATTGTGAAGTGGAAACATCTAGGAGCAACAACGGCACAACCGCGAAGTGGTAGGCAAACACGAGCACTAAGTGCTGAAGTGCGTACAGCGTCAAAATGGACTGTCCTGGGTTGCAACACTCACTACAGAGTTCCAAACGCTGTAGCAACGTCATCACAAGAACTGTTCGCCGGGAGCTTCGTGAAATGGGTTTCCATGGCATGACCTAAGCCTAAGGTCACCATACGCAATGCCAAGTGTTGGTTGGAGTGGTGTAAATCTCTCCGCCATTGGACTCTGGAGCAGTGGAAACTTCTCTGGCGTGATGAATCACGCTTCACCATCTGGCAGGCCGACGGACTAATTTGGGTTTGGCGAATGTCAGGAGAACACTACCTGCCCGAATGCATAGTGCCAACTCAAAAGTTTGGTGGAGGAGGAATAAGGGTCTGGGGCTGGTTTTCATGGTTCGGGCTAGGTCCCTTAGTTTCCTTGAAGGGAAATAAAAACTCTACAGCATACAATGACATTCTAGACGATCCTGTGCTTCCAATTTTGTGGCAACAGTTTGGGAAGGCCCTTTCCTGTTTCAGCATGACAATTCCCCTGTGCACAAAGTGAGGTCCATACAGAAATGGTTTGTCGACATCGGTGTGGAAGAACTTGACTGGCCTGCACAGAGCCCTGACCTCAACCCCATCGAACACCTTTGGGATGAATTGGAATGCCGACTGCGCTCCAGGCCTAATCGCCCAACATCAGTGCCTGACCTCACTAACGCTCTTGTGGCTGAGAACCCGCAACAATGTTCCAACATCTACTGGGAAGCCTTCCCAGAAGAGTGGAGGCTGTTATAGCAACAAAGGGGGGACCAACCCCATTATAATATCCATGGTTTTGGAATGAGATGTTTGACTAGCCTGTGCCCACATACTTTTAGTCATGTAGTGTACGCGCTAAACCAATATAGTGTAATGATCTGTCCTAATCTGTAGCATTGTCCTGATTTATACTGCACCAAAGCCAATTTAAGAACAACTTTATTATTATGTTTTCAGCTTTCCCTCCTGTCTAAATCACAAAATTGAGTGGCATTTTGTGCTCAGCTCCTCCCCATATCCTCCTCTCATGTCTGGTTTCCCTTGAACTCCTACAGAGGGTGAACTATTTCCTCGTGCTTGCAGAGACAAACATAATGCTAACAGCCACACAGCCTGCTGAATTAGTAGTTCCAGAATAGGTTTGTCTCATTTCCAGGCAGCATCATTCACTGTCTAACTAGACTAGGACCTACAAAAGAGATGCACTCTGCAATCAAGGGAGTTTAATGTCCACTCTATTTTTGGGAGCGTTTGTGCTCTTTTTATATACGTATATATTTTGTATTTTAGATTCTTCAAAGTAGCCACCCTTTGCCTTGATGGCAGCTTTGCACACTCTTGGCATTCTCTCAACCAGCTTCACCTGGAATGCGTTTTCAACAGTCTTGAAGGAGTTCCCACATATGCTGAAGACTTGTTGGCTGCTTTTCCAGCACTCTGCGGTGCAACTAATCCCAAACCATCTCAATTGGGTTGAGGTCGGGTGATTGTGGAGGCCAGGTCATCTGATGCAGCACTCCATCACTCTCCTTCTTGGTCAAATAGCCCTTACACAGCCTGGAGGTGTGTTGGGTCATTTCCTGTTGAAAAACAAATGATAGTCCCATTAAGCGCAAACCAGATGGGATGGTGTGTTGCTGCAGAATACTATGGTAGGCATGCTAGTTAAGTGTGCCTTGAATTCTAAATAAACCACTGACAATGTCACCAGAAAAGCACCCTCACACCATCAAACCTCCTCCATGCTTCACGGTGGGAACCATACATTCAGAGATCATCTGTTCACCTAGTCTGTGTCACAAAGACACGGCGGTTGGAACCAAAAATATAAAATTTGGACTCATCAGACCAAAGGACAGATTTCCACTGGTCTAATGTCCATTGCTCGTGTTTCTTGGCCCAAGAAAGTCTCGTCTTATTATTGGTATCCTTTAGTAGGAGTTTCTCTGCAGCAATTCGACCATGAAGGCCTGATTCACGCAGTCTCCTGTGAACAGTTGATGTTGAGATGTGTCTGTTACTTGAACTCTGTGAAGCATTTATTTGGGCTGCAATTTCTGAGGCTGGTAACTCTAATGAACTTATTCTAGGCAGCAGAGGTAACTCTGAGTCTTCCTTTCCTGTGGCGGTCCTCATGAGAGCCAGTTTTATCATTGTGCTTGATGGTTTTTGCGACTGCACTTGAAGAAACTTTCAAAGTTCTTGACATGTTCCATATTGACTGACTTTCATGTCTTAAAGTAATGATGGACTGTATTTATCCTTGCTTATTTGAGCTGTTCTTGCCATAATATGGACTTGGTCTTTTACCAAATAGGGCTATCTTCTGTATACCCCCCTACCTTGTCACAACACAACTGATTGGCTCAAATGCATTAAGAAGAAAATAAATTCCACAAATTAACAAGGCACACCTGTTAATTGAATTGCATTCCAGGTGACTACCTCATGAAACTGGTTGAGAGAATGCCAAGAGTATGAAAAGCTGTCATCAAGGAAAAGGGTGACTACTTTGAAGAATCTCAAATATAAAATATATTTTGATTTGTTTAACACTTTTTTCGTTACTACATGATTCCATGTGTTATTTCATAGTTTTGATATCTTCACGATTATTCTACAATGTAGAAAATAGTAAAAATAAAGAAAAACCCTTGAAAAGGTAGGCATGTCCAGAGTTTTCACACGGTATTGTATATATATATACTGTATATAGTTTCTGATCAAAAATATATACGCAACATGTAAAGTGTTTTATGAGCTGAAATAAAAGATCCCAGAAATTTTCCAGACGCACAAAAAGCTTATTTCTTGCAAATTATGTGCACAAATTTGTTTACATATCAAGAAGCTGATTAAACAGCATGATCATTACACAGGTGTACCTTGTGCTGGGGACAATAAAAGGCCACTCTAAAAGGTGCAGTTTTGTCACACAACACAATGCAGCAGATGTGCATCTGGCATGCTGACTCCAGGAATGTCCACCAGAGTTGTTGCCAGAGAATTGAATGTTAATTTCTCTACCATAAGCCACCTCCAATGTCTCTTTAGAGAATTTTGCAGAATGTGCAACCGGCCTCACAACCCCAGACCACGTGTTATCACAGCAGCCCAGGACCTCCACATCCGGCTTCTTCACCTGTGTGATCGTTTGAGACCAGCCACCCGGACAGCTGATGAAACTGTGGGTTTGCACAACTGAAGAATTTCTGCACAAACTGTCAGAAACCTTCTCAGGGAAGCTCGTCTGCGTACTCATTGTTCTCACCAGGGTCTTGAACTGACTACAGTTCAGCGTCGTAACCGACTTCAGTGGGCAAAGGCTCACCTTCAATGGTCACTGGCACGCTGGAGAAGTGTGCTCTTTACAGATTAATCCCGGTTTCAACTGTACCGGGCAGATGGCAGACACCGTGTATGGCGTTGTGTGGGCGAGCGGTTTGCTAATGTCAACATTGTGAACAAAGTGCCCCATGATGGTTATTGTATGGGCAGGCATAAGCTACGTACCACGAACACAATTGCATTTTATCGATGGCATTTTGAATGAACAGAAATACCGTGACGTGATCCTGAGGCCCATTGTTGTGCCATTAATCCACCCTCATCACCTCATGTTTCAGCATGATAATACCCTGCCCCATGTCGCAAGATCTGAACACATTTCTGTACACATCTCCTGGAAGCTGAAAATGTCCCAGTTTTTCCATGGCCTGCATACTGACCAGACATGTCACCCATTGAGCATGTTTGAAATGCTCTGGATCGACGTGTACGACAGCTTGTTTGAAGAGGAAGTGGGACAACATTCCACAGGCCACAATCAACAGCCTGATCAGCCCTATGCGAAGGACATGCGTCGCGCTGCATACTATAAGATCGGAATATTTCTAAACATGAACTTATTCACTATGAATCTTCCCTTGTACACAAGCATTAGGTCGATCATAATGGTCACACGGTTTGGAAGAAGCAAGAAATCTCATCTAGCGTTATCAACTCATATTTCCTTTCAGTTCACTTTTGTGGTATCTTTAGAGTCCAATTGATCATCCGATAGTGGGCCCTCTGACAGGTTGGAAGACTGCTTGGCAAATTGCCTGAGCCTCCCATCCCTCTGGGGGACCTGATACAAGAAAACCAATTTGAAAGAAATTCAGTAAACAGTGAATACCACAGGGGGAAGATACATTCCTTCACGATCCTCCCTTAGCCTCTCCTTTGTCTTATGTTTATTTTCCCGTCTGCTCTCAGGACAAATCATGTATCGATCTGTTTTTAAGTTTATAAGTTTATAGTCCTTGGCCTAGCCCAAACCATGAAAAACAGCCCAAGACCGTTATTCCTCCTCTACCAAACATTACAGTCGGGCACTATGCATTCCGGCAGGTAGCATTCTCCTGGCGTCTGACAAACCCAGACTTGTCCATCGGACTGCCAGATGGTGACGCGTGATTCATCACTCCAGAGAACACATTTCCACTGCTCCAGTGTCCAATGTCGGCGAGCTTTACACCACTCTAGCTGACACTTGGCATTGTGCATGGTGATCTTAGGCTTCTGTGTGTTTTCCCGGCCATGGAAACCCATTTCATGAAGCTACAAATGAACAGTTCTTGTGCTGATGTTGCTTCCAGAGCCAATTTGGAACTTGATAGTAACTGTTGCAACCGAGCACAGACAATTTTTACATGTTTTCAGCATTCGGCTGTCCTGTTCTGTGAGCTTGTATGGCCTACCACTTTGCGGCTGAGCCGTTGCTACTAGACGTTTCCACTTCACAATAACAGCACTTACAGTTGACCGGGGCAGCTCTAGCAGGGCATACAATTTGATGAACTGACTTGTTGGAAAGGTGGCATCCTATGACGGTGCCACGTTGAAAGTCCCTAAGGTCTTCAGTAAGGCCATTCTACTGCCAATGTTTGTCTATGGAGATTGCTTTGCTGTGTGCTCAATTTTATACACCTGTCAGCAACGGGTGTGGCTGAAATAGCCGAATCCACTCATTTGAAGGAGTGTCCACATACTTTTGTATATATAGTGTAGGTTTGGTTTAAAACATATTATGACATTGTAAATTGTGATAGCTCCGCTGATGGCTACACAAAATGTCTGCTCTTTTGTAGGATTATGGTGGTTGAGGTAAAATGACATTTTGTTGGTATGCAGTGGGAAAGATTTTTGGGCAACATATTGAGCAGATGTTTTTTTAATTATAATTGTGTCGTGCTCAGCTTGTTGTTATGACCCACTTTGAAGTCTACTACAGTGTGAAGACTGGCTGTGATGCCCCTGTTCTCCTACACATCCCAAATGTCATCGTTTTCTATATAGTGCACTTCTTTTGACCAGGACCCATAGGGCTTTGGCCAAAAGTAGTGCACTATGTAGGGAATCGGGTGCTATTTGCGACGTATCCCTAGCCTGTCGAGGAGCTATCATAAGGAATCGTTCTCCTCTCCCAATGACGAGGCGTGACAAACACGCTGGCACAGAACATGAAACTGCGGCTAGGCAACGGTAATTTAACAAACCGCAATTAAGAGCACTTGCATTAAATATGTCCAGGGCTTTTAATTCAGTTTGGCAATTTAATTAATTTCAGGAAATGACGAACCGCTCGTTTGAAACTTATCGACAGAGACCGACCCTTGAGAGGGAGCTGCTCTGGTAGTTAGGGCTGGTATGTTTTGGTAAAGCATGTTTCCCTTTGGACTGTTCCTATTCTTCCATCGCACGGCGACTAGGCCATGATTGACATTCAGTTGTCTTTTGTAGGGCCTGTCACTCAGGCTTATATACCTCACTGTGACAAAGCCATAACCACCGTGTTGATTTGGAGTTAGGCATTTCCCACGCACCATCAATAAATAAAAATAGCCCGTTCATTATATGACAAAAAAAACACATGCAGCAAGGACAGGCATGCTTACCTATGCGACTCTCTCTTTGATGTTATGCAATGATAAATAAGTATTAAATCGCCCCTAGAAGCCTAAGAAGATATCTCACTGTACTGCTGTCACCATCAAAGTGCATTTTCTCACAGATCCTGGCTGCGAAATAGATAAACTTAAAGATAATGAAATCCTTTTTTTAATACAGTCTCATCAGATGAAGGCCTGAAATACACTATATATACAAAAGTTTATGGACACCCCATTAAATTAGTGGTTTCAGCCATTTCAGCCACACCCATTGCTGATAGGTGAAATCGAGCACACCGCCATGCAATCTCCAAACATTGGCAGTAGAATGGCCTTACTGAAATGCTCAATGACTTTCAATGTGGCACCGTCATATGATGCCACCTTTCCAACAAGTCAGTTTGTCAAATGCCAGGAGAATGTTTGACGAGCCGGTGTCCACATACTTTTGGTCATTGTAGTGTATGTTTTCCATGCATGCACATTTAACAAGTTTTAACAAGTTAATTCATCAAGTTTCTGTAAAATGAAAACAGAAAGCCACATTTTCCTATAGACAGAACAAATATTATTATCGTGAAAGACTACAAATATTTAATGTAATGACTATGTGGCTGATGTTCAATCACGTTGGAGGCAATAGAACAAAATGTATAATTGCTTTAAAAACTTTTCAATCGAGACAATAGTGTAATCTTAGTGGAAGCAATTTTCCACTCAAGCAGTATAAATGAATTAGAAACCTGTAAACATGAAAAAAAAAATCTAAGAAAAATGTCACTTGAGGTTTGCTGCGTCTTTTGCGCCACACAGAATATGGGTCTCTATTATTCCTCCAAAGTTTCCATTAACATCCATTCTACAAATGGGAGGTACAATAACGGTCATGATTAACGTTGGTTGAATATAATCATGTGTGTTTATTCCCTTAAAAATGGTTATGGGTATTTCCATGTAGAAAGCCCCATGAGCACGAACATGTGAAGTTCAGAGGAGCACATCACATTTGGTGTCAAATGAAAGCTAAGAGTCTATATATTTTTTTAAAAATTAAGGTGTATGTACATCTTTCAACCATTTTCAACCTAAAAATTAGGAATAAGCAAAAAGGCTTTGATTTCTGGACACACAGATGGAAAAGGGGTCTTAGAAAGCATAGAGCATAAAACGTCTTAAAAGGTATTAGAAATACATCAAAACACAAGAACATTGAAGTAAAGACCTCTAACAACTAATATCAACGTTTATATTTAGTTTTGCAGAAATTATTTGCCTTCTGTAAGTTTAAGAAATATTGTCGGAAGAAACAGACCTAGACCTACTGGTAGACCTACCAATTAGTGATTAGAAAGTGTAATTCTGCAACCAAATTGGTAACAGAATGACCAGAAATTTGGTAACAGAATGACTGCAACTGAATTGACTAGAATGGAAATTCATAGTAGTCACTTTCTACTGTCCTCCCTTCCACTGGCATACTGTTATGTTCAGCTCATAACTGTTTTCATTCTCTTTCTGTCATGTGGTGGTCAAAGCAAGAGTGTAAAAACAGTCTGGACATCCTCTCTCTCTCTCTCCCCAGTTAATGTCACCTGTCTCTGCTCTTACTGACACCTACCCATGAGCCCCCTTTCCATTTACTGTAACCAGCCCTCTCACCCGCTGAGAACAGACCCGACACCAGATGTCCATGGATGTTGCAAAGTAGTTGAAATTTGGTCAGTCCAAATCAGAACCAATCATTGACGTTGATTGATTGCTTGATAAGTTTGGACAGCATAGTGCACTACAGTAAAGAAATGTAGAGTATAGGTATGTAGAATACAGTACAGTAGAGTTTAGTACAGTGCAGTGCAGTGCAGTACAGTAGTGCACACTAGACTAGAGTACAGTGTCATTTACTGTATTGTACTGTACTATACGCTACAGTACTGTACTGAACTATACACTATGTTACTATACTGTACTGAACTCTACTCTACTCTGGATTGCTGTACTGTGATGTCCAAACTTGTCAGACTTGGTCCAGTCCGGACCAACCAAATTTGATCTTGTTTTGGGGGCGGAGCTCATTTGAATAATACTCTGTGTGTAGAATAATACTGTGAAATGCACATGTGGCCTTTTGAATTGCCTTTTGTGGCCTCTTCCCAGTGCTAATCTAGCATACTATTTCTGTAATGCTAATAAGTTTGAATACAGTAAGCTCTAGACTTGTGGAGACCTGTCATTAGTGCAATGAAGATTTGTATTAGCATTCTGTTCGAAAACGTATCTGCTTACTGTTCTCTTTTATGCAAGTGTACATTGGAAGACAAATGTTTGCAAGATCATAGTCTTGGCTAATGAGCACACAATTCCCTCCACTGCATGAGAATGCCTGAGTCAACAATCGCCTGGACTCAACAACGCTCCTAACAATGAGCAGTGGAGTAGTAGCCTGGCTGACGTGACCCACATGGTACACAGCCAGGAAGAGCTGTGACTCACTGGTCTGGGCAGGAGGCTGTTTTAAATGCAATATTTGCTCAGAAATTGAGAGGACACATTGATTGGTTCTCTTAAATGTATTTTTCTCTGGGCGGTTTAAACCTCTTGTTGTTTGGATTTGAAAATCTAACAGTTGTATTGGAAAGGAGTGGTGCTCAGGGGCTGTGTGTGGCTGTACCTGTGGGTGTTTGAGTGAGAAAGACATGGAGGAGAACCAACCAGTAAAAGCACCCCCCCCCCCCCCCCCCTTCATTATCAACGCATCGTGCAGACAACATCAAAACAGCCTTTCCAGACATTCTTATTGAATGTTAGTCAGGAGGACTTTGAGTTTGTTATCAGCCAGATTAGTGGAATAGTGCTTGCTAAGGACAATTATACCCCCTCTGTCTCACTGAGAATCTAAGCTGTTGTGCTGGGCTGTGATGAAAATGTGTACAAGTGGACACGTGAAGAAGGCTGATCTGGGAATGTGGCCTATGGCCTTTATAGGCCTGGGATTGAAAATCAGTATCTTCTGAATGAAGATGTCCGATCCAATGCTTCTAGTGTAAACAGTTCTAGAAGAGCTGGTAGGCCCCGAGGACTAGGTTTGAGTGGCAGGGATGTCAATTGTAAAGACCATTCCTCTATGAACTCTGCCTTCCTTACACAAGGAGCTGGAGCTAAGGAGGGGGGCAGGAGCACCCATTTGAGGGAAAGATACAGCGGCTTCATTGGTTCACTGTACAAGCTGTATGAAGCCCATTACAATAAGACGTCAATTGGGTACTTTTGGAATCACAGTTTGGAATCACAGCTTTAGGGTTAACAACCATTGATATTGAACAGCCAGCGAACATCGAGATCTGAATGCTTTTATTAGGCAACTCGTGAGATCATTTCAGTATCTCTTCCTTTCCTCCACCCACACACACCATTAGGGAAGTTTGCATTCACTCTTCAAACGGATTCCAGCATGTCTTCTAGACATCAAAGCCCACTCAGCTTTCAGAGAGAGAGAGAGATAGAGATAGAGACAGAGATAGAGAGAGAGAGAGAGAGACAGAGAGAGAGAGAGATACAGACAGAGGATACAGACAGAGACAGAGACAGACATAGAGAGACATAGAGAGGCATAGAGAGACAGAGAGATAGAGAGATAGAGAGAGAATTAAAAACACATCAGCAGAACCTTATTCTGTGTTCACATGCACTCAGGCACGGACAGAGGAAATGCATTGCCCCTGTGCACCCTTCATAATGCAGCACTCACACATGGTAACTGAATTAGCTCTGCAGCAAATCTCCCACATCAGCAGCAGCAGTGGAGGGAGAAAGATGATCTGTCCGGTTCTTTGACTGCGTTGCGCTTTGAGGAATGGTGGCTCTGAGAGCAAACGGCGCAAGTCGCCACCAATGACTCAAGGCCAACACAAGTTAATCCTCTCTGAGAAAAATAACCTTTTGTATACTGATGTGTCGTTCTTTTGCTTTATTTTTGTCTTTGTCAGACTCTCTCTTTATCTCAGTCCCTCATGATGCTCAAGTTCGCCTTATTGCAGCAATTGCACTGACAGCAAATCATATTGAAAATAACTTTGACTGCACCACAGCCAGTATAATACTGGAACTACTGGAAGACAGATAGGATATGATTGCATGTGTTAGTGTTAAAGGGAAAATTCACAGCTAGAAATGATTTGGGATGTTTTTCAGTCTCCATACATAATTATGATTGATGAGAGATGTTTCAGACATATCAGTATAGCGGTATTTAAACGTGTTTGTTCCGGGAGAGTTCCAATGACATCATTGGTTGATTGAGCCTGCTGTCTGATCTTAAAATGAATGGAGTCATGTTTTGTAGCAATTATTGTAGTCATGCTAGCAGCGAGTAGATACAGTATGGCTGTCCTTGTTCAATAGAGCCATCCCAGCTATCACATTTGGTTCCTTGGAAATTGTGCGAACGTATGTTTTTGTTTTTTTGCAACCTAAAATTTTATGTTCCCAAAACGCGCAACTTTTTCACTTCCGTTCTCAGAACATTTTTTTAAAAGTTCTGTTTTACCGGTTTTTGGTTTGACAATAAAGGCTTTGTTCCCCGAACCAATGAGCTAGCACATAACATTCTGAAAACCATGTTTCTTAAAGCTTGGTGAGAGCATGCATGTCCTATGTTTATTTTGCATACAACATTTCCAAAATGTTCTGGGGATGGTTGGCTTCAGAACATTCTCAGCACATTTAAAGAGCTAAACAAAAAAACATTATTTCCTTGGTCATTCATTACTTTAACGCAGGGGTTTCAAACTCATTCCATGGAGGGCCTAGTGTCTGCTGGGTTTTGTTTTTCAATTAAGACCTAGACAACAAGGTGAGGGGAGTTCCTTACTAATGAAGTACTTTAATTCATCAATCAAGTGGGAGGAGCGAAAACCTGAAGACACTTGGCCCTCTGTGGAATGAGTTTGAAACCCCTGTGTGATTTAACAGAGAGTTTCCTAAAAGTTAAAATATGGATACTTTTAATTTTAAATTTTGGTAATGTTCTAGGAATGTTCTCCAACTATGTTCTCAAATAGTTCCGAGAATTTCAGTACTTCAGCCTAACATTTCCTGCAGGTTTCCTCGTGGTTAAAGTCATGCTCTCCAATTTTTTCAGAGAAAGAAACAGTGTTTTTCTGTGGGAATTTCAGTACTTCAGCATAATGTTTTCTGCAGGTTTCCTCGTGGTTCTATTTAAAGTAATGTTCTCAAATTGTTTGGAGAACGTTAAGAAAACTTTCCTTTAAAAACCACAAGAAAACTTTAGTAATGTTCAAAGAACGTTCTAAGAATGTTATTTCAAAACATAGTACATTCCGTTCTCAAAACGTTAAGAAAACTATTAATAAAAAAACACAAGAAAACTTGTTTAATGTTCAGAGAACATGCTAAGAACATTATTCAAAAAGATATACATTCCATTCTCAACATCAACAAAACTCTCTTTGTCCTCTATCTTGTTAAGCGTGATCAGATCTGTTGGCCGCACCACTAATTGGCCACACCTGATCTTAATGAGTGCCTGTTTCCTTTGAAATGGTGTCTGTTTGAATAGACTAAAATGAACAGCTTTGTATGAGTTAGAAAACACGGTATGCTAGCTCCCTCCTTGAGGTGCAGTAGACTAATTCCATGGAATCGAAAACAGAAGATTATGGGTTTGAATGTCACTGACGCCGTGCCACAATAAAAAATACATGTTTCCATGCTTAGTGACTAAGCACATGAATGTCCATGTGTCCTATCTGTGTTTGCAGTTCAAACAGTTAAGCTAGCTAGCAGTGTTAATAAAAGTCTTATTGAATGTTATGTTCTCAGAACGTTATTTCATTACCTTCAAATAACCTATTATTCCCGTTCTCAGAACGTTAATAAAACCTCCCAGGAAAACGTTCAGGGACAGGGAACAAAAGTAAAATGTTCTCAGAACCTCCCTGCAACCTAAAAATGAAAGTTCCCAGATCAGACAAAATTTTCACATATGTTCTCAGAAAAAATAAATAATAATCTGTTTACCTGGGTAGCTAATGTGTCTCTGTGAGATCAGTGGCGGACAGTGTCATTTAAGATGAGGGAGGATGATACTTTTTTTACGAGCATGGCCTTATTTCTATTTCAGCATATCCATTTACCCAGCTCAATGTAAGATTGATAGGTTTAGGTTACTACATGACACTCAAATGTTCCCTATACCCAATATGAGGTTGCTACAGCCTAGCCTATAAATGAAAGTTTACAACGTAGGTGTACAGGTTGAGAGGAAAAAATGTGTAATCAAGGTGACAGACACATTCAATACCGCCTTGCACACTCTTGCCTGCTTCTAGCTGATCTTAGGTGTAATCATTATTCCAACAGTTGCAAACAACAGTTTCAATTGTACAAATTCAGGTATGTTTATACCCGTTTCGTTTAAGAAACGTTTTCAACAGAATCTGCGGAATGAATACACTTTTGATCACACGCAAACACAGGTCACTTTCATAGCAGCCACATACAAACAGCATGATCACTTTGCTCACTGTATTTTCCTTCACGCATCTAAGCACTCTACTCCTCTCACCTTTTCCCTTCGCTTGTGGACTTCCCTTTGCTTGTAGACTAGAAGTGCTAGACAACTACACTCTGAGAAAAAAATGTGCTATCTAGAACTTAAAAGGGTTATTCGCCTGTCCCCATAGGATAACCTTTTAAAGAACCCTTTTTGGATTCTATGCAGAACCCTTTCCACAGAGGGTTCTACATGGAACCCCAAATTGTTCTACCTGGAACCAAAAAGGGTTCTAATATGGGGACAGCTGAAAACTTTTGGAACCATTTTTCTAAGAGTGTAGGCTACTAGCTGCTAAAGCCATCCATAGCTAAATGTTTGATCATTCATATCTAGTGTCATCGGTAATCAGGGAATAGGTAGTGTATTTGGCACTATACAGAGAGTGTAGTACTTTATTAATCCCAAATTGGGAAATTGTTTCATCACTTAGCATCACCATAAAAATTACAAAAAGACAAGACCCGTGAAAACGCATGACAAAAAACCCATACTAACACAAATAAGATTGTTAAATAGCAATAAAAAGATAAGAGACCTGTAGCCCGGACTCCTACTGTGTGCATCCCCAGAAAGCTGTGCCCCAACACCATTTCCCTCCTGATCCAGGAACTATCTTGCCAAAATAGCGATCCTTCGTTCCCCATTCTCTGCATTTATGACTGGAAACAGGTAGGTATTCTGAATGTCAGAAGTTGATGCTGCCAAACATATTCAGGTTCATAGTCTGAGCCTAGTCCTGCAGCTCTGTGTAAGTGCCTCCAGAAAACTGCACAGACGCAGACGTGCCATTTCCCGAATGTCAGGACTGGAGGCCCATGTCCCTGGAGGCCCATTCCCACTTCACTTTCATCATGGCCCAACATACAGATCCCTTGAGTTTTTCCACATGTTGTTATGTCACAGCCTTTTTTGTTTAACCCCTCAATCTACACACAATACCCCATAATGACAAACAAAAACAGGTTTTTATACATTTAAAAAAAGAAATAAAAATAGTGAAATTTAATATTTATATAAGTATACAGACCCTTTACTCAGTACTTTGTTGAAACACCTTTGGCAGCTATTACAACATTGATTCTTCTTGGGTATGACGCTACAAGCTTCTCTCAAGCGCTGTCAGGTTGGATGGGGAGCGTTGCTGCACAGCTATTTTCAGGTATCTCCAGAGATGTTCGATCGGGTTCAAGTCCGGGCTCTGGCTGGGCCCCTTAAGGACATTCATAGACTTGTCCCGAAGCCACTCCTGCGTTTTGCCTGTGTGCTTAGGGCCATTGTCCTATTGGAAGGTGAACCTTCATCTGAGGTCCTGAGTGCTCTGGAGCAGGTTTTCATCAAGGATCTCTCTATAATTTTCCCCGTTCTATAATTTGCTCCGTGCTGCCACTACCATACTTCACTGTAGGGATGGTGCCAGGTTTCCTCCAGAAGTGATGCTCGGCATTCAGGCCAAAGAGTTCAATCTTGGTTTCATCAGACCAGATAATCTTGTTTCTCATGGTCTGAGTGTCCTTTAGGTGCCTTTTGACAAACTCCAAGTGGGCTGGGGAATGTCTTCCATCTGGCCACTCTACCACAATGCCCTGATTGGTGGAGTGCTGAAGAGATGGTCATCCTTCTGGAAGGTTCTCCCATCTCCACAGAGGAATCTCCCTGACCAAGGCCCTTCTCCCCCGATTGCTCAGTTTGGCTGGGTGGCCAGCTCTAGGAAGAGTATTGGTGGTTCCAAACTTCTTCCTTTTAAGAATGATGGATGCCACTGTGTTCTTGGGGATCTTCAATGCTGCTGAAATGTTTTGCTACCTTTCGCCAGATCTGTGCCTCGACATAATCCTGTCTCGGAGCTCTACGGACTCCAATCAAGTTATAGAAACAGCTCAAGGATGAGCTCATTTTACTGAGCCAGTAACGACGGGCTCTGCATACTTAAGACGGGTTCAAATTGTCAGCCCCTTAATGACTTCTTGGGTGTCAATAGCTAATAAGGCAACATGAACTCCTGTTTCTGTGAGTTGCCAAAAAGAAAGCCACTGACTACCATTTCCCACGTCACGTGAGCTTGACTGATCATCCATTGAGGCAACTGGAGGCTGTATGTGGGAAGAATAGTTAACTGACTGGACAAGACCAGTATGACCACCATTTCTTTCAAATAGGAAACCAGCTGATATACTGCTGACTAAAAAGCATCACAAATCTGAACTTTTTCAGCAATGATGCAGGAGTCTGAAACTACTTGCTTAGGCAGGGAAGTTGAGGAATTACCCTGCTTCAGTGAATTAACGTTTTTCCAGAATTTAGAGGGATCACTAAGAGAGTCTGTCATAGAGCTAAGGAAGTAGTTTGCTTTGGCCTGTTTAACCGAGGCAGTGCACCTACTGTATTTCTCTATTGCCTAAATAGCTGCCAATCAGATAATGAGACAGTTTGTCTAGCCTTGGCCTTGGCTTGATTTCTTATCAAGAAGAGGTCTGAAAGTATAGGAGGGGACCATGGGTTAGTTTGGGTTTTGACTCTCAGTCACTTGAAAGGGGCTTGTTTTTCAGCCAGAGAGGTAAAAATGGACGACAAAATTTCAAATCCCAACACAGGGTATGGTATGCAGGTAGTAGAAAAATATGTCTCTTCACAATTATACGAGGGTCAGCGTTTTTCAAATAGTATCTCTCATGCAAGCAATAGGGCAGTGGTTGCTGATATCTTTTGCAAAAACACCACGAGCTAAATACTAATGGGGACGGTTAGACATGATAATGTCAATCAATGAGGAGCTTGCTAGGTTTTTTACATGAACCCGAGTGGGTTTCATTTTCAGCTGAGCCAATTTGAACTCAATACGGACATTCTTAAACTGATCTGTGGCATGTGTAAGCCAATTAAGATTTAGATCTCCTAACACAACCTGTTCAGATACCAGAAAGGGTTTTAAATAATCAGAAATAATACCAACAGACCCAGCAATAAATATATGCATATTTTGGCTTATGGACACTTTTATAACTAACATCATCTATTTTGGGAACAAATCAAATCCAAATTTTATTTGTCACATTCGCCAAATACAACAGGTGTAGACCTTACTGTGAAATGCTTACTTACAAGCCCTTAACCAACAATGCAGTTGTAAGAAAATAAGAGTTAAGAAATTATTTACTAAATAAACTAAAGTTTAAAAAAATATAACAATAACGAGGCTATATACAGGGGGTACCGACGCCGAGTCAATGTGCAGGGGTACAGGTTAGTCGAGGTAACTGAGGTAATATGTACATGTAGGTAGGGGTAAAACGTACGTAGATAATAAACAGCGTGTAGCAACAGCGTAAAAAAGGGGATGTCAATGCAAAAACCCTGGGTATCCATTTGATTAATTGTTCAGCAGTTTTATGGCTTGGGTAGAAGCTGTTATGTAGCCTTTTGGAACTAGACTTGGCGCTCCAGTACCACTTGCCGTGCGGTAGCAGAGAGAACAATCTATGAATTGCTGTTGTGTTGTCGGCAAACTTAATGATGGTGTTGGAGTCGGGCTTGGCCATGCAGTTGTGGGTGAACAGGGAGTAAAGGAGGGGACTAAGCAGGCACCCCTGAGGGGCCCCCGTGTTGATTATCAGTGTAGCAGATGTGTTGTTGCCTACCCTTACCACCTGCGGGCAAGCAACCCATCAGGAAGTCCAAGATCCAGTTTCAGAGGCGTTTAGTCCCAGGGTCCTTAGCTTAGTGATGAGCTTTGAGGGCACTATGGTGTTGAACGCTGAGCTGTAGTCAATGAACAGCATTCTCACATAGGTGTTCCGTTTGTCCAGGTAGAGAAGGGTAGTATGAAGTGCAATTGAGATTGCGTTTTTGTGGAACTGTTGGGGCGATATGCAAATTGGAGTGGGTCTAGGGTTTCCGGGACGATGGTGTTAATGTGAGCCATGACCAGCTTTTCAAAGCACTTCATAGCTACTGACGTGAGTGCTACCGGGGGAGGATAGTCATTTAGGGAGGTTACCTTGGCGTTCCTTGACACAGAGACTATGTTGGTCTGCTTGAAACATGATGGTAATACAGACTCGGTAAGGGAGTCTGTCAGTTGGTTCGCGCATGCTCTGAGTGCAAGTCCTGGTAATCTGTCTGGATGGTGAATGTTGAGAGCGTGATACAAAGTCATCTGGAAGAGCTGGTGCTCTCATGCATGCTTCAGTGTTGCTTGCCTCGAAGCGAGCATAAAAGGCATTTAGCCTGTCTGGTAGGCTTGCGTCATTGGGCAGCTTGCGGCTGCATTTCCCTTTGTAAGCCGTAATAGTTTGTAAGCCCTGCCACATCTGAAAAGCGTCAGAGTTGGTGTCGTAGGATTCAATCTTAGTACTTTATTGTCACTTTGCCTGATTGATGGTTCGTCTGAGGGTATAGTGGGATTTCTTATTAGCGTCCGGATTAGTGTCCCTGTCTTTGAAAGCGACAGCTCTAAAACTTAAGCTCAGTGCAAATGTTGCCTGTAAATCCATGGCTTCTGGTTGGGATACAGTGCATTTGGGAAGTATTCAGAACCGTTGACTTTTTCCGCATTTTATTTTTTTCCGCAAGTTATAGCCTAAATATAAAATGTATAAAAAAAATGTTTTTTTTTTATTTTTGCAAATGTTTTCAAAAATAAAAACAGATACCTTATTTACGTAAGTATCCAGACTCTGCAATGAGACTCGAAATTGACCTCAGGTTCATCCTGTTTCCATTGATCATCCTTGAGATGTTTCTGCAACTTCATTGGAGTCCACCTGTGGTAAATTCAATTGATTGGACATGATTTGGAAAGGCAATCACCTGTCTATATAAGGTCCCACAGTTGATAGTGCATTTCAAAGCAAAAACCAAGCCATGAGGTTGAAGGAATTGTCTCTAGAGCTCAGAGACAGGATTGTGTCGAGGCACAGATCTGGGGAAGGGTAGCAAAATATGTCTGCAGCATTGAAGGTCCCCAAGAACACAGTGGCATCCATCATTCTTATGTTAAAGAAGTGTGGAACCACCAAGACTCTTCTTAGAGCTGGCTGCCAAGCCAAACTGAGCAATCGGGGGATAAGGGCCTTGGTCAGGGAGGTTCCTCCTGTGGAAATGGGAGAACCTTGTAGAAGGACAACCATCTCTGCAGCACTCCGCCAATCAGGCCTTTATGGTAGAGTGGCCAGGCGGTAGCCACTCCTCAGTAAAAGGCACATGACAGTGCACTTGGAGTTTGTCAAAAAACACCAAAAGGACTCTCAGACCATGAGAAACCATATTGAACTCTTTGGCCTGAATGCCAAGTGTCACGTCTGGAGAGAAACCTGGCACCATCCCTACAGTGAAGCATGGTTGTGGCATTATCATGCTGTGGGAATGTTTTTCAGCAGCAGGGACTGGGAGACTAGTCAGGATTGAGGGAAAGATGAACGGAGCAAACTACAGAGAGGTTCTTGATGAAAACCTGCTCAGGAACTCACTGAGGTGAATGTTCACCTTCCAACAGGACAATGACCCTAAGCATACAGCAAAGACAACGCAGGAGTGGCTTTAAACAAGTCTCTGAATGTCCTTGAGTGACCCAGCCAGAGCCCGGAACCCGAGCAAACACCTCTGGAGTGACCTGAAAATAGCTGTGCAGCGATGCTCCCCATCCAACCTGACAGAAATTAATAGGATCTACAGAGAAGAATGGGAGAAACTCCACAAATACATGTGTGCCAACCTTGTAGCGTCATACCGAAGAAGACTCAAGGCTGTAATCGCTGCCAAAGGTGCTTCAACAAAGTACTGAGTAAAGGGTCTGAATAATTACATAAATTTGGTTATTCCATTTTTTCTTTTTTATACATTTGCTCAAATAAAAATCAATTGTTTTTGCTTTGTCATTACGGGGCATTGTGTGTAGATTGATGAGGGAAAAACATTACTTAATCAATTTTAGAATAAGGCTGTACCGTAACAAAATGTGGAAAAAGTCAAGGGGTCAGACTGCTTTCCCGAATGCACTGTGTGTACAGTACCAGCAAAACTTTCACACACCTATTCATTCAAGGGTTTGTCTTTATTTTTATTAATCCTAAATTGTAGAATATTAATGAAGACATCAAAACGAACATATACAGAATCATGTAGTAACCAAAAAAGTGTTAAATCAAAAATAATTTTAGTTTCTTCAAAGTAGTCACCCTTTGCCTTGATGACAGCTTTACACACTCTTGGCATTTTCTAAACCAGCTTCACCTGGAATGCTTTTCCAACAGTCTTGAAGGAGTTCCCACATATACTGAGCACTTGTTGGCTGCTTTTCCTTCACTCTGGTAGGGTGATTGTGGAGGCCAGGTCATCCTGATGCATCACTCCACCATCGTCATTGGTCAAATAGGCCTTACACAGCCTGGAGGTGTGTTGGTCATTGTCCTGTTGAAAATGAAATGATGCTCCAACTAAGTGCAAACCAGATGGGATGGTGTATCGCTGTAGAATGCTCTGGTAGCCATGCTGATTAAGTGTGCCTAAATAAATCGCAGACAGTGTCACCAGCAAAGCACCCCCACACCATCACACCTCCTCCTCCATACTTCACGTTGGGAACCACACATAATCCATTCACCTACTCTACGTTTCACAAAGACATGTCGGTTGGACCAAAGATCTCAAATTTTCCACCGGTCTAATGTCCATTGCTCATGTTTCTTGGTCCAAGCAAGTCTCTTCTTATTATTGTTGTTCTTTTGTAGTGATTTATTTGCAGCAATTCGACCATGAAGGCCTGATTCACACAGTCTCCTGTGAACAGTTGATGTTGAGATGTGTCTGTTACTTGAACTCTGATGCATTTATTTGGGCTGAAATTTCTGAGCTTTTAACTCTAATGAACGTGTCCTCTGCAGCAGAGGTAACTCTGGGTCTTTCTTTCCTGTGTCGGTCCTATTGAGAGCCAATTTCATCATAGCTCTTGATGATTTTTGCAACTGCACCTTCATGTCTTAAGCTTTTCATAAGTGAGTTCCAAATATCTCTAACAGTCACCCCAGCGTGAGTTGTTTTATGCACGCAATGTCAGAATGCAGTCACTGTTCAACAATAAGATTATTACGCAACAGGATAGTTAATCCTGCTAATTATCTATAGGTTGTATTTTCTAACAATAGTTTGAATTGAGGTGTGTCCGCGTCCTCATTAATTAACATAGAAGTAGCCCATTTCAGCGTTGCAGACAATTTATGTTTGAGGCTTTACTGAGCTGGACAAACATCTCTCTTCAAGGAGCGCCCACACACTTCACTAATATTTGCGCAGATCAAATATGCAGATATTTGCTCAATCTTGTGCGAATTGGAACATTGTTTGGCTGGCGCTCGCTTTGCCTACCTTGTTGTTTTCCTTACAAATAATAACTTTGGATATGTGTGCATTCCTATCAAAGTAAGTTCCTTATTTTCTCTATATTTCTTGTTGTTATTTCTACTGTAGGTGCATACAGTATGTATGTATGTATGTATGTATGTATGTATGTATGTATGTATGTATGTATGTATGTATGTATGTATGTATGTATGTAGCATAACATATTTACAGTTTTATTCACATGTTTTCAAGTACTGGTGACAAATAATGCATTCCGATAATCGCATAGATTGTGATGGACACCTATGATGTGTGTAAAATACTTTTTTGAACGTTGAACTGATTATAATGAGCTAATGCTAAGCTATTTGCCAGCTATGTGTGGTGTCATGTTTGTTGACATTATACAATGCATTCTGGGTGTCACATAAATGTCTGTCAGACCAAAGATGTTATATAATGAGGTGAAGGAATGGTTCACTCATCTTTTGGGTAAGCTTCCGGAAGTGAATGAAGGGAAGTGAATGATCGTAGACGACACACCCCCTTCAACATGGATACTGTAACAGACCAAACTCATCGTCTCCTCTTATCTTTGGTTGATGCAAAAAAACAAGCATGCTGGCGTGCACAAACTACCCATCGTCGGATTACTTTCGATTTCTAGAAAGTGTTTTACTCAATTATTTTGATGAATGGTGAGCTCACCCGTGATGTGATTCATTAAAAATAGTAATTTCTATAAGCTAATTCATATTGTTGTTTCTGTCAGCCAAGAGTTATAAAATATGACCGCTTGGGTTATGTCAATCTTTCTTTCCAGTTTGGATGATTTTGTTATGCTGTAGCTACTTCTGTGAATGTCTGAACATTGCATCCAAAAGTAAACTGGTCACATTCTGGACATTAACTTTGTAAGGACTGTGTGAAAAAACAGTGTGACCAGCTCAAAATGTTGTTTGTGGCATCAATCGAAACTGGACATTCTAATCACACCGGTTTGAGCGTACGCTGCAGGAACCACTGTAGAGTGATCACACCCGTTTGTTGGTAAAGTAAGGATGGACTGTCGTTTCTCTTTGCTTATTTGAGCTGTTCTTGTCATAATATGGACTTAGTCTTTTACCAAATAGGGCTATCTTCTGTTTACCACCCCTTACCTTGTCACAACACAACAGATTGGCTTAAACACATTAAGGAAATAAATTCCACAAATGAACTTTTAACAAGGCAAACCTGTTAATCGAAATGCATTCCAGGTGACTACCTCATGAAGCTGGTTGAGAGAATGCCAAGAGTGCAAAGCTGTCATCAAGGAAAAGGGTGGCTACTTTGAAGAATCTCAAATATAAATATACGTTGATTTGTTTAACACTTTTTTGATTACTACATGATTCCATACGTGTTATTTCATAGTTTTGATGTCTTCATTATTATTCACTAAATAGTAAAAATAAAGAAAAACCCTTGAATGTCCAGACTTTTGACTGGTACTGTACGCACGGTCACTGTGGGGACGATATTATCAATGTACTTATTGATGAAGCCGGTGACTGATGTGGTATACTCCTCAATGCCATTGGATGAATCCCCGAACATATTCCAGTCTGTGCTAGCAAAACAGTCCTGTATTTTAGCATTCACATCATCTGAACACTTCTGTACTGAGTGAGTCACTGGTACTTCCTGCCTTAGTATTTTGCTTGTAAGCAGGAATCAGGACGATAGAATTATGATCAACTTTGCTAAATGGAGGTTGAGGGAGAGCTTTGTACGCGTCCCTGTGTGTGGAGTAGAGTCTAGAGTTTTTTTCCGTCTGGTTGGACATGTGACATACTGGTAGACATGAGGTACAATGGATTTAAGTTTCCCTGCACAAAAGTCCCCGGCCACTAGGAGCACCACTTCTGGATTAACATTTTCTTGTTTGCTTATGTCTTTATACAGCATCGGTAGGTGGTGGTAAATAGACAGAAAACTCTCTTGGTAGGTACTCTACCTCAGGCGAGCAAAACCTGGAGACTTGTTTAATATTAGACATTGCACACCAGTTGTTATTGAGTAATAGGCACAGACCACCACACCTTGTCTTACCGGAGGTAGCTGTTCTGTCTTGCCAATGCATGGAAAACCAAGACAACTGTATATTATCCATGTTGTCGTTCAGCCACGACTCGGTAAAACATAAGATATTACAGCTATTAATGTCCCTTTGGTAGGATTGTCTTGACCGGAGCTTATCCAGTTTATTCTCCAGTGATTGCACGTTGGCCAATAGTACCGATGGTAGAGGTGGGTTGCCCACTTGCCAACAAATTCTCACATGGCACCCTGATCTGCAGCCTCTGTAGCTCAGTCTCCTCTTCTTGCAAATACATTTGACTATATTGCTGGGTTAAAACAACCCAGTGTGTTGGGTTGTGACATCAATTTCACTTGCATATTTTTGACTTCTCTACCTTCCCACCCCCTCCCACACACAATCAAGATACAATGTTGAATTTCAAATAATTTATTTCTAGTGCCTGCATTTCAGAACATACTGTACATCACATCAGAGAATGCACAAGAATATTTAACATTTAAGTAGCACATTGAAACAAAGCCCTGTTGTTTAAAATGTATTATTTCACAAGATAAGATTTTATGAGACCGGATTCATTATCAGAATTGATTTGTATGATGTCATGAATCAAACAGTCCAAACATTCCAGACTAAAGCTTCAGTTGAAATTGATGTCCCAAACAAAGAATGCATGCATGCGACACGGTCTGTCTTAAGTGGTATTATTTACATTGACTGACACACTTCGGCTATCTTAGGTGACAGCACACACTCACACCATGCTGTTTTGCCATACAATGGTCTACATTTGGGTCCAGTTAAAACATTGTTACACAGAACAAGTGTAAAATATTATATTTGAAGTTCACTCTACTAAAGACATGGTATGTGGCACGTTTCCATGACTTAAAAACGGTATTTCATTCATATAGGACTTTTCACAACCCCCAAAATGTAACAGTTGTATTTAAAATCATTTGTTGTGATAGAAGGAAAGTGTACCAGAACTTGCTTCAGTAGTTGAACTAAAGACAAACGAGCCACATACCGTACTGTAGGCAAAAAGCAGTCACAAGTGCATAATTTTTTTTTTAAAAAGCTTATCAATTGAATAGAGCTATAAATAGTGCCTTAAGTGCATATTAGCATTGGAATGAGACACTCATGGCTCATCCATCCATTAATCTATTAATTCACACAAACACATTACCCGGAAGGCTGTGCTTCCCCCTGTCGCTTCTACATACACGAGCAGATACATATCCACTATTGTTCAGTGGAAAAAAGACAAGCTCGCAACAGTCTAACTGCAGGGGATTCTGTTCCTGGCAGCTGATACACCATGGTCTGTAGCAATTCCAATGCTGGGGCACAGTGGAAAAGTTGATATCAAACACATAATAGGACTTGAAGCACACATCCAGTGCCCCAAGCAGTGCCCGGGGTTTATAGGTTAATTTACACAACACTAACCACGTTTCCAGCCAACCATTTTATGCGGATGAAATACCTGACATGAAAAAAAAATCACGACTGGGCTGATGGAAACATGAAATGCTGGTGAAATTTCATAAATGTCTATAGACAAATTGTTCGTTCAATATTGTTGGATCTTTTAGTGTTGTGAAAATTAATTAAGCGAGAAAGGGTGGCGGAAACTCCAAATATTGATATACAGTAATAACCATCATATCGAAGTAAACTTGGAGTCACATGATGGATGATATGTGTGGTCCTCCCACTACAACTCGGGAAAAGCATGCAGTTTTAGGCTACAGATTAAATCAATTATTATGAACAGGGTGGTGAAAGTGCAAATCAAATCAAAGTTTGTCACAGGCTAACCAATAGTGCAAAAAAAGGTATTAGGTGAACAATAGGTAGGTAAAGAAATAAAACACCAGTAAAAAAAAGACAGGCTATATACAGTAGCAAGGCGATAAAAGTAGCGAGACTACATACAGACACCGGTTAGTCAGGCTGATTGGGGTAGGATGTACATGTAGATATGGTTAACGTGACTATGCATATATGATGAACAGAGAGTAGCAGTAGCAGTAGTGTAAAAGAGGGGTTGGCAGGTGGTGGGTGGGACACAATGCAGATAGCCCAGTTAGCCAATGTGAGGGAGCACTGGTTGGTCGGCCCAATTTAGGTAGTATGTAGATGAATGTATAGTTAAAGTGACCATGCATATATGATAAACAAAGAGTAGCAGCAGCGTAAAAAGAGGGGTTGGGGGGGATGCAAATAGTCAGTGTAGCCATTTGATTACCTGTTCAGGAGTCTTATGGCTTGGGGGTAAAAACTGTTGAGAAGCCTTTTTGTCCTAGACTTGGCACTCCGGTACCGCTTGCCATGCGATAGTAGAGAGAACAGTCTATGACTGGGGTGGCTGGGGTCTTTGACAATTTTAAGGGCCTTCATCTGACACTGCCTGGTGTAGAGGTCCTGGATGGCAGGCAGCTTAGCCCCAGTGATGTACTGGGCCGTACGCACTACTTTCTGTAGTGCCTTGCGGTCAGAGGCTGAGCAATTGCCATACCAGGCAGTGATGCAACCATGCTCTCGATGTTGCAGCTGTAGAACCTTGAGGATCTCAGGACCCATGTCAAATCTTTAGTTTCCTGAGGGGGAAATAGGCTTTGTCGTGCCCTCTTCGACTTTCTTGGTGTGTTTGGTCCATTCTAGTTTGTTGTTGATGTGGACACCAAGGAAGTTAACTCTAACCTGCTCCACTACAGCCCCGTCGATGAGAATTGGGGCGTGCTCGGTCCTCCTTTTCCTGTAGTCCACAAATATCTTTGAGGGATAGGTTGTTATTCTGGCACCACCTGGCCAGGTCTCTGACCTCCTCCTTAGAGGCTGCCTCATCGTTGATCAGGCCTACCACTATTGTGTTGTCTGCAAATTGAATGTGACAAGGTGATGAGCTTGATGCTCCTTTCCAATAAATATTGAGGGTCTAATTCTGGTGACATGATGATTGATGCTTGGCTGCCGTTTGACAAATACAAATATCACTCATCCACAATAATCTCATAATGTAGATAACCTACCCCCACTGACGTATTTGGCAATTTATCAATTCATTGGGACGATATTGTCCACTTTCTTTTATAAGAGACGTATGGGACTAGAAATGTTGATATGTGACAAAACAGATAATTAATCTGAAGGTTATGTGCATAAGCACTTTTTTATAACAAGCACCTTTTTTTTAACAAATCCTTAATTTGTTCCATTGTTCTTACCCAAACTGGGTTCAGCACCTGTTAAACTGTGTAATATCCCTCAAAAAAACTGAATGACGATTCGCAAGGGATAAGTATTATCACCTGGGAGTTTGCCGAAAAACTGTAGGTTTTTAGGGCTGGGATAATAAACTTCCTGCTAAGTAAAAATGACTGATGGCAAATTCGGACGGGACTAAAGTTATGGTGATTATGTGGTGATTTGCGCTTGTGTTCATAATTACATTACCTGAGCTCCCCCATTAAAACTTATCCTGTCCGAATAGGGCTTAAGCCTCTATAATACAGAGAAAACTACAGTACAACATTAACAATGTCTATTTCTGATCAATTTGATGTTATTGTAATGGACAAATTTGCTTTTTCAAAAACAAGGACCCCAAACTTTTGAACGGTAGTGTATATAAAAATAAAAACACTGAAATTATTAACATAAGTTAATTAACATAAGTATTCAGACGCTTTACTCAGTACTTTGTTGAAGCACCTTTGGCAGAAATTACAGCCTCGAGTCTTCTTGGGTAATGATGCTACAAGTTTGGCACCTGTATTTGGGGAGTTTCTCCCATTCCTCTCTGCTGATCCTCTCAAGCTCTGTCAGGTTCATGGGGATCGTTGCTGCACAGCTATTTTCAGGTCTCTCCAGAGATGTTCGATCGGGTTCAAGTCCAGGCTCTGGCTAGGCCACTCAAGGACATTTAGAGACTTGTCCCGAAGCCACTCCTGCCTTGTCTTGGCGGTGTGCTTAGGGTTGTTGTTCTGTTGTAAGGTGAACATTCGCCCCAGTCTGAGGCCCTCAGCCCTCTGGAGCAGGTTTTCTTCAAGGATCTCTCTGTACTTTGCTCCGTTCATCCTTCCCTCGATCATGACTAGTCTTCCAGTCCCTGATGCTGAAAAACATCCCCACAGCATGATGCTACCACCACCACCGAAATGCTTTTCCGTAGGGATGGTGCCAGGTTTCCTCCAGATGTGACACTTGATATTCAGGCCTAAGAGTTCAATCTTGGTTTCATCAGACCAGAGAATCTTGTTTCTCAAGGTCTGGGAGTCTTTAGGTGCCTTTTGGCAAACTCCAAGCGGGTTGTTAAGTGCCTTTTACCGAGGAGTGGCTTCCGTCTGGCCACTCTACCATAAAGGCCTGATCGGTGGAGTGAAGCAGAGATAGTTGTCCTTCTGGAAGGTTCTCATATCTCCACAGAGGAACTCTGGAGCTCTGTCAGAGTGACCATTGGGTTCTTGGTCACCTCCCCGACTAAGGCCCTTCTCCCCCGATTGCTCAGTTTGGCCGGGTGGCCATCTCTAGGAAGAGACTTGGTGGTTCCAAACTTCTTCCATTTAAGAATGATGGAGGCCACTGTGTTCTTGGGGACTTTCAATGCTGCATCATTTTTTTGTTGCCTTTCCCCAGATCTGACACAATCCTGTCTTGGAGCTTTACGGACAATTCCTTCAACCTCATGGCTTGGTTTTTGCTCTAACTTGCACTGTGAACTGTGGGACCTTATATAGACAGGTGTGTGCCTTTCCAAATCTAGTCCAATCAATTGAATTTACCACAGGTGGACTCCAATGACATTGTCGAAACATAAAAGATGATCAATGGAAACAGGATGAACCTGAGCTCAATTTCAAGTCTCATAGCAAAGGGTCTGATGTAAATAATTTATGTAAATAAGGCATGTGTGTTTCTTAATTTTTTATACATTTGCAAAAATTTCAAAAAATCTGTATTCGGTTTGTCATTATAGGGTATTGGGTAGATTGATGAGGAAAAAAATATTTACTCAATTTTAGTAGCTGTAACGTAACACAATGTGGGAAAAGACAAGGGGTCTGAATGTTTATTCATGTACCACAACTCTTCCTTTATTAACAGTATGTAGCTGACTCTATATACAAATCACCAATAACTCTGTGGTTTGCAGTTAGTTTATCATTATATTCATGAAGCTATTCCTATAGGCTATTCCCATCCTAGTGATACACCGCCCCAGACCATGACGGACCCTCCTCCTCCAAATCGATCCCGCTCCAGAGTACAGGCCTCGGTGTAACGCTCATTCCTTCAACGATAAAAGCGAATCCGACCATCACCCCAGGTGAGACAAAACCGAGACTCGTCAGTGAAGAGCACTTTTTGCCAGTCCTGTCTGGTCCAGCGATGGTGGGTTTGTGCCCACAGGTGACGTTGTTGCCGGTGATGTCTGGTGAGGATCTGCCTTACAACAGGCCTACAAGCCCTCAGTCCAGCCACTCTCAGCCTATTGTGAACAGTCTGAGCACTGGAGGGATTGTGCGTTCCTGGTGTAACTTGGGCACTTGTTGTTGCCATCCTGTTTCTGTCCAGCAGGTGTGCTGTTCGGATGTACCGATCCTGTGCAGGTGTTACACGTGGTCTGCCACTATGAGGACGATCAGCTGTCCGTCTTGTCTCCCTGTAGTGCTGTCTTAGGTGTCTCAGAGTACGGACATTGGCCCTGGCCACATCTGCAGTCCTCATGCCTCCTTGCAGCATTCCTACGGCATGTTCACGCAGATGAGCAGGGACCCTTGGCATCTTTTTTTGGATGTTTTTCAGAGTAGAAAGGCCTCTTTAGTGTCCATAACTGTGACCTTAATTGCCTACCGTCTGTAAGCTGATAGTGTCTTAACGACCGTTCCACAGATGCATGTTCATTAATTGTTTATGGTTCACTGAACAAGCATGGGAAAGCATGTTAAAATCCTTTACAATGAAGATCTGTGAAGTTATTTGGATTTTTACGAATTATCTTTGAAAGACAGGGTCGTGAAAAAGGGACGTTTCTTTTTTTTGCTGGGTTTATGTCCCTCCCTTTGGTTCCTTCCCCAGGCGTCATTGTTTCTATTTCTGTTTCATGTCTGTGTGCTGTTCGAGTTTCTTGTTTTGTATTATGTTCCGTTTATTTATTAAAACACTCACTCCCTGAACTTGCTTCCCGACTTTCAGCACACGTCGTTACACATTATTTGAATATGTTGATAAAATTGATAATGCCCTCGAAGCCGGAGTTTGGAGGATATATTGGCACAGTTTTCCGGTCCTCGACTTCATCTAGGGCCAAACAACACCCGTGCAAATATATCCTCCAACCACCGACTTCGAGGGCATTATCACTTAAGTAACTGAATTTGAACATCAGTTAACCTTTTAACATTATGATAAATAATGGAATAATCTCATCAGCATTTAATGCACTGGTTGCTTGAGCTCATAACCAACATTGTCAGGATCTTAAATTAGATCCAAAGAGTTTGAGTGGAAGTTTCAGTGCCAGTCTGCTTTGTGTTGTGTTGGCTTCGGGGTGTTTTGGCTAGCTTCTAATTCCTACACATTCAATATGAATGTGATTATATCTTCTCTGCAGTGGGCCTCTCAGACAGCTGCTGCTCTGAGCTATATATATGAGAGAGAGAGAGAGAGAGAGAGAGACACACACACACACACACACACACACACAGAGAGAGACACACACACACACACACACACACACACACAGAGAGAGAGACACACACACACACACACACACAGAGAGACACAGACACACACACACAGAGAGAGACAGAGAGAGAGACACACACACACACACACACACAGAGAGAGACACACACACACACACAGAGAGAGAGACACACACACACACACAGAGAGAGACACACACACACACACACACACAGAGAGACACACACACACACACACACACAGAGAGACACATACACACACACACAGAGAGACACACACACACACACAGAGAGAGAGAGACACACACACACACACAGAGAGAGAGACACACACACACACAGAGAGAGACACACACACACACAGAGAGAGAGAGAGAGAGAGACACACACACAGAGAGAGAGAGAGAGAGACACACACACAGAGAGAGAGAGAGAGAATATAGAGCATCAGCTGTCTGAGTCTCTAACACTTAGCTATTATATTAGCTAAAAGCTGCTGGACCTGCATTAGGCCAGTCACTGGGGACAGGCTATATATTTCATCTTGATCCGGGATCCATATTGGGTTGGCATATACTTGAAGCAGGCCTCTATGCCTGGTTAGCAGTGTCACAAGAACAATTAGTACGTTCTAAAAGTTTGAACACTTAAATGAGTCAGCATTCAGTTGCTTTGAATTATGCGGCAAGCTGTTTGTAATATTGGATGACTGGAATTTGGAAGTGTTTTATTGTAAGGTAGGTCATACTCAAGATCAAATGATGAAGTCTGCTTAACATTGAAATATACTCAATATCTTGCTGATTGTTTTGATATATGTCTACTTTCTGGATAGTTTTCTGGATGGATTATTGCATTTCATCACTATTTGGTTAGATCCATATGCTAATTCTCATCAAGGAACCTTAGTTTTGATGTAGTGCTATAATCCTCACAGACCCTTAAATGATACAGTCAAAATATGTCATAGCCAGTGTGCTCTAATGTTCAGAAGGCCAGCCCTGGTAGAAGCTATATGGACATGCCTGGTGCCCAAATTGATTACGTTTGTTGCACAGCGAGAGTCGAGTGGAGATTAATGGATTCGGTTCAGTCAGTCGTCCTGATGAACCCTTCCCAACTAGCTAGTTTATGCTTGTGGCTAGAAACTTCCCTGAGAATTTGAAACTTGTCTGCCAAAGTTGGGACTTGGGAGTGTTCAGAATCCACATGCGCCCGAATATAACAAGTGTAGACTTTACTGTGAAATGCTTACTTACAAGCCCATTTCCAACAGTACAGAGTTAAAAAGTAAGACAAATATTTACTAAGTAAAAAAGGAAATAGTAACACAATAAAATAACAATAACAAGGCTATATATAAGGAGTACCAGGAGTCCATGTGCAAGGGTACGAGGTAGTTGAGAGATAGTGGCCAAATCCAGATAGTGACCAATACCACAAGTTATTTTCCCCCTCGCCCATCAAAATAAACATCACTTTATTTTACAAGTTTCAACTAGCCATGCTGCTGTTGTTGAATCTAGCCAGGATAAACTAGCTGGGCCTGGGAAGGGGCTAATCAGGATGACTGCCTGAACCGAATCGCCTCCACACTCAACTCTCAGCTGCACGACATACATCATCAATTTGGGAACTAGGTGTGTCCGTATAGCCTCTTCCCGCAGTCCTAGCCTGCAGCTCAGCAAAATGATGGATGTGTTTTCCTCTGACCCATGAACCCACTCAGCCAGCCCTGAGCCAGCTCTCAGCCCTCTCTGTCAGCCTCCAATGCCCTCCCTGCCCTCCTGCACTTCAGACCAGATACTATGCTGATACAAACAAACTCAACAACAAGGAGTGTTCCAGCTCTGATAGTAATAATAAGCAGGGTTTTCATATGTTGCTGATGGTCTCTGGCAGTTGTAAAAGGACAGGCCTCTTGTTAGACTTGTGAGACCTAGGTCATATGGGGGCAGAGGAGGAAGGAATAGGAGCATGTAACTGTCACAGTAGTAGGATAGGATATGCTGCTGGAAATGGTAAACAGCTTAGACCCTCAGCCATCACAGGATTGACTGACTGGCTGGCACACCATGCAGGGGCTCGTTGGCACATTGAGGTTGAGTCTCACCCATGGGCTCCAAGGCTGCGTACCTCTGCATGACGAGCCCCAGCATCAGCTCCAGCCTCCTAGTTTTATCTGAACAGTCACTCTGAATAGCACAAACAAAAGAGAACAAAAAAGGGGAACTGCAGGCTGTCTGTCTCCCTCCGGTGCCTCTGCATACAAAATACACACGTCAAAATGTCAGACACATACTCATGCAAGTTCCGCTGTTTCAGTGGGTCCCCGTGCATCTGGCTTGGTCAGTGGAACCTTGTCCAGGCTGTTTCTAATGAGGGAAGACTTGGCATTGATGCTATCTCCTGGTATTTCTCCAGGGAAAGCGATGTGCCCATTTTGACAGCAGGTAGAGGAGAAGTGGTTTACATGCTAATGCATCTTGAAGGATTCAGCGATCTTTCTGTTCAGCGGGGAGAATCAGCAGGGGACACAGGGGGAGCAGACTGCATGACGTGGAGTTAGAGCTGAAGGTATTGTGTTTCTTCTGTACGCTGTCCAGTTCTGAATTTTGTCCTGTTTTCACTATTGGAAAACTGTTAGTTGCTGATTTTAATTAAATAGATGCAAATTTCTAGGTGTGTGTTTTCTCTAGTCCAGTAGCCATTTCAATGGTCCAGCAGTCAGAAAGCATTTAAGCAGGTCAAGTGCTTTGAAAGTAATCCTCTCCCCATTTGATTTATTTAACTAGGCAAGTCAGCTAAGAACAAATTCTTATTTTCAATGATGGCCTAGAAACAGTGAGTTAACTGCTTTGTTCAGGGGCAGAACGACAGATTTTTACCAAGAAAGCTTGGGGATTCGATCTTGCAACCTTTCGGTTACTAGTCCAAAGCTCTAACCACTAGGCTACCTGCCACCGCATTAACCCAACTCCCCTGAATCTCCATGTCAAGGAACCCAACTGAGGGTACACTTTCCTAATTCAACAGAGCAGGAAAGACTGCATCGTTTACTGCCCACATACTAGCCGGTGTGTGATATCCACCACCACACATACCCAGCGACCCTAGCCCAGCCCAGTGATACCTCCCACAGGGCTTTCCATCAGGGCCTGGCAGGATCAATCCCCGTTTAAGAGGCTTCCCTCACTTTTTGACTGCCTGCTGCTTTTTGACTGTAACACCGGTGTTACACTAGTATATACACCGTAATGTTATACTAGAGAAATTGTATTTCCATAGCTAGGGCTAACAGTGAGGACTTGTGAAGAGCAGAAGCGATAACCATAATCAAAACAGTTGTTTTGCGAGAAGGTATTAAAGTCCACAGTTAGCCATTGTTATGTAAATGCCATCTGAAAAGTACCAGTGGCCATCTTGGCCCCAAGTGAGAGCAGGTCCACCGGAGCCATGGCCCAGTAAGACACATGTGCCAGCTCGCAGACGGAAACAGAATAGTCTGAGCCTTTTGGGTAAAAAAACTGGGGTAAATCCTGCATGGAAATGCACCAAGATGGATCTCAAGCCATGGTATTCCATGGCTGTAGTAGCTAGCAGAGCACTTGTTGAAAAGGTAAGCAAGAGGATGGTAAGGGATCACAGTGTCAGGTTTTCTAGGGCTTAGACAGCCGATAACTTCATCCCGAGTGCTCACCCTCCCTCTCCTCCACCTCGGAAAATGGCACCATTACTAGTGGTAGTTATTTCACACAAAAACATTTTAGACAGGGATTGTTCATTACCTTTCATAAAATGTCGAGCACATTGATCGCAGCCCGAAGGAGTCACTGGTGAATGGCTCTGACTTTCTATAAGCCCTGTGCAACTACAAGGGTTGGTGGCACTGTTTGTTGTGTTTTTATCCGCTTTATTGGATTGCAAATAAGGAGTATTATATAGGTTTACATTCAAATCGGTAAGTAATGAATCATTACAGTACTTGTCTTTCTATTGTCTGATCATTTCAATTCCGTACACTCATCACAGATGCCTGATGTGATGCCCTTTGTTCATTAGAATATGAACACTAACTCAATGTGACCCTGGTGATTATCTGCAATTACCCTTTGTGAGGAACATAATTGCATGATTGATGTTGTTTTTTTTATTGCACATTCATGGCTCCAAGGAATTTAAAGGTAGATAAACAATGTTAGCATTTCCATTTCTCCATGAGATCAAAGTAAAAAAAATTTTTTTTAAATTGTGTACTCCTCACTGCCTCCTTTCCAACCTGGGACATAATCATATCCATCCATTGCCTTTCAGGCAAATCCTGAGTCTAAATGACCATATTTCACTGTGGCTTGTTAAGGCCTTCCTGTCTATAGTACTCACTATCGGTGGCTCTCAGACCGATGTGAATTTAAAAAACTACCAACTAGCTGCAGGACTCGTCTCTGCCGATGTGAACAAAACGCTATTTGCATTCCTAATGAAAGTGTTTTGAACGGCACTCTGGGATAATTGCGGAGGCGGAGGCAAAGCACATAAACAACTATGGGAATGGCCCACTGTTATTGGAGTTAATATGGGCTTGTCAAGATGGCCCCCATCCCTTCAGCTGACACAGTGCTCAGAAAGATAGAGGGGAACGACCGACGAGAGAATGTGCTCTGGAGGGGAAAAAAAATCTGTGTTGAGAAGACGAGAAGAATGAGGGTGTGGGTAGTGTTTCATCTATTTCCATCACAATGTATAATTTAAAATTCAAAGCTATTTTGGGCCATTTCTAGCTGGTAGAGTGAAAGCTGCTTCATTTGAATACAAGAGTAATGATGGTAATGGGGGTGATTATATATTTAGCCGTGCCCTCGTTTGGCACCACCGACTTGCTGCTCTCTCCAATCTTTGTGTTTTTATTTTCTGCTCTGAAACTCTGCCATTGTCTTTCTCCGGCACTCTCTCTCCCCTTCTGTTTCTCCATCTGTAACCCGTTGGGCAGACAGGCGAAGAGTGGCTGTAATTTATCAGCTGCCTATCCATTTCCCTGCTGTTGGTGTGGGCGGTGGTGGAGGAGCTGATGTTACAGTAGAGATGTAGTGGGAGAAATCCCCAGGTCTGTGACACCCTTCAGATAGGAGCACGCTCGGGTCAGAAACCGTCTCCTGTGATGTCTCCAACATACAACCTCAGCTCAATGTCTCAGGTGATACAAGTTCACCACCGTGGTATTAGCTTGTAATAACGTTTACTAGACCTACTCCAATAATCTGCCTTTTACACACGTCAATATAACAATGTGGTTGTGAGTAAACTGTTCTATGTTTAACGAGAATGTTGGGTTAGCAACTTTCGCATCATCCAGGTTTGTCAGAGGTTCAAATTAAATCAATACTGGACTTGTCAGTACGACGGAAAATTCAAGCGAGGCCATGTTTCAACAGCCATCACACCCTGTATGATATGATTTATAGTTTCTTCTGAATGGGTGATCTTCCTCGGCAGAGTCATGAATACGTGAGGAGAGGGAGGAGGAGGAGGAGGAGGAGGAGGAGCGGCTGCAATGGGGTGAGACAGAGGGGCTGGAGGGGGAGATGGTTAGGAAGAGAGGGAGGGGTGCGGTGCGGTGCAATGGGGTGAGACAGAGGGGCTGGAAGGGGGAGATGGTTAGGAAGAGAGGGAGGGGTGCGGTGCGGTGCAATGGGGTGAGACAGAGGGGCTGGAAGGGGAGATGGTTAGGAAGAGAGGGAGGGGTGCGGTGCAAGGGGGTGAGACAGAGGGGCTGGAGGGGAGATGGTTAGGAAGAGAGGGAGGGGTGCGGTGCGGTGCAAGGGGGGGAGGGGGAGGCAGTGGTAGGGAGATAGGGAGGGTGCAGTACAATACGGGGGTCCTATGCCTCATTAACTTCAGCAGGTCAGAGGACTCAAGGTCTCCATAGTGAATGAATGGGGCTGCTCCAGTGCCTGCCACCATAAATATGAGAACACTTCACACAGACAGAACCGCAGAGGATGTCCACGTCTCACTTCAGAGCTGTGGTGGTTGACTCACGTCTCTTCTGTGGTTGCAGTGTTGGGCTTGGTAAAATAAATGAAAAGCCGAGAGGCATGATGCTCAGTGCCCCTGTTTTGCATGGGAAGGTGTTAACCTTTCATTGTTTTTACAGTGGATGGAGACAGGGAATAACACAATGAATATCACAATTTGGAGGCTGGGGAAATTCCTCTGAAGCACACAGCTTGGATAAGGATGTGCTCATCTACTCTTTGATGTCAAAGCCAAGCTCTCATCCTGTCACCCCAATGCACATTAAAGAGACACAGCCTCCTTGGCTCCCCATGCCTACCTGGCAGTCAAATCTGCCAGACAATCCAAGCCATCAATTCAGATTGAAAGAGCCCCAGCAGAAAGGCGTGTGAGAGCCTGATTACAATGATTGTAGACACGGTCAATTTGTCCAGGGAGAATAAAATGACCATGCCATTCTGATTCTTACATTGAAGAGAACTGGCAAATTGCGTCTTTGATAAGCCAAGTACATCAGTCAACTTTAAGCAGTCATTTAATTCCTGTTCATTAATCTTAAAAGATGTACTCCAGTGATTTAAAAAAAAAAACTTTTGCTGTTGAAAAGCGATATCGCAAGTATTAATGCAGTGAAATAGTGTGTGTTTTTTTAGACACAATGGCACACTTCAAGGAGTTGGTCTGATGGTGATTTGTGATGTCATCAGCCTCCCCACTTGCTTGAGGAACAATAGAGAACAGAAGAAGAAAGCCCCCCTACTTACCTGGACCACCTATTGACATGTGCCTTTCGTTAAAGGTCCAACATTTCTGTGTAACAATTAGGTACCTTAGTGTGATTGTTTTCATTTGTTTTAAAAGTGTCATAAAGAAACAAATAGCTTTTTAGCTTCTTTTTTTAAGACTGTCTGGGAGTGGTCTGAGTTGGGAGGTGAAAACTGAAAATGATCTGTTATGTTTGGAATTCTCTTTCTTATTGGTCTATTAACTAAATTACCTCACGGTGATATCACCATGGAAGGCCAAAACTCCATCCCACCAAAACAGACAGAAATTTATGGCGTTCTTTTCGAACCGCTCTTACGCTAAAAGGGCATTTTCACAGTAATATTCCAACCTCATAGTGTGGAAATATATACACTGCTCAAAAAAATAAAATAACACATCCTAGATCTGAATGAATGAAATATTCTTATGAAATACTTTTTTCTTTACATAGTTTAATGTGCTGACAACAAAATCACACAAAAATGATCAATGGAAATCAAATGTATCAACCCATGGAGGTCTGGATTTGGAGTCACACTCAAAATTAAAGTGGAAAACCACACTACAGGCTGATCCAACTTTGATGTAATGTCCTTAAAACAAGTAAAAATGAGGCTCAGTAGTGTGTGTGGCCTCCACGTGCCTGTATGACCCCCCTACAACGCCTGGGCATGCTCCTGATGAGGTGACGGATGGTCTCCTGAGGGATCTCCTCCCAGACCTGGACTAAAGCATCCGCCAACTCCTGGACAGTCTGTGGTGCAACGTGGCGTTGGTGGATGGAGCGAGACATGATGTCCCAGATGTGCTCAATTGGATTCAGGTCTGGGGAACAGGCGGGCCAGTCCATAGCATCAATGCCTTCCGCTTGCAGGAACTGCTGACACACTCCAGCCACATGAGGTCTAGAATTGTCTTGCATTAGGAGGAACCCAGGGCCAACCGCACCAGCATATGGTCTCACAAGGGGTCTGAGGATCTCATCTCGGTACCTAATGGCAGTCAGGCTACCTCTGGCGAGCACATGGAGGGCTGTGCGCCCCCCAAAGAAATGCCACCCCACACCATGACTGATCCACCGCCAAACCGGTCATGCTGGAGGATGTTGCAGGCAGCAGAATGTTCTCCACGGCGTCTCCAGACTGACACGTCTGTCACATGTGCTCAGTGTGAACCTGCTTTCATCTGTGAAGAGCACAGGGCGCCAGTGGCGAATTTGCCATTCTTGGTGTTCTCTGGTAAATGCCAAACATCCTGCATGGTGTTGGGCTGTAAGCACAACCCCCACCTGTGGACGTCGGGCCCTCATACCACCCTCATGGAGTCTGTCTCTGACCGTTTGAGCAGACACATGCACATTTGTGGCCTGCTGGAGGTCATTTTGCAGGGCTCTGGCAGTGCTCCTCCTGCTCCTCCTTGCACAAAGGCGGAGGTAGCGGTCCTGCTGCTGGGTTGTTGCCCTCCTACGGCCTCCTCCACGTCTCCTGATGTACTGGCCTGTCTCCTGGTAGCGCCTCCATGCTCTGGACACTACGCTGACAGACACAGCAAACCTTCTTGCCACAGCTCGCATTGATGTGCCATCCTGGATGAGCTGCACTACCTGAGCCACTTGTGTGGGTTGTAGACTCCGTCTCATGCTACCACTAGAGTGAAAGCACCGCCAGCATTCAAAAGTGACCAAAACATCAGCCAGGAAGCATAGGAACTGAGAAGTGGTCTGTGGTCACCACCTGCAGAACCACTCCTTTATTGGGGGTGTCTTGCTAATTGCCTATAATTTCCACCTGTTGTCTATTCCATTTGCACAACAGCATGTGAAATGTATTGTCAATCAGTGTTGCTTCCTAAGTGGACAGTTTGATTTCACAGAAGTGTGATTGACTTGGAGTTACATTGTGTTGTTTAAGTGTTCCCTTAATTTTTTTGAGCAGTGTATATAAAACACATGAAAATCACGTTTTTGACTGCATTGGGCCTTTAAATAAAACAGGTGATACATTAGGTGAAAATTGGACTTTAAATGAATAGCTCCATACTAATTAGTTGTATCTTATATTGTGCAAGGAATTGTAAGGAATGTCTTTGAGGAAATGTTTACATCATGTCATGCACAAAAACAGTACAGTGCTTTTAGCAGGGCTGCAGTTAGGGCAGGCAAGTACAACATGCATAAAGTTAATAATAATAATTATTATAATAATAATAATGCTGTACATGCAGTCTATTTTCAACAGGGGACTACTAATACTGTCAAACAACCTTGGTCTAACCAGCCATCTTGATAAGTGAATTCAAGTAAATTCAGTACCCAATGGTATAACTGACCTGTTACTCTCACATTATTTGTTTGGTACGCTTGAGGATGAAGGCAGGAGTTGCACTGCAGCATAGCTGCATTGAGCAACAAAGACAAATGTAAAGAATGCACTGAAGCATTTTATTAACATCTTCCCAAGCTACCCACACAATCTGACCCCAAACAAAACTCTAACTAAATGAACAGCCAGGGAAGAATATGCTTTCATCATGCCCTCCAGGAGACAAGAGTGCTCACATCCATTTCATCTCTCCTTCAGATGCACAAAGGACTTCAGAGAGTCCCTGTGATAGTCTATTTTCCTTCTTTGTCTCAGCCCACGTCCCTCTCCCCAGACAGCCGACTGCATGGAGCCTTGAGGACTGCAGCAGTGTTACTTTCCTCTTTTCAAGCTAATTTCTATTCCATGCTGTCTGGTTAGGGAAGAAGATTCTCATTTATAGAACCAGGTCACACTCGGAATCAGGTCACCACAACAACAGCAGTGAAAGGAGAAACATATTTGACTACCAAAAAATGAATAGGTGAATGTGTAAAAAGGGTAGGACATTTAAAAGAACTATTCTTCTTTTCCATGGTACTACTAGAGACTTGTTTTAAAGTATACTAATTTGATCTTTATGTGTGTACTGGCCTTTCAGTGTTTCCTTCAGACTGAGCCGAGGGTTTTTGATACAGGAGAAAGATGATATGAATCTGTGTGTGTGTGTGTGTGTGTGTGTGTGTGTGTGTGTGTGTGTGTGTGTGTGTGTGTGTGTGTGAGTGATTAGGAGGCAATATCTACCTGTCCATCAATGTCATCATAGTGCCTGCTTGACTGTCCTGCTGTAAGCTATTCCATCTATCTGTCTGGAAGGACCGGCAAGCAACTGATGCCCGCAAACTGCTCCTAGACTGACTTAAACCCTGTTGATTCACAACCCCTCTTCTTTCAGGTCAGCTCTCAATTCCATTTTTGTTATTCTAACATTGGCATCATGAAGAACATGAAGAGAATCATTTAAAAGTGTTAAGTTTATCATTATGTTTGGGTTGATCCAAGTGTGAATAACTCTAATGTCAAATAATTGGCTCTGTGCTTCACATGCTAATGAATTCTGCTAATGAATTCTGCTGTGAGAAGTTTGGTGGAAAGTCGAGCAATATAATACCTATGAGGGCCTTGGAGGCCACCCCACTGACTAGACACTAATTGGTGGATTCGATACAACATTTTTAGGACTATTCATAGTTTAGTTGAACTGAACATAAAGACCACCAAAATTCAGGGTGTCTTGGAGATGTTCTTTCGCGAATAGGATGCTCTCATTTTCTATTCTGTACTTTCAGTTTTTTATGACTTTTTAGTTAATGCTGTTTGTATGTGTGTGCTTGGGTTCATTCAATATTTTACTGTTATTGAAATGGTTTGTGCAGACTTACACATTTGAGGTATTATATTTTTACAGGTGAATAGGCAGTAATACTATATCAATCCATGAATATGTATTTTTTTTCTCTCCATGAGGCCTGTTTGTCAACATATTTGACAGAAGTGTTATGAAGGGCTTAGCAGTGTCACTTTCATTTCCTGATAGTGTCTGGCTCAATATCTTGTTTTGTAAATAAGGTTGGGAAAAAACGATATTTTCATTTCACAGGGAAACCTTTTGTCCCTCAATTTATTTTCATGTCATTTTTGACATTTTGTGGATCCTGCACTTTTGGGCTTTTAATGGAAAAAGGTTGTAAATGTCAGAAGGCAAAACCACAACATAACGTCAGCCTCACAGATCTATGTTGAGGTTTACAGCGAAGAACTAGACAACATCCATCATCTTCATCAGAGCTATGTTGGCTTCGTAGCTTGTTGTCCCAAAAATTACCGGTGTATAGTGATGATCTTGTCAATGTGTACTGGGCCGATGACATTTACTCATGGTCAAACAATTTACTCAGGACATTAAAACAGATCTATAATGACCTTCGGTCAAGTGATGTTTTAATGACAGTATATTCATTATGTGTGGGCTGTTTCTAATAGACTGAATGTACAAAACATTAGGAACACCAGCACTTTCCGTGACATCGACTGACCAGTTGAATCCAGGTGAAAGCTATGATCCCTTGTTGCTGTCACTTGTTAAATCCACTTCATTGAGTGTAGATGACGGATAGGAGCCCGATTAAATAAGGATTTTTAAGCATTGAGACTTGAATAGACAAGACAAAATATTTAAGTGCCTTTGAATGGGGTATGGTAGTAGGTGCCAGGCGCACCGGTTTGTGTGTGTCAAGAACTGCACCAATACTGGGTTTTTCACGCTCAACAGTTTCCCCTGTGTATCACGAATGGTCCACCACCCAAGGGACATCCAGCCTACCTGACACAACTGGGGGAAGCATTGAAGTCAACATGGACCAGCATCCCTGTGGAACACTTTCAACACCGTGTAGAGTCCATACCCTGACGAATTGAGGCTGTTCTGAGGGCAAAAGGGGGTGCAACTCAATATTATGAAGGTGTTCCTAATGTTTTGTACATTCAGTGTATATACCATCTAAGCATTTACAAGACACAATGATCCAAAAAGATGTGCGTTCCGAGTCAACTGCTATTTCAACTGAGCAATACCATTCACATTATGGCGATCATATGCAATTGTCATGTATCAAAAATAATTTTGATAAATGTTAGATCGATTTTTCTCAGATGAATTATAGGCATTCTCAGAGTGGATTGTCAGCTATATTTCATGAACTTCTCGAATTCTCATTAGTGAACCACAATGATGAAGACTTACTGTATTCATTCCTGAACCCAGTCATATTTGGGAAAGGATGCCTCTGCACTGCACATTAGGGAGGCCTTGAAATAGAAATAAAATGTCTGTGGTTGTTAAATTATTAACGTTGCCTTTTTCATTTTGCTAAATGGGCACTGTCTGTCTTTTCGGCTCAACATGATTTCCCCTCCATTTACATCAATATCCATTAAAACCTGCAATGAAACAGTTATGTCATTGAATGAAAGGAAAATGGATCATTTGAAAATGATATTGATGGAACGCTGTTGGATTGATCATTGCTGTGTTGGTAGATTATGGAAGGAATTGGAAATATCCAAGTCCACGTCCAAGTCTGAGAAATTCTATGTATTCAATGTATTAAACGACGACAACTGAAACAGTGCTGTATTTGATTGCTCCCCTGAAAAGGATGACTCCTTTCATTGTTTTCCAGAGTGGCAGAACGAAGCATTACACACCATTTAGCATTTGCCTGCCTCTTTTGATTCCCTGGCCCATCATTCAGATAATGCCATTGACTATTTGCCAATTAAGAGATTAAAGATTTGCCCCTCCAGGCTGAATACACTGGGGACCTGCCTGGACAGAGAGAGAGCGAGAAAGAGAGCGAGCGAGAGAGAGAGCAAGAGTGAGAGAGAGAGCAAGGTTGAGAGAGAGAGCAAGAGTGAGAGAGAGAGAGAGCAAGGTTGAGAGAGAGAGCAAGGTTGAGAGAGAGAGCAGAGTGAGAGAGAGAGCAGAGTGAGAGAGAGAGCAGAGTGAGAGAGAGAGCAGAGTGAGAGTGAGAGAGAGAGCAGAGTGAGAGTGAGAGAGAGAGCAGAGTGAGAGAGAGAGCAGAGTGAGAGAGAGAGAGCAGAGTGATGGCTGACCAAGGCCCAGAATGCTGAATAGGAGTCAACATATGGCTGAATAAAGAGCGGGGCTCCACTCCAGTTCCTGTAAAGACCCATTGTTTTCTAAACACCACTAAAGGGGCATCTGCTCTTAGCCATTCGTCTCGGGCTGCCAGTCATACCGTGCATTTATGACAGAGGTGCGTCTGCCTTGAAAATCATAAACTGAACCGGAGGGCTAGTCAATCATGCACCAATAAATTCACTATGGAGGTAGTCAACAAAACATTTTTTACAGGAGGTTTTTACCAAGCTTTCTGCCAGCTGTGCAATTTCAAAACGAGCCTTCACAGAAACACAAAGCAGCAATTAGGTTAATGACTGCCTTGTTTTGCACCTGGCACATGTGAGCTGCCATATATTCGCAATTTACATGTCTTCTTTCGTGGTAGAGTGAATTTGGCATTGACAGTCCTACTGGGCCAGGATGGTATAGTGTTTCTATGGTTTAGAGGCCAGGGAAGCAGGCAGATGCATCTAAGCACATTGCAGGAGCCACTAAACTCTCTACTGTGTTCGCTCCAGCTGTGGGGGGCAGATAGGTACACTACCCTAAATATTTATTTGGACAGTGAAGGTAAATTGTTTTTTGGGGCCTCTATACTCCAGCATTTTGAATTTGAGATTTTAAAAAATGTACATGAGGCGACAGTACACAATGTCATCTTTTATCCAAGGGTGTTTTCATACACATCTGTTTTACTGTTTAGATATGAAAGCACGTTATGTATATAGTCACCCCCATTTGAAGTAGGCATAAGATTTTGGACAAATTCACTTATAGTGTTTCAAAGTTTAGAAGTTGGTCCCATAATTCAACCCTGGTATTACATGTGGATTCAATGGTAGTTGCACTGATTTTGGTTCAAGTTATTAACATGGTAATTCACAGGTGAGCTTCAAATGTGTAATTACAAAATAGTTACATAGTGGAACAAGAAAATGGGCATGAACATCAGTAATTACATATGGAGTTAAGTGGATATGTAATTACACATTCCTTGTTCCAATTGTGTAATAACTGATAGCGCTACAACCTTATTACCATGTGATTAACCAGTAGCACCTATGCCACTACTATGTTGTAACTACACAATAACAACTATAGTAACATAGTGGATTATGATGTCGATTTCTTATAATCCACTTTTCCTGTTGCTGCAGGATTTTTGTTCTGCTGTAGCCGACTGGCTCAAATTAAGATCCTACACAAGTACATCAAGCTTGTGACTCTACAAACTCTTTGGATGCATTTGCAGTTAGTTGTGGTTGTGTTTTTGGATGATGTTTTGCCCAATAGCAACTGAATGGTGAATGATGACTGGTGTAATTTATTTCTAAATGAGTAGATGATATGTTTTTGAATACTTCTAAAACAATCCTGTTAATACCATGATTAAGAAAATCATGAATGAATCATGAATAATGATGAGTGAGATGCCGTTCAGAGGCTACAACAAAACATGCTAACCTCTCACCATTAACAATAACAGGGGAGGTTAGCATGTGTTGTGGGGGTATGATCTATAGTCATGATTTGGGGGGTTATTATTAATGATTCATTCACAATTATCCGTAATCATGGTAGCATCCACAAGTGTTCAGAAACATATTATATTCTCATCTACAATAAATTAGACTCCAAAATGACACAATACATAATTCACCATTCAGTAACTATTGAGCAAAACATCATCTGAAACACAACCAAAACTGCAAATGTTGACCAACAAGTTTGTAGAGCCAAAAGCTTTATGTAGTCATTGTGTGCTATGAATATGGTACCAAATAATAAACTTTTGACTACGTTAATACACCATATGCAAATTTGTCCAAATATTTATGACTTATTGAAATTGTATTTTTATTTAACCCTTATTTTATGGGGGTACTGCATGCTTTCATTTCCAAACGGTAAAACAGATATGTATGAAAATACCCTCAAATAAAAGATGGCATTGTGTGTCGCCTCATGAAACATTTGATCTCATATACAAAATGCTGGAGTTCAGAGACACATTTTAAATGTTAGCTTCTTTGTCCAAAAACATATGGAGGGGAGTGTATATGCTTTGCCGTAACCATGACTACATATTTATGTTGGTGTTTGTGTCTGTCATGGGGGCTGACCTTTGAACCCCTCAGAATCCCTACAAAAATGTAACAGTGTTTTTCATTCAGGGTCTATTTTATCAAGATATTTATCTGTTATTAGGCATAAACCTTCCAGATCAAGAATCTTTCCTGATGTTGTGAGAAACATGTTCCTTCCCTTATATGTAGTATTTATTGGCTTTGATATGACTAATATGTGTAGGAGTAGGCCTCATGTAGTGTGCTGTATGGAGCTAAATGCAGTGTGTCAGAGCCACAGCCCCACTCCTAGATCCCTGACACACAGCAGATGTGTGAAAAGTCTGGGGAGTCAGAAAGTCACAACGAGCCAAAGCTGTCGTACATAATGACCCACCACACGCAGGACTCAGAGCTGTAAGCCAAGCTGACTCACAAATCAAATGTAATGCCATTTAGTTCGCCAAGAACACATGGCTGTGTAAAAAGTGAGAATTAAATGAACTACTGTAGCGTACCCCCTCTGAATGAAATCACATTGACGTCGCCGAGCTCATTGAAGCTCTCGCTCTCCTTAAGTTGTGGTGAGCTAGCATATGCACAAACATCTCTAAGTCACATTTAATTGCAACTAGAATTTAGCATAGTTCTGGCATATTTGGAAGCCTGCTCCGGCGTTTGTGTCCCATATCCTCAAAGCCATTTCTTTTCCCCAGCCTTCACAGTAGCAGTCATAATGAAACCCCTGGGAACGGCTCCATTGATTCCCAGACTGTTTCTACCTGCCTTTGAATTTCAAGGCCTGCGTTTGGCCTGCGTGGTGAGAATAGACTGGCATCACAGCATTATATTAAGACACGTTATCATATGTATCCACAGGCAAGCTTTATATGCAGTGAGGTCCAAAAGTCTTGGGACAGTGACACATTTATTATTGTCTTGCTCTGTACTCCAGCACTTTGGATTTGAAATGATACAATGACTATGAGGTTAAAGTGCAGACTGTCAGCTTTATTTTTATGCAATTTTTTGTATGTACTTCCCCCATTTTAGGGAACCAAAAGTATTTGGACAAATTCACCTCTGTGTATTAAAGTAATCAAAAGTTTAGTATTTGGTCGCATATTCCTAGCACGCAATGACTACATCAAGCTTGTGACTCTACAAATTTGTTGGAGGCATTTGCAGTTTATTTTGATTGGTGTTTTAGATTATTTTATTTTAAGTCACTTTTATTGTCAATAAGAATTGAATATGTTTCTAAAACACTCCCAACATCAATGTGGATGCTAACATGATTATGGATAATCATGAATATATTGTGAATAATGATGAATGAGAAAGTTACAGAGGCATAAATATCAACAAGCTTGATGTAATCATTGCGTGCTAGGAATATATGACCAAATACTAAACTTTTGGCTAATTTAATACACATAAGTGAATTTGTCCAAATACTTTTGGTTCCCTACAATGGAGGGACTATGTACAAAAACATTCTGTCATTTCTAAACAGTTCACCCGATATGAATGAAAATACCTTCAAATTAAAGCTGCCAGTCTGCACTTTAACTCCATAGTCGTTGTATTGTCAAAGTACTGGAGTACAGAGGCATATCAAAATGTATCACTGCCTAAATACTTTTGGACCTCACTGCATGTCACCTTGTGTATGCACTGGAATCATACCTGGCTGCGTATTGTCAGCATGTGACATTTTAGTCTCAGCGAGCTGGCGTGACCAGATGCAAAATCCATACTTCATTTATTTTATAAGCAACTTCTAGGAAGAAACAGCTGCATTGGTATAAACAAAGGTGATGAATCCATAGAGGCAGTCACAGAAAAATGTAACCCATTTTAAAAGTTCCAGGAAGTGTGCAACAAAAACTTCTAGCCTACAGCACTGTAGCAATGCAATATGTGGTTACTAGGTTACTCTCCAGGATGCTCTACTGAAAACTGCCAAGTATGAGGCTGTTTTGCAACCCAGAGCCTGGTCAGACAATCTACAGAAGTCAGAAGGTTGATTGAGAGACACATTTGAGTGAAATAGGGACCACACACACACACACACACACACACACACACACACACACACACACGTCCATGGGAATAAGCAGTTAGTTTAAAGAGTGTAGTGCCAAGTCTAAGAATCCACTAGTCCTCTCAGAGCTTAGAGCCAGTGTTGGGAACAGATCCATCAGCAGCCAGAGAGAGATGCCTCCTCTCCCTGAAGGGGTGTGAGTGATGCTGCTGGACACACATTTCCCCTGTTCCCTCCTTCACATACCCTTTAAGATAAGCATCTCCAAGCATAGATCTGAGCGGCAGGCAGGGCCGCTTAGCCAGCGGTGACAGGATAAGGGGATTTACGTCTGATACAGCATATTAATCTGACTCCCATCAATCTGCTATCTCTTTAAAAAAGGACCTGAGCCTTTCTTACTTTTATATCAACTGTCACAAAAGACGTTGGTTTCTGTTTGGGAAATGTTGGCCAAGCATTAGGCGGTCATTTGTTTGCTGAGGGAGAGAGGAAGGAGTGCTAATTTTGCTCATTATTTGTGTCCTGGAGCTCAGCAGCCCCACCGGTCACATCCTTTATCTGGCGTCTACATCTATCAGCCGCCTGGGCCACTTTGCCTTGAATGCAGCATCAACACTTTGCTCCTGCAGCAAGACAGTTAATGAAGTCAGCATGGCCATGCCAATATGTTTGCTCTCTGTAAGCATCTCTGTGGACAGCGGGAGAGGGACACAAATGAGGGTGGGATGGAGGGAAAGGGAAATGGAGAGAGAGAGAGAGAGAGAGAGTGTCCAGAAAGGACTCAGTTGGGGCATGATAATGGTAATGCTATTGTTAGAAGGAATATGGGATGTTTGCATAGAGATCATCGTTTAATAATTCATCTGAGTTCAGTGTGTTGGAGCGTGTTTGTCTACAAACAGTAACAGTATTTGGTCTACAGCTGCAGTATGTGATACTAACAATCATCATATAACAGCCAATAAAACAACTAGAAGATTTGGAATTGACATGTAAAACACCCATTGGATACTGTAGTTTAGGTATTTACGGATTCATACTAGTAGTGGTCATTGAAGTATTGATTCAGTTTGTAGTACACTGTGAAAACATGATGTGACAATTAACCAACAAATCCTGCCTGGTCTTTTAATATAAAACGTTTTGATTTCACAGGACGGTAACACTTTATTTGGATAGTCTGTAGAACATCTACAGATGGACTATCTACAGACTTAGTAACATTTCAACTGACTATCTACTAACCCTAGCCCTAACCTTAGCCCTTATCCTAACCCTAAACTTATTGCAACCCTTACCCTAACTAACCATTATTCTAAACCTAACCCTAATTGTAACCTTATAGCAAGCAGTTGCTTATCAACAAGTAGTATTAACATCTGTACAGCATCTACAGATGGAAAATTAGGACTATCCAAATAAAGTGTGCCCACAGGACTGCCATTGATTTAGGTGTCACTTCAAAGACTAACACAGACTGTCTTCAGTGGCCGAGAGCTGTATTTAGCTCAGACCCACAACTGAACAAGAAAAAGATCAGAATTGTTATGACACATTCTCATACTTTAAAAAAATATGTAAATATATTATTTCATCTTTATTTAACCAGGTAGGCCAGTTAAGAACAATTTCTCATTTACAACTGCGACATGGCCAACATAAAGACATGCAGTGTGACAAAAACAACACAGAGTTACACAAACAAACGTACATTCATTAACACAATAGAAAAAGCTATGTACAGTGTGCGCAAATTTAGAAGAGTAGGGAGGTAAAGGCAATAAATAGGCCATGAGGTGAAATAATTCCAATTAAGCATTAACACTGGAGTGATAGATGTGCAGATGATGATGTGCAAGTAGAGATACTGGGGTGCAAAAGAGCAAGAGGATAAATTGCAATATGGGGATGAGGTAGTTGGGTGTGCTATTTACAGATTGGCTGTGTACAGGTACAGTGATCGGTAAGCTGTTCTGACAGCTGATGCTTAAAGTTAGAGAGGGAGATAAGACTCCAGCTTCAGTTATTTTTGTCATTCGTTCCAGTCATTGGCAGCAGAGAACTGGAAGCAAAGGCGGCTCAATGAAGTGTTTGCTTTGGGAGTGACCAGTGAAATATACCTGCTGGAGCACATGCTATGGGTGGGTGTTGCTATGGTGACCAGTGAGCTGAGATAAGGTGGGGCTTTAACTAGCAAAGACTGGTAGATGACCTGGAGCCAGTGGGTTTGGCAACGAATATGTAGTGAGGGCCAGCCAATGAAGGCATACAAGTCGCAGTGGTGGGTAGTATATGGGGCTTTGGTGACAAAACAGATGGCACTGTGATAGACTACATCCAGTTTGTTGAGTAGAGTGTTGGAAGCTATTTTGTAAATGACATCGCCGAAGTCAAGAATCGGTAGGATAGTCAGTTTTACGAGGGTATGTACGGCAGCATGAGTGAAGGAGGCTTTGTTGCGAAATAGGAAGCCGATTCTAGATTTAATTTTGGATTGGAGATGCTTAATGTAAGTCTGGAAGGAGAGTTTACAGTCTAACCAGACACCTAGGTATTTGTAGTTGTCCACATATTCCACATAAGTCAGAACCGTCCAGAGTAGTGACGCTAGTCGGGCAGGCGGTTGCGGGCAACAATCGGTTGAAGAGCATGCATTTAGTTTTACTAGCATTTAAAAGCAGTTGGAGGCCACGGAATGAGTGTTGTATGGCGTTGAAGCTCGTTTGGAGGTTTGTTAACACAGTGTCCAAAGAAGGACCTGATGTATACAGAATGGTGTCGTCTGCGTAGAGGTGGATCAAAGAATCACCAGCAGCAAGAGCGACATCATTGATGTATACAGAGAAAAGAGTCGGCCCGAGAATTGAATCCTGTGGCACCCCCATAGAGACTGCCAGAGGTCCGGAAAACAGGCCCTCCGATTTGACACACTGAACTCTATCAGAGAAGTAGTTGGTGAACCAGGCAAGGCAGTTATTTGAGAAACCAAAGCTGTTGAGTCTGCCGATAAGAATGTGGTGATTGACAGAGTCGAAAGCCTTGGCCAGGTCGATGAAGATGGCTGCACAGTACTGTCTGTTGGCCGTTATGAAATTGTTTAGGACCTTGAGCGTGGCTGAGGTGCATCCATGACCAGCTCGGAAATCAGATTGCATAGTGGAGAAGGTACGGTGGGATTCGAAATGGTCGCTGATCTGTTTGTTAACTTGGCTTTCGAAGATTTTAGAAAAGGCAGGGCAGGATGGATTTAGGTTTATAACAGTTTGGATTTAGAGTGTTTCCCCTTTTGAAGAGGCGGATGACCACGACAGCTTTCCAATCTTTGGGGATCTCAGACATTACGAAAGACAGGTTGAACAGGCTAGTAATAGGGGTTGCAACAATTTTGGTGGATAATTTTAGAAAGAGAGGGGCCAGATTGTTTAGCCCCAGCTGATTTGTAGGGATCCAGATTTTGCAGTTCTTTCAGAACATCACCTGGCTGGATTTGGATGAAGGAGAAGCGGGGGGTGGGGGGACTTGGGCAAGTTGCTGCAGGGGGTGCTGAGCTGTTGGCCGGGGTAGGGGTAGCCAGGTGGAAAGCATGGCCAACAGTAGAAAAATGCTTGTTGATATTATTGATTATTGTAGATTTTTTGGTGGTGACACTGTTTCCTAGCCTCAGTGCAGTGGGCAGCTGGGAGGAGGTGCACTTATTCTCCATGGACTTTAGTGTCCCAAAATGTTTTGGAATTAGTGCTACAGGATGCAATTGTCTGTTTGAAGAAGCTAGCCTTAGCTTTCCTAACTGACGGAGTATATTGGTTCCGGACTTCCTGAAAAGTTGCAAATCGCAGGGGCTATTCGATGCTAATACAGAATGCCACATGATGTTTTTGTGCTGGTCAAGGGCAGTCAAGTCTGGGGTGAACCAAGGGCTATATCTGTTCTAAGTTCTACATTTTTTGAATGGGGCATGCTTATTTAAGATGGAGAGGAAAGCACTTTTAAAGAGCAACCAGGCATCCTCTACTGACGGGATGAAGTCAATATCCTTCCAGGATACCCGGGCATTAGGGATTAGAAAGGCCTGCTCGCTGAAGTGTTTTAGGGAGCGTTTGACAGTGATGAGGGGTTTTCTTTGACCGCGGACCCATCACGCATGCAAGCAATGAGGCAGTGATCGCTGAGATCCTGGTTGAAGACAGCAGAGATGTATTTAGAGGGCAAGTTGGTCAGGATGATATATAAGAGGGTGCCCATGGTTACGGATTTAGGGTTGTAGCTGGTAGGTTCCTTAATAATTTGTGTGAGATTGAGGGCATCTAACTTAGATTGTAGGATGGCCAGGGTGTTAAGCATATCCCAGTTTAGGTCACCTAACAGTACGAACTCTGAAGATAGATGAGGGCAATCATTTCACATATGGTGTCCATGGCACAGCTGGGGGCTGAAGGGGGTCTAATTGTTTGGGCACAGACCTGGATAGTATGACAGAACTCTGCAGGCTATCTCTGCAGTAGATTGCAACTCCGCCCCCTTTGGCAGTTCTATCTTGTCGGAAGATGTTATAGTTAGGGATGGAAATTTCAGGATTTTTGGTGGCCTTCATAAGCAATGATTCAGACACGGCTAGGACCTTAGGTTTGGCGGAGTGTGCTAAAGCAGTGAATATAACAAACTTAGGGAGGAGGCTTCTGATGTTAACATGCATGAAACCAAGGCTTTTACGGTTACAGAAGTCAACAAATGAGAGCGCCTGGGGAATGGGAGTGGTGCTGGGGGCTGCAGGGCCTGGGTTAACCTCTACATCACCAGAGGAATGGAGGAGGAGTAGGATAAGGGTACGACTAAAGGCTATAAGAACTGGTTGTCTATTGCGTTCGGGAACAGAGAGTAAAAGGGGCAGATTTCTCGGCGCAGAAGAATAGATTCAAGGCATAATGTACAGACAAGGTATGGTAGGATGAGAGTACAGTGGCAGTAAACCTAGGCATTGAGTGACAATGAGAGAGGTTTTGTCTCTAGAGGCACCAGTTATGCCAGGTGAGGTCACTGCATTTGTGGGGGGTGGAAGAAAAGGGCTATCTAAGGCATATTGGGCAGGGCTAGGGGCTCTACAGTGAAATAAGACAATAAATCACTAACCAAAACAGCAATAGACAAGGCATATTAACATTAGGGAGAGTACTAGATGAGTCAAAGAGCCAATTCCGTAGTCGCTGCTACACTAGGTGAGCTGGAGACACAGCGATTCAGGCAGCTAGCGGGCCGGGGCTAGCAGATGGGCATCCGGTGACGTCGCAATGGAAGAGCCTGTTGAAACCACCTCGGACGGTTACGTCGGCAGACGATTCGTGATGGATCGGCGGGGCTCCGTGTTGGCAGTATAGGGCCCAGGCTAATTGGAAAAAGAGGTATTGTAGCTCAAGAATTGGCTGGTGGACTTCTTTGGCTAGCCGGGAGATGGGCCTAGCTCCAGGCTAACTGGTGCTTGCTTCGGGACAGAGACGTTAGCCAGGAGTAGCCTCTCGGATAGCAGCTAGCTAGCTGCGATGATCTGATGTAAAGGTTCAGAGCTTGCGGTAGAAAACGAGATGTGGTCGAGAAAAAGCAGTCCGATATTCTCTGGGTTGATATCGCTCTGTGCAGACTGGCAGTAATTGACCGGTTTGAGGCTGGCTGATGTCCGAGTTAACGGTGAGGACCGCTAGCAGTGGCTAACTCACTACTAGCTAGTAGCTAGTTAGCTGGCTAGCTTATGAAGGGGGATCTAAAGTATAAAAATAGCAGATCCGTACCACATTGGGTGAGGGGGGTTGCAGAGAGTATATTCAGTCCATAGTTGGAAATTGAGATTAAAATATAAACGAAAACGATATATACACGGGACAGGACGGGACAAGACAAAAACACACGTCCGACTGCTAAGCCATCTTGGATCTACTGAAGTAGTGTGTTGTCTGCAGAGCCTTATAGTGGGACATTTCAGTTCTACATACTCTTAAATAGCATTGCAAAATAGTGTTGCACGGTATACCGGTACCACGGTAATATCACGGTACCAAATCAAATTCAAATAACATTTGTCACATGCGTAGAATACAAGAGGTGTAGACCTTAACGTGAAATGCTTACAAGCCCTTAACCAACAAGGCAGTTCAAGAAATAGTTAATATTAAGAAAAGATTTACTTAATAAAATAACAATAATGAGGATATATACAGGGGCACTGGTACCGAGTCAATGTGCGGGGGTACAGGTTAGTCAAGGTAATTTGTACATTTAGGTAGGGGTGAAGTGACTAAGCATAGATTATAAACAGCGAGTAACAGCAGCAGTTTAGAAAACAAATGCGGGGGTCCATTAATACATCATGATAGTTATGATACCAATATTTTAGATTATCGTAGTACTGTTGATCTAAAGAATCTGCTGGCGCCTTTTATATTAAAAAAAATCAAATTCAGTTCAATTTAAGGAACAGCCACTGGTCTCTGGATGCACAGGTCCAATAATATCCACTTCACTTTCATGCTCATATCACGCGTGGCAGCTGTAATCAACCAGCTGCATCCTCTACCAGCCCTCACTCACCTGCTTCTCCCAGAATCCCTTACCAGCCCTCACTCACCTGCTTCTCTCAGCATCCCCTACCAGGGCTCACTCACCTGCTTCTCTCAGCATCCTCTACCAGCCCTCACTCACCTGCTTCTCTCAGCATCCTCTACCAGCCCTCACTCACCTGCTTCTCTCAGTCTGCGCATCTATTCCCCCATCAGTTTTTTAAATATAATTTACCCATGGTGGTGAGCGGGGATGCAGACCCTGATGAGTCTTCTGTTAGACATTTGTTACATCGGAGCAGAGCGAGCAATGTTGATACATTGTATAATTTCATCGCCTGTCATAACCAAGAGCAGAGGCCAGTCTGAGTAGACTTTGCAAGGCCACTGTCATGCAGCCGCTGGGTGTCAGAGAGGGAAAATGGAGCAGGAGCACGACATGCATGCTTGCAGCTTTACAGCAAAGTAAAAGGCTTCTCTCTAGCCTAAAAGGTAAAAAAAAACATATGACACATATCTGCAATCTGAGTTTGTGAGCAGAGCTGAGCTGGAGTGGAGTGAAGAGAAGAGAGTGCCTAATTTGACTGAGGCATAGAGCGAGTTTCCCAACGCCTGGAGTCTCGATCTTTTCACCTGCTCAAATTTCACTCCAGTACTGCTCCAGTAGTGCTCACTTCAGGAGCTCAGGGCATGCCGGGCCCAGCATGCATTTGTAGGCTACTTGTGTGCTGCTATAGCCCCTTGCTTTAGCTACTGTCATGGAGTTTGCAAAATATTTTCAGAAAGAAACTGATGACACATAGATGAGGAGTACCAAGAGCAAGAGAGGGACTGTGGTGATGTACCGTCCACAACTAAATCATCATTGTGGAATCTCAAAAGACATGAATCCCGAATGCATGATGGGGTACTACGTGCACATGCTAACAGAAAGGAACGAGGTGGGTAGAGTGTCATTGTAGCAAAGTATTTATAAACAAAAAAAATCTGATCTCTTAAAATGTTCATTCATTTTCGTTCTATTATCTATACAGTAGACTATCATTGATTTTGGCCCAATACGCCTGACATATTACCTCTTTCGATGAGCTTTTTGTTTTGATAGGGTTATTTTGCATAAAAAACCTTTAGGCCTACCTATAGAACAATTAGAAAACAACTCTGCATCTGCCAAGCCTGGCCTCGAAAGTTGTTTAGCATCCCCAGTGGCTCTGAAAGCACGGAGAGGGTATTGCCCACTGCTGACTTGCTCTCTCTAAGAATCATCGCATGAAGCCACAGACTGGCCAAACTCGTGTTTCTAAAAGTGAATTCAAGGGCACTATAGCCTAATAATGCATTTTTTGTTTCATTTAAAAATAATCTTAATAATTTATAGACTATAATGATTTAATACAACGGAATTTTGTTTAAGTGCTGAGAACTTAATGTTCCCGCCAGCCTAGTGTGTCGCACTCGCAAATGCTTCACAATGTATTTCTTTGTAGGCTATAGCCTTGAAATGATAGGCTAATAATATAGCCTAAATAATTCATTTTCGTTCCTTCTGCTGACCTATTTAGTGTTTATATGCGTTTTAATACGACATGTAGTCTATTTGAAATGATGAGCGCTTCTTAAGTCACCTATTCATGTTGTTTACTAAAATACTGTAATTCAAATCAGATGGTTTGGTTTCAATACTTCAAAACCAAATGGTAGTTCCAGGCAGTCACAAAAAATAGATCTTTGATTTTAATGAATGGAGCTAATTTGGAGCAGCAGTTCATTTTCCTGTGAGTGGGGAGCGGTTTTTAGTGGGATTTCCAACCTCCCAACTCCTCTCACTTAATGTGTTTTTATTTTATTTATTTCTATCAGGATTGAGGTGCATTTTATAAACGTTCACAAAACATGTTGAGGGCCATTTTAAAACAATTCCTGGTTGGATTTGGTTTGATAACAAACAACGTTGTTCAGTCATGCTACCTAGCTAGCTAGCAAACTGTCAACTTGACAGTACAGTAGGTGTAGGCAAATTTGATTGGCACAGGAAGAAAGGAAAATGGTCTGCTACTAGTTAGATGTGCTTCAAAGATGGGATTCATGTAAGCCCAATGCAAGCCTAAACTACATCAAAATCCAATTTATTTCCGGAGCTCCTTAAATTCTGTTTGGTGCCTAACGTTTTAAAACTTAGGAGCAGTGTGTGTACATGCGTCTTTGTGGGAGAGAGAGAGTGGGGTTGTGTGCTTATGAGAGAGAGGGAGTCAGAGAGATTGTGTTAGGAAGGGAGGGGGAAGTGTGTGTCTGGGTTAACTGAAGATTAAAGAAAGGTTTTCTGCAGTGCTTTTCTCTTACTGCCACATTGACATGCAGATCATTATGCATCTATAGTCCTTCCTCCCGTTCCTAAAGTCAAATCACTGGAAGGCCTTTGCAAATATGAGCAAATAAGCCATGCTATGCAGTGTTCTATTATACACTGAACAGTGTGAAGTTAAATTCAATGTGTTGTATTGAATAGAAGTGTGAATTTCAGTGACAGGTTTTTGCGTAGCACATGCACAGAACGTTTAGAAAACGAGGACAAGTGTCTGGGGAACACGGCGAACAGGATACTTGTGATACTTTCTTGTGATACTTGGCCGGGTATCGTATCATTAGTCAAATGTTGGTATTGTGACAACCAGAGCACGTGAGCGGAGTTGAGCGGTTGGAATTCCTGCTCATCATTTGCACACCACCCTAGTGCTCCATATCCTTTCCAACTGCTCTGCTAAACATCATCTCAAAGGAATAACAACTGCAGCTCCAGATTATCTCCATTCATTCAAATTACAATTTGACCAACACCCATCTAGTGTTGTGCCTACCTGGACCTACCAATTGGTTTGTAAGTATTGAAACCAAACCATATGGATTTGGATGACAATAATTTGAATAGACATGAAAATGTGAATGTAAGAAGTGAACATCCTTTCAAATAGGCTACATGTCATATGAAACAGCATATAGACACTCTAAATAGGTCAGGAGCCAGAGCCATGCTAAACACCCTTTTCAGCTACTTTTGCCAGTCTGGGCAGATATTCAGAGTTGTTTCTTATATATATATATATATACACACACACACACATATATATGTGCAGTACCAGTCAAAAGTTTGGACACACCTCATTTGAGGGTTTTTCTTTATTTATACTATTTTCTACATGGTCAAAAAATAGTGAAGACATCAAAACTATGAAATAACACATATGGAATCATGTAGTAACCAAAAAAAGTGTTAAATAAATCTAAATATATTTGATATTTGAGATTCTTCAAAGTAGCCACCATTTGCCTTGATGACAGCTTTGAATACTCTTGGCATTCTCTCAAACAGCTTCATGAGATAGTCACCTGGAATGCATTTCAATTAACAGGTGTGCCTTGTTAAAAGTTCATTTGTGAATTTCTTTCCTTCTTAATGTGTTTGAGCCAATCAGTTGTGTTGTGACAAGGTAGGAGTGGTATACAGAAGATAGCCCTATTTGGTAAAAGACAAAGTCCATATTATGGCAAGAACAGCTCAACTAAGCAAAGAGAAACGACAGTCCATCATTTTACTTTAAGACATATGAAGGTCAGTCAATTAGGAACATTTCAAGAACTTTGAAAGGTTCTTCAAGTGCAGTCGCAAAAACCATCAAGCGCTATGATGAAACTTGCTCTCATGAGGACCACTACAGCCGTGTCCTCAGAGCATGCGCAGACCAGCTGGCTGGTGACATATTCAATCAATCCTAATCCCAGTCTGCCGTTCCCAAATGCTTCAAGAGGGTCACCATTGTTCCTGTTTTCCTCATGAAAGCCAATGTAACTAAGCTAAATGACTATTGCCCCATAGCACCCACTTCTGTCATCATGAAGTGCTTTGAGAGACTAGTCAAGGACCTGATCACCTCCACCCTACCTGACACCCTAGACCAACTCCAATTTGCTTACCACCCCGATAGGTCCACAGATGACGCAATGGCAATCACACTGCAATAACCCATCTGGACAAGAAGAATACCTATGTTAGAATGCTGTTCATCGACTACAGCTCAGCATTTAACACCATAGTACCCTCCAAACTCTTCATTAAACTCGAGACCCTGGGTCTCGACCCCGCCCTGTGCAACTGGGTCCTGGACTTCCTGACAGGCCGCCCCCAGGTGGTGAGGGTAGGTAACAACATCTCCACCCCGCTGATCCTCAACACTGGGGCCCCACAAGGGTGCATTCTCAGCCCTCTCCTGTACTCTCTGTTCACCCATGACTGAGTGGCCATGCACGGCTCCCAACTCAATCAAGTTTGCAGACGACACTACAGTGGTAGACTTGATTACCATCAATGGCGAGACGGCCTACAGGATGGAGGTGAGGGCCCTCGGAGTGTAGTGTCAGGAAAATAACCTCACACTCAACGTCAACAAAAGGAGATGATCGTGGACTTCAGGAAGCAGCCGAGGGAGCAGCCCCCTATCCACATTGACGGGGCAGTAGTTGAGAAGGTGGAAAGTTTTAAGTCCCTCGGCATACACATCACAGACAAACTAAAATGGTCCACCCACACAGACAGTGTGGTGAAGAAGGTTTAACAGCTAATTTTCAACCTCAGGAGGCTGAAATTCGGCTTATCACCAAAAACACTCAAACTTTTACAGATGCACAATCGAGAGAATCCTGTCGGGCTGTATCACCGCCTGGTACGGCAACTGCTCCACCCACAACCGTAAGGCTCTCCAGAGGGTAGAGGTCTGCACAACACATCACCGGGGGCAAACTACCTGCACTCCAGGACACCTACACCACCCGATGTCACAGGACGGCCAAAAAGATCATCAAGGGCAACAACCACCAGAGCCACTGCCTGTTCACCCCACTATCATCCAGAAGGCGAGGTCAGTACAGATGCATCAAAGCGGGGACCAAGAGACAGAAGCTGTTTTTCAATCTCAAGGTCAGACTGTTAAACAGCCACCACTAACATTGAATGGCTGCTGCCAACATACCGACTCATCTCTAGCCACTTTAATAATGAAAAATTGATGTAAGAAAAATGTATCACTAGCCACTTTAAACAATGCCACTTTAAATAATGTTTACATAAACTACATTACTCATCTCATATGTATATACTGTACTCTATACCATCTACTGCATCTTGCCTATGCGGTTCGGCCATTGCTCATTCATATATTTTTATGTACATATTCTTATTCATTCCTTTACACTTGTGTGTATAAGATAGTTGTTGTGGAATTGTTGTTGTGGAATTGTTAGGTTAGATTACTTGTTAGATATTACTGCATGGTCGGAACTAGAAGCACAAGCATTTCTCTACACTCGCATTAACATCTGCTAACCATGTTTGTGACAAATACAATTTGATTTGATTTGGAAAGAAAGACCCAGAGTTACCTATGCTGCAGAGGACAAGTTCATTAGAGTTACCAGCCTCAGAAATTGCAGCCCAATAAATACTTCACAGGGTTCAAGTAACAGACACATCTCAACATCAACTGTTCAGAGGAGACTGCGTGAATCAGGCCTTCATGGTCGAATTGCTGCAAAGAAACCACTACTAAAGGACACCAATAAGAAGAAGATACTTTCTTATTCCAAAAAACACGAGTAATGGACATTAGACCGGCGGAAATCTGACCTTTGGTCTGATGAGTCCAAATTTGAGATCTTTGGTGTCTTTGTGAAATGCAGAGTAGGTGAACGGATGATCTCTGCATGTGTGTTTTCCACTGTGAAGCATGAGTGAGGAGGTGTGATGGTGTGGGGGTCCTTTGCTGGTGACTCTGTCAGTGATTTATTTAGAGTTCAAGGCACACCTAACCAGCTTAGCTGGTACACCGTCCCATCTGGTTTGCACTTAGTGGGACTATAATTTGTTTTTCAACAGGACAATGACCCAACACACCTCCAGGATGTGTAACGGCTATTTGACAAAGAAGGAGAGTGATTGAGTCCTGCATCAGATGACCTGGCCTCCACAATCACCCAACCTCAATCCAATTGATATGATTTGGGATGAGTTGGACCGCAGAGTGAAGGAAATGCAGCCAACAAGTGATCAGCATGTGGGAACTCCTTCAAGACTGTTGGAAAAGCATTCCAGGTGAAGCTGGTTGAGAGAATGCCAAGATTGTGCAAGGCTGCCATCAAGGCAAAGGGTAGCTACTTTGAAGAATCTCAAATATAAAATATATTTTGATTTGTTTCATACTTTTTGTTACTACATGATTTCATTTGTGTTATTTCATAGTTGTGACTTCTTCACTATTATTCTACAATGTAGAATATAGTAAAAAATAAAGAAAAACACTTGATTGAGTAAGTGTGTCCAAACCTTTGACTGGTACTGTAGGTAGGCCTAAAGGTTTTTAGGCAAAATAACCCAATCAAAATGGAAAGCTCCTTGAATGTGGGAATATGCCAAGCCTATTGGGCCAAAATTAATTATGGCCCATTGTATACATAATAGAAAGAAAATGAACGAAACATTTAAGAGATCAAATATGTTGCTACAATGACACACTTAGTTATCTACCCAATTCCACAATGATTCTTTAGTTGGGGACACTACATCACCACACTCCCCCTCTTGCTCTTGGTCCTCATCTTTGTTAGTCACCTTGATTTAGCACCTGTGCGTTTTATCAGTTTCTTTATGAAAATATTTAGCCAACTCCATGACAATAGCTAAAGTAAGGGGCTATAGCAGCACACAAGTAGACTACAAATGCATGCTGGGGGAGCATGCCCTGAGCTGGTTAAGTGAGCACTACTGGAGCGAAATTGGAGCAGTCAAATAGGGAACGCGCCGCTCCTCTCCAGGTACGCTATGGTGATATACTATACTGGTGACAATTTTAAAAAGACTATTGCAAAAAGACTGCTAATATGTTAAATGTGTGTAAAATGTAGTAATGGAGCATACAAAATACATAAATATGTTGTTGTTGTTTTTTTACCCCTTTTTCTCCCCAGTTTCGTGGTATCCAATTGTTTTAGTAGCTACTATCTTGTCTCATCGCTACAACTCCCGTACGGGCTTGGGAGAGACGAAGGTTGAAAGTCATGCGTCCACCGATACACAACCCAACCAAGCCGCACTGCTTCTTAACACAGGGCGCATCCACCCAGAAGCCAGCACAGATATTTTCGTGTCTCTTCAGAGATGTTCGATCGGGTTCAAGTCCGGGCTTTGGCTGGGTCACTCAAGCACATTCAGAGACTTGTCCCTGAAGGTGGGAGGAAAGCTCCCTGAAGCCACTCATGCATTGTCTTGGCTGTGTGCTTAGGGTCATTGTCCGTTTGAAATGTGAACCGTGCCCCAGTCTGAGGTCTTGAGCATTCTGGAGTAGGTTTTCATCAAGGACCTCTGTGTACTTTGCCCCCTTCATCTTTCCCTTGATCCTGACTAGTCTCCCAGTCCCAGCCGCTGAAAAACATCCACACTGCATGATTCTGCCACCACCTTGCTTCACCGTAGGGATGGAGCCAGGTTTCCTCCAGACGTGACGCTTGGCATTCAGGCCAAAGAGTTCAATCTTGATTTCATCAGACCAGAGAATCTTGTTTCTCATGGTCTGAGAGTCTTTAGGTGCATTTTGGCAAACTCCAAGTGGGCTGTCATGTGCCTTTTACTGAGGAGTGGATTTCGTCTGTCCATTCTATCATAAAAGCCTTATTGGTGTAGTGCTGCAGAGATGGTTGTCCATCTGAAAGGACAACCATCTCTAGGAAGAGTCTTGCTGTTTCCAAACTTCTTCCATTTAAGAATAATGGAGGCCCCTGTGTTCTTGGGGACCTTCAATGCTGTAGAAATGTTTTGGTATTGTGCCCCAGATCTGTGCCTTGGCACAATCCTATCTCTTTCGACCGGTTTTTGCTCTGACATGCGTTCTCAACTGTGGGACCTTATATAGACAGGTGCATGCCTTTCCAAATCATGTCCAATCAATTTAATTGATCACAGCTGGACTCCAAGCAGGTTGTAGAAACATCTCAAGGATGATCAATGGAAAGAGGATGCACCTGAGCTCAATTTCAAGTCTCATAGCAAAGGATCTGAATACATATTTAATACATTTGCAAAAAAAATGTTTGTGTTGTTTTGTCATTATGGGATATTGTGCATAAATTAGTGAGTAAAATGTAATCAATTTTAGAATAAGGCTGTAACTGAACCAAATGTTGAAAAAGTCAAGGCGTCTGAATACCTTCCGAATGCACCGTATATCCCTTTTGAAGCCTGTACCCGAAGACTTGATTACATAGTTGAGCATGCCAGTACTTAAAGTTAGTGAGTGCCCATGAAGTGACTAAGGATGCTCCATATGGGAGGAAATGATCAACACACTGAAACTATCTGATTCTGCTCCCAGGAGTTTGACCAGATCGCCCCAGAACACATAAAACTGTGTTTAAAAGACTTCGTAGCTCAGTAGTATGTCAGACACTAATTAGTCCTGATCATTTATCTAGACTTGGTCACTGGAAACGAGGTTAGGAGTCTGAAAGCTACATTTTAAAATGCCTTTTTCAATGACCTGGAAATACTAGCTGTACCTAAAAAAGAGCTTAGTGACGAGGAGAGCACAGCAGGCAGAGGTCCTGCATATAGAGCTGCTACATACACTGCTGCAGACTGCTGCTGCACAAATGGGATGTGAAAGGTGTCTTGCTGAGACTTGTCACCAAGTAGTGTCACTTTGATCCGAGATACTGTATAACGCCCTGCTAAATGAAAAGAAAGAAAATATTTTCACAAGGGAGTACAGGGACACAAACACACACACACACACACACACACACACACACACACACACACACACTCGCACACACAGCTATAAAAGGATTGCAGTTTGAAGACTCCATGCAGTCGAAGAAGTACATTTAAACTGTTTCACAGTGAAGAAGTAATGGTGCTGCATTGGATAGCAGCTGTTTTACGGGTTCCTGACCAATTTTGCGATTTTTTTGTTTTTGCGCTGATCTTAACTTTTTTTGATGCATAATGTTTCCGCCATTGTTTTCTATGCCCGAAAGAACAGCGATCACTAACCTTGACGGAGGTGCAGGAAATACATACTCCGGGCCAGGCCCTAATCCCAGAGACACGGAAAAGATAAAGGCGGCGTATGAGAGGCCAACGTGCGGGCACCTACGTCGGTGAGTACATGCCTCTACCCTCCGTTCTATTGGCAAACGTAAAAATCACTGGAGAATAAACTGAACGAGCTCCGTTCGAGACTATCCTATCAATGGGACCTGAGAGCAGTAATATCCTGAACAAGGACATGGATAATATACACTACCGTTCAAAAGTTTGGGGTCACTTAGACATTTCCTTGTTTTTGAAAGAAAAGCACAAAAACAATTGTCCATTATAATAACTTCAAATTGATCAGAAATACAAGGTAGACATTGTGAATGTTGTAAATGACTATTGTAGCTGGAAATGTAGCTGGCGTACAGAGGCCCATTATCAGCAACCATCACTCCTGTGTTCCAATGGCACATTGTGTTAGCTAATCCAAGTTTATAATTTTAAAAGGCTAATTGATCATTAGAAAACCCTTTTGCAATTATGTTAGCACAGCTGAAAACTGTTGTTCTGATTAAAGAAGCAATAAAACTGGCCTTCTTTAGACTAGTTGAGTATCTGGAGCATCAGCATTCGTGGGGTTCGATTAGAGGCTCAAAATGGCCAGAAACCAAGACCTTTCTTCTGAAACTCGTCAGTCTTTTCTTGTTCTGAGATATGAAGGCTATTCCATGCGAGAAATTGCCAAGAAACTGAAGATCTCGTACAACGCCGTGTACTACTCCCTTCACAGAACAGCGCAAACTGTCTCTAACCAGAATATAAAGAGGAGTGGGAGGCCCCGGTGCACAACAAAGCAAGAGGACAAGTACATTAGGGTGTCTAGTTTGAGAAACAGATGCCTCACAAGTCAACTGGCAGCTTCATTAAATAGTACCTGCAAAGCACCAGTCTCAACATCAACAGTGAAGAGGCGACTCCGGGATGCTGGCCTTTTAGGCAGAATTGCTAAGAAAATATTAAGATGGGCAAAAGAACACAGACTCTGGACGGAGGAACTCTTCTTTAATCAGCACAACCGTTTTCAGCTGTGCAAGTGTCTTTACTGACATTTTCAACCTCTCCCTGACCCAGTCTGTAATACCAACATGTTTCAATCAAACCACCATAGTCCCTGTACCCAAGAACGCCAAAGTAACCTGTATAAATGACAATAGCCCCGTAGCACTCACACCTGTAGCCATGAAATTCTTTGAAAGGCTGGTCATGGCTCAGATCAACACAATCATCCCAAACACCCTGGACCCACTCCAATTTGCGTACCGCCCCAACAGATCCACAAATGGACAAGTGGACAAGTGGAGCACCTAAGTCAAAATGTTGTTCATTGACTACAGCTCAGCGTTTAACACCATAGTACCCTCCAAACTCATCACTAAGCTAAGGACCCTGGGACTGAACACCTCCCTCTGCAACTGGATCCTGAACTTCCTAACAGGCTGTCCCCAGGTGGTAAGGGTAGTCAGCGAAAAAATCTGTCACACTGACCCTCAACACGAGGGCCCCTCACGGGTGCGTGCCTAGTCCCCTCCTGTACTGCCTGCTCAAACATGACTGCATGGCACGACTAATTACGTTTGCTGACGACACAAAGGTGGTAGGCTTGATCACCAAACATGATACAGCATATAGGGAGGAGGTCAGGGACCAGGCAGTGTGGTGCTAGAACACCAACCTCTCCCTCAACGTCAGCAAGGCAAAGGATCTGATCATGGGCCAAGCATGCCCCATTCACATCAATGGTGCTGTAGTGAGCGGGTTGAGACCTTCAAGTTTATCAGTGTCCACATCACTAAGGATCTATCATGGTCCACAAACACCAAGACAGTCTTGATGAGGGCAGAACAATGCCTCTTCACCCTCAGGAAGCTGAAAAGATTTGTCATGAGCCCTCAGATCCTCAAAGTTATACAGCAGCACCATTGAGAGCATCTTGACTGGCTGCATCACCGTTTGATATGGCAACTGCTTGGCATCAGACCGCAAGGCGCTGCAGAGGGTAGCGCGTACATCATTGGGGCTAAATACCGGGCCATCCAGGACCTCTATACCTGGCAATATCAGATGAAGGCCCTAAATCCATCCACCCAAGTCATAGACTGTTCTCTCTGCTACCGCACGACAAGCGGTACCGATGCAAGTCTGGAACCAACATGACCCTGAACAGCTTCTACCCACAAGCCATAAGTCTGCTTATGTTGGCTATATATTTAGCCAAATAGCTATCCGGACTATTTGCATTGACCCACATACCCTGCTGCTACGGTTTATCATTTGTTGCTTTATTCCTAGTTATATGTACATACTGTATCTACCTCAATTACCTCATACCCCTGCACAAGGACTCGGTACTGTGGTACCCTGTGAATATAGCCATGTTGCCGTTCCTCATTGTGTATTTATTATTCGTTTTTTATTACGTGGTTTGCTTTTCTTTTATTTCTCTATTTCCCTTCACTCTGCATTGTTGGGAAGGGCCTGTAAGTAAATGTTTCACTGTTACACTGAACCCAAACCTCTGCGCGAGTGCGCCATCGTGCATAAATGCATTTTGTCCCCCCACACCAAACGCGATCACGACACAAAGGTTAAAATATCAAAACAAACTCTGAACTAATTATATTAATTTGGCGACAGATCAAAAAGCATTAAACATTTATGGCAATGTAGCTAGCTAGCTTGTACTTGGTAGCTAATTTGTCCTATTTAGCTAGCTTGCTGTTGCTAACTAATTTGTTCTGGGATAGAAACATTGAGTTGTTATTTTACCTGAAAAACACAAGGTCCTCTACTCCGCCAATTAATCCACACATAAAACAGTCAACCGAATTGTTCTAGTCATTTCTCCTCCTTCCAGGATTTTTCTTCTCTTGACTTTATTTTTGTATTTTTTATTTCACCTTTATTTAACCAGGTAGGCTAGTTGAGAACAAGTTCTCATTTACAACTGCGACCTGGCCAAGATAAAGCAAAAGTGAAATATACCTGCTGGAGCGCGTGCTACGGGTGGGTGCTGCTATGGTGACCAGTGAGCTGAGATAAGGTGGGGCTTTACCTAGCAAAGACTTGTAGATGACCTGTAGCCAGTGGGTTTGGCGACGAGTATGAAGCGAGGGCCAGCCAACGAGAGTGTACAGGTCGCAGTGGTGGGTAGGATATGGGGCTTTGGTGACAAAACGGATGACACTGTGATAAACTACATCCAATTTGTTGAGTAGAGAATTGTAGGCTATATTGTAAATGACATCGCCGAAGTCGAGGATCGGTAGGATAGTCAGTTTTACGAGGGTATGTACGGCAGCATGAGTGAAGGATGCTTTGTTGTGAAATAGGAAGCAGATTCTAGATTTAATATTTCGATTGGAGTGCTTAATGTGAGTCTGGAAGGAGAGTTTACAGTCTAACCAGACACCTAGGTATTTGTAGTTGTCCACAAGTCAGAACCGTCCAGAGTAGTGATGCTGGACGGGCAGGCAGGTGCGGGCAGCGATCGGTTTAAAAGCATGCATTTAGTTTTACTTGCATTTAAGAGCAGTTGGAGGCCACGGAAGGAGAGTTGTATGGCATTGAAGCTTGTCTGGAGGTTAGTTAACACAGTGTCCAAAGAATGGCCAGAAGTATACAGAATGGTGTCGTCTGCGTAGAGGGGGATCAGAGAATCACCAGCAGCAAGAGCAACATCATTGATGTATACAGAGAAAATAGTCGGCCCGAGAATTGAACCCTGTGGCACCCCCATAGAGACTGCCAGAGGTCATGCCCTCTGATTTATCACACTGAACTCTATCAGAGAAGTAGTTGGTGAACCAGGCGAGGCAGTCATTTGAGAAACCAAATTAGCAGCATGGCTGAGGTGCACACATGACCAGCTCAGAAACCAGATTGCAAGGCGGGGAAGGTACGGTGGGATTCGAAATGGTCGGTAATCTACATTTACATTTACATTTAAGTCATTTAGCAGACGCTCTTATCCAGAGCGACTTACAAATTGGTGCATTCACCTTATGACATCCAGTGGAGCAGCCACTTTACAATAGTGCATCTAAATCTTTTAAGGGGGGTGTAGCTTAACTTCTTCCAGTTTGAAGTAATTAGTAGTTTCGTAAACTATATTTTCAGAGTAGCTTCCCCAACATTGCTAATGAATAGGGTGTTTTCCCTCTAGCAGGGCCTATCATCAATGAATAGGCTAGGATATATATAACAGACTGATGACAGAACACACACTCGCATCACATTTACATTACATTTAAGTAATTTAGCAGACGCTCTTATCCAGAGCGACTTACAAATTGGTGCGTTCACCTTAAGACATCCAGTGGAACAGCCACTTTACAATAGTGCATCTAAATCTTTTAAGGGGGTGAGAAGGATTACTTTATCCTATCCTAAGTATTCCTGAAAGAGGTGGGGTTTCAGGTGTCTCCGGAAGGTGGTGATTGACTCCGCTGTCCTGGCGTCGTGAGGGAGTTTGTTCCACCATTGGGGGGCCAGAGCAGCGAACAGTTTTGACTGGGCTGCGCGGGAACTGTACTTCCTCAGTGGTAGGGAGGCGAGCAGGCCAGAGGTGGATGAACGCAGTGCCCTTGTTTGGGTGTAGGGCCTGATCAGAGCCTGGAGGTACTGAGGTGCCGTTCCCCTCACAGCTCTGTAGGCAAGCACCATAGTCTTGTAGCGGATGCGAGCTTCAACTGGGAGCCAGTGGAGAGAATCTGTTTGTTTTGTTAACTTGACTTTCAAAGACCTTAGAAAGGCAGGGTAGGATAGATATAGGTCTGTAGCAGTTTGGGTCTAGAGTGTCTCGGGGATGACCGCGGCAGCTTTCCAATTTTTGGGAATCCAAGACGATATGAAAGAGAGGTTGAACAGGCTAGTAATAGGGGTTGCAACAATTTCTGCAGATAATTTTAGAAAGAGAGGGTCTAGCCCGTCTACCCAGTCTGATTTGTAGGGATCCAGATTTTGCAGCTCTTTCAGAACATCAGCTATCTGGATTTGGGTGAAGGAGAAATGGGAGGCTTGGGCAAGTTGCTGTGGGGGGTGCAGGGCTGTTGACCGGGGTAGGGGTAGCCAGGTGGAAAGCATGGTGGAAAGGTGGAAAGCATGGCCAGCCGTAGAAAAATGCTTATTGAAATTCACCGATTTATCGGTGATGAAAGTGTTTCCTAGCCTCAGTGCAATGGGCAACTGGGAGGAGGTGCTCTTATTCTCCATGGACTTTACATTGTCCCGGAACTTTTTTGAGTTTGCGCTACAGGATTAAAATTTCTGTTTGAAAAAGCTAGCCTTATGAAAGCTAACTGCATGTGTATATTGGTTCCTACCTTCCCTGGAAAGTTGCATATCACCAGAGCTATTTGATGCTAATGCAGTATGCCACAGGATGTTTTTGTGCTGGTCAAGAGTAGTCAGGTCAGGAGTGAACCAAGGGCTAGATTTGTTCCTGGTTCTAAATTTTACATGGGGCGTGCTTATTTAAGGTGGTGAAGAAGGCACTTTTAAAGAATAACCAGGCATCCTCTACTGACGGGAGGAGGTCAATAGGATACGATTAGAGGTCGATTAGAAAGGCCTGCTCGCTGAAGTGTTTTAGGGAGCGTTTGACAGTGATGAGGGGTGGTCGTTTGACCGCAGACCCATTACAGATGCAGTCAATGAGGCAGTGATCGCTGTGATCTTAGTGGAAGACAGCAGAGGTGTATTTAGAGGGCAAATTGGTTAGGATGATATCTATGAGGGTGCCTGTGTTTACGGATTTGGGGTTGTACCTGGCAGGTTCATTGATAACGTGTGTGAGATTGAGGGCATCAAGCTTAGATTGTAGGATGGCCGGGGTGTTAAGCATGTCCCAGTTTAGGTCACCTAGCAGCACGAGCTCTGAAGTAAGACGGTGGGCAACCAATTCACATATGGTGTCCATGGCACAGCTGGGGGGCAGAGGGTGGTCTATAGCATGCGGCAATTGTGAGAGACTCGTTTCTGGAAAGGTGGATTTTTAAAAGTAGAAGCTCGAATTGTTTGGGTACCGACCTGGATAGTAATACAGAACTCTGCAGGCTATTTCTGCAGTAGACTGCATCTCCGCCCCCTTTGGCAGTTCTATCTTGTCAGAAAATGTTATAGTTAGCAATGGAAATTTCAGGGTTTTTGGTGGTCTTCCTTAGCAAGATTTCAGACACGGCTAGGACATCCGGGATGGCAGAGTGCCCTAAAGCAGTGAATATAACAAACTTAGGGAGGAGGCTTCTGATGTTAACATGCATGAAACCAAGGCTTTTACAGTCACAGAAGTCAACAAATGAGAGCACCTGGGGAATAGGAGTGGGTCTAGGCACTGCAGGGCCTGGTTTAACCTCTACAACACAAGAGGAACAGAGGAGAAGTAGGATAAGGGTACGGCTAAAGGCTGTAAGAACTGGTCGTCTAGTACGTTCGGAACAGAGCGTAAAAGGAGCAGGTTTCTGGAAGCGATAGAAAGGATTGAAGGCATAATGGACAGACAAAAGTATGTTAGGATGTGAATACAGTGGAGGTAAACCTAGGCATTGAGGGATGATGAGAGAGATATTGTTTCTAGAAACATCATTTAAAGCAGGTGTTGTCACCACATGTGTGGGAGGTGGAACTAACGGGTTAGCTAAGGCATATTGAGCAGGGCTAAAGGCTCTACAGTGAAATAAGACAATAATCACTAACCAGAACAGCAATGGACAAGGCATATTGACATTAGGGAGAGGCATGCATAGTCGAGTGATCATAGGGGTCCAGTGAGTAGTTAGGCTGGCTGGAGACACAGCGATTCAGACAGCTAGCGGGCCAATAGCAGAAAGGCCTTAGAGGGAAGTCGCGACAGAAGAGGTCTGTTGTAGCCTCCTCGTGCGGTTACATAGTAGGGTTCCATGTAGTAAAGGGGTCCAGGTCAATTGGCAAAATAGGTATAGTGGCCCAAGTAATTGGCCGATGGACTTATTCAGCTAACTGTCCGATATGCTCTAGACAGCTAGCGGGCCACGGTTAGCATGTAGGGGACATCGCGACGTAGGAGCCAGTTGAAGAAACCCCTCGGGCAGATTACATCAGTAGTCTAGTCGTGAAGGATTGGCGGGGCTCCGTACCCGCAGTTAAAAGGGGTCCAGGCCAATTGGAAAAATAGGTATTGTAGCCCAAGGAGTGGCTGATGGACCTCTTCAGCTAGCCGAGAGATGGGCCTAGCATTGGCTAGCTCCAGGCTAATTGGTGCTTGCTTCAGGACAGAGACGTTAGCCAGGAGTAGCCACTCGGATTGCAGCTAGCTAGCTGCGTTGATCCAGGTGAAAAGGTTCAGAGCTTTCCGTAGGAATCCGGGGCTATGGAGAGAAAATAAGTCTGGTATGCTCTGGTTTGAAATGCGTTGTGCAAACGGTCGAGAGTTTTCCGATCTAAAGGTTAGCTGATGACCGCTAGCAGCTACTAGCGGCGCCGACTGAGATGGCCGCCTCGCTTCGCGTTCCTAGGAAACTATGCAGTTTTTTGTTTTTTTACGTGTTATTTCTTACATTAGTACCCCAGGTCATCTTACGTTTCATTACATACAGTCGAGAAGAACTACTGAATATAAGATCAGCGCCAACTCACCATCAGTACGACCAAGAATATGTTTTCCGCGACGCGGATCCGGTGTTCTGCCTTACTAACAGGACAACGGAATGGATCGCATGCAGCGACCCAAGGAAACGACTCCGAAAAAGAGGGAAACGAGGCGGTGTTCTGGTCAGACTCCGAAAAAGGGCACATCGCGCACCACTCCCCAGCATTCTTCTTGCCAATGTCCAGTCTCTTGACAACAAGGTTGACGAAATCGGAGCAAGGGTAGCATTCCAGAGGGACATCAGAGACTGCAACGTTCTCTGCTTCACAGAAACATGGCTTACTGGGAAGACGCTATCCGAGGCGGTGCAGCCAACGGGTTTCTCCACGCATCGCGCCGACAGAAACAAACATCTTTCTGGTAAGAAGAGTGGCGGGGGCGTATGCCTCATGACTAACGAGACATGGTGTGATGAAGGAAACATACAGGAACTCAAATCCTTCTGTTCACCTGATTTAGAATTCCTCACAATCAAATGTAGACCGCATTATCTTCCAAGAGAATTCTCCTCGATTATAATCACAGCCGTATATCCCCCCCCCCAAGCAGACACATCGATGGCTCTGAACGAACTTTATTTAACTCTTTGCAAACTGAAAACCATTTATCCGGAGGCTGCATTCATTGTAGCTGGGGATTTTAACAAAGCTAATCTGAAAACAAGACTCCCTAAATTTTACCAGCATATCGATTGCGCAACCAGGGGTGGTAAAACCTTGATCATTGTTACTCTAACTTCCGCGACGCATATAAGGCCCTGCCCCGCCCCTTTCGGAAAAGCTGACCACGACTCCATTTTGCTGATCCCTGCCTACAGGCAGAAACTAAAACAAGAGGCTCCCACGCTGAGGTCTGTCCAACGCTGGTCAGACCAAGCTGACTCCACACTCCAAGACTGCTTCCATCACGTGGACTGGGACATGTTTCGTATTGCGTCAGATGGAAATATTGACGAATACGCTGATTCGGTGTGCGAGTTCATTAGAACGTGCGTCGAAGATGTCGTTCCCATAGCAACGATAAAAACATTCCCAAACCAGAAACCGTGGATTGATGGCAGCATTCGCGTGAAACTGAAAGCGCGAACCACTGCTTTTAATCAGGGCAAGGTGTCTGGTAATATGTCCGAATATAAACAATGCAGCTATTCCTCTGCAAGGCTATTAAACAAGCTAAGCGTCAGTACAGAGACAAAGTGGAATCTCAATTCAATGGCTCAGACACAAGAGGCATGTGGCAGGGTCTACAGTCAATCACGGACTACAAGAAGAAACCCAGCCCAGTCACGGACCAGGATGTCTTGCTCCCAGGCAGACTAAATCACTTTTTGCCCGCTTTGAGGACAATACAGTGCCACTGACACGGCCTGCAACGAAAACATGCGGTCTCTCCTTCACTGCAGCCGAGGTGAGTAAGACATTTAAACGTGTTAACCTCGCAAGGCTGCAGGCCCAGACGGCATCCCCAGCCGCGCCTCAGAGCATGCGCAGACCAGCTGGCCGGTGTGTTTACGGACATATTCAATCAATCCCTATACCAGTCTGCTGTTCCCACATGCTTCAAGAGGGCCACCATTGTTCCTGTTCCCAAGAAAGCTAAGGTAACTGAGCTAAACGACTACCGCCCCGTAGCACTCACTTCCGTCATCATGAAGTGCTTTGAGAGACTAGTCAAGGACCATATCACCTCCACCCTACCTGACACCCTAGACCCACTCCAATTTGCTTACCGCCCAAATAGGTCCACAGACGATGCAATCTCAACCACACTGCACACTGCCCTAACCCACCTGGACAAGAGGAATACCTATGTGAGAATGCTGTTCATCGACTACAGCTCGGCATTCAACACCATAGTACCCTCCAAGCTCGCATCAAGCTCGAGACCCTGGGTCTCGACCCCGCCCTGTGCAACTGGGTACTGGACTTCCTGACGGGCCGCCCACAGGTGGTGAGGGTAGGCAACAACATCTCCTCCCCGCTGATCCTCAACACGGGGCCCCACAAGGGTGCGTTCTGAGCCCTCTCCTGTACTCCCTGTTCACCCACGACTGCGTGGCCATGCACGCCTCCAACTCAATCATCAAGTTTGCGGACGACACAACAGTGGTAGGCTTGATTACCAACAACGACGAGACGGCCTACAGGGAGGAGGTGAGGGCCCTCGGAGTGTGGTGTCAGGAAAATAACCTCACACTCAACGTCAACAAAACTAAGGAGATGATTGTGGACTTCAGGAAACAGCAGAGGGAACACCCCCCTATCCACATCGATGGATCAGTAGATGGTGAGGGTAGCAAGTTTTAAGTTCCTCGGCATACACATCACAGACAAACTGAATTGGTCCACTCACACTGACAGCGTCGTGAAGAAGGCGCAGCAGCGCCTCTTCAACCTCAGGAGGCTGAAGAAATTCGGCTTGTCACCAAAAGCACTCACAAACTTCTACAGATGCACAATCGAGAGCATCCTGGCGGGCTGTATCACCGCCTGGTACGGCAACTGCTCCGCCCTCAACCGTAAGGCTCTCCAGAGGGTAGTGAGGTCTGCACAACGCATCACCGGGGCAAACTACCTGCCCTCCAGGACACCTACACCACCCGATGTTACAGGAAGGCCATAAAGATCATCAAGGACATCAACCACCCGAACCACTGCCTGTTCACCCCGCTATCATCCAGAAGGCGAGGTCAGTACAGGTGCATCAAAGCTGGGACGGAGAAACTGAAAAACAGCTTCTATCTCAAGGCCATCAGACTGTTAAACAGCAATCACTAACATTGAGTGGCTGCTGCCAACACACTGTCATTGACACTGACCCAACTCCAGCCACTTTAATAATGGGAATTGATGGGAAATGATGTAAATATATCACTAGCCACTTTAAACAATGCTACCTTATATAATGTTACTTACCCTACATTATTCATCTCATATGCATATGTATATACTGTACTCTAGATCATCGACTGCATTCTTATGTCACTAGCCACTTTAACTATGCCACTTTGTTTACTTTGTCTACATACTCATCTCATATGTATATACTGTACTCGATACCATCTACTGTATGCTGCTCTGTACCATCACTCATTCATATATCCTTATGTACATATTCCTTATCCCCTTACACTGTGTATAAGAAAGTAGTTTTGGAATTGTTAGTTAGATTACTTGTTGGTTATCACTGCATTGTCGGAACTAGAAGCACAAGCATTTCGCTACACTCGCATTAACATCTGCTAACCATGTGTATGTGACAAATAAAATTTGATTTGATTTTGATTTGATTTTGATTTGATTTGATTTGAGCTACTACCTAGTAGCTAGTTAGCTGGCTAGCTTCTGTTGGGGTTCCGGTTCAAAAGTAAAGAAAAATACTTTAGAAAAAAACAGATCCAAGCACATTGGGTGAGGCGTGTTGCAGGCGAGTATTTTGAAGTTGAGGTTTAGAAAAATATATAGAAGATATGCGAAGAAAAATATATAAAAAGATATACACATGGGACAAGACGAGGACAAAGACGTCTGACTGCTATGCCATCTTGGATTTAAATTGCGATTGGCAACATTCATAAATTAGGTGCATTACCGCCACTTACCTCGTTCTTCTTTCTGTCACCCACGTGGGTATAACCAATGAGGAGATGACCCGTGTGTACCTGCATATATAAACCAATGAGGAGATGGGAGAGGCAGGACTTGCAGCGCGATCTGCGTCAGAAAACGAGCTGACTTCTATTTTAGCCCTTGTCAACGGATGCAATAATTTAATAACATGTATGTCTAAATTTATTTTGCAACGCTCGGGTCCCATGGTGTTAGTCTACAGCTCTACAGCCTGTTAGTCTACACCTGTTGTTTACGAAGTATGTGATTAATACAATTTTATTTTATTTGAATTAGGTTGCAGACAGAAAGGAATATAAAATAGGATGCCTCATCCTCCATTTCAGTTCTGCCAATTATGCAATTGTCCCTCACACCACCAATCTTTTCTTGAAAATATACCATTTGAATATTAATTTGTCAGCAGAAATTTTCATTCGAACATCTCTCTCAAATTGCAGATGAGTAGTGCGTACTGGTACTATTAACTTTTAAAGGTATTTGTCTTGTGTTCTACAATATATACCCATTGTACTCAATTATTAAAGTGCACACCTTGAGGCTTAGTAGCTTGTACAGCCTGTACCTGGCAAATCCAGCCTCAGCCACTGTTTCCAGCATTAAATTCATTGTCATAGCCTATTAACAATATGCATGTCAGTTGCTTTGATGTGCCGAACTTTAACAAACGACAAAAAAAGGGGTTATTTGCTTCCCTGAATACCCTGTACACATCAGAGCTTTATGACAGAAATCAATCAGGGGGCAATCGTTCACACACCTCCACCGAATCGCTGATGTGTTGATACGGTTGGAAAGCGGCCTGAAGATGGATGGGTGGATGGGGAGACAAGAGGGGAGACAGAGGGGAGACAGATAGGGTAGGCGAGGTGATGGTGGATTGGATTGATCGAGACGCTTAGTGCCAAGAAAGGAGGAGAGCTGTGTGACGGTGGGGGAAGAGGAGGGTGGCTGTCTGAAAAGGGGAGGCAGCTCCCTTGTGGGTTCTGATAACTGAGGCTGTGGAGGTCCCCTCCGAGATATGAGATTAATGGCTCCGGGCTTAAGGAGTCTAGCGGGGAGGAGAGGAAGGGAACATGTGGACTGGGGAAGGACAAACACAGCCTCAGAGCAAGTGCCAGTGACAAGATAGGAGATCACATATACCAGCTCCTACCACAGCCTCCATCCCCACAGTCTCACAGCCCTGGACCCAGCATGGGTCTGAACATAGAATTATGGAGGGGGGTGTGGTATTGACACAGAGAGAGACTCTGGCCCACAAGCCTTCCTCCCACCCCCAGGTCATACAGTATAGGCTAGGCACAGCCAATCTGTAGGTCCTCTCCTGCTATGTATTTGTGCAGATTGAAGTCCCGGTTCGTGAGTGATGTGTCCACTGTGGATCTGACTACAGCACAGTATCACGTGTTGCCTACTAAATCAAGTTGGTAAGTTTATACAGTACATCAGTGTGTCGAGGACACCCTTGTTGACTGTAGAGATATTATTAAACAGTGACAGATTAACAGGGAGAGTGGGAAAATATGCTATGTACAGAAATGGATGCCAAGTTCAAATTATTTCCCCCACAATTAGCCGTGGATAATGGATTGCAGGTTGTTTTGTCAGATATAATAATAACTCCACACTACATCTTATTGTAGCCCTCAGGGGAAGCTATAACAGATAATTAAATGATTAGTTCCAGTGGTTTCTGAATTGAATAGAGCAGTCAGAGTCCGAGTCACTAATCTGCTTTCAACTAAACTCCTGGGACTGGAAGTGAATGGTGTAATGAGCGGAAACATCTGGGAATGTTACGATTCTGTCTTTACCTTTAAGTGTAGATTCAGTACAGATCATTATCACGCAAAAGACTAATATTTCTCAGGTTGTCACTCATTACCATTGTAAACACTCATCCTAGACATACATGTGATAATTACAGATGTGAATGTGGAGTATGTAGAACCATGCGATGTGTCTTAAATATAAGGTGTAGAAGGTATCTGTCAACATCAGGGTATTTACCTGGCAGATAGGAGGGAAATAATAGCAGTGCAGATCCAAACTACTGTCCCCACAACCATGTCTAATACGCACCATCAACACTGCTTTGGAGTATCCTGCTCATTTTATTTGGACAAAACAAAATTGCCTAGTGACAGATTTAGCTGTCTGTACAGTCAGGGCCCAGTTTTCAGAACACCAATTATTTTATGAGGCACCAGCTCATCAATCAAATGTCCCTTTTCATGCTGAGTGACACAAATGAATTCTGTTTCCTTCCCTGGTACATAAAACACAAAAGATGGACCCCGTCCCCCATGTCAGTTGTCGGCCCAGTATTCACAGTCCTCCACTGAGTAGGGAAGGTTGTATTGGGATGGTAGTGGTAATTAGAGGGCTGCGTCCCAAATGACACCCTATTCCCTTTAGAGTGCACTATTGGGAGGCAGCCATAGATTTCCTGGGTAGCTGGTGGAGTGGCTGTGACTGAGTTTGCTCCATTTATGTCACACTCTTTGATGGCAGGCTGATTTCACAGCGGTAGTACTTGACTGTGTGCCGCACTGTGTGCAGCATAGATGACACTGAGTGTTGGAAAACGACATCCGAGCTTCACTGAAATCTGACTGTTAATGCAAATAATATTATATTTATATGACTGTTTACTGTATATTGTAGATTTGTACCCTACTTTGCATGATTCATGATGAGTCTTGTCTAAAGTCAAGGGTACAGAGAGAATACAGGGAGGATAAATAGATTTTTGCAATGCTAATAAGTAAATCAATTTAGCCCACTGTAGAGTTATAGATTAAAACAATCTAAATTGGATATTTGTAAGTACATACTATTTATTGATGTAAAATGTTGTGCTTTACATAAAAGGAAACTGTGGCATTGAACTTCATGAAAAGAAAATGTATGCAAAGCAAATGTGTTTCAAGAGGCGATGCCTTCTCGCTAAATGGGAAATAAATTCATAGGCAATAGATCCCTCTTTATTAAATTATTTATTAACAAGTAACCATGAAAAATAAATAAGCCTAGGTTTACAGCTCTATGAGATGTGATTTCTCAATGCATTCTTGTCCTTGGCCCTAAACGCTACAGCTGAGAATGCTGTTCTTCTGCAACCAGCCTATGCATAGCAATTTGTTACATAACATCATTTTCCTTGAGAGATAGAAACATTTTACAGTTTAAGCACACAATGTTGCATGTTAACAATAGCCGAATGTCAAAGGAAGTTTACAAAGCACTGTCCAGTCTGGGGTAGGTGAATGCGCTGTTTGGTTCAAACACATCAGAGGATTCAAGCAACACAGTTCATAGACATTCCAACCCATCTATTGTGACTGCAACTTCACTCTATTGTGTCAGAGAGTACTTTACTTGTTTTGTGGTGTGTATTTGTTTAAACATGGGGAAATGCCATCTTTTAGGTGACTCAAATTTAGTTTTAAAAGGAATAATGAATATTTTCATTGCCAAACTGACCGTGTTATTGTGTTGTTAGACCCTGTCTGACCGTCTATTCCCTCTGTGTTCCAGGTGGCACCTCTCGGTGGTCTTCCCCGCCCTGCGACTGCTGCTGCAAGCACCACAAGGGAGAGGGAGAGAGCGGCACCTCCTTCAACGAGCTCTCCACCTCAAGCTCCGAGAGCCAGTCAGAGGCCAGCTCACCCCACGCCACCGTTATCTGTGGGCCGGTGAGCCAGCAGTCCCATGTCCAGACCCTGGACCGGCCGCTGAAGAAGGGCCCGGTGCAGATGCTGCAGCAGTCAGAGCAGCGCAGGAAGAGTGATCTCCTCCGAACACTCACTGCCAGCTCCCGAGATACCAGCACCTGCAAGAAGAGGCCGGCCAAGGAGAAGATGACCATTGAGGAGGAGCTGGAGAAGTGCATCCAGGACTTCCGCAAGATCAAGATCCCCGAGCGCTTCCCGGAGAGGAAGTACATGTGGCAGGCAGATCTACTGAGGAAGTACCGTCTCTGAGAAGGATCCAGTTAAAACACTTAGGATTCACAGAGACAGCAAAAAAACACAAGCATAAAACCATGACTGTTTAGCTAACTGTATGTATGTATATATGTATTGGCACCCTTCCAATTTACTTGAATAATTCCCTATTTCTCCACACCTTGTTATTGGGTTTTCAACATTGCAGAACTTAAGTTAATTAACTTACAATTTAAATGTACATTTATTGGCACCCTTGAGCTACTACTTCGTTGCACACCCTTTGGCCGAGATAGCTGCCAACAAATGCTTCTTGTAGCCATCAATGGGCTTGCTGCACCTTTCTACTTCAACATTTTTGGACACTGGGTTGAACTTTGTACTCCATCTGCTGATTTCACAATGTCTTGCACACATTCAAGGTCCCCAGAGGCAGCAAAGTAACCCACGGCATTATCGAACCTGCCCCATGGTTGATCGTAAGGAGGGTGTTCTTTTCTTTAAATGCTTCATTTAGTCATTGGTAAACATAGGAAGACCCCACTGCTGAAGGAGACACAAAAAAGCCTCTTGAACTTCTCAAAATAACTACCGAAACAAGCCTAAATCCTGGGGAAAATGTTCTGTGGACCAATGAAACCAAATTTGAGCTTTAGCAAAACAGATGAGCGCTGTGTTTACTGATGACAAAATGAAAAATTCAATGAAAGACCCTCCCCTACAATCAAATATGGGGGAAGTTTGATAATGCTGTGGGGTTCCTTTCCTGCCTCTAATACTGGAGTCCTTGTTTTGCGCAAGGCATCAATAAATCTTCAGATGATCAGGGGATTTGGAGTCCAATGTTCAACCCAGTGTCCAAACTGGGTCCCCATTGAAGGTTGTGGATCTTCCTGCAGGACAATGACCCCAAACACACATCAAAAATCACCCAGGAATGGCTCAAGAAGAGATTCTGGACTGTTCTGGAGTAGCCAGCGAAGAGTCCAAATCTAAGTCACATTGAAAACCTATGGTGAGATCTGAAAACAGCAATTGGTGGAGGCCACCCCTCAAAAATGGAAGAACTACAGCAGTTTGCTTCTGAAAAGTGGGCCAAATTGCCAGGAGAAAGTTGCAGCAAGCTCAATGACGGTACAGGAAGTGTTTGTCTGCAGCTTTTTTGATCACTAGCTCCAGGGTGCCAGTCATTTTGTCCATGCCATTTGTCTTTATTTTCTCAATTAAAATTGTAAACATAAGTTTACAAAAAAAAAATTGGTTCTGTTTGTGTTGAAAATCCAACAACTTATTTTAGAATTATTTAAGAAAGGTCCACGGGTGCCAATATATTTGGCCGCAACTGTATGTATGTATGTATGTATGTATGTATGTATGTATGTATGTATGTATGTATGTATGTATGTATGTATGTATGTATGTATGTATGTATGTATGTATGTATGTATGTATGTATGTATGTATGTATGTATGTATGTATGTATTGATGCTCATCACCACTGCCTCAGTGTCTACTGTATGTCTTATGCTTTAGGTTCTGGATGACTGATCTCAATGGAATAATGGCAATGGACAAAAGACATCTCTTTCTTCACCAACTGCTTCCTGTACACTCAAAGGGTATATCTGACTGCACAGTTTTATCCACAATCTTTTGAAAGCACTAAAGAGCACAATTGGTGTGTGAGAGATTGTTCTACACACACTGCTGATTTTTGCATGCAGATTGCACAGAAATCGAAGATACGTATGTATCAGAATGATAAATGATTCATGCTGTCCCGATAATGCACTTTCTAAAAATACCTGCTGCCAGAGCGGAGGGGATGAATAGCTTCTTTGATTTCAACACTTTCAGGAACGCAGGCAACTCCAGAGGAAGTATGGGCTTTTTTTCAGTTGGGGAATTTGAAAAACACCGAAAGATACTGTATATCAAAACAGCTTTCAGATGGAAATGGGAAGGGATACAGATGAAGGTGTTCCTTAAGGGGTGATGAAGGATGGGTTTGTTTTAATGAGATTGAAGTCAAACACAAAGAAACACCAATGACTGAAAAGAGGGAGTAGTCCTGTGCAAGTGCTTTCCCCAAAAGGTTAACTACAGTTACAGCAGGTGTTCACACACACACACACACACACACACACACACACACACACACAGAGATAGATCAGGGGCTTATTTCAACAATGAATGTGTGACATGAGTGCACAGGAGAACAGACAGGATAGCATTGCTGAACATCCCATGACAGATTGATGTTTTCTATCGTAGTTGTTGCCGTTGTGGTCAATAGATAATGATTATTAGGTGCTGGGGTACATGGATGAGGGTAATAGACATGGTTGATGACATCCCTGCAGATATTGATGAGACTTGTAGGTTATTGATGAATATACGCTGCTCGTTTTCACTGAATACCACATCTAAATATTGTTTGTTCTCTGTATCCTTACATGCCTTGGTGAGGATCAAAGTACATGGGACGGGTTGTTATCGAGTTCATTATGTAACAAAGCAGTAAGCACAGACATGCGCTTATAATTTCCAGAATAATGTAATTATTTTGGGAATATTACATTTAAGATTATGACTGATGACACAGGATGACAGTGAGTCCAAGTCCTCCTGTTACATAACTAACACACTTGGCAAATCTTATTTTCTGATCATGAGATGTACATTTGCGGTAGGGTAGCCTTGTGGTTAGAGCGTTGGGCTAGTTACCGAAAGGTTTCAAGTTTGAATCCCCGAGCTGACAAGGTACAAATCTGCCGTTCTGCCCCTGAACAAGGCAGTTAATCCACTGTTACTAGGCCATCATTAAAAATAAGAATTTGTTCTTAACTGACTTGCCTAGTTAAATAAAGGTTAAAAATATATATATATATATGGACTGCAATGTATATTTAATTGCAAATGCAGTACACTTCAATTCCATACAACTAGCTGCTAAAACGTTCAATGCTAACTGAAAAATAGATCTATGGTCTCGCTTGCAACGAACCAGCAGAACTTAAAGGATAGGCAGCATTAATGTAAACACATGTAACATATGGATTTGCATTAATATGCACATCAATAGCTCACATTTCAATCTTTCGAGGTATAATATAAAACCGATCAGAATTCTGAAGCCTGCCAATGCCATGTTGGAAAATGTTTTCCAGGGTGTGATGTAATACGGTGGACCCGGCAAGACAGCCTAGTTCCTATAACTCCAACAGAAATAACTTAAAATGTCAAACTTAAAATGAAACCAAATCGTTTGCACTCATGACTACTGGTTTCAATTACATTTTCACCAAACTTACAAGCAAATACTTTATGAATTTATTGATACAAATCAACTTGCTAGTTTGCTAGCCAGCTAGCCAGCTAATGTTAGCCCTACCAGCCTGCTAACATTACGTTAGCACTGAATGAGTCAGTCAGTTGCTATCAACACCCAGTTTACAGCTCCATTAAAGTAAACCAAAGTTTTGGAAATACATAATGCCATCTAACAAAATATCAAAGATTGTTAGGTATATGCAGTTATCTTATCCAGCAAGATATACAGCCAGCTAACATTAGCTATTTAGCCAATTATGTTAGCTATTAACCTAGCTAACCAGCACAGTTATGGTCAGTAAGCTAGAGCTCAACTACCGGAGACCAGTTAGAACACAACTAACACAACACAACTAAAACCGCAGATCAAAAGAGCAGAGACTTACTGATTGATGGCTGGGGCCCATCCGATGGTAAGAGACAGTAAAAATCCAATAACTATAGCAAGGGAAATAAAAAATAGATTGATTCCAGATGTCAGAGCACTAGGACAAGGTGAAAAAAGTTACAAAACTCCAGTTGCCTACTTCACAGAGAACATGCCGAAAAAGAAATGAAAATAGATGAGGTACTATAGTTATACAATTAGAGAAAGCAGGTATAATTTTACATTTTCTGGTTTTGAGCCCACGGCAAGAAGGCACCAGAGCCTGCAGTGCAAACAGGTTCCCTCTAGATAACACAGCCACAAAGTCAGTGAAGCCATGAGGTGTGGCTAACATTAGCCAGCATAAGCTAGCTAATGAACTAGCATAAAAACTCGGCAAGACAGAGTAAATTCTCCATATGACGTTGAGAAATAGTGCATTGTGGGTAGTTTAGAAGATATCCGGAAATAAGTTAATAAATACGTTATAACCCAAACACATAACTATGTTTGCATTTATAGGTAACCAGATCGTGACTACAAGTAAGTATTTGATCACACTGTGTTTTTACATTGGTGAATAATGCTTCCTACCCTTTAACGCACTCCTGCAGATTACCACTGGATTTCTTAAAACGCTACTAACGGGAGATGACATGCACCTGCGGGCTAAACTAAGCTTGATTGCAATGAAAAAAAAGGACAAACCAGAAGTTAAGTTGATCTCTCGTTGCTCGTCTCTCGTTGATTCTGTTCTTGCAAATGATTAGGAGCATCGGAAACCGTAATAGGCTGACCACACCGCTCGCGTCCCGTCAACGAGCGTCTGCGTTGCCAAGGGATAAAATTGAACTCCTTTATATTTCTGACGCAGATCGCCCTGCAAGTCCTGCCTCTCCCATCTCCTCATTGGTTTATAGAAGCAGATACCCACGTGCCATCTCCTCATTGGTTATACCCACGCGGGTGATTGAAAGACGAACTGTGTTGCCGGTTGGTGTAGTAATACTATGAAAGTTTAGATGCCAATCACCATATAAGTTCAAAGATGAAAAAGCCTGGAAGGAGGAGAGATGACTAGAAACGATTCGGTTGACCGTTTTATGTGTGGATTAATTGTCGGAGTAGAGGACCTTGTGCATTTCAGGTAAAATAACAACTCAATGTTTGTATCCCAGGACAATTTAGCTAGCAACAGCAAGCTAGCTAAATACGACAAATTCGCCAGCAAGTGCAAGCTTGCATGCTTTTTACCTGTTCCCAAATTAATGTAATTGGTTCAGAGTTTGTTTTGATATTTTGAAATTCGTGTCATGATTGCGTTTGGTGTAGGGGGACAAAATAAATGTATGCACTGTTGCGCACGATGGTGCACACGCGCAGCCGGTTTTGGGTTCCATGTAAGGCTGATGAATGTAAAAATACTTATTTGAGTATAAGAATATAGAAGTAGTAGGCCTATATTTCATTCAAACAAATGGCAAAATAGTGTAATATATACCATTTGAAATATCTTTATAGACGACATTTTCATTTGAAAAATAAACATTGATTATATAACTCAATCACGATTTACTTAAATACTTTTCAGGGATATTTTTTCCCCGATTTTGAAATTACCATATCAGACTATTTTATTTTAAAGATGGCCGTTTTTAACAGATTACATCAGTTGGAAACAAATAAAATAATAAGAGTAGGCTATACCATCAACATTATTTTTCCATTCATACAGCATGTCGAGTACATTTCCACAGTAGATTTGCCGTGGTAAACAAGGAAATACTTTATTTCAGTTTTATGAAATGATTGTCAAATAGATATATCGGCCTTAGTCTGCTCATAAAATAGAACTAAATTTTTCCGAAGATAATACCAACCAGAGGGCGAAAATGTTGACTAAAAGATAACATTGACATCAACGTTAGGGAACAGTAAATCGCTGGCCAATGTCGGTTGCAATTGAGATCAGCTGTGCGGATGACTTTAGCACATGTTTTAACGAGAGATCAGCTGGCGATAATCTGGCACTTTTTGATGGTTGCAATAGGCACATGATGTGCATCAGCAAGCTATACAAGATGATGTTGAGCTAACGAGCACTTCCTGTATATCAGATGTAGTACACTCATTTCAGCACCCTTATTGAATGACAACTCTATTAGATATTCTTCCACTCTAGCCCTGGCTTCAAAGGTCAAAGCTCTGGTGATGATGCTCTTGTTTCTTAAACCTGAAAAAATATATATATATATTTAAACAGCATGTCAACAGTTGAGCATACATTAATGTCCACTAGTTATAATGTCCACACTTTATACTTGACTTTGTCTGTTTGTATAAAACACTATGATGTGAAAGGAATTGGATCTATCAAATCAAATTTGATTGGTCACATAGACATATTTAGCAGATGTTATTGCGGGTGTAGAGAAGTGCTTGTGTTCCTAGCTCCAACAGTGCAGTAGGATCTAACAATTCCCAACAGTACACATGTCATATGTCAGTTGAGCCGAGGTGAGGACGGAGTCAAGCGCAGGACACAGAACTGAGTAAAATAACGTACTTTACTCTGAAAAATAAATCTGACAAAATAATCCACGCAGGGACAACAAACCCTAACACAAACAGGAATATTCACGCACAAAACATAATGGGAACCAGAGGGTTAAATAGGGAAATAATAATAACTTAATGGGAACCAGGTGTGTACACTCAAGACATAACAAATTGAAAAAAGAAACATGGATCGGTGGCAGCTAGAAAGCCGGTGACGATGACCGCCGAACGACGCCCAAACAAGGAGAGGCACCAACTTCGGCGGAAGTCGTGACAACACACATCTCTAAAAGTAAAAGAATGGAATTAAGAAACAAATCAATATTAGGATGTTATGGATATCCTGACAAATGTTCAATACATCTGCTCATAGAACGTTCAATGACATAGGTCTTGGATACAATCACATTTTCAAAGCACAATTGTAAAGAAAATAATACCCATGTATACGACTATTTATTAAGATAGTTTTAGTTGCCCCTGCACTGCCCATTGTATGTATGTTCCAGAATCACTATGTAGGGATCGATAAATTATAATGAAATACCCAGCACAAATCTAAAATATAGTTGTTGATTTGCTATACAAGAGATTGTTGTTTTCTTAAATAATGCCCATGTACAAGCCATGCATTTGGACTACTATTAAGTTAATCAGTGGTACTGTTTAGTGCAATATACAAATAGACGATTGGCAGTTGAAACTCTCACAAAATGGTTGTCCCAATTTATTTATTCAGTCATTCATAAATGATTTATTTTACCTACATACTATATTTCATAATATTTATTTTTCATTCCAAAGTATTTTATCTTGTCAATTACATCTGTATAAAAGGATAGCTACATATAACTTATCATACAAAGATATTAAATTCTAAGTAACCCAAAAATGTATTATATTTTATGCAGTTGTGCATTTATTGTCAAGAATCTTGCCCTGGAGGCAGCTCTGCAGAGTGGTCACTAGCTGACATGGCCACAAAGTCATGAAATCTGATTTTGAACCTAATCATAACCCTAAATTGAGCCACACTGCTAACTGTAATGCCTAATCCTAACCTTAAATTAAGACCAAAAGCTCATGTTTGTTTTCATGAATTTTTATGATATAGCCAATTTTGACTTTGCAGCAGGCCCTTATTGCGGAAACCATTCAGTTCTGCCTCCAGGGCAAGATTCATGACAACAAACGTCAACCTGCATATTGCATATGTAAATAATGACATCCATCAACAAGGTGTAAATGCATTCTCATCCCTGTGAGAACTTGATTGATAGTCTAAGTAGTATAGTAGACTGATGTTAATGTCGTTATTTTCATTATACCTATAGAATCATAGTGGGAGGTGTCTCAAATTGGCCTGTGCATAGCTAAATATAACCGATGATGCAGTGAACAAAAACCTCACAGTAAAGCTGTGAACAAAGCCAGCATGTATGAAACATGAACACACATGATTGGCTCACATCAGTAGCCTTGTTAAAGGAAAGCCTGCAGTGTGGTTTTGTATTACATCCACAACAGCAGAGCCTATAAAGAGGATTACTCAGCATGTTAAACACTGAACAAAGATGGTTGTATGATGGAAATGCAATAGCAAATACTGCCCGTTTTTCAGATGTGTAAATATGGAATCATTTTCATTGTGTGTTCATAGTACTGAATACTGTACATATTGGTTACAACTGGAGTCACTGAACTGATAGTGTGGATCTGAGTGCAGTTTTTGTTCATTTTCTTTAAACACCATTATCCATGATCTCATATGGTTTACTATCACCTTACTAACACCCAGTACAAAAAAAGTCAGTCTTAAGTAAATACTTGTTTACAAGTTCTGAAAAAGAGCATAGTAGAATACAAGACACACGGTGGCCTTCAAATGTAGATTGGAGCTTTTTTGCACAATGTTGGGTGAATTATATTGTACATAACAAGAAGATATTTGTAAAAGATAAAGCTGTACATATTCACCAAACGCACAGACACTATATAGCCACATGGATAAATCATAGATCATGCATCAGATATAATTTCATTTGAATATAGTTGAATAATTCATTAATGATACAGAGCCCTGTCAGTCCACCCCCCAAAATAAAAATAATATTCAGAACTTGACAACTGTATAACTTCTATGCTACAGTCTGATGAATCAATGTTGATATGAATGCAAATAAGTATGGATCTGTTTTACATTAAAAATATATGTATTCCGAGAAAGAGAAGGAGATTAAAGTGTGTGATTTACTATTTCAGTTAGAGCATTCTGTCTGACTCCTTTGTTTGCTAGATAGTTATACCCAGTTACAGAGCCCTTGTAAGTGAATGCAAGTCCTGTAATTTTGTTCTTATTACAAGTCCTTTTCAATGTGTGATCCATGAAGAAAACCACAATAGAAGGAAGCAGCCACGATAGACCAGGACATACAGTTAAAGTCTGAAGTTTACATACATTTAGGTTGGAGTCAATAAAACTTGTTTCTTGTTAACAAACTATAGTTTTGGCAAGTTGGTTAGGACATCTACTCTGTGCATGACACAAGTAGTTTTTCCAACAATTGTTTACAGACAGATTATTTCAAGTATAATTCACTGTATCACAATTCCAGTGTGTCAAAAGTTTACTTACACTAAGTTGACTGTGCTTTTAAACAGCTTGGAAAATTCCAGAAAATCAGTCATGGCTTTAGAAGACTCTGACAGGCTAATTGACATCATTTGAGTCAATTGGATGTGTACCTATGGTTATATTTCAAGGCCTACCTTCAAACTCAGTGCCTCTTTGCTTGACATCATGGGAAAATTAAAATAAATCAGCCAAGACCTCAGAAAAACAATTGTAGACTTCCACAAGTCTGGTTAATCCTTGTGAGCAATTTCCAAACGCCTGAAGGTACCATGTTCATCTGTACAAACAATAATACGCAAGTATAGACACCATGGGACCACACAGCCGTCATACCGCTCAGGAAGGAGACACATACTGTCTCCTAGAGATGAACGTACTATGGTGAGAAAAGTGCAAATCAATCCCAGAACAACAGCAAAGGACCTTGTGAAGATGCTGGAGGAAACAGGTACAAAATTATCTATATCCACAGTAAAACGAGTCCTATATCGACATAACCTGAATGGCAGCTCAGCAAGGAAGAAGCCACTGCTCCAAAACCACCATAAAAAAGCCAGACTACGGTTTGCAACTGTACATGGGGACAAAGATTTTTTGGAGAAATGTCCTCTGGTCTGATGAAACAAAAATATAACTGTTTGGCCATAATGACCACCGTTATGTTTGGAGGAAAAGGGGGGACGCTTGCAAGCCGAAGAACACCATCCCAACCATGAAGCACGGGGTGGCAGCATCATGTCTGTGGGGGTGCTTTGCTGCAGGAGGGACTGGTGCACTTCACAAAATAGATGGCATCATGAGGCAGGAAATATTATGTGGATATATTGAAGCAACATCTCAAGACATCAGACAGGAAGTTAAAGCTTAGTTGCAAATGGGTCAATGGGCAATGACCCTAAGCATACTTCCAAAGTTGTGGTAAAATGGCTTAAGGACAACAAAGTCAAAGTATTGGAGTGGCCATCACAAAGCCATCAAATCAAATCCCGTGTTAAATGACCTCAATCCTATTGAGAAAGGAGGCCGACAAACCTGACTCAGTTACACCAGCTCTGTCAGGAGGAATGGGCCAAAATTCACCCTACTTATTGCGGAAGGCTACCCGAAACGTTTGACCCAAATGTAACAATTTAAAGACGATACTACCAAATACTAATCGAGTGTATGTAAACTTCTGACCCACTGGGAATGTGATGAAATAAATAAGAGCTGAAATAAATCACTCTCTGCTATTTTTCTGACATTTCACAATCTTAAAATAGAGTGGTGACCCTAACTGATCTAAAACAGGACATTCTTATTTGGATTAAATGTCAGGAATTGTAAAAACGGAGTTTAAATGTATTTGGCTAAGGTGTATGTAAACTTCCGACTTCAACTGTATAAACAAAGATTGTTGTTTTGTGTTGTTTTGATTAAAAAAAGGTCCAGAACGTGTGCATGTTGCTATATGAATTATTGCAGATAATTTAATCTCTTATTGTGAAAATGTCAAAACTGAAATAATTACCGAAAAAAGATTTGCAAAAAAAAGATAAGCACAAAAGTGTGGATTGTGTTGTGATAATTATCCATTGGTGTATGATTTTATTAATAAAACGTCATTTGTCACGTTCTGACCTGAGTTCCTTCGTTATGTCTTTGTTTTAGTTTGGTCAGGGTGTGAATTGGGGTGGGTAGTCTATGTTTTTTTTTAAAAATCTATGTTGTAGTTATGTGTTTGGCCTGGTATGGTTCTCAATCAGAGGCAGATGTCGTTCGTTGTCTCTGATTGAGAATCATACTTAGGTAACCTTTTCCCACCTGTGTTTTGTGGGTGATTATTTTCTGTTTTGTGTCTTCACCAGACAGGACTGTTTCGTTGTCGTTTTCATTCTTTCACTTTGTTGTTTTGTTATTCAGTGTTCAGTTGATTTATTAAATATTAACATGGACACATACCACGCTGCGCATTGGTCCGATCTTGACTACTCTTTGTCAGAGGAGGACGAATTACGTTACAGTCTTTGGATACAAGAAAAGGAATTTTGGAAATGTACAATTACATCGAATAAAAAAATGCATTCTGTACAATGACCTGTTGGTTGGATTTCTTCTTGAGTTGTGAGGAGATTTTTATCAAATATTCAGAATGAGAGAAACCAAATTGAAGACTTATCACGACATGATCCAGATGCAGATACGGGATGCAGATAGTTTGTTAAACTAGGCAAGTCAGTTAAGAACAAATTCTTATTTACAATGACAGCCTAGGAACAGTGGGTTAACTGCTTTGTTCAGGGGCAGACGGAATGACAGATTTTTACCTTGTCAGCTCGATCTAGCAACCTTTCGGTCTAACCACTAGGCTACCTGCCGCTCCTATAGTACAGTTCTCAAGATAATTTATTAATAACACAGGGCAGGCAAAGGACAGGTCGAGGACGTTCAGAAGTTCGTGATCAAATCAGAGTCAGGCAGGTGCAGGCAGGTGCAGGCTCGGGGTCAGGGCAGGCAGAATTATCAGAACCGGGAAAAACTAGGAAACAGAACTTGACAAACAGGAAGATGGGAAAGCACGCTGGTAAGACCTAACAACATATGTGGCAGGGTCTACAGGAAATCACTGGCTACAAAAAAAACAGCCACGTCACGGACACCGACATCTTGCTTCCAAACAAACTAAACACCTTCCTTGCCCACATTGAGGATAATACAGTGCCACCGTTGCAGCCCGCTAACAAGGCCTGCATCCCCCCCTCTTTCTCCGTGGCCGACGTGAGTAAGACATTTATACGTGTTAACCTTCGCAATGCTGCTGGCCCAGACAGCATCCCTAGCCGCATCCTCAGAGCATGCGCAGACCAGGTGGCTGGTGTGTTTACAGACATAATCAATTGCTCCCTATCCCAGTCTGCTGTCCCCACATGCTTCAAGATGGCCACCATTGTTCCTGTACCCAAGAAGGCAAAGTTAACTGAACTAAATGACTACCACCCCATAGCACTCACTTCTGTCATCATGAAGTGCTTTGAGAGACCAGTCAATGATCTTATCTCCACCTTACCTGCCACCCTAGACCCACTTCAGTTTGCATACCGCCACAACAGGTCCACAGACGGTGCAATTGCCATCTAACGGCACACTGCCCTATCCCATCTGGACAAGAAGAATACCTATTTAAGAATGCTGTTGACATCAGCATTTAACACCATAGTACCCTCCGAGCTCATCATTAAGCTGGAGGCCCTGGGTCTTAAGCCTGCCCTGCGCAATTGGGTCCTGGACTTTCTGAGTGCTCAGCCCCCTCATGTACTCTCTGTTCACCCATGACTGCGTGGCCATTCACGCCTCCAACTCAATCATCAAGTTTGCAGACGACACAGCAGTAGTGGGCTTGATTACCAACAATGACGAGACCGCTTACAGGGAAGAAGTGAGGGCACTTGGAGTATGGTAACAGGAAAACAACCACTCACTCAACGTCAACAAAACAAAGGAGATGATCGTGGACTTCAGGAAACAGCAGAGGGAGCACCCCCCTATTCGCATCGCCGGGACAGTAGTGGAGAAGGTGGAAAGTTTTAAGTCCCTCGGCATACAGACAAACTGAAATGGTCCACCCACACAGACAGCGTGGTGAAGAAGGTTTAACAGCGTCTCTTCAACCTCAGGAGGCTGAAGAAATTTAGCTTGTCACCTAAAACCCTGACAAACCTTTACAGATGCACAATGAGAGCATCCTGTTGGGCTGTATCACCGCCTGGTACTGCAACTGCACCACTCTCAACCGCAAGGCTCCCCAGAGGGTGGTGCGCTCTGCAAAACACATCACCGGGGGCAACTTACAGCGCACAATGTCACAGGAAGGCCAAGAAGATCATCAAGGACAACAACCACCCGACCCACTGCCTGTTCGCCCCACTACCATCCAGAAGTCGAGGTCAGTACAGGTGCATCAAAGCTGGGACCGAGAGACTGGAAAACAGCTTTTGTCTCAAGGCCATCAGACTGCTAAACAGTAATCACTAACTCAGAGAGGCTGCTGCCTACATAGAAACTCAAATCACTGGCCACTTTAATAAATGGATCACTAGTCACTTTAAACAATGCCACTTTAAAAATGTTAACATATCTTACATTACCATCTATTGCACCTTGTCTATCGCTCATCCATATATTTATATGTACATATTCTTATTCATCCCTTTAGATTTGTGTGTAATAGGTAGTTGTTGGAACTGTTAGATTAATTGTTCGATATTACTACACTGTCGGAACTAGAAGCACAAGCATTTCGCTCCTCTTGTATTAATATCTGCTGACCATGTGTATGTGACCAATAACATTTGATTTGACAAGACAAGATGAACTGGCAACAGACAAACAGAGAACAGGTATAAATACACAGGGGATAATGGGGTGGATGGGTGACAGCTGAAGGGGGTGGAGACAAGCACAAAGACAGGTGTAACAGATCAGGGTGTGACAGACTATGGAGTGGGTTTAGTATTCAGTGAAGTGTTGAAAGTTGGAGGGTTTTAAAAAAAAATAGGATTGCAGTAGTTTGGCATATGAGGGAATGGGTGCACACTGTGTTCCAAAATGGAACACCATGTTCCAAATTTCGGTTTGGTCAAAATATGTACAGTATTTTGCTCCTTTGTGCCACCCCATACAGCAGGGGTCGGCAACAGGTGATTGTGATTTCTTTTCATTTAGAAAATACAGTATGTTCCCACGTATTCCCACAATTAAAGGAAGACCTATGTGATTGTGTCTCCATGTAATCAAGGTATGACATGATTATGTTATTTTCAAATACGATCTCTTTTTGGGCTTACTCGTGGTCAATTTGCAGTGTACAAATTATTATGATTATTTTCCGGTCCCCCGACCAGCCGCTCTGACAAAAACCAAACCACAGCAAAATCCAGGTACCTACCATACAGTTAAAGTAAATGGGATTGATCTCAACCCAAGTCGATCACAAAAACTCAACATTACATTTCAGTGTGTAAAGAGAATATGATTTTGATAAAAGACAGGAGTTCTCAGGTGTGTGGGATGGTAGGTGAGCTTTAAATATTTTCATCTTGGGAAGAGGAGCTCTCCCTGTAACACTCCACATCACACCACAACCTCGCCAAAACACAATTAAAACAAGTCTTTTGTTTTCTGGCAGCATATGAACAGGAATCTGCTATTTTTGTGAGATGTTGATCCCCTCGATCTGCAGATAATTAACTGATTTCAAAAGCGAATAGCCGGCGAGCGACTGTGAAACGTCTTTTCATGTCCCTCTCAGCTGTTGTGTTGAACATAACAATTCTTCATTGCAGAGGAATGTGCTTTGTGTGTTGCTTGTGTCTTAAAGGGATGGGGCCCGGAGACCGTGGGACTGTCAGCACCATCTCCCAAACAAGGATGCAACATGATCTATTTTTCAGCAGAACAGAAGAAAGCAGTCATTCTTGTGCAGCAATCAGATGATCGGTTTTTGATCATCAATACTGTTGAATGGCTGTCACTGCCAACCATTCTCAACATACTACAACCTTTAGTATCCACTAAGATAACCAGGACAAATATTTAGAAAGTACTTTCCTCAGTGACACTGTGCCTCTGCCACTCCAGTCTTAAAAAGCCACACGTTCAGTAACTGTAGCATGCTTGGTATTGTGTAAAGATCCCCAAAAAACTAAATTAACAGTCAAGATTCTGAATGATTGGCATGTTTTAGAGCACAACGTCTGAATGGAACCAGGACTAGGCTACAGTCCTGTCTTAGTGCCTGCTGAATATGTGTCTCCTGTTTATTGTCTAGGAGGGTAGGGAAGCATATGTATGCTATCTGCACATGGCTGAGGAGAGAAGGGGTAAGCAAGAGAGACCTTTCTTTATTATTATACACAGACCGAGCAGAGGGGAACTTGATAAAGCTTTGCATTCTGGGCGAATAAATTATTCAGAGCATTGTAGTGTGTTCTCTGAAGTCTTGGTAGCCAATTTCTACTTACCAAGGCATCACACACAAAACCAGTTGTGGCATCTGCAAAAGCAGCGATTTTCACGTTCTTGAAATATATGGGTTTTGGAGCCTCAGGGTTATATAGTGTTATTCAGCTTTTCCGCATGTTCCATCCAGCCATCCTTTGTTCTCAATATAATGACAATGAAAAAGCAATATTTAGAAAAGCTTAGTAAATCAAAGCAAAAAAGCTACTGATTTGCATAAATTATGTGTGTACTTTATTTGCATAAAGTATGTGTGTACAGTTGTAGTGGAGTAACAAGTGTCTTGAGTCCTGTTTAGTGTCTGCTTGTTCGTCTGTGTCTGATTCTGTGTTTCTAGAGGAGGCAGTGGATTTGTCTAACGTGCCCGTTGAATACCTCGACCTGAAGGAGGTGTTCAGTAAGTCCCGTGCTGCTTCTCTTCCTCCGCATCGTCCCTATGACTGTGCAATAGAATTATTGCCAGGTGAGTCTCCGCCTAAAGGCAAGTTATATTCACTCTCTGTTCCTGAGAGGGAGGCTATGGAGAGATACATCTCTGATTCTCTGGCATCTGGATTCATTCGTCCTTCCTCTTCTCCAGCGGGGGCGGGGTTCTTCTTTGTGGGGAAGAAGGACGGATCTCTGCGTCCTTGCATTGATTACCGTGGGTTGAATAACATCACAGTGAAGAATACCTATCCCTTACCGTTGATGTCCTCAGCCTTTGAAAGGTTACAGGGAGCATCCGTGTTCACTAAGTTGGATTTACGTAATGCATATCATTTGGTTCGCATAAAGGGGGACGAATGGAAGACCGCGTTTAACACCCCCAGAGGGCACTTCAATATTTGGTCATGCCTTTTGGGCTATCCAACTCCCCAGCGGTTTTCCAGGCACTCGTCAATGACGTGCTGAGAGATATGATTGATCAGTTCATATATGTTTACCTGGATGACATACTGATTTTTTCTTCTTCTCTCCAGGAACACGTTCAGCACGTCAGACGAGTGCTTCAGAGGTTGTTGGAGAATGGACTTTTTGTCAAGGCGGAGAAATGCATTTTTCATGCACAATCCGTTCCATTCCTAGGTTACATCGTCTCGACTGAAGGTATTCGCATGGATCCTGACAAGGTTAAGGCTGTGGTGGATTGGCCAAGCCCAGATTCCCGTAAGGCCCTACAGAGGTTTCTGGGATTCGCCAATTTCTACCGGCGTTTCGTTCGCAACTTTAGCCAGATAGTCGCTCCTCTTACCGCCTTAACCTCTCCCAGAGTGACGTTCAGGTGGTCCGATACAGCCGAGGCTGTATTCGCCAAACTCAAGAGCCGCTTTGTTTCGGCTCCCATCCTCATAGCTCCCGATCCCTCGCGTCAGTTCGTGGTGGAGGTGGACGCTTCAGAGGTGGGGGTAGGTGCGGTACTTTCCCAACGTTCCTCTTCTGACGACAAGATGCACCCTTGCGCGTTCCTTTCCCATCGGTTATCACCTGCGGAACGCAACTACGACATTGGCAACAGAGAGTTATTGGCAGTGAAGTTAGCACTGGAGGAGTGATGCCATTGGTTAGAGGGTTCGGGGGTACCTTTTATAGTTTGGACCGATCACAAAAATTTGGAATATATCAGAACCGCCAAGCGACTCAACTCCAGGCAGGCGCGGTGGGCACTCTTTTCGGACGTTTTGACTTCTCTCTCTCTCGTATCGCCCGGGTTCCAAGAATGTCAAACCCGATTCCCTTTCTCGCATTTTTGACCATTCCGAACGCCCATCCACTCCCGAGTGCATCCTACCCGGGACCCTAGTGGTCTCCACACTCACATGGGAGGTTGAATCGAGGGTCAAAACGGCCTTAGAAGGGGTAATGCCTCCGCCCGGTTGCCCGCCTAATCGGTTGTTTGTGCCGGAGGGGTGTCGGTCCGATGTTATTCGGTGGGGGCATTGCTCCAACGTAGCGTGTCATCCAGGAGTCAGCCGCACTAGCTTTTTGGTTAAGCAACGCTTTTGGTGGCCACTGATGGCTCGTGACATTCACAGTTTTGTCTTGGCTTGCTCGGTTTGTGCCACTAGGAAGACTTCTAATCGACCCCCAGATGGGTTACTCCAACCGCTGTCGGTCCCTTCGAGACCCTGGTCCCACATCGCGCTAGATTTTGTTACCGCCCTCCCGCCCTCCCAGGGCAAGACGGTTGTTTTGACCGTGGTGGACCGGTTCTCGAAGGCGGCTCATTTTATTCCCTTGCCTAAATTATCTGCCAAGGAGACGGCGGTAACTGTCGTGGATCACGTCTTTCGCTTACATGGCCTGCCGATGGACGTAGTTTCTGACAGGGGGCCCCAATTTGTGTCCAAGTTTTGGCAAGAGTTTTGTAGGTTACTGGGAGCGAGTGTCAGCCTGTCTTCAGGGTTTCATCCCCAGAGCAACGGTCAAACGGAGAGGGCCAACCAAGATTTGGAGAGAGTGTTGCAATGTTTGGTTTCTAAGAATCCCTCTTCCTGGAGTCAACAACTCTCTATGGTTGAGTACGCTCACAATTCGTTGCCAGTGGCAGCCACGGGTCTCTCTCCGTTTGAGTGTAGTTTAGGTTACCAGCCACCTATCTTTCCCAGTACGGAGTCTGAGGTCACTGTTCCCTCCGCTCACGCTTTCATCCAGAGGTGCCATCACGCATGGAGCAGAGCCCGTGAGACTCTTCTCCGGGTGGGGGCGCGCACCAAGGCTAAGGCCGATCGCCACCGGTCGAAGCCTCCGGTATACGTCGTTGGCCAAAGAGTGTGGCTTTCTACTAAGAACATTCCACTCCGATCCGTTTCGAACAAGCTTGCCCCCAAATTTATCGGCCCGTTCAAAGTCACCAGGATCATTAGTCCGGTGGCGGTCCGGCTCAAGCTTCCTCCGGCGTATAGGAGAATTCATCCTACCTTTCATGTGTCTAAAATAAAACCTGTGTTTCAGGCACGCATTAACCCGCGGTCCCGGTTCCCCGCCGCCACGACTTGTTGATGGGGAACCCACATTTTCTGTCAATCGTATTTTGGACTCTAGAAGGAGGGGACGCGGATTCCAGTACCTGGTGGACTGGGAGGGTTACGGCCCGGAGGAGAGAAGTTGGGTACCTGCTAGGGACATTCTGGATCACTCCCTTATCGATGATTTCAATCGACAGGTAAATTCGCCTGGGAACGCCAAGAGGCGTTCCTAGGGGGGTATTGTCACGGTTCATGAATCCACTGCTTCCTTCTCTCTTTCTCTTTCTCTCTCTCTCTCTCTCTCTCTCTCTCTCTCTCTCTCTCTCTCGTGTTTGTGTGGGCGTGGTTCCCAATCTCGGCCTGATTGTCTGCGCCAGCTGGAATCACTTATCTTCCCTTTATATGTTCTGTAACCAGTGTTTCTTGTTGTCAGATTGTTGTTACTTCCCTGAGGTTGTGTCGTGTGTCCGTGCTCATCTCTCGCTGCCCTTGTGTGGATTATCTGCTGTGCTCCTTCCTACCCATCCGGACACACTCCCCTGGATTTCTCAGCACGCTATCATAGGAAGATGCGCCCTAGTCCCTGGGTCGGATTCCGTCTGAGTACAGTCTGTCTGTCCTGTTGCTGCTGTAAACTGTATTCATTAAACCATCGTTGCTTGCATCTTGCATCCGCCTCTGTATTGTCACAAATATCTTCCACAGGTTCCCACAATTCTGTCTAAACCACCCAAATAGCAGAGGAAATGTAGACATAGTGTGTCTCTCCAGAGCCATTTGGCAATGGAATAGCAATTGATTCATGCCTGGAGCATCCTGTTAGTCCAAGGAAGAAAAGCTGAATGGATTTCTGGGAGAAGTCCTATAAAGAATAACAAGTGACAATATTAGTGAATCATGGTTGAATATTTACAGTGTTAAATAACCCCCCCTAGGTGTGAACAAATTTTCCATAAGAAAGCGATAAGAACATAGAACTGATGCCATGCACGGCTGCTGTGTAAACGCATGAGAAATGTGCCTGTTGCTTAATGTGTTTGTGCTTTATGTACATTCTGACCAGTCCATCTAAGTGGGGTTGTTAGGGTGTGATATGTTTGGGCAACACTTTATTTGTATAGTCCATCTGTAGATGCTCTACAGGCTATCAGTAACATTTCAACTATCTATCTATCTATCTATCTATCTATCTATCTATCTATCTATCTATCTATCAACCCTAACTTTAACCCTTAACCTAACCTAACCTAACTCCAACCTCAACCTTTACCCTAATTCTTATTCTAAAATTTACCCTAACCGTAACCTCAGAATCTACAGATGGACTATCCAAATACTGTGTGACCAATGTTCGTATAACGTTCCAGCTGGTTAATAGTGGATTCTCATTAACATGTGTCGTGACATTGTATTAGTTAATGTGACGACTGTTGCTCATCGAATGATTACAAGTTTCGACAAAGGAATTTGTCTGTGGCCTGAGATTTCCCAGGGGCGTGAGGGGTCATAAAACCCCCACATCTTCAGACCCCTAGATCTCTCCTCCTCTGTTGGGGTTGAGAGATAATCTGTAGGATTGCGGTCTCCTGTAACCTGACCTGATCAGGACAGTCATGACACATGACACCCGAGGAAGTGGATATGCAAAGGATTTCTGTCGTTATTTAGTGTTCAAAATGTATGTGCCATGCAATGAGAGCACACTTAGAATACATTTTAGATTTTTAAGAAAAGAAATGTGAGGAGAAAAAAACAGGCAGTTACATAGTAGCTGGTACCCGCACTTAATGAAACCATTGGAGTATCAGAATAAAAAGTGAAGAAGATAATCTAAAAGTTGAGTAGTGAGTTATGGATGTAAGAAACAGAGAAAAGAGTAAAGCCCATGCACAAAAACAACCCTTGGGGCCATCAAACCTCATAGAACATCCTTAACGGTCCACAGCATAGTAGACATATATACCTGGCGTGCCCTTAGGAGTAGAGAATAGAAGGATGGAAAAAGGACCGTCTTTAAATGCACTACTCTGGGGAAGGAGGAAGAATAGACTGAGCAATTTGTCTCCATGTGGGCATGACAATAAAGAGAGCCAGCATTGCAGCCTATAGCACTGATTACAGAGAGGAGCGTGGAAGCCCTTACAGAGCGCCACAGCTCAGAGCAGAGGTGTCCGCCAGGTGAGAGAGGTTAGAGCAGGAAAGATTAAATGAACATCCATTCTTCAAGCTGCAGACCAGGGTCACTGGCCAAGGGCACTCTCTTATTAGGAAAAGACATAATTTACTTTTCAACGGTCTACCTCGTTATCTAACCAAATCATAGAGGGTCTAGTTCCATGGTTGGCACAAAAATTGACCTACCCGAATGGTTAAAAGATGCATGTCTAGCAATCTGTTATAGTCTGAGAAAATATGCCTGTAATCTAAAACTCATTTTATGGTCCAAGCGTTTATTTTGTTCAATAAATAATTGCTTTTTTTTATTCACTGTATTAGTTTGTCACAGGGGATATGTTAACAGAGGCAGCCCAATTCTGATGTGAAACGATCTGATTGGTCAAAACACTAATTAATTTTTTTTAAACGCTCAGAATTGAGGTGCCTGTGTAAACGCAGACAAGCTGTTGCACATATATCATTGCCCCGTAATAAAAGACCTTGAATCGATTCCAACCTCTTTAAATGGTGTGGGATTTATCTGTGTTTATTCAGATGTAAGGGCTTCCACCTAGACAAGGAAATTTAAGAGACAGTTTGGAACCGAAACTGATAATGTGAAGCAACGAGATCCATCTTTTGGTCTTTGAAAACAAATCACATATGAGAATAGAAAAAGAGGCCATCTTCCTTTACGGAAGTATTATTTTTTATCACAATAAATAAAAGAATGATTCCATAAAGGTAAGATGGCCTCTTCTTTTTACATTCTCATATGTGATTTGTTTTCAAAGACCAAAAGATGGATCTCATTGCTTCACATGATCAAAACTCCCACACTGCTACAGTCTCTATAAATAGCTCAATTGAACCTCTCCACAAATTCAAGAATCTCTTTTAAAGCTTCATCCAGGAATTGAATTATGGTTTGGATAGCATAATACATTTGTGGAGTTTCTCCCATTATTCTCTGTAGATCCTCTCAAGCTCTGTCAGGTTCGATGGGGAGCATCACTGCAAAGCTATTTTCAGGTCTCAAGGACAATCAGAGACTTGTCCCGAAGTCACTCCTGCATTGTCTTGGCTGTGTGCTTAGGGTTGTTGTCCTTTTGGAAGGTGAACCTTTGCCCCAGTCTGAGGTCCTGAGCACTCTGGAGCAGGTTTTCATCAAGGTTCTCTCTGTACTTTGCTCCGTTCATCTTTCCCTTGATCCTGACTAGTCTCCCAGTCCCTGACGCGGAAAACATCCCCACAGAATGATGCTGCCACCACCATGCTTCACCGTAGGGATGGTGCCAGGTTTTCTCCAAATGTGACACTTGGCATTCTAGCCAAAGAGTTCAATCGTGATTTCATCAGACCAGAGAATATTTTTTTCTCATGGCCTGAAGTCTTCTTCTTTTGGCAAACTCCAAGCCGGTTGTCATGTTGCTTTTCCTGAGGAGTCTGGTCACTCTACCATAAAGGCCTGATTAGTTGAGTGCTGCAGTGCTGCAGAGATGGTTGTTCTTCTGGAAGGTTCTCCCATCTCCACTGAGGAACTCTAGAGCTCTGTCAGAGTGACCATCGGGTTCTTGGGCCCTTCTCCCCGATTGCTCAGTTTTGCCGGGCAGCCAGCTCTAGGAAGTCTTGGTGGTTCCAAACTTCTTCCATTGAAGAATGATGGAGTCCACTGTATTCTTGGGGACCTTCAATGCTGCATAAATATTTTGGTATCCTTCCCCAGATTTGTTTCTTGACACAATCCTGTCTCGGAGCTCTACGGACAATTCAACCTCATGTCTTGGTTTTTGCTCTGACATGCACTGTCAACTGTGAGACCTTATATAGACAGGTGTGTGCTTTTCCAAATCATGTCCAATCAATTTAATTTACCACAGGTGAACTTCAATCAAGTTGTAGAAACATCTCAAGGATGATCAATGGAAACCAGATACAAGGGGTCTGAATACTTATTTAAATAAGGAATTTCAGTTTAAAGTTGTAATACATTTGCAAACCAATTCTAAAACCAGTTATACCTTTGTCATTATTTGGTATTGTGTGTAGATTGCTTGGGAACATTTTGTATTTCATCATTTTTAGAATAAGGCTGTGATGTAACAAAATGTGGAAAAAGTCATGGGGTCTGAATACTTTCCGAAGGGGTATGTACATTGTGTATGTTTATTCATACAGTATACCCCAAATCTAGAGGTTGTGAGTTCTAACCCCAGGTGAGATCATATTTAAAAGTCTGTACTAATTGATCATGTCAAATGTAATCATATTGTCATTGATTAAAGCTTTTTACAGTATTTTAGCTGAACAGAGTACCACTTACCTTAAAACCCTGATATCATTATGTTACTTTACTTATAATGGTTTTGGACAACTGGGACAATCAGGGGAGCTTCAGGGGACCATGACACAACATCCCAAGAACGTCCTAAAAAACTTCCTTGTGGATGTCCCCTGGGCAAACTGGGAACTAGACAATACCTCCAAGGGACTATGACACAACGTCCCAAGAACATCCTAAAAACATATCTGGGGAGAAACCGGGAACTAGAAGAACGTTCCCCAAAGAACATTCCATTGGGACCATCATGCAATGTCCTTCCAGTAAATGTGTTTTTGTGAAATGTTCTGTGTAAATTGTTCAACGTAGTCCTTGTGCTGTATGATTTGTTAGACTTTGAAATCAATGTTTTTTGTTTGGCATACATTTTAAAGTAAAAAAAAATCGGAGTCAAAGTGTAAATCCGTCACCGTGGAACTGCCCAGTCTCTAGTTTTATCTTATCTTGATTATTGCCCAGTCATATGGTCAGGTGCTGCAAAGGACCTAGTAAGAAGGACCTGCAGCTGACCCAGAACAGAGTGGCACCTGTTTCTCTTCACTTTAATCAGAGGGTGAATATCAAAACTATGCATGACAGTCTCTCTTGGCTAAAAATAGAGTAGAGACTGACTGCATCACTTAATGTTTTTATAAGAAACATTAATGTGTTGAAAACTCCAAATTGTTTACATAGTTAACTTACACACCGTACTGACACACACACTTACCCTACCAGACACTCAAGAACCTCCAGAAGCTAACCAGCTAGCTAGCTACAAGCTATTTAGTCATTGTTAGTTTTCTTAACCTGGATAACACTCGCCAGCCCAGCCCCCCTGCCCCATCCACCGCTGCCCCCTGGACTCTGATCACTTGGCTACATAGCTGATGCACGCTGGACTGTCCATTAATCACGGTACTCCATTCTGCTTGTTTGTTTTATCTGTCGGCCGAGTTGCCTAGTCAATGCCATCTCACCTGCTGTTGTTATGCTAGCTGATTAGCTGTTGTCTCACCCACTGTTTTAGCTAGCTTTCCCAATTCAACACCTGTGTTCACTGTATGCATCGCTGTATGTCTCTCTCAAATGTCAATATGCCTTGTATACTATTGCTCAGGTTAGTTATCATTGTTTTAGTTCACAATGGAGCCCCTAGTCCTATTCCTCACACCCCTGATACCTCCTTTGTCCCACCTCCCACATATGCGGTGACCTCACCCATTACAACCAGCATGTCCAGAGATAAAACCTCTCTCATCATCACCCAGTGCCTGGGCTTACCTCCGCAGTACCCGCACCCCACCATACCCCTGTCTGTGCATTATGCCCTGAATATATTCTACCATGCCCAGAAACCTGCTCCTCTTATTCTCTGTCCCCAACGCTCTAGGCGACCAGTTTTGATAGCCCTTAGCCGCACCCTCATACTACTCCTTCTCTGTTCCGCGGGTGATGTGGAGGCAAACCCGGGCCCTGCATGTCCCCAGGCACCCTCATTTGTTGACTTCTGTGATCGAAAAAGCCTTGGTTTCATGCATGTCAACATTAGAAGCCTCCTCCCTAAGTTTGTTTTACTCACTGCTTTAGCACACTCTGCTAACCCTGATGTCCTTGCCGTGTCTGAATCCTGGCTCAGGAAGGCCACCAAAAATTCAGAGATTTCCATACCCAACTATAACATCTTCCGTCAAGATAGAACTGCCAAAGGGGGAGGAGTCGCAGTCTACTGCAGAGATAGCCTGCAAAGTAATGTCATACTTTCCAGGTCCATACCCAAACAGTTCGAACTACTAATTCTGAAAATTACTCTCTCCAGAAATAAGTCTCTCACTGTTGCCGCCTGCTACCGAACCCCCTCAGCTCCCAGCTGTGCCCTGGACACCATTTGTGAATTGATTGCCCCCATCTAGCTTCTGAGTTTGTTCTGTTAGGTGACCTAAACTGGGATATGCTTAACACCCCGGCAGTCCTACAATCTAAGCTAGATGCCCTCAATCTCACACAAATCATCAAGGAACCCACCAGGTACAACCCTAACTCTGTAAGCAAGGGCACCCTCATAGACGTCATCCTGACCAACTGGCCCTCCAAATACACCTCCGCTGTCTTCAACCAGGATCTCAGCGACCACTGCCTCATTGCCTGTATCCGCTACGGTGCCGCAGTCAAACGACCACCCCTCAGGCCTTTCTAATCGACCTGGCCCGGGTATCCTGGAAGGACATTGACCTCATCCCGTCAGTTGAGGATGCCTGGTCATTCTTTAAGAGTAACTTCCTCACCATATTAGATAAGCATGCTCCGTTCAAAAAATGCAGAACTAAGAACAGATACAGCCCTTGGTTCACTCCAGACCTGACTGCCCTCGACCAGCACAAAAACATCCTGTGGCGGACTGCAATAGCATCGAACAGTCCCCGCGATATGCAACTGTTCAGGGAAGTCAGGAACCAATACACGCAGTCAGTCAGGAAAGCTAAGGCCAGCTTCTTCAGGCAGAAGTTTGCATCCTGTAGCTCCAACTCCAAAAAGTTCTGGGACACTGTGAAGTCCATGGAGAAGAAGAGCACCTCCTCCCAGCTGCCCACTGCACTGAGGCTAGGGAACACGGTCACCACCGACAAATCCATGATTATCGAAAACTTCAACAAGCATTTCTCAACGGCTGGCCATGCCTTCCGCCTGGCTACTCCTACCTCGGCCAACAGCTCCGGCCCCCCCGCAGCTCCTCGCCCAAGCCTCTCCAGGTTCTCCTTTACCCAAATCCAGATAGCAGATGTTCTGAAAGAGCTGCAAAACCTGGACCCGTATAAATCAGCTGGGCTTGACAATCTGGACCCTCTATTCTGAAACTATCCGCCGCCATTGTCGCAACCCCTATTACCAGCCTGTTCAACCTCTCTTTCATATCGTCTGAGATCCCCAAGGATTGGAAAGCTGCCGCAGTCATCCCCCTCTTCAAAGGGGGAGACACCCTGGACCCAAACTGTTACAGACCTATATCCATTCTGCCCTGCCTATCTAAGGTCTTCGAAAGCCAAGTCAACAAACAGGTCACTGACCATCTCGAATCCCACCATACCTTCTCCGCTATGCAATCTGGTTTCCGAGCCGGTCACGGGTGCACCTCAGCCACACTCAAGGTACTAAACGACATCATAACCGCCATCGATAAAAGACAGTACTGTGCAGCCGTCTTCATCGACCTTGCCAAGGCTTTCGACTCTGTCAATCACCATATTCTTATCGGCAGACTCAGTAGCCTCGGCTTTTCGGATGACTGCCTTGCCTGGTTCACCAATTACTTTGCAGACAGAGTTCAGTGTGTCAAATCGGAGGGCATGTTGTCCGGTCCTCTGGCAGTCTCTATGGGGGTGCCACAGGGTTCAATTCTCGGGCCGACTCTTTTCTCTGTGTATATCAATGATGTTGCTCTTGCTGCGGGCGATTCCCTGATCCACCTCTACGCAGACGACACCATTCTAGACACTTTCGGCCCGTCATTGGACACTGTGCTATCTAACCTCCAATCGAGCTTCAATGCCATACAACACTCCTTCCGTGGCCTCCAACTGCTCTTAAACGCTAGTAAAACCAAATGCATGCTTTTCAACCGATCGCTGCCTGCACCCGCTTGCCCGACTAGCATCACCACACTGGATGGTTCCGACCTTGAATATGTGGACACCTATAAGTACCTAGGTGTCTGGCTAGACTGCAAACTCTCCTTCCAGACCCATATCAAACATCTCCAATCGAAAATCAAATCAAGAGTCGGCTTTCTATTCCGCAACAAAGCCTCCTTCACTCACGCTGCCAAGCTTACCCTAGTAAAACTGACTATCCTACCGATCCTCGACTTCGGCGATGTCATCTACAAAATGGCTTCCAACACTCTTCTCAGCAAACTGGATGCAGTTTATCACAGTGCCATCCGTTTTGTCACTAAAGCACCTTATCCACCACTGCGACTTGTATGCTCTAGTCGGCTGGCCCTCGCTACATATTCGTCGCCAGACCCACTGGCTCCAGGTCATCTACAAGGCCATGCTAGGCAAAGCTCCGCCTTATCTCAGCTCACTGGTCACGATGGCAACACCCATCCGCAGCACGCGCTCCAGCAGGTGTATCTCATTGAGCATCCCCAAAGCCAACACCTCTTTCGGCCGCCTTTCGTTCCAGTACTCTGCTGCCTGTGACTGGAACGATTTGCAAAAATCGCTGAAGTTGGAGACTTTTATCTCCCTCACCAACTTCAAACATCAGCTATCTGAGCAGCTAACCGATCGCTGCAGCTGTACATAATCTATTGGCAAATAGCCCACCCATTTTCACCTACCTCATCCCCACAGTTTTTATTTATTTACCTTTCTGCTCTTTTGCACACAAATATCTCTACCTGTACATGATCATCTGATCATTTATCACTCCAGTGTTAATCTGCAATATTGTAATTATTCGCCTACCTCCTCATGCCTTTTGCACACATTGTATATAGACTCCCCTTTTTTTTCTCTACTGTGTTATTGACTTGTTAATTGTTTACTCCATGTGTAACTCTGTGTTGTCTGTTCACTCTGCTATGCTTTATCTTGGCCAGGTCGCAGTTGCAAATGAGAACCTGTTCTCAACTAGCCTACCTGGTTAAATAAAGGTGAAATAAAATAAAAAATAAAATAAAAATGTCACCAGGGGCCTTTTCACAGTCCCAAAATCCAGTATGTATTCAAGGAAATGTACAGTATTATATAATGGGTGGGTCTAATCCTGAATACTGATTAGTTAAAAGCACATTCAAGCCAATGTCTATTCCTCAAATTACCACCGACTATGTTCCATCTGATATAAATCATGCTTTCTGTCTCTCCGACATTTGCAACATTGTTTCAATATTCAAATTTGATCTCCAACTGTCCCATAGTAATGAACGTGTAAGGGTCGGGAGTCGGAATGAGAGAGAGAGAGAGGCAGCTGACATCATTTTTATGGATACATACAAAGAAATGTCAATTGTGAAAAAGGTCAAACGAAACACAGTTCAGCTAGTTTGCAGTCTTTCCAGCTTCAGTTTGAAGTTTCGTTTTACCTTTTTCCAATGGACATTTCTTTGTGTTGTTGGCTAGCTCCTCTGAACAACAATGTCCTAACGAGAGACCACATTTTCTATGCCAGACGGAATCGTGCCTCATTAGCTCATTGTATGGATGTATCCAAATAAATGTCACTAGAAAACAACTTAAACAAAGGCAGCTACTGTCGTTATTCTTCCTGTACTGTTTGACGTGACTGTAAATTACATGTAGTTGGCTACCGGATGTTGCCAGCCTGTACGGCATTGGAACATTTAGAATGAATGACTGGATCGCGTCCATAGATACAGAACAAAAAGACTGAACGACTCGGTCGCATTTCTGGCAAACGAACCAATAGAACGACCGACCGACCAGCCGGCTTGGGTAGCAACCTTAGATTTGTTTCTGGACTATATCTTGTGGAAGATAAAGCAACACCTCACATCACAATGTCGCTCCACTATTTGACCTAAATATTTGGTGTGTATGTATTGATATGTACTGATACTGTATGTGTACTGATAGCCTAGATGCTGCTGAATGTAAATGTAATATATATGAAAACATAAATGATACAAGTAGGCCTAGAATAATAAGTCTTTCTATGTTTCTTTCTTAGCATTGAATAAGTACAGAACCTTTTAGTAACATTTTTCTTGTTTTAAATGTACTTTTGAAGTCGGAGGTTTACATACATTAAGACTTGTTTTTCAAACCACTCCACAAATTTCTTGTTAACAAACTATAGTTTTGGCAAGTCGGTTAGGACATCTACTTTGTGCATGACACAAGTAGTTTTTCTAACAATGGTTTACATTCAGATTATTTCATTTATAATTCACTGTATCACAATTCCAGTGGGTCACCAACTACACTAAGTTGACTGTGCCTTTAAACAGCTTGGAAAATTCCAGAAAATTATGTCATGGCTTTAGAAGCTTCTGATAGGCTAATTAAACATTTTGAGTCAATTGGAGGTGTACCTGTGGATGTAATTCGAGGCCTACCTTCAAACTCAGTGCCTCTTTGCTTGACATTATGGGAAAATGAAAATAAATCAGCCAAAACCTCAGAAATAAATTGTAGACCTCTACAAGTCTGGTTCATCCTTGGGAGCAATTTCCAAATGCCTGAAGGTACCACGTTCATCTGTTCTGTCTGTTCTGTCTCCTAGAGATGAATGTACTTAGGTGCGAATAGTGCAAATCCATCCCAGAACGACAGCAAAGGACCTTGTGAAGATGCTGGAGGAAACAGGTACAAAATTATCTATATCCACAGTAAAACGCGTCTTATATCGACATAACCCGAAAGGTCGCTCAGCAAGGAAGAAGCCACTGCTCCAAAACCACCATAAAAAAGCCAGACTACGGTTTGCAACTGTACATGGGGACAAAGATTGTACTTTTTGGAGAAATGTCCTCTGATCTGATGAAACAAAAATATAACTGTTTGGCCATAATGACCTTCGTTATGTTTGGAGGGAAAAGGGGGATGCCTGCAAGCCGAAGAACACCATCCTAACTGTGAAGCATGGAGGTGCAGAAGGGACTGGTGCACTTCACAAAATGGATGGCATCATGAGGCAGGAAAATTATCTGCATATATTGTAGCAACAGCTCAAGACATCAGTCAGGAAGTTAAAGCTTGCTAAACATACAACAAAGGCAAGGTATTGGAATGGCCATCACAAAGCCCTGACCTCCATCCTATAGAAAATGTGTGGGCAGAACTGAAAACGCATGTGCGAGCCAGCTCTATCAGGAAGAATGGGTCAAAATTCACCCAGCTTGTTGTTGGAACCTTGCGGAAGGCTACCTTGAAACATTTGACCCAAGTGAAACAATTTAAAGGCAATGCTACCAAATACTAATTGAGTGTATGTAAACTTCTGACCCACTGGGAATGTGATGAAAGAAATAAAAGCTGAAATAAATCATTATCTCTACTATTATTTTGCAATTTCACATTAATAAAATAAAGTGGTGATCCTACCTGACATAAGACAAGGGAATTTTTATTAGGGTTAAATGTCAGGAATTGTGAAAAACTGAGTTTAAATGTATTTGGCAAAGGTGTGTGTAAACTTCTGACTTCAACTGTATTTAGTCATGTCCTTGAGCTGTTCTTCTCTATAAATGTGTTATGTCATGTTTCTCACCAACATCCAGTCAGTCAACTACCTGTGATCTCTTTCTTTCTACCAAAGTTCCAGCAATCTGATTCTATAAATTCCATATTTTATGATGTCAAACATCACTGTGACAGCAAACGCCAACAAACCTGGTTTCTATTACCATGTGTATAGAATGTACAGTGATGTACCATTTGATCTATTCCACAACTTCCGTGTGACCTCATTTCTAGTTTATACATGATGGCCAGCAGTTTGCAATCATGTCAACCATATGGCATTTCAGCAGGACAATCACAAAGTTATACAATCGTAATGATGATTACAATTATGACCTAAAGATAAAATTACCAACAACACGTTTTGATTCAATATCTATATAAAGTTTATACACGTTAATGCAACTCATTTACCATTTTGGGTTTTGTATATTTTAAATTGTATTTATTCTTTATTTAACCAGTGAAGTCGCATTGAGATTTACATCTCTTTTTCAAGTGAGCCCTGGCCAAGAGTGCAGCATACATATAGTTACACATACATGAGCCTCAACACATCACAACATATAAGATAGCAATTCATGGAAGCTAAAGCAGTGCAAAGAGCATAGAAACATGTTTCATAGCGGTGAATAGCTGAAGGTGCATTTTACTCAAAAACCATCCTCAATTGGCACCCTACCCATCAGTCCACAGCCGGTACCTCCCCAAAACACAGCACCCACCAGCAACCCAGCCCCAAGACGATGCATTCATCATGACACCAATCACTCTCTGAGAGCACCACTCCCTGAAAACCAGGTCACAGACATGGACACCCTTCCTGTCACGCCCTGATCTGTTTCACCTGTTCCTATCATTTTCTCCACCCCCTCCAGGTGTCGCTTATTTTCCCCAGTGTATTTATCCCTGTGTTTCCTGTCTCTCTGTGCCAGTTCGTCTTGTATGTTAGTCAAGTCAACCAGTATGTTTTTCCCCGTACTCCTTTTGCTATTATCTTTTTGCTAGTCTTCCCGGTTTTGACCACTGCCTGACTCTGGACTTCTTTCCCGCCTGCCTGATCATCCTGCCTGGCCTGACCTTGATTCCGCCTGCCCTTTGGAACCTTTTGGACTCTAAACTGGTTTTGACCCTTTTGCCCGTCCACGACCATTATCTTGCCCTCCTCTATTGGATGAATAAATATTATAAGACTCCAACCATCTGCCTCCTGTGTCTGCATCTGGGTCTGGCCTTGTGTCACGATACCAATGAAGAAAATACCCAAAGACAATGTCCAAGCAAAATGCTCATTAAAAACATGTGCAATCTGTGGTCAACATCCATCCATCTGTGATTTTAAATGATCAAATCAGAATAAAATGATCTCCTTTCAAGTCCTTTTGCACAATGTTTCAAGTGAGAGTGGTAGAACATCCTTCTGTGTCACACCTGGCAAGACAGATGGAGGTACAATAATGGAGTGCTTTTGTCCTCGCTGATGATTTCACCACAGAGACAAATCCCATTTTAACAGATGAAAACCCCAGTTTGCCAGACATTTATTTGTGCCTCTATCCCATATAGGGAGAGCTGTATAAAAAAACACACTGACATGTGAGCTTTTTCTCTTACTCCATATGACTGTTCATAAGAGCTGAATATAGCTCCACTTCCGCCACCGCCGAACAATGTTTCATTGGAAAATACCTCCAGCTACGGAATAAAATGGGACGACGAGTGTAATATCCTTTCATAGATATGTTCATATTTGGAGGTTATTTCTGCAAAGTCCCACTGTTGTTTTATGATGCAATCCTCTTTTCACCCACCTTAGGCAGTACATTGTAAATGTTTTCCTTTTTTTGCAAGATATCAGATATTCAGTTTTCTCAGTATATTTTGAAATGTCCTTTGATACTGTAGCATGGGTTTTTATGCGAATGGATTTTTCATGACTCATCATATATGTTTAATGTAAATGTTTCAGCCATCCACATTATCTTACTAGTACCCTTCACCTTTAAACTTCCTATACAGTACAAGCAGTCTTTGAGAACCGTTTTTAAAGGCATCACATACTGTGGGTTGCTCAAACTACAGTTTGCAAGTTTGTTCTCTGTTTTGAAGTCAGAGCAGGGCTCGGGAACAAGGAACCGTGGGAGTGGAGGTGTGCAAGTATCTATTTTTGTCACCGGCCTTGGATAGAGGTATCAGCACAAAGTCTAATGATACAGTGGACCATCTGGCCCTCTATGGAAAAGTCTATTTTGGCTACAACAAAGACGCAGCCACGTACAGTATTTATCGCTCATGTATGAATACTGGTAAGGTAGCTTATTTTAGAAAATATGGCATTCTTATGGATAGTTTAAAGCCGTATAATTTAAAGCACAGTCAACTCCAGCTGCAATAAAGAACCCTACTACATAACTCCCTGACTAATTCATTGAGGGTAAAACCATATGAATTCAATTACTTTTTGACAGCCTCTCTTTTGATTTAAACAAAACTTTCCATACATGTTTGCTCATGGAATAAGTGGTCAGAAAGGATTTTTTGGACCTGAATGCCAAAACATTCAGGACATAAGAGGTGATCAAATTATTATTATTATTATTATTTATTTTATTTTTTTACCCCTTTTTCTCCCCAATTTCGTGGTATCCAATTGTTTAGTAGCTACTATCTTGTCTCATCGCTACAACTCCTGTACGGGCTCGGGAGAGACGAAGGTTGAAAGTCATGCGTCCTCCGATACACAACCCAACCAAGCCGCACTGCTTCTTAACACAGTGCGCATCCAACCCGAAAGCCAGCCGCACCAATGTGTCGGAAGAAACACTGTGCACCTGGCAACCTTGGTTAGCACGAACTGCGCCCGGCCCGCCACAGGAGTCGCTGGTGCGCGATGAGTCAAGGATATCCCTACCGGCCAAACCCTCCTTAACCCGGACTACGCTAGGCCAATTGTGCGTCGCCCCACGGAGGTGATCAAAGTTTACCAATTTTGCATACCCCACCATACCATGAGATGTGTCAAAAGATAAACAGTTGAGTTTAATATTGTTTAAAAGCTTACATGGTTGTCAAACTATTTTATAATTGACAGAAAAAAATTTTTTTTGAAAACAACTTTTTCCCCTCCATATTCGCATATGTTGTAGCTTAGACCCTACTTTACGTGATCTGAGGTTTTTGTGTTGTTTCCACCATTGGTTGAGACACAACGTGCTCTTGAATACAGGGTGGGCGTCATTTCAAAAATATAAATATATTTAGTAGAATGGACCCATAGAATAGAATAGAATAGAATTACACTTTTATTGTCCATCCAGGATGGACATTTTCCTTTTTGCATCACCTTACATTAAAAGGATCACATACACATACATTCTCACATCACACACATTTAGACCAGTCAGTCCATCATACTGCATACACTAAAAACATAGAAGACATTGATACATTCACTCACAACTGATCGCTGTCCCAATTGCACTGAATAGGTAAGTACATATACAGATACAACTTATGTTACATTTAGCATTCCAACAGCACAAGGAACTAATTGATGTTTGAACACTTTCTTCTTGGCCATGGGCAACAACAGCCATTGCCTTGTTTTTGGTTGCCTTGTCGAACAGACTGCTCAAATGTGCCTGTGGTCGACCAATTACTTTGCTGGCTGTGTTTACTATTCTAGTCAGTTTGCTTTTGCTCCTCACGCTCAGATTACCATACCAGACTGTCAGATTGAACGTGAGGATGCTCTCCGTCAACCTGCTGTACACCCTCTCCAGAACATCCTGGCTGACCCCAAACCCCTTCAATTTCCTGATTGAAAACAGGCGCTGGCTTGCTTTTTAAGAAATATAGTCTGAATTCTCTGTAAAACTCAGCTTGTTATTCGTGTCCCTAGGTATTTGAAACACTCAACCACCTCCACTGGTTGGTCGTTCCGATAGAGTGGTTGGGACATTGGCAAGTTGTTGCCATTGATGATCAGCGCCTTTGTCTTTTCCGCATTGATGTGGAGGGCACTTGAGCAGCACCATTCCTGAAGGTTGTTGGTCTGTTTAAAATAGCTGTCCCCATCTGACGTAGCATCTTAAAAAAAGAGTCCCACCAGAGCCATGTCATCTGCGTACTTGAAACGGCTCACATTGTTTCCTTGGGTCTTCATCTCATTAGTGTAGATAGAGAACAACAACGGTGAAAGGACACACCCCTGGGACAGCCCTGTGTTCAGGGTCAGTTCATCAGAGAGGGCCCCATTCATGAGGACATGTGGGCGGACAGTTAAAAAAAATCCTAGAACCAACCTGCGAGGCCTCCATTGACATTCAGGTCCAGTAATTGGTGAAGCAGTGTGTGTATTTGCATTGTATTTGAAGCTGAACTAAAATCAATAAATAAAATGTGTGTATATGATTTTGCATGTTGAAGGTGACTAGCCACCATGTTCACCAAGGTCAGGGTAGCATCCTCAGTCCAGTTGATCTGATATGGACAGGGTAAGGTGCTTACTGACAACCCTCTCCATGCATTTAGTCAGAGGGGGCATGAGTGCCACAGGTCGAAAGTTATCCATAAAACAGTTAAGGTCATTTACAAAGGATAAACAGTCTGCAATTTTATTGTTTTATCTTTTCATTTCTCTTCCCATTGCATTAAGCCATTCCCATACTTGGCAATCCACTTTATCCTTTAAGTCCTTTAGCGTTCCACATTTTTGACCTGAATTCATTTTCTTTCTCCTATACAGCATCAGTATCTCCTTTCAGGAAGGCAAACATCCATTCATTGAGGCACATTTTTAAGTCCTTAGACACCCAGGGCTTGTTGTTGGGAAATACTCTTACAGTTAGTTTGTTAATGACAGTATACTCACAGAACTGGATGTATGATGTGATGCTGTCTGTCAAATCGTGGGGATCCCTTCATGAGTCAAAGTACACCACCCAGTCTGTGACGTCAAAGCAGTCCTTAAGCTCCTCCCTGCTCTCCTCTGTCCATACTTGAATGGTTATCTCTACAGGGTTTTCTTGTTTCACCTGCTGCCTGTATCTCTGCAGGAGATGGATAACGTTATGGTCTGATTTCCCAATGGGTGCTCTGCACACTGCCTTGTATGCATCATCTACGTTGCCATAACACTGGTCCAGGATGCGAGTTGAGCGAGTTGGACAGGTTGCAGAGTGGAGAGGTGTGCAGAGAGGGAGAGAATTTTAAAATCCCCAGGCACAAATACTGTCTGGTCAGCTGATCCTGAAAGCGTAGCATTGAAACCTGTCAGCAACTTCCTTATTGTTAGATCCAGGCACATAGACCAGAATAATGGTAATCTGTCCAAACTCACGTGGTAGACAGACCGGCCTGAATGACACAACGAGGATCTCATTGTCTTTGGTGCACACTTATTGAATCACATTACACTGCTTGGCCCAAGTATTATCTACAAAGACACATAGCCCCCCGGCCTATTCATTTACGTGATGTTGTTTTGTCTCGATCTGCTCTAATAACAGTGTATCTGTCACGCCCTCACCTTTAGAGAGCCTTTTTATGTCTCTATTTGGTTTGGTCAGGGTGTGATTTGGGTGGGCATTCTATGTTCTGTTTTCTATGTTTTTGTATTTCTATGTTTTGGCCGGGTATGGTTCTCAATCAGGGACAGCTGTCTATTGTTGTCTCTGATTGGGAATCATACTTAGGCAGCCTTTTTCCCTTTTGTCATTGTGGGAAGTTGTGTTTGTTAGGGGCACTATAGCCTTTGTAAGCGTCACGGTCGTTTTTGTTATGTCTTGTTTTGTTGGCGACATTTTTACAAATAAAAGAACGTGTACACTCACAACGCTGCACCTTGGTCTCATTCCGACGACGGCCGTGGCAGTATCCATCGATTTTCGCATCAATATTGTCCTGCTTGAGCCATGTTTCTGTAAAGCATATTAAATGACTTCTCCTAAATTCCTCTTCAAATGTAGCCCTTGCCGTTAACTCATCCTGTTTATTCTTTAGTGACCGCACATTTGACAGGGTGATCACCAGGAGCAGGTGACGGCTTCCCCGCCTCCATAGTCTTTTCCTAACATCACCTCTTGAGCCTCTTTCTTCTTACTTTCTCTTTTTGACGTTGTAGAACATCCATCAGGCAAGACCATTTAGACTACTGCAATTTAGCTGGTGCACCATTGACATTTAAATTGAATTTCCATTTTTACTTCTAGTTACTGCTACAAAGTTGGCCGCCAGTCCACCCATCGTCAAATGTCAACTTAAAATGGTCATGTTTATTCTATATTTCTCGGGCTCCCGAGTGGCGCAGCGGTCTAAGACACTGCATCTCAGTGCCAGAGGCATCACTACAGACCCTGATTTGATTCCAGGCTGTATCACAACCGGCCGTGATTGGGAGTTCCATAGGGCGGTGTACAATTGGCCCAGCGTCGTCCGGGTTACGGTTTGGTCGGGGTAATCCGTCATTGTAAATAAGAAATTGTTCTTATCTGACTTGCCTAGTTAAATAAAGGTTAATAAATAAATACATTTCAATAGGTTTCCTATGGAAGACTGACAGTAGAATTTAAAACAACATATTCCAATTCATGGTAACATTCACTGATGTGTGGATCTCTAACCATCTCTGTGGTACCATCTGGGTGTCAGATCATGTAAAATAGGGTCTAAGCTATAACATATGTGAATATATTTTTTTAATGTGAATTTCCAAATCTTTTGATAATTCACGTTTAAGGTTTAAACAAATTCCTATTTTAATTACATTTTTTGGGGGAAGAAATTGTAAAACAGTTTGATAACCCTGGTTGCACGCTATTAAATTATATCATTCTGTCTCATGGTATGGGGGTATGTAAAATAGGTCAACTTTGAGCACCATTATCTCTTGAATGTTTTGGCATTCTGGTCCAAAAAGTAACTTTCTGAGCACTTCTGTCACACTCTGACCATAGTTTGCGTTGTTTGTTTCTATGTTTTGGTGGTCAGGGTGTGATATGAGTGGGCATTCTATGTTGTATGTCTAGTTTGTCTGTTTTGATGTTTGGCCTGATATGGTTGTCAATCAGAGGCAGGTGTTAGTTGTTGTCTCTGATTGGGAACCATATTTAGGTAGCCTGTTTCTATTGTGGGGTGTGGGTGAGTGTTCCTGTTTCCAGTGTTCCTGTTTCCAGTGTTCCTGTGTTTACGTTAGGGGACTGTTTCATCTTTGTTCATTTTGTTGGTTTATTGTTTTTGTTCGTTGTTATAGTATTCTATTAAAATGGATAATCATCACGCTGCATTTTGGTCCTCTCTCTTTCGCCCGACGAAGAACGTTACAACTTCTACAATGGCCAAATATGTATGGAAGGTTTCGATCAAATCATTCAAGATTTGATTCAATTCAAATTGATTTACCCTTGAACTGTTAAAGGCATACTTCCCATCTGAAACAGTTCGGAAGAGTTCGTCGATATCTTATGACAATATTTTGTGGCGTTTTTGTTTGTAACCCAAACCGGCTGAGCACGTACACCATCGTGCGCCATCGTGCATAAATTTATTTTGTCCACCCACAAACGCGATCATGACACACAGGTTAAAATATCAAAACAAACTCTGAACCAATTACGTTAATTTAGGGACAGGTCGAAAAGCATTAAACATTTATGGAAATTTAGCTAGCTAGCTAGCTTGCACTTGCTAGCTAATTTGTCCTGGGATATAAACATTGAGTTGTTATTTTACCTGAGATGCACAAGGTCCTCTACTCCGACAATTAATCCACACATAAAACAGTCAACCGAATCGTTTCTAGTCATCTCTCCTCCTTCTAGGCTTTTTCTTCTCTTGACTTTATATTGAGATTGGCAAGTTTCATAAATTAGGTGCATTACCTCCGATGACCTCATTCGTCTTTCAGTCAACCACATGGGTATAACCAATGAGGAGATGGCACGGGGGTACCTGCTTCTATAAAACCAATGAGGAGATGGGAGAGGCAGGACTTGCAGCGCGATCTGTGTCACAAATAGAACTGACGGAGACGCTCATTGACGCGCGCAGTAATTGAATAATATAGATTTCTACATTTATTTTGCAACGCTTGTGCACGCGACTCGAGCGGTGAGGTCAGCCTGTTAGACTTCAGTGAGGTTTTTTTGGGATGTCGGGGACACAACATTTTGTCTGGAGGCAAGCCAAAGTCGGTAGACAAAGTCTACACCCCTTCGTCTGTGATTGTGCCAGTAGTGATTCTACAATAAAGTCTTTGTTGTCATTCAAAGAGAGACAACTCAATTTCATGGACCTTTTTTAATTGAGAAATACTGCACCAAACATTATAGTTAGATGTGAAATTGCAAGACTAAGATCTCTTCTGCGAAAAGGTAAAAATGAATTATAGATTTCTTGAGTTATCTTAGATTCATTCAGAATTTTTTGAGGAAGTGTATGCTGGCTATGGTGTCTCAAAATGAAGAAACAGTACTATTGACGTGTTTTTCTCATTTTTCAAGCGAAGGTCTTATAAGTGAGTATGGCAGCACACTCGTTTGGTTCGCCTAGCTGACTTCGGCTAGCCGCCAGCCAAACTGAAGCATGCTGATGCCTTGAAGCTGTAATAGACTTATATTACATTGGTAATACTACATTGGTAATATATTTTTGGGGGAAAGCAATATCCAACCCATTTATTATGTCTTATTAGCTCTCCATTTAGACATTTCAAATAAAATCTAATCAAAGTGTATTTGTCACATGCGCTGAATACAACAGGTAGACCTTACAGTGAAATGCTTACTTAAAGGCTCTAACCAATAGTGCAAAAAAAAGGTATTAGGTGAACAATAGGTAGGTAAAGACATAAAACAACAGTAAAAAGACGGGCTATATACAGTAGCGAGGCTATAGAAGTAGCGAGGCTACATACAGACACCGTTTTGTCAGGCTGATTGAGGTAGTATGTACATGTAGATATGGTTAAAGTGACTATGCATATATGATGAACAAAGAGTAGCAGTAGTGTAAAAGTGGGGTTGGCGGGTAGTGGGTGGGACACAATGCAGATAACCCGGTTAGCCAATATGCGGGAGCACTGGTTGGTCGGCCCAATTGAGGTAGTATGTACATGAATGTATAGTTACAGTGTGACGCTCGTCTTTGGAATGAGGTGAGGACCAAAGCGCAGCGTTGTAAGTGTTCACCATATATTTATTAAACCGAGAACACTAAACAAAATAACCAAGGAGAAACCAAACGAAACAGTTCTGAAAGGTGACATACACATAACAGAAAATAATCACCCACGAAACACAGGTGGGAAAAGGCTACCTAAGTATGATTCTCAATCAGAGACAACTAACGACACCTGCCTCTGATTGAGAACCATACCAGGCCAAACACAGAAATACTAAATCATAGAAAAAGGCACATAGACTGCCCACCCAAACTTACGCCCTGACCCTAACCCTAACAAAGACAAAACAAAGGAACTAAGGTCAGAACGTGACATAAAGTGACTATGCATATATGATAAACAGAGAGTAGCAGCAGCATAAATCACCTTAACTACACGTGTAGCCTACTAACATGTTTCAAACAGACCAAGGTAACCTGTCTAAATGATTATCGTCCTGTAGCACTCACATCTGTAGCCATGAAATGCTTTGAAAGGCATGGCTCACATCATCCCAGACACCCTGGACCCAGTCCCATTTGCATACCACCCCAACAGATCCACAGATTATCTCTTGTGTACTCCACACTCTTTTCCACCTGGACAAAAGGAACACCTAATTGAGAATGCTGTTCATTGACTACAGCTCAGTGTTCAACACCATAGTGCCCTCCAAGTTCATCACTAAGCTAAGGACCCTGTGACAGAACACCTCCCTCTGCAACTGGATCCTGGACTTCCTGACGTTCTGATGGTGAGGGTAGGCAACAACACATCTGCCACGCTGACCCTCAACACTAGGTCCTTTTAGGTAGGGGTGCGAGCTTAGTCTCCTCCTGTACTCCCTGTTCACCTATGACTGTGTGGCCTCACACAACTCCAACACAATCATTAAGTTTTGCCCGAGGACACAACAGTGGTTTGCCAATGATCACCGACAACGATGAGACAGCCTCAGTGGCGATTTTAGCATGTACATCTTGGTGGGACAAACTTCCACCCCAAAAAATATCTGCATGTAAGCAATGCCACAACACAACACTAAACAATACAGTAATTACACTATAACGGTGGCAAACTGTGTCCACAAACTGTTAGGGCCTACATAAAGCCGTCCCAACGGCTTGTCTGGCAGTGAAACAGTTAATTCAGCCTCATATACTGCCTTTTCAAAAAACATAGCTGATATGGCTGACATGCTTAAACAAATGTGGTTTCTACTGACAATTGAGGTGTACAAACTATGGCGTAAGGGGATGATGAGCGGATAAGAGGCAATCCTAAATTTCGATTAAGACATTAATGAGCGAGCTAGGACAGACGTATTCAATAGAACTATTTGTTCAGCACTTTTGAGCTGTACAGCGACAGAATTCAGAACATGGGCCGTTCTTACAGTATTCTCCCTGTACACCAAGTCAGAACCGTATAATAAATAAAGGGGGTATATAAACAGACAATAAAAGCTCTTACAATATTCTATGATTACAATTCTCTAAAACAGGCTACAGGCTACATGTACACCACCAAGTCAGAACAGTAGGTGAAATTAGGAGGGGAGACGGGTCCAAATTATTAGGGTGAAGAACATGGGCCACTAACAGCTTACTACACAACATACAATTAGTATTACTTTCTTAGCTACAGTATACATATCTCCTGGCATATTACATAATTTATGCCGCAGCATACAATATATATTTGGACTCACGTTGTTGTGCTGTGCTCACTTGAACAGGAAGGTGGTGCGGTGGTCCTTCTTGGGCAAGTTTGGTGATCAAACTTTGTCATCAAAGTCTGGTATTTTCTGGATTTATGGTTCTTTCAAGACAACTGCTAACTCTGGAAAAAAACAACCTTGAATCATGAGGACGTCAGTGATCTTCAGATTGGAGCTCTAGAAAGAGGCCTGAGTTCTGCAATTCTGAGTTGGATTACCGTTCAAAACGTATTTTTGTTTTTGTCCGAGTTCCCAGTTGTCTTGAACTCACAAGTCTGAGATTTCCCAGTTCTGAGTTTCCAATTGTTTTGAGCACAGCAGAAGTCATACTGGATTGACAGCATAGCCAATGTTGAATGTCTATCCCAAACCAAGGTAACCAATGTTGAATGTTTACCATTAAACCCAGACCTGGACCACACACCCACACCCAGTCTGTCTGACTGACAGACCTGACTGCCCTTAACCAACATAAAAACATCTTATGGCGTGATAAGCAGCTGTTCAGGGAAGCTAGAAACCATTATACACAGGCAGTTAGAAAAGCCAAGGTTAGCTTTTTCAAGCAGAAATTTGCTTCCTGCAACACTAACTCAAAAAGGTTCCGGGACATTGTAAAGTCCATGGAGAATAAGAACACCTCCTCCCAGCTGCCCACTGGACTGAAGATAGGAAACACTATCACCACTGATAAATCCACTATAATTGAGAATTTCAATAAGCATTTTACTACGTCTGGCCATGCTTTCCACCTGGCTACTCCTACCCCGGTCAACAGCACTGCACCCCCCACAACAACTCGCCCAAGCCTTCCCATTTACATTACATTTAAGTCATTTAGCAGACGCTCTTATCCAGAGCGACTTACAAATTGGTGCGTTCACCTTAAGACATCCAGTGGAACAGCCACTTTACAATAGTGCATCTAAATCTTTTAAGGGGGGGGTGAGAAGGATTACTTTATCCTATCCTAGGTATTCCTGAAAGAGGTGGGGTTTCAGGTGTCTCCGGAAGGTGGTGATTGACTCCGCTGTCCTGGCGTCGTGAGGGAGTTTGTTCCACCATTGGGGGCCAGAGCAGCGAACAGTTTTGACTGGGCTGCGCGGGAACTGTACTTCCTCAGTGGTAGGGAGGCGAGCAGGCCAGAGGTGGATGAACGCAGTGCCCTTGTTTGGGTGTAGGGCCTGATCAGAGCCTGGAGGTACTGAGGTGCCGTTCCCCTCACAGCTCCGTAGGCAAGCACCATGGTCTTGTAGCGGATGCGAGCTTCAACTGGAAGCCAGTGGAGAGAGCGGAGGAGCGGGGTGACGTGAGAGAACTTGGGAAGGTTGAACACCAGACGGGCTGCGGCGTTCTGGATGAGTTGTAGGGGTTTAATGGCACAGGCAGGGGAGCCCAGCCAACAGCGAGTTGCAGTAATCCAGACGGGAGATGACAAGTGCCTGGATTAGGACCTGCGCTGCTTCCTGTGTGAGGCAGGGTCGTACTCTGCGGATGTTGTAGAGCATGAACCTACAAGAACGGGCCACCGCCTTGATGTTAGTTGAGAACGACAGGGTGTTGTCCAGGATCACGCCAAGGTTCTTAGCGCTCTGGGAGGAGGACACAATGGAGTTGTCAACCGTGATGGCGAGATCATGGAACGGGCAGTCCTTCCCCGGGAGGAAGAGCAGCTCCGTCTTGCCGAGGTTCAGCTTGAGGTGGTGATCCGTCATCCACACTGATATGTCTGCCAGACATGCAGAGATGCGATTCGCCACCTGGTCATCAGAAGGGGGAAAGGAGAAGATTAATTGTGTGTCGTCTGCATTGCAATGATAGGAGAGACCATGTGAGGTTATGACAGAGCCAAGTGACTTGGTGTATAGCGAGAATAGGAGAGGGCCTAGAACAGAGCCCTGGGGGACGCCAGTGGTGAGAGCGCGTGGTGAGGAGACAGATTCGTGCATGATTTATTCGCCGTACGACCTCCAGATGGCAGGGACGGATATTTAGATCCCGGTTCGAAGGACCAATATGTTACAGGAATTACATTTCTCTATGTTTTAACACCCAATTAAAATTAAACACTCTGTCAATTCATAAGGATTTGTAAGACCCTTATTCTATAATAATGGACAGAGCACAGTCTTAAAGTCAAACAGCAGAGTTTATTCACGAGAGTACTGAACACGATACAGTTTACCACAGGTTATAAACTGAAAATGACGTCATTAGTTCCAGTACCAACCCGTCTCTTCTCCCACCCTGGTACAAAGTCAGTATCTCAGGCCTTCCCACATCGTCCCTACCAATTTAATATAATTTATGAGCCAAGGTCTTCTTGTGTAGATAAGCATTCTAGCCAGTCTTAAGATATCGTTCATTCATTTCTACCAAGGAACAGACAGTCATTGTTCTAATTCTTGATTATATTTACACACATTATATTCAGTACTAGGATTAAGAAAGAAAATTCATACATATACAGTAACATAATAGTATTCTGATTAGTACATATACAGTAACATAATAGTATTCGGATTAGTACATATACAGTAACATAATAGTATTCTGATTAGTCAGTCCTGATTGAAATGTATACATAATTAGTCATTATTGATAAAAAATTCCCTTAACAGAAGGACAGGTGTTAAAACAAACAAAGTAGAACTATTGTAAAATAGACTGTGTCCATAAAATGTTTGTAGTATGAAAAAGCTGGAAATTAGAGGCCTAATTTTTGTTGTTCACTAGTTGACTCCAATTAGGGGACGGGCGGCAGGGTTAGGAAAATATATATATTTTTAAAGATATGTATGTATATGCATTTATATGTATGTATGTATCAATATGTATGTATATATACTCCCTTTTTCAGGACCCTGTCTTTCAAAGATAATTCATAAAAATCCAAATAACTTCACAGATCTTCATTGTAAAGGGTTTAAACACTGTTTCCCATGCTTGTTCAATGAACCATAATCCCTCCATCAGTGCTCAGACTGTATGCAATAGACTGAGAGAGGTTGGACTGAGGACTGTTGTAAGGCAGATCCTCACCAGACATCTGGTGAGGGTTTGTGCCTATGGTTACAAACCCACCGTCGCTGGACCAGACAGGAGTGCTCTTCATTGAAGAGTCGCGTTTTTGTCTCACCAGGGGTGATGGTCGGATTTGCGTTTATCATCGAAGCCTGCACTCTGTACTCTCAACCACCTTGAAGATGAACAATAGCATTTCAACCAGGTCCACAGTTCAACACGTGGACACACTGAGAGGACATTTGGGCTACGCAAGTGGAGGAGACTGCAGCCCTAGGAATATGTTCCTTCTAATCAAAGTACCCAATGTGATTGCCAGTGCATGTGTTCTCCAAAACTTGGTTCTAAGCCATGAAGGGATCACAGAGGAAATACAAATGGGGGCCTCCATTCACACCGTCCCTGACCCTGCCCCAGACCCCCAAAGGGCAGCTGTTCGACAGGCAGAAATACCGAAGAGGGCCAACCTGATGAGGCTGCTCTAAACTACAATAAACATCTGAAAACAGACACACACACAGAAATATGCAACCACACACATACACCCACCCATCACTGACATCCACCTACCAAAATTAATGTAGAACATAACCACGTTTAATCAAAAAAAATATTTAACAAGTTATGTACTTTTACATTTGAATAAAGCATGTTCCAAAACAATTAGTTATTAACGATTTCAGTTAAACATACAATCAATTAAAATCTCAGGATGATTACTTGTTAGTGTACAATTAACCAATCACAATAGCCATGGCAGTTAGTTATAACAGTATTCAGTTTTTTACATTTTATATATTTTTATTTTACCTTTACTTAACTAGGCAAGTCAGTTAAGAACAAATTCTTATTTTCAATGACGGCCTTGGAACAATGGGCAGATTTTGGTCTCTTTTGGTCTCCCTTTTGGGTTGAGTGCAGGGAGTGGTGTTGGCATGAGGGTTATAATGTGTTGAAGTAGAGGGAGAGGGTGAGAGGGTGTCGGTGTTACTGTAGCGTGCTGTGTGGGGTGTCTGTGCAGTGCGGGGTTGAGTGACAGTGTAATTAGTGTTGTGTGCTGTACGTTGTCTGTGTGTAGTGATGATCACCAGAGAGGACCTCCTCCCTGCCCCGTCTTCTGATGCCCATCAAGGATGGCCTTGTACCTGTGTGACACACAATTTGGCATCACGAGTGAACATTACACACGCACACACATTTTCCGTGTGTGTGTAAGTAATTGAAATAGTGAAGAACAAGCTAGCAATAGGAAAGAAAGAGGAGAAAGACAAAGAGAGGTTGATAGATAGCAACACACACCTGTGCTTTAGACTCCACCTCACATCGCATGTCTCAGTATAACTTTTCTCTTGCAGCATTCGAGTTACATTTTCCCAGGCCTCTCTTCTTGATCACAGGGCTTTCAAATGTGTCTTTAGAATATCTAAATGTACGATCAGAAGCATTACAGATAAGTAGGTCCAGCTAAATCCTGAAATAACTGCTAGGATAGCTAACGTTAGCCAGCTAAGGTAGCTAGCTAGCTGGTAAGATGAGGCTGCTTATTATGTTTCTTTATTTTCATTTATTTAATTGCACTAAAGAAAACAAGTTATAGACACCAATACAGATTTTTGTTGGAAGCCCAAGGGATTATATGAAAACCACACACAAAAACACTATATACAAAAATAAAGTACAAAAATAAAAAAAAAGGTTTGTTAAAACAGATAACAAACCCTACTAATTATAAATGTATAAATTAATATGTTTGTTTTGTTTAAATGTATGTGCGCATGTGAGTGTTCCATTTAATTTCAACCAATTGAGATTCTGGCTCTTTTTTTTCAATATTTCTTATTGTTTTACTAGTGAATAGAATAAAGTTGGATTGTTTAAGATTTAAAGATAATTGCTTTATCTGGAATCATTCAGAAAATGTTGCCATGCCTGTGTTGGCTTCATTAATTAGTGAATAAAAATTATTGTGTGATAAGAATCAAATTGGTAGCATCAGCAAGGAGAATGGGAATTATGGTAGAAGACACTGCAGCAAAGTCATTAATATAGATTAGGAATATCAAAGGTCTAATTATCGAACCCTGTGGCACGCTACAGGATATCTTGGCTCTGGTAGATGTGCAACTGTTTGCATCAACAAATTGTTCTGTATCATAAACATAACTATAGAGCCAATTACACAGTACCAGTCAAACGTTTTGACACACCTACTATTTAAGAGTTTTTCTTTATTTTTACTATTTGTAGAATAATAGTGAAGACATCAAAACTATGAAATAACACAAATGGAATCATGTAGTAACCAAAAATATATTTTATATTTAAGATTCTTCAAAGTAGCCACCCTTTGCCTTGATGACAGCTCTGCATCCTCTCAACTAACTTCACCTGGAATGCTTTTCCAACAGTCTTGAAGGAGTTCCCACATATGCTGAGCACTTGTTGGCTGCTTTTCCTTCACTCTGCGATTCAACTCATTCCAAACCATCTCAATTGGGTTGAGGTCGGGTGATTGTGGAGGCCAGGACATCTGATGCAGCACTCCATCACTCTCCTTCTTGGTCAAATAGCCCTTACACAGCCTGGAGATGTGTTGGGTCATTGTCCTTTTGAAAAACAAATGATAGTCCCACTAAGCGCAAACCAGAAGGGATGGCGTATCGCTGCAGAATGCTGTGGTAGCCATGCTGGTTTAGTGTGCCTTGAATTCTAAATAAATCACAGACAGTGTCACCAGCAAAGCACCCACACACCATCACACCTCCTCCTACATGCTTCACGGTGGGAACCACACATGCAGAGATCATCCGTTCACCTACTCTGCGTCTCACAAAGATGGACTCTTGTATAGCAGAATTCAGGGTAAATCGAAACTCGCGAAGGTGCTTGTCCCAGTGTTTGTGCTGGGTCCATACATAGGAAGCAACCACTGTATTCAAGGTTTGATTAACCCTCTCAGTGAGGTTGGTCTGTGGGTGATAGGCCATGGTCAACTTCTGTCTCAGGTTCCATCTTTGACAGGTCTCCTCAAAGAGATTGGGAACCTCTGTCAGACAGGATGTAATCTGGCACTCCCCAGTGAGTCACGATCTCTTTCCTGAGGATGTTAGAGAAGGTCCTCACTGTGGCCTGATGAAGGGCAAAGAGCTCCACCCACTTGGAATAGTAATCAACAAAAAGGGACAAACATTGCGTGACTGAGGTCACTTGAGTTCACGACACTAATTTACCGGGCTGGAAACTTTTTTTATGCTCGAGGAATGGGACTTTTCTAGAGGAACTAGAGATCATGGTTTGTTATATTATTATGTGTGTGATAATTTATTTTGGTAATACAACCAACGCAAAATAACAGTTGTTTTGAAGTTATTTCCAATGTTTCAATTAAGGGTTTATGAAAAGTGTATGTCCATACTAACTTTTGCATGATTCCTTTGTATCGGTGTATAATTTATGGACCAGGCGGGACTCATTCCCTCCCAAACAAAAAGGAGAAATCTATATTTTCTCTGGTAAGCACAACCTACCTGGCACCCCTACAAACAATAACCTCAAGTCAAAACCGTTACAGTGTGTGTGTGTTGGAGTGTCAGTGTGTGGATAAAGTCCAGTGCAGAGACACTTGCAAGAGAGCCTGTGCAACAAAAAAAAGGGGGTCATTGCAAATAGCCATTTGATGAAACTGTTCAGCAGTCTTATGGTTTGGGTTAGAAGCTGTTCAGGAGCCTTTTGGTCCCAGACTTGACGCTCCGGTACCGCTTGCCGTGTGGTAGCAGAGAGAACAGTCTATGACTTGGGTGGCTGGAGACTTTGACCATTTTTAAGGCCTTCGTCTGACACCACCTGGTATAACATTTATGCGCTTTTGTGTGCTGACAATATAGAAATTCAAATCTGCTGAACATACAGCCAATCATAATGTATTTGCATAGATACATTTTAAAACATGACCACACCATTGTCTTACAGGCATATGCCAGGGACAGGGTCAACACAATCTTTAATCAAGACAAAAGCCTTTATACCTGAGCGCTGTGAGAGGGCCAGCTGGGGCCTGGCTATGAAACACACCCCTGGGCATTAATCATATCTGTTATTAATTATCTAGATTTAGACTTGTTTCTTGGCGTAACAACATATCAGCGCTCATGCACACGCATATGATGTTCTTTCCAAGTGACCATCTTTGATAGATAAGATGAATCATTATTCTACAGCCAGCCACTGTGGATTACCCAAACAGTTTCATAGCTAAACTCATTACCCCAATACAAACAGATTTAGCACAGATTGCATGGAATTTACTGAAGGATCTCATAAAGAAGGCACACTGCTTTAGGTAACAGCCAGGTTACCCACTACTAGATTATTGGATGCTATTTTGGGAACCAATGATGAATTATAGATTTATTTGATTTTCGTCTCAAGCTCTCTATAATATAATCAGACGAGTCCCAAGGTGCTTGTGGGAGTCATAGAGCAAAACGGAGAACACCATCGTGTTCGTGAGAGTCTCATCTTTAGTTTTGTAGGCTAAACCGTTCGAACGCTACAGATGATTTTGTGAGAAGGCCAAATTTCAGGATGTCTCATGGTCTGACAAACACCACTCTAGCTCTGTCACCTTACACCACAGATACGGAAGTGAGACATGGGCGGATGCGGTGGATTGAGACACATCTCTAGCTTAAACTGACAGATTTTTATGGGGATTTTTTTCTTTTGCTAATTAGATTTCTGTGGGGAGCAGACATCGACTCTAGAGGGTTAATCAAAATGTAGACTGTTGCAAAAACAAACCCTGTAATGTTCAGTCAGATTCCAGCTGGATCTTATCTAGAGAACAATCTGTCCATATATCAGTATTTTGATACTGTCTAAGTCGGTTAGAGGAACAATGTAGCTACTGCAGCTTAAGCACAGGCTCTTACACTACCTGACTGAGGTGCTTTGAGCAAAAACAACTGCTCTGTTGTGCTATGCTGTTGTGCCTGGGGAACTAGTGTGACTGCTTTCGAATATCCATTTGCATTCCGCCTCACTGTTTATCCTTATATACATACATACATACATACATACATACATACATACATACATACATACATACATACATACATACATATATCATACATACATATATATATATATATATTTATAAAGGGGTCTTGATGCAGCAACTTAGAAGGAGTATATGCTCCTCACTTGTGAGAAAGACACACCCCTGTAGAATACTAAAGAGCCCAGCTTTTGTTTCCGTCTCTCAAAACAAAGGGTACATTTTGCCATCAAAGAGCAACACAAACTCAGCTGTCTGTCTCCTAGTTTGTATGTCGAGGACAGAGGTGGCTACACCAGGGGATGTGTTCAAACTGCAGAACGCTAGCTTCACTTTTTTTTTACAAATGGTCACAAAGAAATTCGAACTTTTCATCTCACAATGAGCGTTTTGACAACCACATCAATAGTTTATAGTTCAAATCTAATGGGAAAAAAATCCTGTCAGGATCCAAACATGGTCCAATTAACAAGAAAGCATATATCGGGATTACTACTTTAAAGAAGGTTGATGGTACAAATATTGGATGTACTGGGGGACTTTTAACTTCAGTTCAACTTAATTCTATTAGTCAAGTTAACTTCAAAGTAATTTCTCACACCACTTAAAGTTAGTGTTCCTGCATTGTCCAATTGAATGAGTTCATTTCTGGCCATGATAAGGCAAATCTGTATTTACAGTTAATCCAATGTCCTTTGGGGCAAGTGGAACAGAACAGGATTTTGGACTACCATGACCTAATTCTCAAACTAGTGGACACAGTGTTCTGAATTTGAGTGTGTGGGGAATGAGGGTGCACCTCAGAGGTACCACAGACTTTGTCAAAGTAAAATGCGTACTGTGTCAGAGTGCTCTGAGTGCAATTTTCTTTCACTGAACACTATTCCGTCTACCAGAGGAAATAAGTCAAGGGATGTTATGGTTTTCTGAAAATGACTTTTCCTTTAAGGCACTGTGTTGTTAGTACAGTGGGAGGGCCCGGTGATGTCATTAGGTCAGACATCAAAGCTACATACATGTTTTGAAACACCAGTGCATCTGTTGTCCCTTTATAAATTACTGAACCGGGTGAAATATGGTCATCCATCTAACTCTAAACATCCACCACCATAGCAGTACAGTCTGAGTCTTACACAAGGTAACCAAGGCTGGATATTACAAAAAGTTTGGCAGCACCTTCATTATGATCCATTATAGCTAGATGTGTTCATAACTCTATATAGTCCATTCATAATGTTTTATGCAGAGAGCAGACTTCAACACTCTTCATTACTCATACCTTCTCAAAACAGCCCATGTGGCATGCATGATGTAAGAATTTGATTTATTTTTAATCAGTGCAATACTGTCTGGCAGTCTCTCTCTCCGTTCCTATTCCATTAGATGGAGCCTCAAGAACATACTTCACTGTCAAAAACATTTCCGGATCCAAGTCAGGCTGTTTGTGAATCGTCACCTATGCTAGATTAAACAATTACTTCTATAGAGGATGATAATGTCCCAGACAGATTCGTTATAGTAGTTTCCAATCATGCCAGTGATTCACATCTCTTGAGAATCTTCCTGAGATTCTTGAAACATACCAGCCTTGACCCAAGCAGTGACCAAACATTGTAATATTACCACTGAATAACATTTCCGGGATTAGAGTTCTTTAAAAAAGATGTCAGATTTAGTCTACACACTCTCAAGTCAAGAACTTTGGAGAACTTGCAAAACAAGATCAGACAAATGTAGGAAGTATAGCCTAATACAATTCCTAAATGTCAGTATAATTGGTAAGGTTGTACTGTAGCTCTGCACTGCATACCTAATGTTATGTTATGTAATCACGATCCACCATACACCCAGATCATTTCACCAAACACGGTCTGAACCCCCAAATGAGGGGGAAACAATAATGTTGTTTATAATGTGAGATAAGCCTTAGATGTGAGATAAGTCAAATGGCTGTGTGTTACAGAAGAACATGATTCATTTAAATGCATAGCTCATTTAACTTTCTCTGTAGTGTGAAATTGCAACTGTATTGTAAACAATGTGGGGAAATAATTGTAAACAATGTGGGGAAATAATTTTCACATAGCTGACTCCAGTCCATATCCCTCACTTTTGGTAGGCATGGCTTTTGGACATGCCCTGATCCATTCTATGTGAATCCTGCTGGTTTGCCCAGTGCCATGCAGCCCAGACGGTTCTCATCTTTAGAAGCTGGAGCACAATTAGGGATTGGGTACACGATGAGATGCCAGACAACATCGTGTCGGGCGCCTCTCTAATTTATCTATGAATGGCAGGCGAGTTTGAAAAGAGATGATGGTGATAGGGAAGCAGCTGCAGCTCCCGATTACTGTATGGAGAAGGGCAACAGATTGAAAATGGATGAGTCGCTTAGAGAGAATGGTCTACATTGGTAGAGGAGAGAGTGATGTGTGTGTATGCATGTGTGCCTGGTTGCTTGCGTGGGTGTGTGTGTATGGCAACGAAGGCAATAAAGGAACATCTAACCCTGTTTGATGCCAATAAACACAAAACAGGTTATTGTCCTCTATACACACTGCACTGTATATGCTTATTGGATTGAATGCTTGGTGTTTCCAGATTATGATAATTGTTACTCTGGAGAATGTTCATAGATTTCTGGGCATTAAACCATTTCCTACTCAAATCTGTATTTACTATAATTCCCAATACTTTATAATACAATTCAACAGACTATGAAAGTTTTGATATTCAGGAAAGAAATGCCTCAAACCTCAGGTTTAGGGTTGAATATTTTCCAGTATTTTACAAATGTCCATCCCGAGAAAAAATCATTTTCTCCTGGGTAAAGGCGGTATTTCCCGTCAAAACAGAAAAGTTCATTCAAAAGCATTATAAAGCATATACATATGTCTGGATTTGATTTGAGCCTGATGAGTCATGTATTAAATACATTTTATGAGCACTACATTAACAATGAGCCCAGGCCCAAAACGATTAAAACGATTGTGCCGTTGTTATATGGCAATATGATATAGGCTACTGCATATTACGCGCAACATAAAAACATAAAAGCCCATAGATGTAGCTAGCTATATGCTCTCTTGAGAAAATGAATGAAACTAGCTCCAGTAGGCTAATCTTTTGAGTGTGAACTGTATTACTGTACTCTACTGTATTACACTGCAATGTATTGTATGGACTGGAATTATGCACATCGTTCAAACTATGATAAAGCAGAAGAGAGAGAACATGCAATTCAGGTGCAGCACATGCGGCGTGCAAAGTTTCAAGTATAGGCTAGCAAATGTGATTTTAATGACGAAATATAATAGGGCCTATTTGTATAATTAGCAGACTGAGGGATATATACCTTTCATAATATTCCCCCTAATGTTATTATCCTACCTCTTCTTTCTCTCTATTTTAGCTTCATTTCTTCCTTGCTTTCAACAGTTAAATGAAATACATTTCATTGTCCTTATCTTCATCATTCTATTGACACCCTTGAATAATATCAGACTAGAATTAGATGCAGAAGGTATTCACTTCTCTTCATGAAGATTGAATGGTTATTATGGGAGCAAGCAAATAACTGCTATAGCCTCCCGCCATCTTTCAAAATACCTATGAGTTCTATTGGCTGCTGTACATAACATTCAGCAAATAGAATGTTATAAGAGATTTGAGAGAAAAAAATGAATGTCCAGCAAGCTATTCTAGTCTAGCTTTTCCTGCGTCGGCCTCTAAGAGACAAGGAGCGTTTTTTAAGGAGAGAGGCCAGCGGAGCACAGGGGCTTGCGTATTGCCCAAGAGACGTAGGTTGTAAGTTAGAAGCTTATAATGCATAACCCATCATTGATTAGCTAAATATAAGGCTAATACTGCATTGAATGTACAGTTTTACCTGAAAGAGGTAGGCTAGGATATCTATATACAGTGCATTCGGGAAGTTCTCAGACCCCTTCCCTTTTTCCACATTTCACAATCCTCATCAATCTACACACAATACCTAATAATGACAAAGCGAAAACAGGTTTTTGGATTATTTTTTTCTCACATTTATATATTTTAAAAAATATACCTTGACATTAGTATTCAGACCCATTGCTATGAGACTCGAAATTGAGTTCAGGTGCATCCTGTTTCCATTGATCATCCTCGAGATATTTCTACAACTTGATTGGAGTCCACCTGTGGTAAACTCATTTGATTGGACATGATTTGGAAAGGAGCACACATGTTTATATAAGGGCCCACATATGACAGTGCATGTCAGAGCAAAAACCAAGCCATGAGGTCGAAGGAATTGTCCGTAGAGCTCTGAAACAGGATTGTGTCAAGGCACAGAACTGGGAAAGGGAAAGAAACATTTCTGAATCATTGAAGGTCCCCAAGAACACAGTGGCCTCCATCATTCTTAAATGGAAGAAGTTTGGAACCACCAAGACTTCCTAGAGTTGGCCGCCCGGCCAAACTGAGTAATCGGGGGAGAAGGGCCTTGGTCAGGGAGGTGAACAAGAACCCGATGGTCACTCTGACAGAGCTCTAGTTCCTCTGAAGCTTCCAGAAGGACAACCATTGCTGAGGCACTCCACAAATCAGGCATTTATGGTAGAGTGGCCAGAAGGAAGCCACTACTCATTAAAAGCCACATGACAGTCTGCTTGGAGTTATCCAAAAGGCACCTAAAGGACTCTCAGACCATGAGATTCTATGTTCTGATGAAACAAATATCTCTTTGGCCTGAATGCCAAACATCACGTCTAGAGGAAACCTGGCACCATCCCTACGGTGAAGCATGGTGGTGGCAGCATCATGCTGTGGGAATGTTTTTCAGTGGCAGGGACTGGGAGACAAGTCAGGATCGAGGGAAAGATGAACGGAGTAAAGTACAGAAAAGATCCTTGATGAAAACCTGCTCCAGAGTGCTCAGGACCTCCAACTGGGGTCATACCCAAGATGACTCGATGCTGTAATCGCTGCCATAAATGCTTCAACAAAGTAATGAGTAAAGGATGTGAATACTTATGTAAATGTGATATTTCTGTATTTGTTTTATTTTATACATTTGCAAACATTTCAAAAATCCTGTTTTTGCTTTGTCATTATGGGGTATTTTGTGTAGATTGTTTTTTCCCCTCTTCAATTTGATACATTTTAAAATAAGGCTGTAAACATAACAAAATGTGGAAAATGTCAAGGGGTCTGAATACTTTCTAAATGCACTGTATAGGGCTATATATCAATCTAGAACAGGATTATCTATTTTGTATGCAATTTAAATGGAATTGATGGATAGAGAGAGACTGCGAGAGAGTGCTCGCAAGTGCAGTGATTTATAGCAACGCTATTCGTGTGATGGGCTGTTTTAAAACTCTGCGGCTGCAAAAATATATATATATTGCAATAAATTAACAAGGTGACCCCAAAAAGCCAGAGGCAGATGTGTAAACTAGACACGCATTCGGTCTTTATATTACTGTAGCATAGGCTATGCTGCAGCAAATTCAGGCCAACCAGTCACAAGAAAAAAAGCTACCATGAGATGTGTAGGTCTACATGCATCGTGAACTGCGCTCCATTACCAAGATGGGCTGTCTTTCCAAACCCTGAGCATTGATTCATCATGCAGAGACAGTAGAAAAGCCATATCTAGACGTTACATATAATTTAAGTGTTCCATGTCATGCCATACTGTTCATATAAATAATTTATTATAATTTACCAGATTCTCGCAGTTATTTAGGGAGTGGTTTTGGGCATTATAAATCACTGTAAATCTCGGTAAACCGGGTCCCTGCCATTCAACCCTAATCAGGTTAAATATGTAGGTGTTGAATGAGAAAATGTGCATGATCTATTGATTCATTTGGTTTTTGGTATTTATTAGGATCCCCATTAGCCACTGCAAAAGCATCAGCTACTCTTCCTGGGGCCCACATGAAACATGACATAATACATAGTACAGAACATTATTTGTCAATACATACATTTTAAAACGTCACACATAACCTACATATAAATAGATATAGTGTATTCGGAAAATATTCAGACTCCTATCTTTCCACATTTTGTTTGTTTACAGCCTTATTCTAAAATTGATTAAATTAATTTTTTCCCCTTATAAATCTACACACAATACCCAATAATGACAAAGCAAAAACAGGTCTATAGAATTTTTTCAAGCGTATTAAAAATTAAACACAGAAATACCTTATTTATATAAGCATTCAAACCCTTTCCTATGTGCCTCGAAATTGAGCTTAGTTACATCATGTTTCCATTGATCATCCTTGAGGTGTTTCTACAACTTGATGGAGTCAACCTGTGGTAAACTCAATGGATTGGACATGATTTGGAAAGGGACACACATGTCTATATAAGGTCCCACAGTTGACAGTGCAAAGTCCTGAGGTGAATAAACGAGGTGTGTTACAGGTTACAACTTCCTAGGTATTACCGTATTAACCCCTCGTTTCATGTGTCTCTCCTCAGGCCGGTGGTGGCTGGTCCCCTGCAAGAAGGTGAGGTGCCTGAGGTCCCTCCGCCCCCTCTGGACATCGAGGGGTCCCCGGCGTACACGGTTCGTGGCATTCTGGATTCGAGACGCCGGGTGGGGGGCCTACAGTACCTCGTGGACTGGGAGGGGTACGGTCCGGAGGAGAGATGCTGGGTTCCGGGTGGGGGACATTTTGGACCCTTCTCTCCTGAGAGATTTCCACCGCCTCCACCCGGATCGCCCGGCGCCTCGTCCTCCGTGTCGTCCTCGAGGCCGGTGGCGGCGCGCTGCGGGAGCCGCGCATCAGGGGGGGGGTACTGTCATGACTTCCGCTGAAGTTAAATCCCCTGCCTGTTCGGGCGGTGCTCGGCGTCGTCGTCACCGTCCTACTAGCCGCTACCGATCCCTTTTTCGTTTGTCTGTTGGTTTTGTCTTATTAGTTTCACCTGTGTGTATTTTAGTTTAATTAGCTTCCCTATATGTAGTAGGTTGTCCCACCCTTGTTTTGTGCGGGATTGTTTTTTGTTACTCTGTTGGATTGTGGTTTTCATGTGTGTATTCTCCGGACTGTTTGGTCCTGTGTTTGGGCTGGTCTGTTCTATGCGCTCTGTATGATGGCGTGACTCACGATATACTGAACCCTGCTCTCTGCGCCTGATTCCAACCCACCACTCCTAGTATCCCGTGACAAGTTGAGTATCTGGAGCATCAGCATTTGTGGGTTCGATTACAGGCTCAAAATGGCCAGAAACAAAGACCTTTCTTCTGTAACTCGTCAGTCTATTCTTGTTCTGAGAAATGAAGGCTATTCCATGCGAGAAATGTTCAAGAAACTGAAGATCTCATACAATGCTGTGTACTACTCCCTTCACAGAACAGTGCAAACTGGCTCTAACCAGAATAGAAAGAGGAGTGGGAGGCCCCGGTGCACAAATGAGCAAGAGGGCAAGTACATTAGAGAGTCTAAAAAAGAAAAACCCATATCTCAAATGACTTAAATGTAAATGTAAATGTAAAATAACTCAGACACTGGACAGAGGAACTCTGCCTAGAAGGCCAGCATCTCGGAGTTGCCTCTTCACTGTTGATGTTGAGACTGGTGTTTTGCAGGTACTATTTATTGAAGCTGCCAGTTGAGGACTTGTGAGGCGTTTGTGTCTCAAACTAGACACTCTAATATACTTGTCCTCTTGCTGGACAATGAAAACAGTGGAAATGTCTAGGAGCAACAACGGCTCAACCGCGAAGTGGTAGGACACACAAGCTCACAGAATGGGACCGCTGAGTGCGGTCTTCTGTCCTCGGCTGCAACACTCACTAACGAATTCAAAACAGTCTCTGGAAGCAACGTCAGCACAAGAACTGTCGCACACAAGCCTAAGATCTCCATTCGCAATGCCAAGTGTCTGCTGGAGTGGTGTAAATCTCGCCGCCATTGTACTCTGCAGCAGTGGAAACATTCTCTGGAGTGATGAATCACGCTTCACCATCTGAAGGTCCGACGGACTAATCTGGGTTTGGTGGATGGCAGTAGCTATTCTTCCTGGGGTCTGTCAAAATTAAGGCAGTACTAAATTTAAAAAACATTACAATACATTCATTACAGAATTCACTACACACTAAGTGTGTGCCCTCAGGCCCATACTCCACTACCACATATCTACAACAGAAAATCTATGTGTACGCGTGTGTATAGTGCGTATGTAATCATGTGCTTTTTATGCATGTGTCTGTGCCTATGTTTGTGTTACTTCACAGTCCACGCTGTTCCTTAAGGTGAATTTATACCTGCTTTTTAAATCTGATTTTTCTGCTTTCCTATATGCGTGTTGAAAGTCTGTTGTCAATTTGTTTACTGTGAAATAGCATTGTATCTGGTAAAACACCATTTTTTCCAGAAGTTTACTAAGGGTTGGTAACAGACTGTTTGGTCGGCTATTTGAGCCAGTAAAGGGGGCTTTACTGTTCTTGGGTAGCAGAATGAATTTAGCTTCCCTCCAGGCCTGAGGGCACACACTTTCTAGTAGGCTTAAATTGAAGATGTGGCAAATAGGAGTGGCAATATCGTCCGCTATTATCCTCAGTCATTTTCCATCCAGATTGTCAGACCCCGGTGACTGGTCATTGTTGATAGACAAAAGAAAATCACCTCTTCGACACTGACTTTGCGGAATTCTAAAGTACGATTCTTGTCTTTCATAATTTGGTCATACTTGGATGTGTAGTGTCAGCGTCTGTTGTTGGCATGTCATACCTAAGTTTGTTTATCTTGCCAATGAAAAAGTAATTAAAGTAGTTGGCAATATCAGTGGGTTTTGTGATAAATGAGCCATCTGATTCAATGAATGATGGAGCCGAGTTGACTTTTTTCCCAAAAATGTAATTTAAGGTGCTCTTAAGCTTTTTACTATCATTCATTATATAATTTTTCTTTGTTTCATAGTATAGTTTATTTTTATTTAGTTCAGTCACATGATTTCTTAATTTGTAGTACGTTGCCAATCAGTTGGGCTGCCAGACTTATTTGCCTTACCTTTTGCCTCATCCCTCTCAACCATACAATTTTTAAATTCTTCATCAATCCAAGGGGATTTACCAGTTTTTACAGTCATTTTCTTAATGGGTGCGTGAGTATTAGTAACTTAGAGCATTGGACTAGTAACCGAAAGGTTGCGAGTTCAAATCCCCGAGCTGACAAGGTACAAATCTGTCTTTCTGCCCCTGGACAGGCAGTTAACCCACTGTTCCTAGGCTGTCATTGAAAATAAGAATTTGTTCTTAACTGACTTGCCTAGTAAAATTAAAAATATATATAATTACACAGTGTCTCCCTACCCCTCCTGTCTCAGCCTCTGGTATTTATGCTGCAATAGTTTATGTGTCAGGGGGCTAGGGTCAGTCTGTTATATCTGGAGTATTTCTCATGTAAGTATGCTCCCTCTAATTATCTCTCTCTTTCCTTCTCTCTCTCTTCTCTTGAGGACCTGAGCCCTAGGACCATGCCTCAGGACTACCAGGTCTGATGACTCCTTGCTGTCCCCAGTCCACCTGGTCATGCTGCTGCTCCAGTTTCAACTGTTCTGCCTGTGGCTATGGAACCCTGACCTGTTCACTGAACGTGCTACCATGTCCCGGACCTGCTGTTTTGGACTCTTTCTCTCTACAGCACCTGCTATCTCTAACTCTGAATAATCTGCTATGAAAAGCCAACTGACATTTACTCCTGAGGTGCTGAGCTGTTGCACCTTCTACAACCACTGATTATTATTATCTGACCCTGCTGGTCATATATGAAAGTTGGAAAATCTTGGCCATGTTCTGTTATAATCTCCACCCGGCACATCCAGAAGAAGACAGACTACCCCTCAGAGCCAGGTTCCTCTCTAGCTTTATTCCTAGGTTCTGGCCTTTCTAGGGAGTTTTTCCTAGCTACCGTGCTTCTACATCTGCATTGCTTGCTGTTTGGGGTTTTAGGCTGGGTTTCTGTACAGCACTTTGAGATATCAGCTGATGTAAGAAGGGCTTTATAAATACATTTGATTGATTGATTACACACCACAGACCAGAAAATATTTACATAATCAACATATTAATCACTACAAAACGTATTGTATGACCTCTTATACACTATATTAGGCCCAGACTTTGGAACTTTGGTTTTCCTAGATATGGCTATTGTATTGTGTTCACTACATCCAATGGATTTGGATACTGCTTTAAAGCATAGTGGTGATTTGACAAAATTACAATTGTGGTCTTGAATTGGACTCATTGTTTTGGTCTCGGTCTTGACTCAGTCTTGCCCCCCCAATCTGGTCTTGGCCTAGACTCGGTCTCGCTTTAGGTGGTCTCGAACACAACAATGGTTGGAGTCAAATATTGAACTTGTCCTGAAGAGTAATTGGCTTCATGAAGGAGCGCTAAATCATATCAACTCTGGCAGTGGAGAACGAGACAAGCTGTGACACGGGGTCATGGCCAAACGGCCCATGGAACATCTTGAACAGGCGAAGCAAATGAGCACATTTAGTGCAATACAAACTCATCTTAAACTCTAGAAACTAATCACCACAGATTCCTCTGATCTTTGGCCCGTCTCTCCTTCCTCTTAAATGCCACCGCCAAATTATTTATTCATTGCTAATTTGCTCACTTGTTTTGTGCGGAGGCTCAGCCCTGCTAAAGTCCAGCCCTGCTCTACCCCTGAGGGCCGCTCTATCGGAGTGGAAGGATTGCGATGGATTTCAGGCTACTTTTTCCTATCTAATTCAAGGGAGTCCCACGAGAGGTCAAAGCAACTTCTATTCAGACTGACAGCAAGTCCTCTCTCCCTGAGACAGACCACTGGGCGTCTCACCACCACCAGCACCACTCTCATCAATTACGTGTGTCAGCTGGTTATGTGCACCAACGTATACACTGACATGCAGACCGCAAGACACGGCACATGCTGTAATTGAGTAATCATTAATCAAATGATTAGCTGTGTATCCATCTACACCAAAGTGGAAGAAACATTGAATAATGAAATAATAAAGCTTGAGGGGGTGTGGTATATGGCCAATATACCAACTCTAAGGGCTGTTCATAAGCACGATGCAACGTGGAGTGCCTGGACACAGCCTTTAGCCGTGGTAATATTGGCCAGATATCACAAAGAGGTTCTGGTTACCAACGTAATTAAATGTTTTGTCATACCCGTGATATACCACGGCTGTCAGCCAATCAGCATTCAGGGCACGAACCACCCAGAGTAAATAGGCATTTCAACGTCATTGCTTTAGCCGGTGGTAAATTGTGGACTAGACACCATTTGGAATGTGATTTTAACCAATCAGCGTCCATGATTAGACCCACCTGTTGTATAATTATGGTTATACCATGGCATTGTTGAATACCTGTTTCTGATTGGCATTCTAGAGCATGTATTATTTCCCTTTATAAACTGGGTGGTTTGAGCCCTGAATGCTAATTGGCTGACAGCCATGGTATATCAGACAGTATACAACGGGTATGACAAAACAGTTATTTTTACTGCTCTAATTATGTTGGTAACCCGTTTATAATAGCAATAAGGCACCTCAGGGGTTTGTGGTATATGGCCAATATACCACACCCCCCCGGGCCTTATTGCATAAATAACGCACGCTATACTTGCACAGTAGAATTCAATGGCTATTGTTCATTCTTACATGTTCTATGTTTGAGCTGCTTTTGGAAGCCAAAGTCAAATTGCAAACATTATTGGCATTGTTGAATTTGATTTTCCTAATGGCAAACTAGGACTGATGGGTAGCTAAACTAGCAAGTCTGTTTGTTTAGTTACAATGGGAACTACTGTAGCCATATAGTAAACTTGCTAGCTACTACAGTGGATGTTAAACACCTTTCTACTGACAAATGAACCCATTTCTAGCGGCAAATGTGTTAAATTATAGCCATGGTATGAAAGAGATAATCAATTCGGGGCTCTATGCATACTCTGGAAAATAATGCAACTCTGTAGAAGGTCAGTTCCAATCTACTAGCATGTCGTGGAACACACCTTCCACGTCATTCATTATTTTCCATAGAACGCATAGTCCCTCGTTGATTACCCCTTACATAACACATCCCACTAAGTTGCTATTGTACCTGTGTAGTAATCCAGCACTGTAGTAACATGGTATAATACATGGCAAGAGTATTGCTTTGTAATTATAAAGTGTCTGGGCATCTCAGTTGGTCCTTCAGCACTTTATTAGGTGGTGAAATTAATGTTCATAATTAAACAGCTGTAACGTCTGCTTCCAGCCCACAATCTCAAACATATAGATCCTATGAATGCAGCTCACTCTCCAGATTCCAATCACCTAAATTCTGATCACCTGTTCACACACCTGTATGTCATTTACACACACTATTTGCACCCCATCATTGTGAGGTGTTTTGTTTTGATACACATTTCTATTCGGAGCTCTGTTTTTTCCCCGTATCATAGTGAGGATGGCCAGAACTAATGACGCCTTTTTGCCTATTCCCTGCCTGTAGTTTTGCCTATTGGATTTCCTGTCATCGACCTCTTGCCTGATCTCCCGGACTACGTTATTAGCCTTTTCCCTGCCTGTACTGTTGCCTTTTTGGACCCCCTGTGTATGACCTTCTGCCTGCCCCTGGACCCAGCTACCTGCCTCCTCCTGTGGTCCTTTACAAATAAACACCTGTTGCACCCTGCGCTTGAAAACAGCTCTCTGTCTCCCATCGTATTCATTACAACTGCTACTCGATTATTGGCTAGATATGTTTTAATGAGTTGGAAAGGTTCCATCAAGAGAACCATGGCTCAAGTTGGCATACACTGGTATTGTGAGGTGGCATTCAGAGATCTCATATTAATCTGTGAACAGACAAAAAATAACTATATTTAATTTTGTCTAGCTTCCAGACTGCAGGGGAGTGAAAAGGATACTAAAGCAGTTTGAAAACAAGATTATGGACCACATGCGCGACATAAAACTGAACTGAAAATATGTCAATTGCATTGAAAGGTCAGGTATTTCAGTGTTTTTTTGTTTTTTTTTACCTTTATTTAACTAGGCAAGTCAGTTAAGAACAAATTCTTATTTTCAATGACAGCCTAGGAACAGTGGGATAACTTCCTTTTTCAGGGGCAGAACAACAGATTTGTACCTTTGTCAGCTCAGGGATTTGAACTTGCAACCTTTCAGTTATTAGTCCAACACTCTAACCACTAGGATACACTGCCACCCCAGTATTAGTCCTCACTTTGTAATTTCAAAACAAAGAATGCATGTTTTATCACTGTGACAAGGAATCTCTGTTGGCGTCTTATAGACCGTTTTCCAGTACACGACACACTGACATCACGCACAGATGCGCGTGACTCTTGGCGACAGTAAGAAAGCCATTGCCATCTGCGACCATTCAACATAGCCTAGATTTAAGTTATTATTACTTCAAAACAAAATCACTTTTTGGGGGGGGTTCTCATACGTTTACAATTTTGTTTTGATTCTTGCTTGAACAGTCGCTAAGATTATATTTGGTTGTGATCTTTGCAAAGTAACTATTTCGGATGCAGCAGTTGTTAGCTAGAGTGCTAATGCTCATTGATATACAATCCATTCGGAAAGTATTCAGACACCTTGACTTTTTCAAAAATGTTAAATTCTGTTTTCGAATCGAATCCCCAGGCTGACAAGGTCAAAATCTGTCGTTCTGCCCCTGAACAAGGCAGGTAACCCACTGTTCCTAGGCCGTCATTGAAAATAAGAATTTGTTCTTAACTGACTTGCCTAGTTAAAAACCTCTTATGGCTGCTATCCCTGTACAGGGATCAACATCAGGGGAAATTTCAGAGTGACAACTAAAAATACAACGTCGTAACATTAAACATTCTTGAAAATGCAAGTGTCTTACATCCTGCAAAAGATTAGAATCTTGGTAATCAAACTACGTTTTCCGATTTAAAATAGCTATTACAGAGAACAAATACTATGCTTTTGTTTGAGAAGAGCAATCAACAGAAACATTTTCCGCCATGACAGTTTTTACACATTCACATCTGAGGGTAACATTATGACTTACATTCTGATATCTTGCTCTTATTTCTCTTCCTGAGGGTCCCAGTGATCAAATGAGGTGCCGTTTTCTTTGATCAAATCCTAAATCGAAACATTTTGTAAACCGTTTGTGACGTGAATTCCATCTCTATCATTTTTTTACGGAGCATTTGACATAATTACACACCATAAACAGTTGTATATCTAGTCATGGTTGGTTTCAGTGCATTCCTCTGGATGTTTGCAGCCAAAAGTCATTGTGGGGAGTATTGACCGAAGTGAACCGATTTGAAGACAACGAGCAATTACTTCCTTGCGCACCAATAATTTTAGCGAAGCTTCATTGATTGACTGTATTTCTACCCAATGACCACTGATCTTCTTGAACTCTAGCTGGGTAGATAGCCAATGAGCTGAGGTAAACGCCAGTATGTAATGATTTTGGGTTGGACCACCATTCCTTGTTTGTAAATGCACGCGTAAGGAACTCCATTCTCGCCTTGACAGCAGTAGTATTTCGAAAAGTTGTATTTTCAAAGATTTCATTGAAGATGTCATGGCGAATAATTCAGGAAAAGCGAAGTCAAAGTCTAAAGTGAAAGTGAGAAAATGAAAGTGAGACAGATTTTTTGTTTTGAGGAATCTTTGAATGTTATGATTCAAACAGGAACTGACAAACTGTTTCTGCAAGGACAGGAAATATTTCTAGACGGGTAAGTGCAATTTTTTTTTTAAATGAAATATAAATATATATATATTTTTGCAAAACAAAAAATATATATATGTATATTGTGCAATTTGCAATGAAATGTGTGGTTTGTTTGTGTGTGTGTGTAATGGTTTTCTTCCGTTGAAGGAGAGGAGGACCAAGACGCAGCGTAGTTCGTGTTTAACATGTTTAATAAAAGACGATCACGTGAACACTACACAAATACAAAATAACAAATGTGGCAAAACCCGAAACAGTCCTATCTGGTGCAGAGACGAAGACAGGAAGCAACCACCCCAAAACCCCAACAGAAAACAAGCTACCTAAATATGGTTCCCAATCAGAGACAATGACTAACACCTGCCTCTGATTGAGAACCATATCAGGCCATACATAGACACGGACAAACTAGACACACAACATAGAATGCCCACCCAGCTCACGTCCTGACCAACACTAAAACAAGGAAAACACAAAAGAACTATGGTCGGAACGTGACAGTACACCCCCAAGGTGCGGACTACGACCGCACAACCTAAACCTATAGGGGGGGTCTGGGTGGGCATCTGTCCGCGGTGGCGGTTCTGGCGCTGGACGTGGACCCCACCATTGTCTTTGTCCAACTCCTTAGCGTCCTTTGAGTGGCGACCCTCGCCGCCGACCTTGGCCTGGGAACCCTAACAAAGGGCCCCACTGGACTGAGGAGCGCCTCTGGACTGAGTGATGCCTCATGACTGAGGAAACTCCTCCGGACTGAGGGACAGCTCCGGACTGAAGGGCAGCTCATGACTGAGAGGTAGCTCATGACCGAGAGGGAGGTGGTTATTTTGAAAGTGCTCCAGAGTTCCTCTGTGGAGATGGGAGAACCTTCCAGAAGGACAACCATCTCTGCAGCACTCCACCAATCAGGCCTTTATAGTAGAGTGGCCAGACGGAAGCCACTCCTCAGTAAAAAGGCTAATGACAGCCCACATCGAGTTTGCCTCTCAGACCATGAGAAACCAGATTCTCTGGACTGATGAAACCAAGATTGAACGCTTTGGCCTGAATGCCAAGAGTCACGTCTCGTTTTTGCTGCCGTTCTATGAGATAACCCTCTTGTTCTGCCACCAACGTACGCGCATCGCCCTCAATTGCAAACACAGGGCTTAAAATAACCCTTTCTATCTATTGGCCCTCTTATGGCACCTGAGCACAGATAGGACATTAATACTTTCAACTTGATTTCACCTCTGTGTCCCATTGCAAGAAATGTGACTTTATGGCCCAAACTAGATTTATATGTCCCTACCTGTTGCAGCAACATTTTAATAATGACCTTGTCAATTGGTGCATTCATTGTAGCACAAGAAACCTGGCATTCTGGATTTCATTCTAATTTCCATTCAGATGGAGGGAACCGGCCATGCAATCATTTCCCTGTTCCCCACCTTTTACCTCTCTCACCTCTATCTATTCCTGTCTCTATTTCTATAACTATTCCTCACAAGCATCAGGACAAGGTCACGCAGTGACGGCGTCACACTCAGGGTGAGAAGGGGGTACTGGGATGGAGTCACACTGGGGGGCTGTGGAATTATTTATAATACTCTTTGAAGAGGTAGGGCTTCAGATGTTTTCAGAAGATGGGCAGGTCTCTGCTGTCCTAGCTTCAGGGGAAAGCTGGTTCAACAATTGGAGTGCCAGAACAGAGAAGAGCTTGGACTGGGCTGAGCGGGAGCTGCCCTCCTGTGGGGGTGGGAAAGCCAAGAGAAAAGGGGTGACAGAACAGAGTGCTTGGGTTCGGGAGTAAGGTTTGAGCATAGCAAGAAGGTAGGGAGGGGCAGTTCTTCTTGCTGCTCCGTAGACAAGTACCATGGTTTTGTAGTGGATGCAAGCTTTGACTGGAAGCCAGTGGAGTGTGCGGAGGAGTGGGTTGACATGGGAGAACTTGGGAGAACTTTAGAAGGTTGAAGGCGGGCTGCAACATTCTGGATAAGTTAGAGGGTTTTGATGGCACAAGCGGGAAGCCCAGCCAACAGCGAGTTGCAGTAGCCCAGACGAGAGATGATAAGTGACTGTATTAGGACCTGTTCTGCTTCCTGTGTGAGGTACGATTGTACTCTACCGATGTTGTAGAGCATGAACCTGCAGTAGTGAGTCACTGCTTTGATGTTTGCAGAGAATTAAAAGGTGTTGTCCAGGGTCATGCCAATGTTCTTTGAACTCTGGGAGGGGAACACCATGGAGTTCTCAACCATGATGGAGTAGTCTTCGAACGGGCAGGCCTCCCCAGGGAGGAAGAGGAGCTCTGTCTTGTCGAGGTTGAGCTTGAGGTGGTGGGCCGACATCCAAGCTGAAATATCTGCCAGGCACGCAGAGAAGCATGTCTCCACCTGGGTGTCAGAAGTGGGAGAGAGAGAGCGAAGATTGCAACTGCGCATGACCATCTGGGTAGGGGCTTAGTGGCTAGGGTTGGATGAAAGGGAGACAGAAAAGGGAACAAAATACTGATCAGAGACCTGGAGGGGGGTTGCAGTAAGATTAGTAGGAGAAGAGCCTCTAGTAAAGTTGAGGTCAAGCGTGTCGCCTGCCTTGTGATTGGGAGGGGACTGGGAAAGGGTGAGATCAAAAGAAGCAAGGAGGAGAAATTAATCAAAGGCAGACCTTGGGAGGTTCACCAAGTAGAACAGTGAGCCATTGTCAGGAAATTAGCTTATCAAGGTGTCACGCCCTGGTCTGTTTCACCTGTCCTTGTGCTTGTCTCCACCCCCCTCCAGGTGTCGCCCATCTTCTTCCCCATTATCCCCTGGGTACTTATACCTGTGTTTTCTGTCTGTCTGTGCCAGTTTTTTTGTTTGTTCAAACCTACCAGCATTTTCCCTTGCGCCCGTCTTTGCTGTAGTCTCTGTTTTGTAGTTTCCTGGTTTTGACCTTTCCTGCCTGCCTGCCGTCCTGTAACTTTGCCTCTACTCTGGATTAACGACCTCTGCCTGACCTGGCCCTGAGCCCGCCTGCTGTTCCGGTGCCTTACACCCTCTGGATTATTGACCCCCTGCCTGCCTTGACCTGTCGTTGGCCAGCCCCTGTTTAAAGAATACACTTTGTTTCTTCAACACTGTCTGCACCTGGGTCATACCTTAATATGTTCTACACGGTGTCAAGCTCATTGAGGAACTCTCTAAGGGCACCTGGTGGGCGATAAATGACCATTTTGAGCTTGAGTGGACAAGTGACAGTGACAGCATGGACATTTTAATGAAGAGATGGACAGGTGAGAGAGGGAGAAAAGAGAAAATCTCCACTTAGGAGAGATGAGTAGCCCAGTGCCACCACCACGATGAACAGATGCTATTGGACTATGAGAGAAAACGTAGTCAGATGAAGAGAGAACAGCTGGAGTAGCAGTGTTCTCTGAGGTGATCAATGTCTCCTTTGGGGCCAAAAGGTCAAAGGACTGGAGGGCAGCAAACGCTGAGATAAATTCAACATTATTGACAGCATATCGGCAGTTCCAAACACTGCAAGAAACCAGGAATTCCACATGGGTTGTGCGCGCAGGGTACACTAACTTAGATGGGTTGCAGCCAAGCGTCTGCAAAGCCAACAGTGAGAAGAGCAAACTGAGGTAGAAAGCACACAGATACACTACATGTATCTGCAGGTGTCCAAAAGTATGTGTCCAAAAGTATGCTCGTCGAACATCTCATTCCAAAATCATGGGCATTAATATGAAGTTGGTTCCCCCTTTGCTGCTATTACAGCCTTGACTCTTCTGGAAAGGCTTTCCACTATATGTTGGAACATTGCTACGGGGGCTTGCTTCCATTCAGCCACAAGAGCATTAGTGAGGTCGGGCACTGATGTTGGCAATTAGGCTTGGCTCGCAGTTGGCGTTCAAGTTCATCTCAAAGGTGTTCGATGGGGTTGAGGTCAGGGCTCTGTGCAGGCCAGTCAAGTTCTTCCACATCGATCTAGACAAACCATTTCTGTATGGACCTCGCTTTGTGCACGGGGGCATTGTCATGCTGAAACAGGAAAGGGCCTTCCTGAAATTGTTGCCATAAAGTTGGAAGCAAATAGTCGTCTAGAATGTCATTGTATGCTGTAGCATTAAGATTTCTCTTCATTGGAACTAAGGCGCCTAGGCTGAAACATGAAAAACAGCCCCAGACCATTATTCCTCCTCCACCAAACTGGTGGGGCAGGTAGCGTTCTCCTGGCATCCGCCAAACCCATATTCGTCCATCGGACTAGCAGATGGTGAAGCGTGATTCTTCACTCCAGAGAACCCATTTCCATTGCTCCAGAGTCCAATGGCGGCAAGCTTTACATCCCTCCAGACGACGCTTGGTGTTACGCATGGTGATCTTAGGCTGCTCGTTCATGGAAAACCATTTCATGACGCTCCCGACAAACAGTTATTGTGTTGATGTTGCTTCCAAAGCCAATTTGGAACTCGGTAGTGAGTGTTGCAACCAAGAACAGATGATTTTTACGTGCTACGAGTTTCAGCACTTGGCCGTCCCATTATGAGCTTGTGTGGCCTACTACTTCGCAGCTGAGGCATTGTTGCTCTTAGGCGTTTCCACTTCACAATAACATCACTTACAGTTGACCCAGGAAGCTCTAGCAGGGCAGAAATTTGACAAACTGACACGTCGGGAAGGTGGCATCCTATGATGGTGCCACACTGAAGTCACTAAGCTCTTCAGTAAGGCCGTTCTACTGCCAATATTTGTGTATAAAGATTGCATGGCTGTGTGCTCGAACTTTATACACCTGTCAGCAACGGGTGTGGCTGAAATAGCCGAATCCACCAATTTGAAGGGGTGCCCACATACTTTTGCATGTATAGTGCAGTTGCCAAAGCTACAAAGAGCAAAATGAGATTATCAGAAAATAACTAGGTAAGATACTCAAGTGAGAGTAGTAGAAGGCCGAGGAGAACAGGCTTTATTTCGGAGACGGTCTTAGTTTCAACACGAGACTGCTGCTTACAGCTACTGCTGAGAAAACAGGGGAGACTGAAGTACAAGTACTAATTGATAATTGCCTTGCAAAGGTGAACAGCACACCTCCCGGTACTAATTGCTGATTGCCAAGGACAGGGGCCACCCTTCCAGCATTGGGAAACATCCCATGTCCTCCTTGCGTGTGTCTGCGCACCACATCTATTTTCTATGGGCACAAGCACTGTTCATGACACAAACTGTTTCACAGCCCTATTGTTGACGGAGAAAAAATGTTGCAGGTTTAAAGCTTATTTCCTGCAATTCTACAAATTTTTTCATGGGGTGCAGAGAAAATGTTGTAATTCTATACATTTTGCCATGTTTATTCTTGTGATATTTGATTGACTCGAACCAAATCTATGGGCAAAATAACCTAGCTAAAAAACATGGCCTAATTGTTTTGGACATTTCTGACTTTTTAAAATGTTTATTATTTATTTTTATTTCACCTTTATTTAACCAGGTAGGCTGTTTGAGAACAAGTTCTCATTTACGACTGCGACCTGGCCAAGATAAAGCAAAGCAGTGTGACACAAACAACAACACAGAGTTACACATGGAATAAACAAGCGTACAGTCAATAACACAATAGAAAAAAAAGAACGTCTATATACAGTGTGTGCAAATGGCGTGAGGAGGTAAGGCAATAAATAGGCCATATTAGCGAATTAATTACAGTTTAGCAAATTAACACTGGAGTGATAGATGAGCAGATGATGATGTGCAAGTAGAAATACTGGTGTGCAAAAGAGCAGAAAAGTAAATAAAAACAATATGGGGATGAGGTAGGTAGATTGGGTGGAATATTTACAGATGGGCTATGTACAGCTGCAGCGATCGGTTAGCTGCTCAGATAGCTGATATTTAAAGTTAGTGAGGGAAATATGAGTCTCCAGCATCAGCGATTTTTGCAATTCATTCCAGTCATTGGCAGCAGAGAACTGGAAGGAAAGGGGGTGTTGGCTTTGGGGACGACCAGTGAGATATACCTGCTGGAGCGCGTGCTACGGGTGGGTGTTGTTATCGTGACCAGTGAGCTGAGATAAGGCGGAGCTTTACCTAGCATAGACTTATAGATGGCCTGGAGCCAGTGGGCCTGGCGACGAATATGTAGCGAGGGCCAGCTGACTAGAGCATACAGGTCGCAGTGGTGGGTGGTACTAGGGGCTTTGGTGACAAAACGGATGGCACTATGATAGACTGCATCCAGTTTGATGAGTAGAGGATTGGAAGCTATTTTGTAAATGACATCGCCAAAGACGAGGATCGGTAGCATAGTCAGTTTTACGAGGGTATGTTTGGCGGCGTGAGTGAAGGAGGCTTTGTTGCGAAATAGGAAGCCGATTCCAGATTTAATTTTGGATTGGAGATGTTTAATATGAGTCTGGAAGGAGAGTTAACAGTCTAGCCAGACACCTAGGTATTTGTAGTTGTCCACATATTCTAAGTCAGAACCGTCCAGAGTAATGATGCTAGTCGGGTGAGTGCGGATGGTTGAAAAGCATGCATTTGTTTTATTAGCGTTTAAGATCAGTTGGAGGCCACGGAAGGAGTGTTGTATGGCATTGAAACTCGTTTGGAGGTTAGTTAACACAGTGTCCAAAACCTAGGTATTTGTAGTTGTCCACATATTCTAAGTCAGAACCGTCCAGAGTAATGATGCTAGTCGGGTGAGTGCGGATGGTTGAAAAGCATGCATTTGTTTTATTAGCGTTTAAGATCAGTTGGAGGCCACGGAAGGAGTGTTGTATGGCATTGAAACTCGTTTGGAGGTTAGTTAACACAGTGTCCAAAGAAGGGCCAGATGTATACAGAATGGTGTCGTCTGTGTAGAGGTGGATCAGGGAATCCCCAGCAGCAAGAGAAACATCGTTGATATATACAGAGAAAATTGTCGGCCCGAGAATTGAACCCTGTGGTACCCCCATAGAAACTGCCAGAGGTCCGGACAACGGGCCTTCCAATTTGACACACTGAAATGTGTCTGATAAGTAGTTGGTGAACCAGGCGAGGCAGTCATTTGAGGCAATCAATTGAGTCTGCCGATAAGGATACGGTGATTGACAGAGTCGAAAGCCTTTTATCGATGGTGGTTATGATATCGTTTAGTACCTTGAGCGTGGCTGAGGTGCACTCGTGACCAGCTCGGAAACCGGATTGCACAGCGAAGAAGGTACGATGGGATTCGAAATGGTCAGTGATCTGTTTATTAACTTGGCTTTCGAATACTTTAGAAAGGCAGGGCAGGATGGATATAGGTCTATGACAGTTTGGGTCTAGGGTGTCACCCTCCTTGAAGAGGGGGATGACCGCAGGCAGCTTTCTAATCTTTAGGGATCTCGGATGATGCAAAAGAGAGGTTGAACAGACTGGTAATAGGGGTTGCAACAATGGCGGGGGATAATTCTAGAAAGAGAGAGTCCAGATTGTCTAGCCCAGCTGATTTGTACAGGTCCAGGTTTGGCAGCTCTTTCAGAACATCTGCTATCTGTATTTGGGTGAAGGAGAAGCTGGGGAGGCTTGGGCAAGTAGCTGCAGGGGGTGCGGGGCTGTTGGCCGGGGTTGTGGTAGCCAGGAGGAAAGCATGGCCAGCCATAGAGAAATGCTTCTTGAAATTCTCGATTATCGTGGATTTATCGGTGGTGACAGTGTTTCCTAGCCTCAGTGCAGTGGGCAGCTGGGAGGAGGTGCTCTTGTTCTCCATGGACTTTACATGGTCCCAAAACTTTTTGGAGTTAGAGCTACAGGATGCAAATTTATGTTTGAAAAAGCTAGCCTTTGCTTTCCTGACTGACTGCGTGTATTTGTTCCTGATTTTCCTGAAAAGTTGCATATCGCGACTATTCGATGCTAGTGCAGTCCGCCACAGGGTGTTTTTGTGCTGGTCGAGGCCAGTCAAGTCTGGAGTGAACCAAGGGCTATATCTGTTCTTAGTTGTCCATTTTTTGAAAGGGGCGTGCTTATTTAAGATGGTGTGGAAATTACTGTTAAAGAATGACCAGGCATCCTCGACTGACGAGATGAGGTCAATATCCTTCCAGGATACCAGGCCAGGTCGATTAGAAAGGTCTGTTTGCAGAAGGGTTTAAGGGAGCGTTTGACAGTGGTCTCACAGCGGATGCAGGCAATGAGGCAGTGATCGCTGAGATCCTGATTGAAAACAGCAGAGGTATATTTGGAGGGCAAGTTGGTCAGGATAATATCTATGAGGGTGCCCATGTTTACAGATTTAGGGTTGTACCTGTTGGGTTCCTTGATAATTTGTGTGAGATTGAGGGCATCTAGCTTAGATTGTAGGACTGCCGGGGTGTTAAGCATATCCCAGCTCAGGTCACCTAGCAGAACGAACTCTGAAGATAGATGGGGTGCATTCATTTCACATATGGTGTCCAGGGCACGGCTGGGAGCTGAGGGGGGTCTATAACAGGCGGCAACAGTAAGAGACTTATTTCTGGAGAGATTCATTTTTTAAATTAGAAGCCCCTACTGTTTGGGCATAAACCTAAAAAGTATGACAGAACTTTGCAGGCTATCTCTGCAGTAGATTGCAACTCCTCCCCCTTTGGCAGTGCTATCTTGATTGAAAATGTTGTAGTTGGGGATGGAAATCTCCGAATTTTTGGTGGCCTTCCTTAGCCAGGATTCGGACACGGCAAGGACATCAGGGTTGGCGGAGTGTACTAAAGCAGTGAGTAAAAACAAACTTAGGGAGGAGACTTCTGACGTTAACATGAATGAAACCAAGGCTTTTTCAGTTACAGAAGTCAACAAATGAGAGTGCCTGGGAACACGCAGTGCCTGGGTTAAACTCCATATCATCCGAGGAACAGAGGAGGAGTAGGATGAGGGTACGGCTAAAGGCTATCAAAACTGGTTGTCTAATGCGTTGGGGACAGAGAATAAAAGGAACAGATTTCTGGGCGTGATAGAATAGATTCAGGGCATAATGTACAGACAGGGGTATGGTGGGGTGCGGGTACAGTGGAGGTAAACCCAAGCACCGAGTGATGATAAGAGAGGGTGCATCTCTGGACGGGCTAGTTATGCTGGGTGAGGTCATCACATGTGTGGGAGGTGGGACAAAGGAGGTATTTGAGGCATGTTGAGTGGGACTAGGGGCTCCGCAGTAAACAAACAACAGTGTGCAAGGCATATTGACATTTGAGAGAGACATAAAGCGAGGCATAAAGCAATCACAGGTGTTGATTGGGAGAGCTAGCTAAGGCAACAACGGTAAGACAACAACAGCTAATCAGCTAAGACAACAACAACAGGTAAAATTGCAATGAATGGGCAGAGAGGGTCAGTTAACTACACACTGGGCCTGAGTTGGGGCTGACAGATAAACAAAATGGAGTACCGTGATTGATGAACAGTCCAGCAGGCATCAGCTATGTAGCCAAGTGATCATAGGGTCCAGTGAACGGCAATAGATGGAACAGGGAAGCCGCGGGGTAGTCGTTACTACGCCAGCACGAGGGAGACACGCCGTTTAAAGTTAGCAGGCTGGGGTAAGTAGAAGCGTCTGCTCCGATGTCGGGCACAGAAAATGGAGTTAAGTCGGCGGACCAGTTGTGGTGCTAGGCCAGTCAGGGGTGCCGTGTCGACAAAGGGTCCAGACCAGATGGCGAAGAGGTAATTGTAGTTGTAGTCATTTTATTTGCTAGCCGGGAGATGTGCCTGGCTCGTGGTTAACTGGTGCTAGCTTCGGGGCAGGGGCGTTAGCCACCATAGCCACTCTGTAGCAGCGATGATCTAATGCACAGGTCCAGAGCTTATGGCAAGGATCCGGCGGAGCGTTGGATTCTAGCCGTGTTGGGGTAGAGTCCAGAAGGCATCGGCTGAGTAGCCGGGTGATCACAGAGTAGGCCGGGAGGTGGGCCTGGTTCAGGGATAGCTTTGTGGCTGGGTCATTCAGTGGCAGCTAGCTAGCTGTGATGATCAGGAATAATGGTCCAGGGTTTACAGCAGGAGTCCGGTGTTGTAGTGGAGAAAACAGTCCGATGCTGGCAAGTATTATCCAGGATAAAAAGCACACTGTTGTCTGCTAAATGACTTAAATGTAAATGTAAAAATAAACGGCTGGTGTCTGTGCAGAAGGAAAGGCCGCTAGCAGTGGCTAAACAATGGCTAAATAGCTAGTAGCTAATTAGCTGGCTAGCTCCTGATGGAGGTTCTGGCTATAAGGTCTAAAAAAAGAACGGATCCGTGTCACATTGGGTGAGGCGGGTTACCGGAAGGTATATTTAATTTAAAAATGGAAAAAAGATTGAAAATACACGAGAGGACGACAAACCACGTCTGCCCTGCTACGTCATCTTGGATGATTCATCTTGCTTTGTAAGGTATGCAGTGACTGACATGACAAGAGGAATACTGATGATGCACTACCCAATTTCGAAATAGCCTTGTACTATTATAACTTCAAAGAAAGAGTAAGTTGAAAGCCCGCTCTCCCTATAACCACACTCATTTTCAACACCACTCAGACTGCACTCAACATTTTTGTTGAAATCTGGTAATGGATGTACAGGTAACAGAGGTTCCACACACCCAATTCTAAAACCTGATTTACATTAATTTAATACTTTTTTACACACTAACCCTTTTAAAGTAATGTCCAATAATTAACCCAAAATTATAGTAATGTTTCTAATGTACATACTGGAGATATACTTTTATGTAGAAAAAAGGGGAAAACTTGCTTGTTGTACATAGTTTAAACCATCATACATTTGAATAGGACCCAGTTAAGTGTATTCCAGAAACTAAAAAGCCCTTTCTCATTGTATACTGTATATTGCATCAAGTGAATTATGTAGATGCTAACCATGGCGTGACCTAGCCCATCGGTATTAAATGAATGCCTTGTGACACCTTTAGAGACACTGACCTCTGTTTACATGCACACGAATATACTGTTGATTATTCCAAATACTTAAGTATTCTGTTTTTGATTTGATGTATATAAACATCATATCCCTTTTACAATAACACAAAGCGCCAATCCCGTTTTGGAAATACCTTGAATAAGATGCCTTGGATATGCTAATCTTATAAGGAATACTGTGTCAGGTAAACATTTTATCCCGTTTGCTGTTTTTCGTGGTCTGCGCAAACTCAGTTTCACGTAGTATCACCTTTGAAGTTCAGATTGGAACAGTAAAAGTTGAAATAGTAACTGAAGTCTGGACACTGACTGCAGGCCTCATATGTAGTCTCTTATAATAGAATTAAATGTTCTTCGCAGTAAAATTATAGACCATATGTTAACTTGTCTTGAGAACAGGAGTGGAGAAATAGGTTTTATTTCTTTCCTCTTGAGAAAATGAGAATGTGCGCATAGGGACTGTGTTGTGTAGCCTAAATGTGTAATTTTTTTAATGTGACATAAAAGCTGACAGTATTTCACTTTCAACCATATAAAATATGCATCCAAGATGAACATCAATACTATCAGAAACATGTAAGATCATTTTCACATCTTTTCATTTACAGTTTTTTTCCCAACTGCTTACACACCTTTCTCCTTTTTTCAAAACTCTGCAGTTTTTGGAATTGTGTGTACACACAAAATGCCTCAGATCTCCTTCAAAACGTAACACTGCATTCAAAATGCCATAAACACATGTCAGAATGAAGCATTTGCATCAAATGGCAAACACTGCTTTCATAATAGTACATTTTTGGATATACCATGTAAACACTGTTGTTCTAAATCTAAAGCTCTTTGGTCTTTCATAGGCTTATATCTACATTTCAATACAATGTTCTACAGTGAAAGTAATCTGCTGAGAGGGGTAAAAAGTACACTGTAAACACCAATGCAATGTAGAAACAGAAAATATTTTTTAGGCCAAACATTACTGTTGTATACAGTAACATACAACAAAACCGTAAACAAAAAGTATATTCTTTAGAATACAGTAAAGAACACAATTGTGTGTGTGGGGTCCTGGGGGGGCAGTCCAGGAATTGGTAGGGGGGGGGGACAGTCACCAGTGCTAAGCTACGCTTCATCTCTTCTCCGGCCTGGCCACAATACTTCGTCCACATCACAAGATATGTTTTCTCTTGACAAACATCGAGGGAGGTATCTCCTAGCATGGCGTATCCAACCTTGGACAGAGGCAACCTCTCTGTCCCCACATGCGTCCTCCATTGCCTGGAGAAGCGGCATGCGGGCATAGTGTTGGCGATCATACACTTTCCAGCACCAGGCTGAGAAGAATTTCTCTATGGGATTTAGAAAAGGTGAATATGGGGAGGTACAAAACTACAAATTGTGGATGGGTGGCAAACCAGTTTTGGACCAGAACAGCCCGGTGAAAACTAACATTGTCCCATAAAACCACAAATCTAGCAGGCTCCTGATCTGAATCAGGGACAAGCATTGTGTAAATTGCATCCAGAAAAGTGAGCATATGGCTGGTGTTGTACGGACCCAGTGTGGTATTGTGATGGAGGCCCCCTGTTTTGAGTGATGGCAGCACACAGTTATATTACCCCCATGCTGTCCAGGGACATTGGTAATTGCCCTCTGTCCTATTACATTTCTTCCGCAGCGCCTGGTTTTGGTGAGGTTGAAGCCAACCTCATCCACATAAATAAATTAATGGCGAATTACATGGGCATCCAGCTCCAATACTCTCTGTAACAGACAAAAGGATATACAGATGAGTAAATATGGTATGTCTGAAGTACTGGAAGTAGTGTTGCATACATACCTCTACAAAGTCATGTCGCATATTCTTGACTCTGTCAGAGTTTCTCTCAAATGGCACCTTGTAAAGTTGTTTCATCGTCACTCCGTGCCGTTGGAGGATGCGTTGTATGGTCGACAGGCTTACAGCATTGATGTTGTTAAATATGGTGTCATTCTTCAAGATATGTTCTCTTATCTCACGAATCCTAATTGTATTGTTGGCCAAAACCATATTTATAATTGCAGTCTCTTGTACATCTGTAAACAAGCGTCCTCGTCCTCCATGATGTCTGCCTTTCCACTCTGTACAGAATTCAAACACGGTATGTGTTCAGCATAGGAACTGTAAACAATGTACAAAAAAAATGTAGTACAGCATGAGAACCAACCTCATTCATTCAATGCAGTGCAGTAAATGGATGGCTTAGAGTTACAAATGTTTATGCAATACTATGCAGTCATACGTATTTTACAGTACATTACTGTAATGCTAAAATAGTCATTAGATAGTTGCATACCTGTTCTTCTGAAGGTTTGAATTATGGACGCCACTGTAAATCGACACAAGGTCAAACCGTGGTTGATCACATGATCAACAAGTGTTGCCCTAATCTCATCAGAGATGGCTCTCCTTCCTTCTCTTCTTTGCCCTCGTCCTCCTCTGCCTCTCCCTCCTACTCCTCTTGCTCTCTGTCCATTGTTGGCATCCATTGTTCAAAACAGGTAATCTGACCTTTGACCTATTTATAGGCCTATACTAAAGTAAAGCAGTGATTGGTTAGTGATCAGTTAAGCTATTAGTGTTTGCACATGTGAGGAGTGTGTGTGTGACCTGGTGAATAAGTGTAGCATTTTGATTGGTTGTGTTTGGAAAAGGAAAGTCACTTCCTGTTAGATTTTTGTGTTTTAGGTAGAGAATTGTGTGTAGTGTTTTGAAAGAAGTGTTTTGTGCAATTAACAACTGAATCAAAGGCTGAGAAATATCTTATGGTTTTGGATATTTGGTGTGTAGTTTTGCACTTTGAGTGAGAGGTTTCAAAAATCATGTGACATGAAAATATTTTGTGTGTAAGCAGTTGGAAAAAACTGTATTTAAAATCGATCAACAAACTGATGTAATTTGGAGGGTCCCCGAAACATATTCGCTCCAGGAGAGAAGGAGAAATGGAAGACAAAACCTGTGTCAACTAGATGTTGATTATGCATTCTTTCTATCTATTTATGACATTATTCTGGTAAATGAAGGCTTTATTTATTATTCTAGAGCATCAAGTAATGACAGAAGAGAAGCTGCATGTTTCTAATTATAGACACATTGATTAACAAAAAGCTACCAAATGTTGGAAATTATAAACCTAAAAATATCTAAGTTCCGCCGTCCCTGGCAAAATTAGGAATATTTTGTTTATTCAGGTTATTTATTTATTTTTTTCCTTTTTTTTCACCTTTATTTAACCAGGTAGGCTAGTTGAGAACAAGTTCTCATTTGCAACTGCGACCTGGCCAAGATAAAGCATAGCAGTGTGAACAGACAACACAGAGTTACACATGGAGTAAACAATTAACAAGTCAATAACACAGTAGAGAAAAGGGGGGGGAGTCTATATACAATGTCTACAAAAGGCATGAGGTAGGCTAATAATTACAATTTTGCAGATTAACACTGGAGTGATAAATGATCAGATGGTCATGTACAGGTAGAGATATTGGTGTGCAGAAGAGTAAATAAATAAAAACAGTGTGGGGATGAAGTAGGTGAAAATGGGTGGGCTATTTACTAATAGACTATGTACAGCTGCAGCGATCGGTTAGCTGCTCAGATAGCTGATGTTTGAAGTTGGTGAGGGAGATAAAAGTCTCCAACTTCAGCGATTTTTGCAATTCGTTCCAGTCACAGGCAGCAGAGTACTGGAACGAAAGGCGGCCGAATGAGGTGTTGGCTTTAGGGTTGATCAGTGAGATACACCTGCTGGAGCGCGTGCTACGGATGGGTGTTGCCATCGTGACCAGTGAACTGAGATAAGGCGGAGCTTTACCTAGCATGGACTTGTAGATGACCTGGAGCCAGTGGGTCTGGCGACGAATATGTAGCGAGGGCCAGCCGACTAGAGCATACAAGTCGCAGTGGTGGGTGGTATAAGGTGCTTTAGTGACAAAACGGATGGCACTGTGATAGACTGCATCCAGTTTGCTGAGTAGAGTGTTGGAAGCCATTTTGTAGATGACATCGCCGAAGTCGAGGATCGGTAGGATAGTCAGTTTTACTAGGGTAAGCTTGGCGGCGTGAGTGAAGGAGGCTTTGTTGCGGAATAGAAAGCCGACTCTTGATTTGATCTTCGATTGGAGATGTTTGATATGAGTCTGGAAGGAGAGTTTGCAGTCTAGCCAGACACCTAGGTACTTATAGATGTCCACATATTCAAGGTCGGAACCATCCAGGGTGGTGATGCTAGTCGGGCATGCGGGTGCAGGCAGCGTTCGGTTGAAAAGCATGCATTTGGTTTTACTAGCGTTTAAGAGCAGTTGGAGGCCACGGAAGGAGTGTTGTATGGCATTGAAGCTCGTTTGGAGGTTAGATAGCACAGTGTCCAATGACGGGCCGAAAGTATATAGAATGGTGTCGTCTGCGTAGAGGTGGATCAGGGAATCGCCCGCAGCAAGAGCAACATCATTGATATATACAGAGAAAAGAGTCGGCCCGAGAATTGAACCCTGTGGCACCCCCATAGAGACTGCCAGAGGACCAGACAGCATGCCCTCCGATTTGACACACTGAACTCTGTCTGCAAAGTAATTGGTGAACCAGGCAAGGCAGTCATCCGAAAAACCGAGGCTACTGAGTCTGCCGATAAGAATATGGTGATTGACAGAGTCGAAGGCCTTGGCAAGGTCGATGAAGACGGCTGCACAGTACTGTCTTTTATCGATGGCGGTTATGATATCGTTTAGTACCTTGAGTGTGGCTGAGGTGCACCCGTGACCGGCTCGGAAACCAGATTGGGTAAAGGAGAACCTGGAGAGGCTTGGGCGAGGAGCTGCGGGGGGGGCGGAGCTGTTGGCCGAGGTTGGAGTAGCCAGGCGGAAGGCATGGCCAACCGTTGAGAAATGCTTATTGAAGTTTTCGATAATCATGGATTTATCGGTGGTGACCGTGTTACCTAGCCTCAGTGCAGTGGGCAGCTGGGAGGAGGTGCTCTTGTTCTCCATGGACTTCACAGTGTCCCAGAACTTTTTGGAGTTGGAGCTACAGGATGCAAACTTCTGCCTGAAGAAACTGGCCTTAGCTTTCCTGACTGACTGCGTGTATTGGTTCCTGACTTCCCTGAACAGTTGCATATCACGGGGACTATTCGATGCTATTGCAGTCCGCCACAGGATGTTTTTGTGCTGGTCGAGGGCAGTCAGGTCTGGAGTGAACCAAGGGCTGTATCTGTTCTTGGTTCTGCACTTTTTTGAACGGAGCATGCTTATCTAAAATGGAGAGGAAGTTACTTTTAAAGAATGACCAGGCATCCTCAACTGACGGGATGAGGTCAATGTCCTTCCAGGATACCCGGGCCAGGTCGATTAGGAAGGCCTGCTCACAGAAGTGTTTTAGGGAGCGTTTGACAGTGATGAGGGGTGGTCGTTTGACTGCGGCTCCATAGCGGATACAGGCAATGAGGCAGTGATCGCTGAGATCCTGGTTGAAGACAGCGGAGGTGTATTTGGAGGGCCAGTTGGTCAGGATGACGTCTATGAGGGTGCCCTTGTTTACAGAGTTAGGGTTGTACCTGGTGGGTTCCTTGATGATTTGTGTGAGATTGAGGGCATCTAGCTTAGATTGTAGGACTGCCGGGGTGTTAAGCATATCCCAGTTTAGGTCACCTAACAGAACAAACTCTGAAGCTAGATGGGGGGCAATCAATTCACAAATGGTGTCCAGCTGAGGGGGGTCGGTAGCAGGCGGCAACAGTGAGAGACTTATTTCTGGAGAGAGTAATTTTCAAAATTAGTAGTTCGAACTGTTTGGGTATGGACCTGGAAAGTATGACATTACTTTGCAGGCTATCTCTGCAGTAGACTGCGACTCCTCCCCCTTTGGCAGTTCTATCTTGACGGAAGATGTTATAGTTGGGTATGGAAATCTCTGAATTTTTGGTGGCCTTCCTGAGCCAGGATTCAGACACAGCAAGGACATCAGGGTTAGCAGAGTGTGCTAAAGCAGTGAGTAAAACAAACTTAGGGAGGAGGCTTCTGATGTTGACATGCATGAAACCAAGGATTTTTCGATCACAGAAGTCAACAAATGAGGGTGCCTGGGGTACTCGTGAGCGGGTTATCAAAGGTGCATGTAAACAACTTATCCTGAATAAGACCTTACAGTAACAGAGATATGAGCTATTATGCAGAATAATGTTAAGATCAAATACAATGTATTGGTCACATGCGCCAAATAAAACAGGTGTAGACTTTACAGTGAAATGCTTACATAGGAGTCCATTCCCAACAGTGCAGAGTGAAAAAGTCAGACAAATATTTGTGAAATAAAAAAGGACATAGTAACACCATAAAAGCATTAACGAGGTTATATACAAAGAGTACCAGTACCGAGTCAATGTGCAGGGGTATGACGTAGTTGAAGTAATTGAGATAATACAGAATGTACCTGTGGGTAAGGTTAGAAGTGACTAGGCAATCAGGATATATAATAAACAGAGTAGTAGGTTGTGTGTGTGTGTGTGTGTGTGTGTGTGCGTGCGTGCGTGCGTGCGTGCGTGCGTGCGTGTGTTTGTAGAATGTGTGTGCGTGTAGAATGTGTGCTGTGTGTAGAATGTGTGTGTGTTTGTAGAATGTGTGTGTAGAAAGTGTGTATAGATTGTGTGTGTGTGTGTGTAGAATGTGTGTGTGTAGAATGTGTGTTTGTAGAATAACCCGTATAAAAGGGATAATGCCAACAAAGCCGGTGTTTGGAGGATATATTTGCACTTCGTGTCGGGCCTAACAACACCCTTCCCCATATATCTTCCAAACACCGGCTTCTCGGGCATTATCATTTAAACGTTAACTGCTAGATTATAAACGTACTGGATGATAAAAGTAACGTACTGGAGGATAAAAAGACAGACAACACCACTGTCAAAAATAATGAAGACACCTGGGCCGTTTTATGCAACCAATTTAATGGATCAACGGGGATTAAAGAGAAGAGGGACACAAATCAGATGAAGGTGTGCTGGAAAAATGTATTAAAAGCAAAAGCCAAAAAGGATGCAGCAGAGGAGAAGCGGGGGCTATTTCAGACTGGAGGAGGCCTCCATTCAAAGGAATTGATCCTCTCTCCCAGAAGATATGCGAGATGATTCCCCAGCAGCTTGCCCCTCTCCTTAACCCCTTTGATGACGACGGACAACTCGACCCACCTGTGCCATGGAGAAACAGCGGTGCCTGCACCTTGCACCAGCTATGACACCAGCAGCAAAAACACCAGAGGCCAAGCAAACGACCCAGAACTGACATGAACCTAGTTCATATTAATGTTTTGGAGCTGGAGAGAGAGAAAAATCTAGTGGAGATTGAGGTCCTGAATTTACAAAAAGAGCTAGTGCAAATGGTTTCCCCTTTAGGGAAACATATGCTCACTTTGTAAAGAACGCTGATCTTTTTATTTATTTCAACAATTATTTATTAAAACAATGCTTTCCCAAGCAATTTGGTGTCCCCCAGTCATGTCCCCACTCTTGTGTTCTGGTGCTTCCAGTTCCACCCTGTACGGTACTAAGAATAACAATGTCTTAATAATACATTTGAATACAGATTAGGAATTGCACGTGTCTATTAAATGTTGCTTTTTACATGTTACCAATGTTACATTATACACACCTTAGGCTGCAAAATGGTTCGTAATTAAGGTTTTCCTCACAGAATTACCATTTTATATTGGCCCCATGTTGAACCTGGCCATCTTCTCCTTTCTCCTCAAGGTAGCTTGTCTCCACAGAAGAACTATGGTTAGTTCTCCAAGATGTTTGGGCCAACCTACTTGCCGAGTTCCTTCAAAAACTGTGTGCAAGTGTAACTTTAGAATAATTTATGCTGTTTTGAAGGCAAAGGGTGGTCACACAAAATATGGATTTGATTTAGATTGTTCTTCTGTTCACATACGTTGCATTTAGTTAATTGATAAATAAAATCTATTAACATGTCTATTTTTGAAAGCATTCTTACTTTACAACATTTTTTCACACCTGCCTAAAACTTTTGCACAGTACTGTATATTCTTCTTTTTTTTAATAGTGTCTTGTGCAACGGGGCACACATTTCACCAGTTCATAAATTTTCCGGTGGCATTCTCCTTGTGTGCCTGTAATGCCCCCTAAAAAAAATCCATGTGTTGTGGCCGTTGTGCCCTTGGGCTGAATATAATAATTCCCCTTTCACGGTTGCCAATCATCATGCACCTCTCACTTACATGGCTCTCAAATCAGGTCATTCTCACAGGCATCTCAGCCCCGAATTAGACTACAAGTGAAGACAAACACATCGGGGACTCAAGTGTACGGGTCCTTCTAATCGAATTCCGAGGTGCATATTGAAGATTTTAGAAGAACATCTACTTTTCGTCAGCCAAAATTATGAGTAGGCCTAACAAACAGCAAAAGAACTACCCTATGCCAATATACTATCCCCCATAGTACAAAAGTTGTCTTATTCTACTGGTCAACTTGTTCTTCTGTGCGAGAAATAAATATTTCAAACATACTCTGGTTCAGTTGTGGGATGCAATAGATCCCAAATTAATACAACCACTCACATCAAAAAAACATTTAAAAGCAATAAGGCTGATGTAACAGATCAGAACGTTTAGCTTAAAACGTTGATACCTATTAGGCTACTTCTTCACTTTATAAGGGCAGCAATGCGCACATGGCAGTAGGCTATAAGCGCAAATGTTCCAAAATGCAATCAATTAGCGGGAAAACACTGTTCTAAACACTTACCTCAAATGCGATGATGCATGTAATGATTTATTATAAAGGTGCATTTGTATGGTGAAAATGATCTTCCCCAAACTTGAAACTCAAGCGTCGCCTATGTATGACAGTACACTGGTGGTAAAGCAACTAATGTGCTTAATTTTAAGAAGATATTTGGCCACAATGGGTGTGATACAAACCTTATCAAAATATATAGGCCTATGGGTTAGGCTACATGAGGTGTACAACTATCATTTCAAAAAATCTGAATGAAAAGCATGCTCTGCTTCTAGCCTTACTGCACACACCGGGCATCATTCACAAGTGATAGGCGAATGTTGTCACCCATCAGACAATTATTAATTGAATCTTCTCTTTGCATATACTAAAAAATATAAAGTACAAGTCACAAGTTTAGACACCTCGACTCATTAAAGGGTTTTTCTTTATTTCACTATTTTCTACATTGTAGAATAATAGTGAATGCATAAACACTATAAAATAACACATATGGAATCATGTAGTTAACAAAAAAGTCTAAAACAAATCAAAATACACTGCTCAAAAAAATAAAGGGAACACTAAAATAACACATCCTAGATCTGAATGAATTAAATATTCTTATTAAATACTTTTTTCTTTACATAGTTGAATGTGCTGACAACAAAATCACACAAAAATTATCAATGGAAATCAAATTTATCGATCCATGGAGGTCTGGATTTGGAGTCACACTCAAAATTAAAGTGGAAAACCACACTACTGGCTAATCCAACTTTGATGTCATGTCCTTAAAACAAGTCCAAATGAGGCTCAGTAGTGTGTGTGGCCTCCACGTGCCTGTATGACCTCCCTACAATGCCTGGGCATGCTCCTGATGAGGTGGCGGATGGTCTCCTGAGGGATCTCCTCCCAGACCTGGACTAAAGCATCCACCAACTCCTGGACAGTCTGTGGTGCAACGTGGCGTGGTGGATGGAGCGAGACATGATGTCCCAGATGTGCTCAATTGGATTCAGGTCTGGGGACCGGGCGGGCCAGTCCATAGCATCAATGCCTTCCTCTTGCAGGAACTGCTGACACACTCCAGCCACATGAGGTCTAGCATTGTCTTGCATTAGGAGGAACCCAGGGCCAACCGCACCAGCATATGGTCTCATCTCGGTACCTAATGGCAGTCAGGCTACCTCTGGTGAGCACATGGAGGGCTGTGCGGCCCCCCAAAGAAATGCCACCCCACACCATGACTGACCCACCGCCAAACCGGTCATGCTGGAGGATGTTGCAGGCAGCAGAACGTTCTCCACGGCGTCTCCAGACTCTGTCACGTCTGTCACGTGCTCAGTGTGAACCTGCTTTCATCTGTGAAGAGCACAGGGTGCCAGTGGCGAATTTGCCAATCTTGGTGTTCTCTGGCAAATGCCAAACGTCCTGCAGGGTGTTGGCCTGTAAGCACAACCCCCACCTGTGGACGTCGGGCCCTCATACCACCCTCATGGAGTCTGTTTCTGACCGTTTGAGCAGACACATGCACATTTGTGGCCTGCTGGAGGTCATTTTGCAGTGCTCTGGCAGTGCTCCTCCTGCTCCTCCTTGCACAACGGTGGAGGCAGCGGTCCTGCTGCTGGGTTGTTGCCCTCCTACGGCCTCATCCACGTCTCCTGGTGTACTGGCCTGTCTCCTGGTAGCACCTCCATGCTCTGGACACTACGCTGACAGACACAGCAAACCTTCTTGCCACAGCTCGCATTGATGTGCCATCCTGGATGAGCTGCACTACCTGAGCCACTTGTGTGGGTTGTAGACTCCGTCTCATGCTACCACTAGAGTGAAAGCACCGCCAGCATTCAAAAGTGACCAAAACATCAGCCAGGAAGCATAGGAACTGAGAAGTGGTCTGTGGTCACCACCTGCAGAACCACTCCTTTATTGGGGGTGTCTTGCTAATTGCCTATAATTTCCACCTGTTGTCTATTCCATTTGCACAACAGCATGTGAAATGTATTGTCAATCAGTGTTGCTTCCTAAGTGGACAGTTTGATCTCACAGAAGTGTGATTGACTTGGAGTTACATTGTGTTGTTTAAGTGTTCCCTTTATTTTTTTGAGCAGTGTATATTTTATGTTTGAGATTCTTCAAAGCAGCCACCCTTTGCCTTGATGACAGCTTTGCACAATCTCTCAACTGGCTTTTGCACATTCTCTCATCCAGCTTCATGAGGTAGTCACCTGGAATGCATTTCAATTAACAGGTGTGCCTTGTTAAGTTAATTTGTGTAATTTCTTTCCTTCCTAATGCATTTGAGCCAATCAGTTGTGTTGTGAGAAGGTAGGGGTGGTATACAGAAGATCAAAGGTACCTCTGGGACTTCCTTTCCTGTGGCGGTGCTCTTGAGAGTCAGTTTCATCACTTGATGGTTTTTGAGACTGCACTTGAAGAAACTTTCAAACGTTCTTGACATTTTCCGGATTGACTGACCTTCATGTCTTAAAGTAATGATGGACTGTCATTTCTCTTTGCTTATTTGAGCTGTTCTTGCCATAATATGGACTTGGTCTTTTACCAAATAGGGGTATCTTCTGTATACCACCCCTACCTTTTCACAACACAACTGATTGGCTCAAACACATTAGGAATGAAAGAAATGCCACAAACTAACTTTTAACAAGGCACACCGGGTTAATTGAAATGCAATCCAGGTGGCTACCTCATGAAGCTGGTTAAGAGAATGTCAAAGCGTGCAAAGCTGTCAAGGCAAATGGTTTCTAATTTAAAGAATCTAAAATCAAAAATGTATTTTGGTTACTACATGATTCCATATGGTGTTTTATAGTTTTGATATATTCACTATTATTCTACAATGTAGAAAATAGTAAAAATAACAAAATTCTCTTGAATGAGTAGGTGTCCAATTTTTTTGCTGGTACTGTATGTGTGAAATTAGTCTTGATTTAGAATGGAACATTATCAGAACAGGGGCAGGGGAAAAAATACATGTCATCTATGCACTTACATTGCGAATGTAGGATGATTTTCTCGTGGTTTCTTTTCATTCTAGCCAGGTAGCCCATATCCCTGTTGTAAAGTGAAGAAATGTGCTTAATATTAGTTGAGAAATAAATATTGTAAGCCTGTTGAAAGCTTATGGGATCCTCTTCTTTTTAATAGAGGCCATCAACCGTTTTTTTCACACAATTGATAGCCTGTAGAAATGTTTCCCAACATGAGCTAATGGGCTCTCATTAAGTGTTTCATTTGATTTTTGATTACATTTGCATTGCTGTCAGAGTGTATAGAGGGACAATAGAGTGCTGAGTACCAGGCAGTTTGGTAGGCTGATAATGACCATCAGTCGCATCAGAGTGCAGTTTTGGAGTAGCCTAGTTAATGTCTTGTGTTAATGTCTTGCGGTCGGATACTGAGCAGTTGCCATTACAAGCGGTGATGCAGCCAGTCAATATGCTCTCAATGGTGCAGCTGTAGAACTGAGGGCCCTTGACAAATGTTTTCAGCCTCCTGAGGGGGAAGAGGAATGTCGTGCCTTCTTCACAAATGTGTTGGTGTGTTTGGACTATGATAGGTCCTTAGTGATGTGGACACTGAGGATCTTGAAGCTCTCGACCTGCTCTACTACAGCCCTGTCGATGTGAATGCACTGTAAAAAATGGAGTTAAATATTTGCATCAGCCTTTTAAGTAAATCCAACAAGGAGGATAATTTAAGTATAATATACATTGTTTTTAGTGCGTTACAAACTCAAATATATTAAGTGCAAACAACTAACAGGATCTCAAAAATTCCTTTCATTCAACTTAATTTTATCAGGTTCAGAACAGTTGTTTTTTAGTTTGACCTGCTTAAATCCTTCAAGTCCCAGAACTAATGTTATAAGTTTGATATACTTAATGTAATCAGTTACAGAACTAATATTGTAAGTTTAATTTGCTGAATTTACTAAGTATCGGAATTGATATTCTATGTTCACTCTACAAATGTTTTTGCTCAGTTACTTATGGTACTCAGGTTAGTAAAATGTATTTAAATTGGGTTCCTACTACTCAAATATATACTCACAACTACACTTAAAAAGCTGATGCAAATAGTTACCTCAATATACTTGGGATAATTTACAAAAAAATACTATTTCTACGCAAGGGAATATGCAAAAAGAAACAAGTTTTCAACACCTTTATTTTGAATAAAGGTTTTCTTCAAACTTCAATCTTAAATTGCCCCTTAAACCCTACTCCTCAAGGATTTGTGAAAAGCTCATTATTTTGTCATCTGTAAGCATGTTGGGTATAACTCCACCTGGCCTCCTTAGGTAAAGTTACATCCAGATAGCTTGCACCTGACTACAAATAATTTCAGATATTCACAACTGCATAAAGTTTAAGTGATAGCTTGGAATTAGCACTTTGACCACACATCTTGTACAGTTTGGCAGGAATTCTCTGGTGGTCTGTGTACCCCTTAAAAACAAAGCGATATTTTAACAGAAACGTAAATGAACGATTTATCTTAATAGACTTTACACAAAGCACAATAGAAACTTTAGCTCAAATACAACCTCATTCAAAGTGTTTTAGATTAATCAAAAACATGGGTTTTCAAAACATACATTGCACATATTGTCACAAAATATATGCCAAATTGTCTCTTAAACCTGACTCCATATGCACCAGTGAAGCCCATATGGACATATTATTTTGGCATTCTGGGTATAACTCCACCTTGCCTCCTTAGGTAAAGTTACATCCAGATAGCTTTCACCTGACTACAAATAATCTCAGAAATCCACTTGTGCATATGAAGTAAGTTTTAAAACAAAGCTGCTTCTTTAACCAGGAATTGACAATGTCTCATGACTTCACCTGAAAAAGAGCATCATGTAAACTGTAGCTCCTACACCACCTAGCAACTAGCTTTTCAGCTTACTGAGTAGGGTTTAGATCACAGATTGTGAGTGGCCCTTTGAGAGTTCTCATAGATATCTTTTGATATCGCTAAAAACAAGTAACTTCATCTTTAGAGCTTGGACCCGTGGGAAGGTCCTGAGATCATCAAGTTCCAAGAATACTTTTTGGAAAACTTCAAAGGTATATTTCAGTTCTTTGGGGTACCTTAGATTTAAGCCATAGATGAGGCCCAAAAGCAAGGTACATAACTGTAACACTGTGAATCCCAGCCATGACCTCTGCTCCTTTGATGCAGATCCCATGCACTATATTCTGGTGCAGATACTTCACAGTGAACACATTCAGCACATGCTGAACGAGGTCCTCTTGGATCATGGTGTCATCAGCATCCTGAGTGAAAAAAATTAAGAAATAACAAACTAGGCTATTACATTAACTGTGCAACTTGAGGAGGAGAGGGAAACAAATGGAGATGCCTCATTTAGAGATAAATAAGGATACAAAAATAAAAAAAACTTTACCTTGTATTCTGTAATAACGTCTTCAACCCTCTCGCCAAGGTATATGATCGGATCACACTGTCTCATCTTTCCTGGATGGTGTTGCACTGTAATGGGTCCTGGCCCAACGCTCAAACCACTAGGCTACCTGCTGCCCCCATATGCTACCTCATTTTAAGGAAGACACACATTGTCAATACCTGCCTGGCCAACAACACATTGAGTAGAACACCCTATGAAATGATTGTTCATTTTTCCCCCAAATGCTGTTTTATTTTCCGTAATTCTGTGTTAACTTTTTGTTGCTTAACGTGTTCAATCCATTTGGTTGATTTAACAATACAGCATATATCTAATACCTATTATTCACACTAATGTTGGGTTACTGTAATATCCTGTGTATCCTGTCCGAGGGGTGAAGACACTTGCCAGCTGATCAGCACATTATCTGAATATGTGTCCTGGTAATCTGTCTGTGAATGTTAACCTGTTTAAAACCTCTTAAATGTAAAGGCAACATTTAGATTTCTGTCTAAATAGTCATACCCAAAAGTAACCGCTATTCATGTGTAATTACATGATTCTGACTTGGTTTATCTGGAAAGAAGACGTCTGGGAGATTATGGTCAGAAGATAGATAGGAGTTACATAGTTCAGAATACACAAGATCAATCACACACAAAATAAAACATTTTTTATTGTGAAAGTCATCTTTCATTGACAAGCTATAAGTGAATTATTGATGACTAGAGCTGGAAACACATCAGATGGCTTCCACAACATGTGAACAATATCAGAAGAAAAAAATGGGATTGATAGACCTAACAATTAGAAATGAGCCGATGTGTGGTGTGTCAAGTGGTTAAGTATATTCTGGTTTCCAAGTGTCCCTAAACCTCTCCGAAGTGGCATATGTCTGTAAATTAGATCATTCCAGTGCTATTACATATTTGCAATCCCTAATTGCTATTTTTTTCAGTATAAAAATACAATTTCTACCATATCAACCTCACTCAAACATTGTGGTGGTGTTATGGGGTATCCAGGGTACATTCAAGTGTCCTTTCAACCTCTCCAAAGGTATGGTAATTTCACTGTTTTTGCACTTGGGATGTGCCTAAAAGTTATTGCTCACTATAAAAACTACATTTCTACAACATCAACCTCGCTCAAACATTGTGACGGTTTCGGGGGACATACAGAGGATATCCAAGTGTTTTTTCAACCTCTCCAACGTGCCTGAACGTTTAGCCTTGGCATATCCAATGATTTGGTCCCACAGCTGTTTACAAAAACAATTTAAAGCAACAGATATACATAAAAATATATATATATATACAAATGTCTTTGTTACACACGTATCCTTTGCTAAAAATGGTGCAAAAATATAAATGAGCGGAACTATTTACAAATGGCATTCGCGTTCGTTTTAAATCTCAGGTGTAGATAATTTGATTTCACTTTCATCCTTGCTTGTGTATGTCGTGATAGTCTTTGAAGCAGTTCCTCTCTGCCAGGAAACAAAGGAAGGAACTGGCATTTTGGGCAGACGATCTGGCATTTCACCCTGTTTTCCGCCTGTGTTTTGTGAAATACTTGTAGTTCTTCCTTTTTGTCTTTTGGCGTGTGTGTTGGACAGTGGCGCTCACCTTGAGTGGGGAGTCTTGTGATGGTTGAGTTGCATTGGGCCCCCATTTCAGTCATTTCCAACATCAGCTGCTCTCGGAAGGCTGACTGGGAGGCCGACCTTTTGCTTTGGTCCTCTGCTTGTGGAGAATAAAAGCATTAAGTGGAGCATTTACTGGTAAAAGAAAAGTCTGATTCCACTTCCTGGTTTTGTGGAGGAACTGGTAGTAGCCGGTAGTAGCCTATCAGAGAATAAGATAGGTCGACACCCCCATGCTGGCATTGTAGACCTTCAAAGAAACAGGAATGGGGACATTCTTCCTCACCCATGCCCCATTGGCATTTTTCATCTTCCTTAACTTCTACGGGATTGGTGTTTTTATTTGTATTATCTTTCATCAGATCGAATGTGTTATATTCTAGATTCATTTCACATTTCCACAATATTTGGAATCGCAAAAATTGGGGAAAAAAGGGTCCAATCCTTAAGAGGTTTTAAGACATAGTCATTATTGAATGCCTTCTGCTATGTGGTGAGCATGGATACTTCCCAAGTGTCCTTCCATTTAACAAAAAGCAGCTTGTTAGTCCTGGGGAAACCGATTCTGTCAGGACGAATGGTGCCACAAGCCCCTATTTTATTTTTTAAGAGGTCTATGAAAAGCATGGGTTTGTCCACAAAGAGCTTGCCAAGTAAGGAGAAGTCTATAAGCTGCATGACAGAGTAATAACTAAGGCCCAGAGTAATAACTAAGGGCGGCAGGTAACCGAAAGGTTGCTGGATTGAATCCCTGAGCTGACAAGGTCAAAATCTGTAGTTCTGAGCAAGGCAGTTAACCCACTGTTCCCGGGCGCCAAAGAAGTCGATGTTGACTATGGCAGCCACCCGCAGGGATGGGTTAAATGAAGAAGACACATTTCAGTTGAATGTATTAGGTTGTACAACTGACTAGAAATCTTCCTTTACTGTCTTCATAGATGGAAAAGTTCCACATGTAGACAGAGGCTTCAAGCCAATTGAAACCTTTAAGGCAACCATAAGCTCATTTATAGATAAATTTTGGGCAGGCTGTACGTTTTGCTTGCTTCCACCATGTCATGATAAAGGGGCTTGACTCTTGCAAGACGATCAAACTGTACAGCCCCCTTCTTCTGGTCATTCTCCTGATCCTATTGTGGGTCACTCATGTGAAGAGTACGGTTGATGGCCAATAATCGGTTTTCACTCATGATGGAGGTGGGGAACTCGAACCGATAGATTGGGACTTTCTCCAGTTGTCAACTAGCCTTGATACCTTTACCAATCCCATGTAAATCACCAAGGAAATGCATTTGAACATGTCACCCATCTTCCTTCCTGTATGTTTCATCACTAACCACCTGGGGGCCTTCAGGTCGCTTGGATTTAAACCTAAATTGTTCTGGCTCCTCATCATCTGTATGCCACCTGTCCTCAGTTTCATCTCCCTCTGTTGTGCTGCTTCCACTGCCTCTCCATCTTTTCTGTTGAGGCCTAGATCTCCTCCCTGCCCCCGCACCTCCAGATGAACTTGCAGAGAAGAGACTGGTGCCAGGGCCTGCAGTGGGGGTGGTTGAAGAGGAGAGGGGTCTTTGTGGAGTAGTGGATATAGAACCAACAGACGGGGTGATTGAAACTGCAGTGGGGGAATTTGAAGAGGAGTGGGGCCTATGCGGAGTAGTGGATGTAAAACCATCAGACAGAGTGATTGACATAGCAGTGGGGGATGAAAATATTGACCTGCGAGAGCGCTTGCTGGGGAGGGGTGGCTCCCAAACATCATTATCCCAAATCCTCTAAATCCTCCACTCTGTGGTGAATAAAATAAAGGAATATGTTGTTGTACGACACAGAATTACAATTGACTAAATTTACAAAACAACATTACTGTAAAGTAAAAACACCAAGCCTAAATGTTATCTGTACAGTGACTCACATAGAAGATGTGAAGCTCACACACAATGCAAACAGTAACACTTTGGAGACAAAGGCAGAATTGAGAACCACAATTAAATGACCGCCATGAGCGTTTAGTGGCCTCTCCAAAGTTACAAGGATGAAACGTAGAACAGCAAACAGTGAACTAATATGAAACATAGACCATTGTAACGGTTTTCTTCCGTCGAAGGAGAGGAGGACCAAAATGCAGTGTAGTTCGTGTTCAACATGTTTAATAAAAGACGATAACGTGAACACTACACAAATAAAAAATAACAAACGTGGCAAAACCCGAAACAGTTTATATACACTTAGGTTGGAGTCATTAAAACTTGTTTTTCAACTTCTCCACAAATTTCTTGTTAACAAACTATAGTTTTGGCAAGTCGGTTAGGACATCTACTTTGTGCATGACACAAGTAATTTTTCCAACAATTGTTTACAGACAGATTATTTCACTTATAATTCACTGTATCACAATTCAAGTGGGTCAGAGGTTTACATACACTAAAATGACTGTGCATTTTAAACAGCTTGGAAAATTCCAGAAAATGGTGTCATGGATTTAGAAGCTTCTGATAGGCTAATTGACATAATTTGAGTCCGTTGGAGGTGTATCTATGGATGTATTTCAAGGCCTACCTTCAAACTCAGTGACTCGTTGCTTGACATCATGGGAAAATCAAAAGAAATCAGCCAAGACCTCAGGAAAAAAAAATTGTAGACCTCCATAAGTCTGGTTCATCCTTGGGAGCAATTTCAAAATGCCTGAAGGTACCACGTTCATCTGTACAAACAATAGTATGCAAGTATAAACAACATGGGACCACGCAGCCGTCATACCACTCAGGAAGGAGACATGTTCTGTCTCCTAGAGATGAAAGTACTTTGGTGCGAAAAGTGCAAAGGATGTAATGAAGATGCTGGAGGAATCATGTACAAAAGTATCTATATCCACAGTAAAAAGAGTCCTATATCGACATAACCTGAAAGGCCGCTCAGCATGGAAGAAGCCGCTGCTCCAAAATCGGCATAAAGAAGCCACTGCTCCAAAACCACCATAAAGAAGCCAGACTCCGGTTTGCAACTGCAAATGGGGACAAAGATTGTACTTTTTGGAGAAATGTCCTCTGGTCTGATGAAACAAAAATAGAACTGATTGGTCATAATGATCATCGTTATGTTTGGAGGAAAAAGGGGGAGGCTTGCAAGCCGAAGAACATCATCCCAACCGTGAAGCATGGGGTTGGCAGCATCATGTTGTGGGGGTGCTTTGCTGCAGGAGGGACTGGTGCACTTCACAAAATAGATGGCATCATGAGGCAGGAAAATTGTGTGGATATATTGAAGCAACATCTCAAGACATCAGTCAGGAAGTTAAAGCTTGGTCGCAAATGGGTCTTCCAAATGGACAATGACCACAAGAATACTTCCAAAGTTGTGGCAAAATGGCCAAAGGACAACAAAGTCAGGGTATTGGAGTGACCATCACAAAGCCCTGACCTCAATCCTATAGAAAATGTGTGGGCAGAACTGAAAAAGTGTGTACGAGGAAGGAGGAACTGGCCAAAATTCACCCAACTTTTTGTGGGAAGCTTGTGGAAGGCTACCCGAAACGTTTGACCCAAGTTAAACAATTTAAAGGCAATGCTACCAAATACTAATTGAGTGTATGTAAACTTCTGACCAAATGGGAATTTGATGAAAGAAGTAAAAGCTGAAATAAATAATTTTCTACTATTACTCTGACATTTCACATTCTTAAAATAAAATGGTGATCCTAACTGACCTAAGACAGGGAATGTTTACTAGGATTAAATGTCAGGAATTGTTTAAATGTTTAAAAGTTTAAATGTATTTGGCTAAGGTATATGTAAACTTCCGACTTCAACTGTCGGCCTATGTAAACTAAATCCAAAGCACAAAAAGCAGACAACTTATGAAAAATGAAATACATATAGTAAATTAGCTATATAAAGTAATGAAAATCATTTACTTACAGATCTAAAAGTGAATCCAATCCTTCTAGAAATCTTTGTCGCCCGAATCGAAATCCTCGTTGACCAAATTGCTCCTCTGATCCGAGTCCGACTCCAGTATTTTTTTCAAAGCTTCTATGTCAGTATATTTATTCATAGCTACCTTCTTTCTAGGTTCCTTTTCGATATTCTTAGTTTTTACCTTTTTTTCCCCTTGAGAAGACATCTTTTATGCTAAAGTAATGAAATGAAAGCGATGAAATCTGTTTACAATGTAATCTACAGTAGCGTGCTCGGTGCGTCTTGTCTCTGAACCAGGTAGCAATAGTTCACATTTTGCATAAAAGGTTCTAGGCCTTGCTTTGTGCCACCTAGGTCAACTGCATATCCCTGGAAAGCTTATCTCATTGGCTAGAAGACTGTCAAGGTGCCATAGTAGCCAATCCCCTGTGTAATGGATGCGTACAGCACGTAAGCAGGCAACATATTTTTGATGCGCAAATATATAGTCACTCGGTGGACATTCAAAGTTGCCATTAAGTAATACATCATCATATTACATTGGTAATAGGCTAGTTGTGTTCCTACCAAGCAAATTACTAATTTGATACCCCCATGTAGCAATAGCTCAAACACAGACCAAGTCGAATCTTACCTTGTAAGATGTTTTCTGTTTGATGAAAACTCTTGGGGCTGGTGATCAATAACAATCGGTCACAGGCAGACAAATAAGATAGCCGCATGATCTGTGGAGTCCCGGCTTTCAATGTGTATCAATGTATTCCGTGTTTATTTTATTTATGCTTCACAACGCAAACCGGTATGTAGGTAACAGCCATCTTGAAATGAGATTATCGGCTCAGCCTGCCCTTATACATTCGTATGCTCATATGTGGTAGTAAGTCACACCAAAGATTTGAAGGTACCGATCAATGGCCAAGACACTCAGCTTTCCACAGACACCCTGTTTTTGCAGATAGGGCTACCATTCTCATACCATACTGAATTGAATAAAATAAATAAAAAGTGTCCCAAAATATGGGGACTTTACATTTAAGAGGTTAAAGGTCTTACTCACATCGGTTACGGAGAGCAAGATCATACTGTCATCCGTAACAGCTGGTGCTCTCATGCATGGTTCAGTGTTGCTTGCCTCGAAGTGAGCATAGAAGTACTTTAGCTTGTCTGGTAGGCTCGCATTACTGGGCACCTCAGCTGGGTTTCTCTTTAGAACCAGTGATGGTTTGCAAGCCCAGAGCCGGTGTTGTAGTATTTGATCATCCTGTATTGACTCTTTGCCTTTTTGATGGTTCGTCGGAGGGCGTAGCGGGATTTCTTATAAGCGCCCGGGTTTGTGTCCTGCTCCTTGAAAGAGGCAGCACTAGCATTTAGTTCAGTGGGGATGTTGCCTGTAATCCAGGGCTTCTGGTTGGGTTATGCAAGTATGATCACTGTGGGGATAACGTTGTCAATGCACTTCTCAATGAAGCCGGTGACTGATGTGATAAACTCCTCCATGCCATTGGATGAATCCCGGAACTCAATCTAGTCTGTCGTAGCGAAAGGGTCCTGTAGCTTTGCATCCGCTTCATTGGATCACTTCCGCATTGAATGCGTAACTTGTACTTCTTGTTTGAGTTTTTCCTTTTAAGCAGGAATCAGAAGGATAGAGTTATGGTCCGATTTGCCAAATTGAGGTCAGGGGAGAGCTTTGTATGTGTCTCTGTGTGTGGAGTAAAGGTGATCTAGAGTTTAATGGCGCCAACGGATAGGGCTGCTGTGCTTCTAGCTCTTAGGAAACTGTTTTTTTATGTGTTATTACTTACATCATTAGCCCAGGAAATGTTTTGTGTTACTACATACAGCCAGGGAAAACTTTTGGATATCTTCAACCTGTCTCTGTCACAGACTGTAGTCCCCACCTGCTTTAAGGAGACCACCATCATTCCAGTGCCCACAAAAAAACAAGGTGACATGCCCAAATGACTATCGCCCCGTTGCGCTCACCTCAGTCATCATGAAGCGTTTCGAGAGGCAGACCATTTCCCATATCTAGGCCAACATACCAGACACACTGGACCCACTCCAATTTGACTACCACTCCAACAGAGCCACGGAAGATGCCATTTCTATTGATATTCAAACGGCCGTAACACCAGTGGTGTAAAGTACTTAGGTAAAAACGTATGTCGTTTTTTGAGGTATCTGTACTTTACTTGACTATTTATATTTTTGACAACTTTTACTTTTACTTCACTACATTCCAAAAGAAAACTATGTACTTTGTACTCCATACATTTTCCCTGACACCCAAAAGTAGTAGTTACATTTTGAATGCTTAGCAGGACAGGAAAATTGTCTAATTCACACACTTATCAAGAGAACATCCTTGGTCATTCCTCTACTGCTTCGGATCTGGCAGACTCACTAAACACATGCTACGTTTGTAAATTACGTCTGAGTGTTGGAGCATGCCCCTGGCTCTCCGTAAATTTAAGAAATAAAGACAATTATGATGCCATCTCGTTTGCTTTATATAAGGAATTTGAAATTATTTATACTTCCACTTTTGATACTTAAGTATATTTAAAACCAAATACTTTTAAGCTTTTACTCAAGTAATATTTTACTGGGTGACTTTCACTTTTACTTGAGTCATTTTCTATTAAGGTATATTTACTTTTACTCAAGTATGACAACTGAGCACTTTTTCCACCACTGTCGACAGCCAGAGGTCACAATCTCTCTTGATGCTGAGAAGGCTTTTGACCGGGTTGAGTGTCAATATCTATTTACAGTACTAGAGAGATTTGGGTTTTTCCTTACATTCCTTTCCTGGATTAAAATGTTGTACTTGTCCCCAGTGGCATCTGTTTGAACCCACAATGTTATCTCCAGCTACATCCCTCTCCACAAGGGGGCTAGGCAGGGTTGTTGTTTATCCCCTTTCCTATTTGATATGGCTATTGAGCCTCTTGCTATTGCCCTGAGGGTAGAGGAGAGTATTAAGGGAATCCTAAGGGGTGACATAACTCTTCTTTTATACATCTCTAACCCTGTGGAGTCTATACTCTATCTCTTGGACATGCTTCAAGGTTTTGGGACATTCTCTGGTTATAAGTTAAACCATTACAAAAAGTGTGCTCCTCCCCATTAATCAGTTAGCAGAAGGTATTTGGTATGCCAAGTCAAATCCTCTAATGAGAAAGGTATATCTAGAGAGACCTAAGTACTTTACACCACTGGCTGTCGAGTTGAGTGTGTAGAATAAAGACGTTAAATAGTCAACGCATATTATAGAAAGATTGCCTACCTGAGATAAAGCCGGTTTGGTCAGAGTTAATTATATTAGGCAACATTGTCTCTAAACGGCGCGAGAGGACCTTAGTGAGAATTTTATAATTGTAGCACAAGAGGCTTATAGGACAGTATGAGCCACAGTCTAGGGGAATCATGTCCTTTTAAAGCAAAATCGGAATAGTTGCCTGGGCAAGTGTCTGGGGCAGTTTCTGTTGAGAAAGGATTTAATTGTACATTGAGCTGAGGATAGAGGATAGTTTGGAGGAGAATGCTTTATAAAATTCAATAGGGAAGCCATCAGGCCCAGGAGCTTTAGGGAATGTCCAGATTGTCTAGAAATCTAGAAATGCATGCGTACGAGATGTGTCAGGAAGAGCCTCTGACGAGTAAAGAGCAGAACAGAATTGCTTAAATTGTTTGTTGATTTCTTTGGGATTGGTAGAAGTTAAGTCAGCTGAAACACAGATTTCAGGTATGGTGCTGCTAGCAGCAGATTGTCGATGCTGGTGAGATAACACCTTAACAGCTTTCTCCCCGTGTTCATAAAATGTCTACCTAGACTTAAACAGAAGCTGCTCCGTTTGTTTAGTGGAAAGATTGTCAAATTCTGATTGGTGTAGCAGTCTCTCTTTGTAGAGTTCAGGAGTCGGAGAAGAGGCACATCTGTTGTCCACATCTAGAAGGAGTTGAGATAGCGCTGATAAGCTTTTAGTGAGCTGTTTGTTGTCATATACTGTATGAAACTATTTGGCCCCTTAGATATGCTTTTAACGACTCCCACACAGCAGAATAAGACATGTCAGGGTTACAGTTGATCTGTAAAAAGACATCAATGGGAGTTGATATGTATATTTTAAAGGCACTACAGGATAGTAGTAGTGGGTCAAGTTTCCACGCGTGTTGTAATGCGGTACTGTCTGTAAAGTGGATATCTTGCTGGACAGGGCTATGGTCTGAGATAACGATTCTGTGATAATGCCTATTAGTTACAAAAGGAAGTATTCCATTGTCCAGCAGGAAAAAGTCAATCCTAGAGTAGACTGGAGAAAGAAAGGAGTACTGTTTAGCAAAGGGCTGTTACTTTGAAGTAGGTTTCGGTTTTGCTCGGGCGTTGTGGACGTGGATGGGGATGGTGGATTGGTGTAACCATCTGCCTTTGATTCCAAAGGTTGCAAGTTTGAATCCAGTGATAGAAAGTTGTTTTTGATATTTTGGTTTTAAGCCTTACCTTAACCATTCAGAGTTAATGCCTCACCTTACAAATTTGGAGTTAATACCTAAACTTAACCTTAACCACTTTGAAATGTGACGTTTGGAACAACTTCAAAATGTAACATTTGAGAAACATTGTTGAATGTCTAATTCTGTCATGAGGCTGTGAGAGATGGTAGGTAAAGTGACTACACATCAGGAATGATAAGAGTAAAATAAAGCATATGATGTGTTGGTGTGTTGGTGTGTGTGTGTGCTTTTGTGTGAGAGTGTCAGTGTAGTGTGAGTGAGTGAGTGGGTGAGTGAGTGAGTCTTGTGAGTTTTTAAGAATAGGTGCAAGATAGGGTCAATGCATATACTCTGAGTAACCATTTGATGAACTATTAACTAGCAATCTTATGTCTTGGGGGTAAAAGCTGTGTTGGTTGGTCTGAGACGATTCTCTGTTATCGTTGTCTGGATGCTAGCTGAGTGGACAGTCTTTGGCTTGGGTGGCTGAAGTCTTTAGCAATTCTTTGGGCCTTCCTCTGACACATCCAGAAGTCCTGGATGGCTGTGAGTTTAGCCCCAGTGATGTCCTAAGCCGTCCGCACTAACCTCTGTAGCTCCTTGCGGTCGAGGACAGTGCAGTTGCCATAGCAAGCTGTGATCAGCCAGTAAAAATGCTCTCAATGGTGCATCTGTAGAGTTTTTGGAGGATCTGAGGGCCCATGCTAAATATTTTCAGCCTCCTGAAGGGGAAGAGGTGCTGTAGTGCCCCCTTCACGACTGTGCTTGTGTGTGTGGATCATGTTAAGTTCTTATTGATATGGATACCATGGAACTTGAAGCTCTCGACCGGCTACGCTATAGCCCCATCGATGTGGATGGGTGTGTGCTCTCCCCCCTGTTTTCTGGAGTCTTCGATCAGCTCCTTGGTCTTACTGACATTGAGGGAGAGGTTGTTGTCCTGGCTTCACTCTGCCAGGTCTCTGTAGGCTGTCTCATCGCCTGCAGTGATCAGGCCTGTCGTGGTGCCAGCAAACTTGATGATGGTGTTGGGGTCGTGCGTGGCCATGCAGTCATGGGTGAACATGGAGTACAGGAGGGGACTAAGTACACACCCCTGAGGGGTCCCTGTGTTGAGGGTCAGCATGGTGGAGGTGTTATTGCCTACCCTCAGCACCAGAGGCTGGCCCGTCAGGGAATCCATGATCCATTTGCAGAGGGAGGTGTTCAGTCCCACATTCCCGAGCTTGGCGGGACTATGGTGTTGAACGCTGAGCTGTAGTGTATGCATCCTCACAGTGTGAAGTGAAATTGAGATTGCGTCATCTGTTGACCTGTTGGGCGGTATACAAATGGGAGGGGTCCAGGGTATCTGGGATGATAGTGTTGAGGTGTGTCATGACCAGCCTTTCAAAGCACTTCATGATTACAGATATGAGCGCTACGGGACAAAAGTCATTCAGGCAGATTACCTTGGAGTTCTTGGGAACAGGGACAATAGTGGTTAGCATGTAACATAATGGGATTACAGACTGGGACAGGGAGAGATTAAAAATGTCAGTGATGACACTTACCAGCTGGTCTGCGCATGCTCTGAGAACACACCCTGGTATTGCGTCTGGCCTGGCAGGTGCATATTTGATGGCTCGTTGGAGGTCGTAGCGTGATTTCTTAAATGTGTCCATGTCCATGTTCCTTGTAAGCGGTAGCTCTAGCCTTTATCCCAGCGCAGATACTGTCTGTAATCCATGGTTTTGGTTTGGACGGTCACTGGGAACTTAAAAGTAAGATGGCGCCGACAGCTATGGCAGCTCTGCTTCTAGCTCCTATACAAGCATTTTGCTACACCTGCAATAACATCTGCTAAATATGTGTATGTGACCAAGAAAATGTGATTTGATTTGATATAGGCCGTGACTGATGTGGTAAACTCCTCAATGTTATCGGATGAATCCCAGAACATATCCCAGTCTGTACGAGTAAAACAGTCTTTTAGCCTCATGTCTGCTCCATTGGACCCCTTCGGTACTGAGCCTGTCTCTTCCCACAGCAAACATTGCCTCTGGGTGTGCGGTTTCGTGTTTATTTATGGCGCCATACTGTTCGTTGAGAGCCAAAGTGGTGTTGGCTTGTGGTTGGATGTAGACAGCAGTGATAATTATGGATGAGACCTCTCTTGGTACATAAAAAGGTCTGTAGCTTACCATGAGGTGTTTCAGTTGTCAGGTGAACAAATGCTCGAGATTTCATTCACACCGGATGCAGCGCACCAGTGTCAGGTGAGCAAATGCTTGTGATTTCCTTCACACTCAAAGCAGCGTACCAGTTGTTGTTTACAAAGAGAAACTACAAGGTTGTATATCCATAGATCCAGTCAGCCAAGTCTCTGTAAAGCATAGAATATAGCACATTTTCAAGTCTCTTTGAAAGGAGACTTTCGAATGAAGCTCATCCATCTGATTCTCAAGTGACTGGACATTTGCCAATAAAACGGAGGGGGATGCCGGTCGATTTTCTCTTCATCTCAGTCTCACCAGGAATCCAGCCCCGTCTTCCATGTTTACTCCTATGGCGTTTAGGTATCCCAAACAATGGGGTAGTTGAAGTTAGATTTCATGTGGAAATCAAGGTTAGTAACTGTCGATCTGATGTCCAAAAGTGCTTGAAAAAGTAAAGATAAACACAAAAGAAGTCACCAGATAGCAAAGAGCAAAGTTGGAGCTTGTAAGATGGCGACCTTCTCCGTCGGCGCCATCTTGTACATTCCATGAGCAGAATGTGATCCGAGCAGAAACTTCGGGATCTTTAGTCCGGAGAAGAAAATGTCAGAGAAAAGTCAGATCTGCAGCCATTCCGAAGATAGTTTATGGAATTGCTCAGGCTCTGTTTGAGCTCTCTGAGTGAAGCCATAATCGATCAGTCAGCGAACCTCTCTTTTCTTCACCACCCCCTCTCTATTTTTCTCTCTCTCTCTTTTCCATCTCCTTCCCTCCCTATCTTCAATAACTGTTTTAATGCATAATTTATTTGTCCTATTAAGGAGCTAAACTATGGAGTGCAGTTGTTGATTGTAAGAGAGGTGCTTTGAAAATGTCAAATAATTGGTATGAGTTTAAACAATGTATGCTCCCAATTGACAGGATTCTGAGCACAAATACAGCCTATTTTTTATGTTTAGCTTTTAGTTTTGCATTTGATTTACAATAAGCGTACACCGAGTGCTGTGATGGGAGATAAACCCAAGTAAATGCAGGTAAAAATATGTTTTCATTATTATTATAATAATATTTATTTTAGATTCCTTCTTTTACCATTTTAAGAACATATATCACAAAAGCAAAATTCATCGACCAATCTGTCTTTGCATGAATGATATGCAGAAATACAATTTTAATTATCCAAATGCACTAAATGTAGTACTCTTACTTGGCATTGTGAAAGTAATAATAAACAGGGTGTATTACGCAGTTCATTTCTTCTATATATGTGTGCTTTACAAAAAGGTTGAAAAATTAAGATTGGCAAGAGCAGGGACCTAGAGAATTGTATAATATATTGCTTTACGTGGATCAATCCAACATGGCCAGACAATCTGATTGCTTTCTCCCATGCCAGTAAGATAAGGCTAAGCAATCTATAATACATTTTAAAAGACTGATGTAAATAAATAAATATATATACACAGTTGAAGTCGGAAGTTTACATACACTTAGGTTGGAGTCATTAAAACTCGTTTTTCAACCACTCCACAAATTTCATGTTAACAAACTATAGTTTTGGCAAGTCGGTTAGGACATTTACTCTGTGCATGACACAAGTAATTTTTCTAATAATGTGTTTACAGACAGATTATTTCACTTATAATTTACTGTATCACAATTCCGGTGGGTCAGAAGTTCACATACACTAAGTTGACCGTGCCTTTAAACAGCTTGGAAAATTCCAGAAAATTATGTCATGGCTTTAGAAGCTTCTGAAAGGCTAATTGATATCATTTGAGTCAATTGGAGGTGTACCTGTGGATGTATTTCAAGGCCTATCTTCAAACTCAGTGCCTCTTTGCTTGTCTTCATGGGAAAATCAAATGACATCAGCCAAGACCTCAGAAAAAAAAAATTGTAGACCCAAACAAGTCTGGTTCATCTTTGATTGCAATTTCCAAACACCTGAAGGTACCACGGTCATCTGTACAAACAATAGTACACAAGTATTAACACCATGGGACCACGCAGCAGTCATACCACTCAGGAAGGAGTCTTGTTCTATCTCCTAGAGATGAACGTACTTTGGTGCAAAAAGTGCAAATCTATCCCAGAACAACAGCAAAGGACCTTGTGAAGATTCTGGAAGAAACCGGTACAAAAGTATCTATATCCACAGTAAAACGAGTCCTATATCGACATAACCTGAAAGGCCGCTCAACACGGAAGAAGCCATAGCTCCAAAACCGCCATAAAAAAGCCAGACTACGGTTTGCCACTGCACACGGGGACAAAGATCGTACTTTTTTGAGAAATATCCTCTGGTCTGATGAAACTTAAATAGAACTGTTTGGCCATAATGGTCATAAGGATGTTTGGAGGAAAAGGGGGAGTCTAGCAAGCCAAAGAACACCATCCCAACCATGAAGCACGGGATGGCCGCATCATGTTGTGGGGGTGCTTTGCTGCAGGAGGGACTGGTGCACTTAACATAATAGATTGCATCATGAGGCAGGAAAATTATGTGGATATATTGAAGCAACATCTCAAGACATCAGTCAGGAAGTTAAAGCTTGGTTGCAAAGGGGTCTTCCAAATGGACAATGACCCCAAGCATTCTTCCAAAGTTGGGGTAAAATGGCGTAAGGACAATAAATGCAGGGTATTGGAGTGGCCATCACAAATACCCTGACCTCATTCCCATAGAACATGTGTGGGCAGAACTGAAAAAGCTGTCAAGAGAATTATGTTTAGTTTTATGGTTCTAATAAGTTTATACAATCATACAGTGACAGGGTAGTATTCTGTTAGTTATAGTTCTACGTTAAATGTATTCATCATTTAGTCATTATTCATAAATTTCATAACAAAACCTGACTCGGTTACACCAGTCAGGAGCTGGTATCAGTCTGTATCAGTCAAAAGTTTGGACACACCTACTCATTCAAGGGTTTTTCTTTCTTTTTACTATTTTCTACATTGTAGAATAATAGTAAAGACATCAAAACTATGACATAACACATATTGAATCATGTAGTAACCAAAAAAGTGTAAAACAAATAAAATATTTTAAATTTTAAATTCTTCAAAGTAGCCGCCCTTTGCCGTGATGACATCTTTGCAGACTCTTGGCATTCTCTCAACCAATGCTTTTCCAATAGTCTTGAAGGAGTTCACACATATGCTGAGCACATGTTGGCTGCTTTTACGTCACTCTGAGGTCCAACTCGTCCCAAACCCTCTCAATTGGGTTGAAGTCGGGTGATTAAGGAGGCCAGGTTGTTGTCTTGGCACCACACGGCCAGGTCTCTGACCTCCTCCCTATAGGCTGTCTCGTTGTTTGTTGGTGATCAGGCCTACCACTGTTGTGTCATCTGCAAATTTTATGATGGTGTTGGAGTCGTGCCTGGCCGTGCAGTCATGAGGGAACAGGGGGGGGGCTGAGCACGCACCCCTGAGGGGCCCCTGTGTTGAGGATCAGTATGGCGGATTTGTTATTACCTACCCTTACCACCTGGGGGCGGCCCGTCAGGAAGTCCAGGATCCAGTTGCAGAGGGAGGTGTTTAGTCCCAGGGTCCTTAGCTTATTGATGAGCTTTGAGGGCACTATGGTGTTGAACGCTGAGCTGTAGTCAATGAATAGCATTCTCACATAGGTGTTCCTTTTGTCCATGTGGGCAGTGTAGAGTGCAATAGAGTGCATCATCTGTGGATCTGTTGGGGCGGTATGAAAATTGGAGTGGGTCTGGGGTTTCTGGGATGATGGTGTTGATGTGAGCCATGACCAGCCTTTATAAGCCCTTCATGGCTACAGACGTGAGTGCTACGGGTCGGTAGACATTTAGGCAGGTTACCTTAGTGTTCTTGGGCACAGGCACTATGGTGGTCTGCTTAAAATATGTTGGTATTACAGACTCAGACAGGGAGAGGTTGAAAATGTCAGTGAAGACACTTGCTAGTTGGTCAGCGCGAGCTCGCAGTACACGTCCTGGTAATCCGTATGGCCATGCGGCCTTGTGAATGTTGACCTGTCTAAAGGTCTTGCTCACATCGGCTGCGGAGAACATGATCACACAGTCTTCCGGTACAGCTGGTGCTCTTATGCATGCTTCAGTGTAATTTGTCCTGTAGTTTAGCATCTGCTTCATCTGACCACTTTTTTATTGATCTAATTGTTGGTGCTTCCTGCTTTAATTTTTGCTTGTAAGCAGGAATCAGGAGGATGAAATGATGGTTCAGATTTGCTAAATGGAGGGCGAGGGAGAGCTTTGTATGCGTCTCTGTGTGTGGAGTATAGGTGGTCCAGGGTTATTTTCCCTCTGGTTGCACTTTTAACATGCTGATAGAAATTTGGTAAAACTGATTTAAGTTTCTCTGCATTTAAAGTCCCCGGCTACTAGGAGCGCTGCCTCTGGGTGAACGTTTTCTTGTTTGCTTATGGCGGAATAAAGATCATTCAATGCTGTTTTAGTGCCAGCCTCTGACTGTGGTGGTATGTAAACAGATACAAAGAATATAGATGAAAACTCTCTCGGTAGGTAGTGTGGTCTAGAAACTCTACCTCAGGCGAGCAATAACTCTAGACTTCCTTAGATATCGTTCACCAGCTGTGTTTTACAAAAATACATAGACCGCCGCCCCTTGACTTACCAGACGCCGCTGTTCTATCCTGCTGGTACATCGCATTACATTGTATGATGTCGTCATTCAGCCACAACTCCGTGAATCATAAGATGTTACAGTTTTTAATATTCTGTTGGTAATTTAATCTTCCACATACCTCATCCATTTTATTGTCCAAAGATTGCACATTTGCTAGCAGAATTGAAGGAAGTGGGGGTTTATTCGATCGCACCTTGAATTCTCAGCAGGCAGCTCGTTCTCCAGCCTCTCTTTCTCTACCTCCTCTTCACACAGATCATGGGCTCAGAGCCTGTTCCCGAGGGAGCCGTATATCCTCCACCTTGGGCTCATCAGAGTCGTGAAAGAAGAAAAAGGATTCTGCTAGTTTGTGGTGAGTAATCGCAGTCCTGATGTCTAGAAGTTATTTTCGGTCATAAGAGACGGTAGCGGCAACATTATGTACAAAATGAGTAAAAAAATAAGTTACTCAACAACGCAGATAATCTTACAAAAAAACACAATCGGTAGGGGGCATGTGAATAGTCTAGTTTAACGGCCCACTGTGGTTTTTCTGTCAAATTCGGCCTGTCAATCTGGAGAAAAAAAATAGCTGTTAAGGCCGTTTTCTCCGTAGTGATGGTGAAAATATAACAGTCACGAATCTGCAGGATTATAAGAGTACATGGCCATTAAGACCAGATCGCAGGGTCAAATAATAATCACAGTGGTTATAGAGTGTGCAACAGGTCAACACCTCAGTAGTAAATGTCAGTTGGCTTTTATAGCCAAGCATTCAGAGGTCGAGATAGCAGGTGCGGCGGGGCAAGGGGACAGAGAGAGAGGAGAATTAGAGGGAGCATATCTGAGATCACACAGGACACCAGATAGACAGGAGAATTACACCAAATATGACAGACATACCCTAGCCCCGTGGCACATAGACTTTTGCAGCATAGATACTGGAGACTGAGACAGGGGTGGTCGAGGGACACTGTGGCCCTGACCAAGGTTACCCCAGGACAACAGACCACTAACGTAATACCCTGAGACAAGGCCCAGTATAGCCCACGAAGATCTCTCACACCGCACGATCTCGAGGACAGGAATGATGAGAGAGCGTGAGCAAGCCATTGACTCAGCCCCCATAATAGAGTCAGAGGCAGAGAATCACAGTTGAGAGAGACTACACTCAATCATAGGACATACTGAAGAGATGAGCCTTCAGTAAAGACTTTAAGGTTGAGATAGAGTCTCCGTTCCGTCTCTCACATGGATCGGAAGACTATTCCATAAAAATTTAGCTCTATAGGATTTAGCCCTGCCGCCATCTGTTTGCTTAGAAATTCTAGGAACAATAAGAAGGCCTGCATCTTGTGACCGTAGTACGTGTAGGCAGGGTTGGGTAGGTTACTTTCTAAATGTAATCCGTTAGTTACAAGTTACCTGTCCAAAATTGTAATCAGTAACGTAACTTTGGAATTACCTGATTACATTCTGTTACTTTTAGATGACTTTCTTCTTAAGGGGCATTAGAAGAAGACAAAAATGTATGTTACCAATTGAACAACATCTATTGTAGAATAAATCAATGTTAAAGTTTACATAGCTTGCCAAATATGGATGTTAAATTTTAATTTATGGTTTGGTTATGTAGGCTTCTTCTAACCCATCACTTTATACTACATATAATAATACGATTAAATTAGATATTTACATTAAAAACCAAAGTCTATCAGAATTCCAGTCATTCCAATAAATGTTATACCCCTTGATCTTCAAGAACATGATTTGGAAATATGGAAGTATAGATTAGTCTAATTGTTTAACCTGAGCATAATCCCAAAACTAAGGATTTATTAGCCAGCTCTACTCTGTTGTTTATGATTTTTTTGTCATGGACGACTGATTGGGTTCATTGATTCGAGTTGAAAAATAAATGCTGGCTCATGGAATGGCATGCTTTGAGCACTACTGAAAAGGGCTATTTACATGTGAAAAATGAATGCTGTATGCTGAATTTGCTATAAAAATATTGTTTACCTTTTCGTTGGTGACACTTTGAAATCTTGATAATATGCAGCTGTTTAAATGGTAAATCCACAGATGAAACAACAACAAAATGTTTACCAACATTGGAGAAAAACAAGCTGATATTTTGGGTTCCCATGGAGTGTGACAGTTGAACTAAGCTCATGAGGCATTTATAAGTTATATTATTCAAGAATAAATGGATATACATTACCGGTCAAAAGTTTTAGAACACCTACTCATTCAAAGGTTTTCCTGTATTTTTTAAACATTTTAGCTGCCTGTGTGAGGCTGATACTATTTGAGGAAGATCTATCACTGGAAGGGTCCAGTACCAAGTTAAAATCCCCTGTCATTATTATCTCTGATGATGGGCACGTTAACTTCAAAAAGATGTCTTGGTAAAATGTAGGATCCACATGGTTAGGCCCATACACATTCACAATGGTAATGGGCTCAGTGTTAATGAAACCTTGAATGATCACAAACCTACCCCCTTTGTCTTTAATCTGAGATTATATCTGAAAGGGGCAATGCTTATTAATGAGTATGGCCACTCCTCTTGCCCGAGAGGTGAAAGATGAATTGTACACTTGACCCACCCACTCTCTCTTCAGTTTATCATGCTCAGAGTCAGTCAGGTGTGTCTCCTGAAGAAGAGCTATATCAACCGTATGCTGCTTTTAGATAATGCAGAATGCATAGTTTATCCCTGTCTCGGTATCACTAACGCCAGGATACATCTCTAACAATTAACAAGCCAGCAAACTTAATAGTAGCTAAAAATCCCCTGAAGTAATATAAACAACATGGTTAGGCTTGAAAAGCCACAACTATTTAACCAAACCCGGGTGGACCTTTTGCGTAAAATAAAAAATATATTGTTTTCACTATATATTTTACCTCTTGGGGATGTTATTCGAAAACATAATGTAAACTTTCAATGCTATGCGGATGACACACAGCTGTACATTTCAATGAAACATGGTGAAGCCCCAAAATTGCCCTCGCTAGAAGCATGTGTTTCAGACATAAGGAAGTGGATGGCTGCAAACTTTCTACTATTAAACTCGGACAAAACAGAGATGCTTGTTCTAGGTCCCAAGAAACAAAGAGATCTTCTGTTGAATCTGACAATTAATCTTAATGGTTGTACAGTCGTCTCAAATAAAACTGTGAAGGACCTCGGCGTTACTCTGGACCCTGATCTCTCTTTTGAAGAACATATCAAGACCATTTCGAGGACAGCTTTTTTCCATCTACGTAACATTGCAAAAATCAGAAACTTTCTGTCCAAAAATGATGCAGAAAAATTAATCCATGCTTTTGTCACTTCTAGGTTAGACTACTGCAATGCTCTATTTTCCGGCTACCCGGATAAAGCACTAAATAAACTTCAGTTAGTGCTAAATACGGCTGCTAGAATCCTGACTAGAACCAAAAATTTGATCATATTACTCCAGTGCTAGCCTCTCTACACTGGCTTCCTGTCAAAGCAAGGGCTGATTTCAAGGTTTTACTGCTAACCTACAAAGCATTACATGGGCTTGCTCCTACCTATCTCTCTGATTTGGTCCTGCCGTACATACCTACACGTACGCTACGGTCACAAGACGCAGGCCTCCTAATTGTCCCTAGAATTTCTAAGCAAACAGCTGGAGGCAGGGCTTTCTCCTATAGAGCTCCATTTTTATGGAACGGTCTGCCTACCCATGTCAGAGACGCAAACTCGGTCTCAACCTTTAAGTCTTTACTGAAGACTCATCTCTTCAGTGGGTCATATGATTGAGTGTAGTCTGGCCCAGGAGTGGGAAGGTGAACGGAAAGGCTCTGGAGCAACGAACCGCCCTTGCTGTCTCTGCCTGGCCGGTTCCCCTCTTTCCACTGGGATTCTCTGCCTCTAACCCTGTTACGGGGCTGAGTCACTGGCTTACTGGGGCTCTCTCATGCCGTCCCTGGGGGGTGCGTCACCTGGGTGGGTTGATTCACTATTGTGGTCAGCCTGTCTGAGTTGGCGCCCACCCCTTGGGTTGTGCCGTGGCGGAGATCTTTGTGGGCTATACTCGGCCTTGTCTCAGGATGGTAAGTTGGTGGTTGAAGATATCCCTCTAGTGGTGTGGGGCTGTGCTTTGGCAAAGTGGGTGGGGTTATATCCTTCCTGTTTGGCCCTGTCCGGGGGTGTCCTCGGATGGGGCCACAGTGTCTCCTGACCCCTCCTGTCTCAGCCTCCAGTATTTATGCTGCAGTAGTTTATGTGTCGGGGGGCTAGGGTCAGTTTGTTATATCTGGAGTACTTCTCCTGTCCTATTCGGTGTCCTGTGTGCGTTCTCTAATTCTCTCCTTCTCTCTTTCTTTCTCTCTCTCGGAGGACCTGAGCCCTAGGACCATGCCCCAGGACTACCTGACATGATGACTCCTTGCTGTCTCCAGTCCACCTGGCTATGCTGCTGCTCCAGTTTCAACTGGCCTGGGCCCTAGGACCATGTCCCAGGACTACCTGACATGATGACTCCTTGCTGTCCCCAGTCCACCTGGCCATGCTGCTGCTCCAGGTTCAACTGTTCTGCCTTACTATTATTCAACCATGCTGGTCATTTATGAACATTTGAACATCTTGGCCACGTTCTGTTATAATCTCCACCCGGCACAGCCAGAAGAGGACTGGCCACCCCACATATGCTCTCTCTAATTCTCTCTTTCTTTCTCTCTCTCGGAGGACCTGAGCCCTAGGACCGTGCCCCAGGACTACCTGACATGATGACTCCTTGCTGTCCCCAGTCCACCTGACTGTGCTGCTGCTCCAGTTTCAACTGTTCTGCCTTATTATTATTCGACCATGCTGGTCATTTATGAACATTTGAACATCTTGGTCATGTTCTGTTATAATCTCTACCCGGCACAGCCAGAAGAGGACTGGCCACCCCACATAGCCTGGTTCCTCTCTAGGTTTCTTCCTAGGTTTTGGCCTTTCTAGGGAGTTTTTCCTAGCCACCGTGCTTTTACACCTGCATTGTTTGCTGTTTGGGGTTTTAGGCTGGGTTTCTGTACAGCACTTTGAGATATCAGCTGATGTACAAAGGGCTATATAAATAAATTTGATTTGATTTGATTTGATACAGCAAAAATACCAAGCCATCCTCCTCTTGTGTAGTGTGGGAGAAAGATACGGAAAGATCATGATTCTGGCATCTCCATACTTGAGCTCTCCCTTTGCTCAGGCAGCAGAGAGAATGCAAACAGTGTCCTGGTACCGTAGAATATTTAATGACAAATGCCCCGGGTGCAACCGGCCAGTCAGACGCCTCCGTAGGGTGCAATGGGCCCTCTCGATCTCCAGTGGGTGCACGGGAGTAGAAAGGAGATCGCTTCTCTTCCCTCCACGGCCTCCGGGAAACCTTGAAGTCTCACATTTGAGCGCCTTTGGAAACTTTCATAATAATCTAATTTCTCCTCGAGTTTAGAGATGGCATCTTCCAACTTCTTGTATTTTTTGGTCAGCATGGTCTTTTTCTAACTTTGTCACTCGTCCCTTTGTGACTTTCTGGTCTTCGTGGAGTTTATCGACCAGCACACTTGTCCATCTCCATTCTGAACCATGCTGGTGCTTCTTCCGAGCTAGCATCACCCGAGGCCAAAGAAGGGCTGTCAGAGAGGGGCATTTTTCCATGCCTTGTCTGGGGCTTCGGCGATACAATAGATGTTTTAACTTCCAACTCACTATTAACGAACAGGTAAACCCTGTCAAAATGCCTTAAAATTGTTCGAAGACACTACGCAGACGCGTCTTGTTAGAGCTTCGCCATTGCTGGAAGTCCCGTTTTCCTGTATTTGTACTATTTTCTACATTGTAGAATAATAGTGAAGACATCAAAAATATGAAATAACACATATGGAATCATGTAGTAACCGAAAAGTGTTAAACAAATCAAAATGTATTTTATCTCTGAGATTCTTTAAATAGCCACCGTTTCCCTTGATGACAGCTTTGCACACTCTTGGTATTCTCTCAACCAGCTTCATGAGATAGTCACCTGGAATGTATTTCAATTAACAGGTGTGTCTTTTTAAAAGTTAATTTGTGGAATTTCTTTCCTTCTTAATGCATTTGAGCCAATCAGTTGTGTTGTGACAAGGTAGGGAGGGTATACAGAAGACAGCCTTATTTGGTAATAGACGAGTCCATATCATGGCTCGAACAGCTAAAATAAGCAAAGAGAAATGACAGTCCATCATTAAGTAAGATGGAGCTGGAGCAGAAGGCAGACGTTTTATGTGCCCCCAACCGATTGTGCTTTTTTGTTTGTTTATCTGCATTGTTTGTAACTTATTTTTTTACTCTTTTTGTACATAATGTTGTCGCTACCGTCTCTTATGACCGAAAATAACTTCTAGACATCAGGACTGCGATTACTCACCACGGGCTAGCAGAATCCTTTTTCTTCTTTCACGACTCTGACGAGCCCGAGGCAGAGGATATACGGCTACCTCAGGAACAGGCCCTGGCCACAGTGATCTGCGTGAAGAGGATGTGGAGAAAGAGAGGACGAAGAGAGCGGGCTGCCTTCTGAGAAGACGGAGGCAATCGAATAAACCCCCACTTCCCTAAATTTTGCTAGCGAACATGCAATCTTTGGACAATAAAATGGACGAGTTACTGGGAAGATTAAACTGTCAACAGGACATTAAAAACTGTAACATCTTATGCTTCACAGAGTCGTGGCTGAACGACAACAATATCAACATACAGCTGGCAGGTTATACAATGTACCGTGTCATAACGTGGCCTTTTCTGGGTGTAGATTGTGGCTTCCCTCACTCTCACTCTCTCCTACACCCAGGTTATGTTATCTCAGGTTATAAATTCCTGGCGGAGACTCTCTCCCCATTTTCATGCAGAGAGAGAGACCACAGAGTGAACAAAGGATTTAGCGTGGCCAAACTCCTAAATCCCCAAAATGGGAGAATGAAACTATATGTCCACTTGTGAGAATGTGGGAAGGGTTTGTGGACAGATATCTTGAGTGTGTTTAATTTGGTGACCTCACGAAGGACAGGAAACACACATACAGTAACTATATCTCTGAATGTGTACATTTCTCAATTATGGTGTTTGCATCTAATTCTTGTATAAAATGAATGAGTAAAGATGAAACTATTTGTGAAATGATGTAAAGTTTAACTAAGTCATTGGCCTGCCCCCGTGAGCACAGACATGATCTGGCGTCATGGAACAGTCCTTTCCTATTGTTACGAAGCAAACCCCCTCCTGAGGAAATCCTCTTCAGACCACATATACCTCGGTGTAAGCTGAGATGGCACAGGTTTGAGTACCAAGACTAAGAAAACCCACAGTGTGAGCTGTGATTGCGAATAGCTATTGAATTCCTAACCATACCACATGGAGCATTGGCTACACGGCTGGAAATGGTTCAACTCTGAGACTATCGATCCATTCAGAATAAGACGTTCAGATGAGACTGACTTGAGGTAAATAATAATTAATTAATAGAAGACTAATTTATCAGATCAAATATCTGAAGAGTTATATTCAGAAAAGAATAACTTTGTAATCTGAAGATTTTCTGTGGTGCACCGACTTCCTAGTTAATTAAATTTACATTATTAGTTTAATCACCTAATACTAATTAGAGAGAATTGATTTGATAAAGTAACAGTCTTCACCTTTAAAGATGCCAAAGACACGACAACTGGCAGGATAGAACAGCGGTGTCTGGTAAGACAAGGAGTTGCAGTCTATGCATTTTTGTAAACAACAGCTGGTGCATGATATCTAAGGAAGTCTCAAGCTATTGCTCGCCTGAGGTAGAGTTTCTCATAATAAGCTGTAGACCACACTACCTACCTATTCTTTGTAGCTGTTTACATACCACCACAGTCAGAGGCTGGGATTGAATGAGCTGTATTCCGCCATAAGCAAACAAGAATAACTCTGGACCACCTATACTCCACACACAGAGATGCATACAAAGCTCTCCCTCGCCCTCCATTTGGCAAATCTGACCATAATTCCATCATTCTGATTCCTGCTTACAAGCAAAAATTAAAGCAGGAAGCACAAGTGACTAGATCAATAAAAAAGTGGTCAGATGAAGCAGATGCTAAGCTACAGTACTGTTTTGCTCGCACAGACTAGAATCCGGAAATCTTCCAATGGCATTGAGGAGTACACCACATCTGTCATTGGCTTCAGACCCTGTAAGAGGTGGAGGAGAGACCCGAGAATGTTCGGCATCTGACTCCGACTCGTTGCTCAGTGGGGTAACCAGTTGAAAGTTTACAATTACAGTTAATAACAGTAATTATCAGCATTTTACCCATAAAGCAGCGCAATCTACAGCATTGATGTTTGGAAACAGATTTACAGTATTTTACTGTGCATTCTTGTTTTTAACTGTAGAAATTACAGAAAGGTCTTACAGTGTACCCTCCCTTTGAACCCGAAACATGATTCAGCAATACAGTCTCACTTGAGCTAAACATTTGTGTCATGTCGTTTGTGCACTAAACAGGAAATTAATTTGATTGCTTTGATTCAGGAAGCACACTCAAGGTCTATAAATTGGAATGTGTGAGTCGAGTTTGGCAAGAATATTGACTATTATAGATGGATTTTTTTTCAGGGGCGCAACAGTAGCCTACCTCACAGAGATTCAGACTTAGGGGATCATGTAGAAATCTGAGGGGACACAAAGTACGTGAGGATGGCTAGGGGGTGGTCCAGAACGGGGCGAGGTGATAAATTGTAACATTTAGTATTATTCAAACACATGAAACAGCGTTTTCCTGCAGTCTAGAGCCATATTCATTATAATTAATTCTGTGTGAAAGAAAATGCACATTTTTCTGCATATCTAAGCATACCTCTTGAGCTGTCTGTATCCTCCTGAAAGGTGGTTCTTTTTTTAAAGAAACTGAATTTGATTCTTTGCTAAAAATCTGGATAAATTATTGAAAGGAATGTTAGTTTTATTAATTACATGCCAGCAGGCATGCCAGCTAAGATAGTAAGACAACTGTTGTTATGTTGTTTTCTTTTTTGTATTGGTCTTTGGCACTCCGGGCGGGTAGGTGTTTGGTTGGGTGGTGGCGATGGTGGCTCGGAAGGGGTGGAGATGGTGGGGTCAGGGGAGGGGAAGGTGTTCGGGGGACTGAGGACATTTGAGCGGTTTTACTGCAGGTGGATGGTGTTTTAAAACATTTAGTTTTAAAAAAACAGTTAGACAAGCTAGCTACTCTAACTTGATGGATAGCCTGAAATGGCTTCTTAGTAACTAGTTATGAGGTTGGGAACATATCTGGGCTAGCTAAAGCCAACTTTTGTAAATTACTAGGTGGCTAGTAATATTAGAGAATAAGAAGAAGAAGAATGTAAACAGGACAAATCTGAGGGGGCACGTGCCCAGTGCCAAGACACAAGAGGTGAGCCGCATAAGAATAAGCGAAGTGTTGATCTAACTTCTTATAGATCCTTGTATTGTTTACCCAATTAGGGAGCGGCTGTGGTTTAAAGTGCCTCTCTCTTTGATTTTGAAAGTCCCATTATGTGAGAAGGGATTGAACTGATTTAGTCTATAAATTATTCATAATAAGGTAGACACTGAATTATTTAGTTTCCTCAACTTTGCAACCATGGTTGAGAATGTAATGATATAATATATCATGATGGCTTGGCTGCTTGGAAGCATTGGACTGAGCATTGTTATGAGGAGAGTAGAACGGAAGGGAAGTTGTTGTGGAAAACTTTTAATTGTATGACATTTATTACCCCAAGGCTGTGATGAATTGCGATAACATGAAAAAGCTGCAAATACTTTATAAATAAGATTCATGAAAAATATTGAAGTATTACCAGTTCTAGCTCTAAAATGAGCAACATATCAAATATATACACTACATGACCAAAAGTATGTGGACACCTGCTTGTCTATCATCTCATTCCAAAATCATGGGCATTAATATGGAGATGGTCCCCCATTTGCTGCTGTAACAGCCTCCACTCTTCTGAGAAGGCTTTCCACTAGATGTTGGAACATTGCTGTGGAGACTTGCTTCCATTCAGCCGCAAGAGCATTAGTGAGGTTGGACACTGATGTGGACCGATTAGGCCTGGCTCGCAGTCGGTGTTCCAATTCATCCCAAAAGGTGTTCGATGGTGTTGAGGTCAGGGCTCTGTGCAGGCCAGTCAAGTTCTTAAACACTGATCTCGACTAACCATTTCTCTATGAACCTCGCTTTGTGCACGGGGCATTGTCATGCTGAAACAGGAAATGGCCTTTCCCAAACTGTTGCCACAAAGTTGGAAGCACAGAATAGTCTAGAATGTCATTGTATGCGGTTGTTAAGATTTCCCTTCACTGGAACTAAGGGGTCTAGCCGAACCATTAAAAACAGCCCCAGACCATTATTCTTCCTCCATCAAACTTTACAGTTGGGGCAGGTAGTGTTCTCATGGCATCCGCCAAACCCAGATTTGTCCGTCGGACTGCCAAATGGTGAAATGTGATTCATCTCTCCAGAGTCCAATGGAGGCTAGCTTTACATCACCAGCCGACGCTTGACATTGAGCAAGGTGATCTTAGGCTTGTGTGCAGCCATAGAAGCCCATTTCATGAAGCTCCCAACGAACAGTTATTGTGCTGACGTTGCTTCCATAGGCAGTTTGGAACTTGGTAGGGTGTTGCGCACTTCAGCACTCAGCAGTCCTGTTCTGTGAGCTTGTGTGGCATACCACTTCGCGGCTGTGCCGTTGTTGCTCCTAGACATTTACACTTCACAATAATAGCAATTACAGTTGACCGGGGCAGCTCTAGCAGAGCAGACATTTTACAAACTGACATGTTAGAAGATGACATCCTATGACGGTGCCATGTTGAAAGTCACTGAGCTCTTCAGTAAGGCCACTCAACTGCCAATGTTTGTCTATGGAGATTGCATGCCTGTGTGCTCAATTGTATACACCTGTCAGCAACTGGTGTGATTGAAATAGCCAAATCCACTATTTTGAATGTGTGTTCAAATACTTTTGAGTATATATAGTGTATATCAATATATCAAAACCACAAAGTGTAGAAATACATTCTAAATCAGCTAGTGATCAAAGTAATAGAATATGTTGTACATTACTGTTGTCAGGGAGAGGGAAAGAGACAGACAGAGGTAGAGGGAGATTGAAGAGATGAGAGAAAGAACTCAACTGAATTCATTTCACTTTTGTAGGGTTTTCATTTCCCACACTAGACAGAAGTACAAATAAAGGGTGAACACGAAGTCAGCATGGAGTGCCCTTGCCTGGTAGGCTTCCCAGCAAACCCTGCCATCAGTCACAAACTACAGGTGATTACTCACATTCTGAAGCTGCCATCTTACATTTTGTAAATAAATAACAATATCGTCTATTGACAAAATGTCCGGTGAGAGAACCATTGAATTCCCATTTAATTACTAAAGCCTGCTCGAAAGTGTGAGACACACAGTGTGGTATTGTCCCCCGTCTGGGGTAATTTAGAGCAGATGCGTCTAGTATCCTCTGTGTCAACATGAAGCTAATTGTTAGTGTTTGTTAGCTTTTTTTCACGGGTATGAATATCCCTCGAATACTGTTGCCTGTGCGAAGCCTCCTCATTATCCTGCCTAATGAGAAAGAAATTAGAGGCCAGTTAACTCTATCAGACTGCACTATTGGAGGTAGAACATAGGGGGCAGCATGTGGTGTCGCATGGCTGACTATAATTTTAGCTTGTTTTTATTCTTCCCAGAAACCATTATGCTTGGATGAAATTGCAGAATTCATCAACATCAAATGCTCAATCACATGCAGCTACCACGTTTCTCAAAAACTCTGTTAAATATCTGCGCCGGATTAAGATTTAGAAAATGTCTGCAGAAAGAATGAGGTGTCAGCTATAACATGACACTGAGTTTGAAAAGTGGTATTTTGGTTATTGAACTACAGTAGGTGAAGCAGATAATGGAATTACAGTAATGGATTTCATCATGGGTCCCTGATCTGTATTATACGGAAATGCATAATTATGGATGTGAATAGAATTTTATTTTGCATATTTGGGTATTATTCTACACACTGGTTATTATTGTAATGAGCGCCTTAATAAGACCTCATTTGGTTGGTCCGAACCGGACCAAATCTAAAGCAATCAGAGAAGTCTATGTTCCACAAGTTTGGACATCACAGTACAGCACAGTAGAGCACAGTAGTGCACAGTAGACTACAGTACAGCATATTAGAGTTCAGTACAGTAGAGTACAGTAAAGTAGATATGTTCAGTACAGTACAATACAGTACATTATACTGTACTCTACTATAGTATGCTCTACTGTACTGTACTGATTTACTGCACTGTACTGTTCTCTACTGTGCTGTGCTTTGCTGTACTGTACTGTCCAAACTTGTGAAACATAGACGTCTATGATTGGTTGAGATTTGGTCCGGCCAGGGCGGACTGACCCAATTTCAACTACTTTTCAAAGTCCATTGACGTCCAGTGTCAGTCGGTGCTCAGTGGGTGGGGATGTTTGTTACAGTAAATGGAAAGTGGGTAAATGGAAAGTGGTAGGTGTCAGGAAGAGCTGGGAGAGGTGTCATTAACTAAAGAGAGTGAGAAGAGAGAGAGACAGTGATAGGGAGGAGTTGTCCAGACAATTTTTTACAGTCTTACTTGGACCACCAAACAACAGAAAGAGGGTGAAAAAAATAGTTGAGTTGAACATAACAGTATACCAGTGGAAGGGAGGACAGTAGCAGGTGACCCAACTATGTTCTGTGACTATGAATTCCAAGTCAATTTCCGTCTTTTAATCCCTTAATAAATCATAAACCTTTATAAATCATTGAAAAATGTATAAATCAATTACCTTTACTTTCTACTTCTGTGAACTGTCATTATCCTCCCTCCTCGTTTTTTGGCAGAAATGCCTTCTGGAACATGTGAACTTTCATGTGCCTTAATAACAAACTTGTATGTCATCTGTAAATAAGAATAACATTGTTAAATTATGAGCCTAGTTGGTTTAGCCACAGAATAAGAGAGCAATCTTTACACTAACCATGGTTGGCTGAGATAATGAGTGGGCTGGACATGCCGAGAGATGAGTTCGGAGTTCGGATCGGTCTGCCATATAGCACGCTTCTGTCTATTTGAGCTGGTCAGTGTGCGTAGGTAATCCTGTCAAACGCAGCTTTTTTAAATGCATTGTGTAGTAGAACTGCATTAGTGTTGCTCTCCACTTTCTGGAGGACCGAGTTTTGAAATCAGTGGAATTAGAGTATGATAGCTAAGGAAATGGAGAAAACACCTGCCTCCGGATTACATCTTCAAACTAAGGGCAACCATGGCATCCGTGACAGGAAGAAGCGTCCATCCCTGATGTATATGGGTAAGATAGTCTAGCTGGCTACATTTTCAGATATTACAAGTTTCTAATTTGGTTAAAGTGTCCTGTTAGCTAGGCAGCTAACATTAGCTGGCTGGCTTGCTAGCTAACATTACATGTATGACCTTATTATTCGTATCTCAGAGCCATTTGCTTTGCTTTGCTAGTTATAGCCTAATGTTAGCTAGCTGGTTGGTTAGCTACCTGCAGATTCATGCAGGGTAGTAATGTCATGAGTTGGGATTATGGTTCATTGTTTACCTATCTAGCTACATCTCGTAACGTCATGAGTTGGGATTATGGTTAATTGTTTACCTAGCTACATCTCTTAACAAAAGACTCCACTATGCAAGTAACCATTTCAATAGAATGTCACTGCGACAACTGTTGCTAGATATGGCTGGTAAATTTGCTCTGGCTGTCTACTCCGATTTCAGAGCACTCTGAGTGTGCCAGACCACATAATAACTGCTGATTTTATGTACGCTCAACACCCATTGAATTTGACTGGTGTGCGTAAACGTTGACAAAAAAAAACGTAAATTGTTGCTAGCAGCACAGTTGCAGTCACCAACCCTCTGGATAACATCAAAACAGCCTAACCAGCTCTGTTAGGGTGAGTTAAATGGTCAGTGAGCTGTTCTCTCATTTGTGTCTGGAAGTAGCTAGCAAGATAGCCAACGTTAGCCAGTTAGCTTGGGTGCTTGACTGTTGTTGTTAGGACAGAACGCTCGGATAAACCCTTAAAGAGATGGGTGGGGCCAAAGCTTAAGAGAGTGTGAATAATGCTGAATGGGTGTAGACAAAGAAGAGCTCTCCAGTAGGTACCAAAACATTGAAAGGGCATTTTCTCAAAACTGAGATTACAAGTTTGTGAACTTTCAAATCAGAATTACTTTCCCGTTGTTCCTCAAATGCAGTGTACGATATACAGTTGAAGTCGGAAGTAAATACATTTCAACTCAGTTTTTCACAATTCCTGACATTTAATCCTAGTAAAAGTTCCCGGTCGTAGGTCAGTTAGGATCACCACTTTATTTTAAGAATGTGAAATGATTTATTTGAGATTTTATTTATTTCATCACATTCCCAGTGGGTCAGAAGTTTACATACACTCAATTGGTATTTGGTAGCATTGCCTTTAAATTGTTTAACTTGGGTCAAATGTTTTGGGTAGCCTTCCACAAGCTTCCCACAATAAGTTGGTTGAATTTTGAACCATTCCTCCTGACAGAGCTGGTGTAACTGAGTCAGGTTTGTAAGGCCTCCATGCTCGCACACACTTTTTCAGTTCTGCCCACACATTTTCTATAGGATTGAGGTCAGGGCTTTGTGATGGCAACTTCAATACCTTGACTTTGTTGTCCTTAAGCCATTGTGCCTCAACTTTGGAAGTATGATTGGGGTCATTGTCCATTTGGAAGACCCATTTGCGACCAAGCTTTAACTTCCTGAATAATGTCTTGAGATGTTGCTTCAATATATCCACATAATTTTCCTGCCTCATGATGCCATCTATTTTGTGAATTGCTCCAGTCCCTCTTGCAGCAAAGCACCCCCACAACATGATGCTGCCACCCCCATGCTTCACGATTGGGATGGTGTTCTTCAGCTTGCAAGCTTCCCCCTTTTTCCTCCAAACATAACAATTGTTATTATGGCCAAACAGTAAACATTTTGTTTCATCAGACCAGAGGACATTTCTCCAAAAAGTACCATCTTTATCCTCATGTGCAGTTGAAAACCGTAGTCTGGCTTTTTTATGGCGGTTATGGAGCAATGACTTCTTCCTTGCTGAGCGGCTGTTCAGGTTGTGTCGATATAGGACTCGTATTACTATGGATATAGATACTTTTGTACCTGTTTCCTCCAGCATCTTCACAAGGTTCTTTGCTGTTGTTCTGGGATAGATTTGCACTGAACCAGACATGTGGAGGTCTACAATTTTTTCTGAGGTCTTGGCTGATTTCTTTTCATTTTCCCATGATGTCAAGCAAAGAGGCACTCAGTTTGAAGGTTGGCCTTGAATTACATCCACAGGTACACCTCCAATTGACTCAAATGATTTCAATTAGCATATCAGAAGCTTCTAAAGACATGACATAATTTTCTGGAATTTTCCAAGCTATTTAAAGGCACAGTCAACTAAGTGTTTGTAAACGTCTGACCCACTGGAATTGTGATACAGTGAATTATAAGTGAAATAATCTGTCTGTAAACAATTGTTGGAAAAATGACTTGTGTCATGCACAAAGTAGATGTCCTAACCAACTTGCCAAAACTATAGTTTGTTAACAAGAAATTTGTGGAGTGGTTGAAAAACGAGTTTTAATGACTCCAACCTAAGTGCATGTAAACTTCCGACTTCGACTGTACCATTGTGTAGCTCTATGTCTGCTTTTATCCGATATTTAAAAAACAAAATGTTGCTCTATAAGACCGAATCAACGTGGTCGGTCACATATGTTTGTCAAATAAACCCTTCTTCCACACCCTGTTGCCTGGTGAATATATCTGGCATGGTGTCTCAGAGCATGGTATTGTAGCCTCTATACATGTCTAAATACATTCATTGCTAGTTCATATCATAACTGACAGGAGAGGTAGAGCTGAGGAAGATGCGCGGCCACTCAGCCTGTCCCCTAGTGATACTTCAGAAGGTTATACATCTCACTTTATCAATTTGCCAACATGATTACCAGCAGATGTTGTCATGTTCTGACCTTAGTTCCTTTATTTATATCTTTGTGTTAGTTTGGTCAGGGCGTGAGTTGGGGTGGGTAGTCTATGTTCTTTTTTCTATGTTGTGTTTATGTGTTTGGCCTGGTATGGTTCTCAATCAGAGGCAGGTGTCGTTCGTTGTCTCTGATTGAGAATCATACTTAGGTAGCCTGTTTTCACCCTTTTTAGTTGTGGGTGATTGTTTCTGTCTCTGTGTAATTACCAGACAGAACTGTTTCGTTTTCGTTCGTTCTACTTGTTATTTTGTTTTTGGTGTTCAATGTTAATAAATTATCAACTTGGACACGTACCACACTGCATATTGGTCCGATCCTTCATACTCCTCGTCAGAGGAAGACGAATTTCGTTACAGATGTGTCCAGTGTGTGGCCTCATACCACATCAGCAAGTCATGCGTGGATAAGCTTTTTAAACATACAGCAATAAACATATAGTGAGAAAAATAACTTTCTCTAGTCTGGAAGTAATTTACAGTTGAAGTCGGAAGTTTACATACACTTAGGTTGGAGTCATTAAAACTTGTTTTTCAACCACTCCACAAATTTCTTGTTAACAAACTATAGTTTTGGTAGGTTTCTACTTTCTGCATGACAGAAGTAATTGTTCCAACAATTGTTTATAAATACAAGTTCAATCTGTACTTCAATGCACATATGGTGTGCATTATAAAATAAGGAAGAAAGACAAGGTGGGGAGAGAGGTGTAGAAGACAGAAAGGGAAATAGGTAAGCGGCAGACAGCATATGATTAATTGAATTACAGCGCTACCCTAATATTCTCTCAGTTCATCACAATTGCGGTGTCTCCTAACCAGCCTTGGGCCCCCAGTTGGCCATAAGGTTATCTTAAGAGTGGGTAAGGTGGCGATGGCGGAACTGGCTTCCTCTCTCACATCAAAACATACCTGCAGACGAGTGACAGATGGAAAGAGAGAGAGAATGATTCAACCTTGTTTTTTTTTATTCTAACACGGTCGGTCATCATAATCAGGAGGTGAAATGCAAAACTGACCTTGGATCATTAACTCTGGGACTACTACATCTCTGTCTGTATTTCAATGTAAAGCATCTCTTTATTAATACTTCCTGGTGACCCGACCAAGTGACATCTCACCTATGATCATGCTGTGCCCTATGTGTCAGCAAGTTCAGATGCGGGAGGGGTTCACCAAAACAGCTGACATAACCTAGAGGATTTAGGGAGAAGGGGGAGAGGGATGAAGTGAAGAAGAGAGACTGTTATTGTGTGTGTGTGATCTCACCTAGTGTCTACAAGTGGCTACAGAGTACTTTATGCTGAAAAACAGACACATGAGGACAAACAATAATAGATATGTCAATAGAAGATGTGACGCAGACACCTATCGGAGTGTATCTGAAACATTTTAATATAGAGGGCTATGTGTCTCACCACTTGGATATTGCAAGGCTAACCCCCAGGGAAATCATGACTTGACAGCACAGATAGCAACAGATAGTCCAGTGAAAATGGCTGTGTTTATGTGGTGTAGATCTGAATATTAGCAGCTGACATCTTAAGGGTTTTTAAATTAATGCATGTAAGACAGGTTCCATGTACAACAAGACAGGCAGAGATGGAGAAAAAGAACAGAGAACAGTTTAATTACCTCTGGTTATGGACACTTTTTCCAGCAATAAGCTTCCACAGCCTGTTCCTCGGACCGTGAACATCTGGCAATATCTAGATTTTCGACCCCTTGATCAGCTCACTCTCTGAAAGTAAAGAAAACAGCTTTTTTTTATAGATATGAAAACAATAACTGAGATATGACCGTTCAATCTAAAGCAGCAGATGTCATTTTTACGATACGTCAATACAGCACAGTGCTGCTCATCTGAGATGCCATCTTCGTAGGTGTCAGCTTTGACTTCCTTTGTGTCGGAAAAAAAGTTGCTTTCAGAACATTTATTTTCGATTGAAAATAAAAAAAGGTTTTGCTCTTGACAAAAAGACACAAATGTACCTGCATAGCATATAGCAATTTGCCTGTGAATAACCACACTTTCCTACAAACGTGCTACTGTATGCAGAATTCTTGACGCATAACCGAAGATGCTGCCATATCCTACCACCACTTCCACAAGCCACTCAGGAGCAGAATGATGACGCGTGGAAGAGGGAAAGGAATGAGATGGGAACAACAATTTATTCCAAGTAGGGGAACAATAGACTATTCAACCTTCACTAAAGAATAGTCTAATAGCCGAACTAGGTGTGGGAAAAAAAACTCCTATCAGACCAGATTTGCCCGAATGACCAAGGGGTCAAAAATAAGTTACCTTACACGTTATGTTGGCTGACAATTTGTTAGCTCTGCTGTCATTACGAACCACATAGCATATCATTACAGCAGTATGTCAGCTAGCTAACTAACGTTAGTAGTTGTACATCAAACATGCTAGTATATTATTATAGGCTATCTAACTACCCAAGGTTTATTGACTATATTATTCTTGTCATTCTTAGCTCAGCTAAATGGTATAGTCGTTGTGCTTTCTCAATGTACATTCGTAAATTCGCTATGGCTATCTATAGGCTTGACAATAGAATGAGTCAAAATTCACCCAAGGCTGAAAAACGTCTTAAAGAACGTTGGCTAAACTGGAACACTACCGCAAACCCATAGCAAATTAATGGAACCGAACGTTCGCAGAGCCTGATTTGACTGGAGTGATAACATAACAAATTTATGTCTTTTAATTTTACCACTACAATCTGTTCATCGGACGAAACTGTAAAAAAACAACTTGTGTAGAAAGTAAACATCCGCACCTCGATGGTGTCAACTGTGCAATGAAAAAATAGGGGAAGAAATCAAACGTATATTTCTGGTCTAGCGATCGATGACAAGCGAGCTCGCTGCCCAGACTTACAAAGAGGATTAAAATGGTGTCCGTGTAACAGTTTTGCTTCCGTCCCTCTCCTCGCCCCTACCTGGGCTCAAACCAGGGACCCTCCGCACACATAGACAACAGCCACCTTCAAAGCATAGTTACCCATTGCTCCACAAAAGCAGCGGACCTTATAGAGCAAAGGGAACAACTACTTCAAGGTCTCAGACCGAGTGACACGCTATTAGCGCGCACCCCGCTAACTAGCTAGCCAAAAAATCTAAATATACACATTGCGAGATATTTGGCGAAATAGACAGACATGCCTATATTTCCCCAATAGGAAACAATGGGAAGACCGCAGAGTTCCAATATTATTTTTGTTGTTTACATTTGAACTATAAAACAACATGAGCAGATCTCATTGCCAACAATAGCGAAGCAGGCATTGTGACGTTGAACAATAAGCTGCGAATAGAATGTTCGGAAGGCGAGTTGGTGCCATTGTGGTCAATAGAACTAATAGGAGCTGGCATGGTGGAAAATGCACTAAAATAAGACCTGTTGTTTCACGATTACTTCAAAACGACGGCAAGCAGCTGGGAAATATGGTCATATTATAAAACTGGGCTAAACGGCGGATGCAATGAAATAGTTTTCATCAGATTTTTTTTTTTTTTTTGTCCAGCCTACTATCTACACGATTTCAGAGCACTCTCGTCTGAGTGTACCAGAGCGAAGAATATTTACTTTACGAGTGCTCAACACCCATTGAATATGGCCGGTGTCAGTAAACGTTGGAGGCAAAAACGTAATTAAATAGTTTCCAGCAGCACATTTACAGTCACCAACGCTCTGGTTAACATGAAAACTGCTTTACCAGCTCTGCTAAGGTGAGTAAAATGGGCAGAGTGGTCTCATTTGTGTCTGGAAGTAGCTAGCCAACGTTAGCTTGGGTGCTTGACTGCCATTGTAAGGCCAGAATGCTCAAATCAACCTTCCTCCTCGGCCCGAACGTCCAGTGTTCGATCCGAGAGCGAAAACAGTCTGAATTTACAAACTGACAATGCTCTGAATGTACGAGCGTCACATTGTACAGCGCCATATTTTCTGTTCCATCCTAACGGAAACCGGTCTCCCGGTGCCCTGCATTCTGTAGTACAGACATGGCCTGCTCTCCCTTATTTAAGGAACTAGGCACTTTCCCATGTTTACTACAGTATGTATTGCCTAGACTTTCGTTAATAAAATAAAGATAAAAAATACAAATAAATGTTGATTTAGTTATGGATCCTAATAAAACAAATAACCACATTCCGCTCTCTCCACTGGCTTCCAGTTGAAGTTAATAAAATAAAGATAAAAAATACTCTTTCAAATTGCAAATGTTGATTTAGTTATGGATCCATAACGAATTACTATGGGAACAAATATCACTAATTTACAGAAATATTGGAAAAAGTTGTCTAATGAAGGCAAACAATTTAGAATCCTCCAATCCTGTAGTCTACTCCCAACAACCGCGTTGTACAGCGCCATATTTTCCATTCCATCCTAATGGTTTTGTTTTTCATAATATTAATCAAATTAATCCCATATACTATGTTATTACAAAAAGGTTTTAAATTCTCTGGTAATGCCAATACGGAATTACTATCAAATGCTTCTCAAAGATGCCCTCTGGTGGTCAAACTAGCAATAACTTGCAGTAACAGAATAAATGGCTGAGAATTAAATGACCGTTCAAAAGTTTGGGGTCACTTAGATATTTCCGTGTTTTTGAAAGAAAAGCACATTTTTTGTCCATTAAAATAACATCAAATTGATCATAAATACAGTGTAGACAATGTTAATGTTGTAAATGACTATTGTAGCTGGAAACGTCTGATTTTAATGGAATATCTACATAGGCGTACAGAGGCCCATTATCAGCAACAATCACTTCTGTGTTCCAATGGTAGGTTGTGTTAGCTAATCCAAGTTTATAATTTTTAAAGGCAAATTGATCATTATGTTAGCACAGATGAAAACTGTTGTGCTGATTTAAAGAAGCAATTAAACTGGCCTTCTGTAGACTAGTTGAGTATCTGGAGCATCAGCATTTGTGGGTTCCATTACAGGCTCTAAATGGCCAGAAACAAAGAAATTTCTTCTGAAACTCGTCAGTCTATTCTTGTTCTGAGATATGAAGGCTATTCCACGCGAGAAATTGCCAAGAAACGGAAGATCTTGTACAACGCTGTGTACTACTCCCTTAACAGAACAGCGCAAACTGTCTCTAACCGGAATAGAAAGAGGAGTGGGAGGCCCCGGTGCACAAACTAAGCAAGAGGACAAGTACATTAGAGTGTCTAGTTTAAGAAACAGACGCCTCACAGGTCCTCAACTGGCAGCTTCATCAAACAGTACCCGCAAAACACCAGGCTCACTTCCATGATAACCATCCCTATATATGTCACTCCCTTTGGTTCCTACCCCAGGCATTATTGTTTCTGTTCCAGGATCATGTCTGTGTGTTGTTTGTGTTTCTTGTTTTGTGTTATGTTGGGTTTCTTTATGTAGTGTCTTAACACTTAGTACTTATTTATGTAATAAGAAAGACTCTGAATACAAGCAATTGAACTGGAGCTTCACATTTACTCAAACTAGTTAGTACCAGAATAACATAGAACAGTACTGCGCATGACCAAGGGCGCTTCATCCTTAAAGGGGACATCAGTAATTAACAGAACATAACACTTTATTAAAACACTCACTCCTTGAACTTGCTACCCGACTCTCAGAGCACATCGTTACACTCAGGTCCAGAAGCTAATTTCCTGCAGTTCTATCAATTTCGCTATGTGGTTTTGTAACCGTGTATTTATATACTGTATTCTCGACATAGCTCATTCTAATATTTCTACTACTGTACATTACATTTTAGTTACACTGTTTATACATACCGCATATTAATTTATATATTGGATTCTTGACTCTGTGTACTGTTCTACATATCATTCATAGTATATCTTGTGTAAAGTTACAGTTACAGTGCTATTTGACATTTCTTGATTTCTTGTTGTTCTTTCAGTTTTTTGTGTTTTTTTCATTGATTATTTGTGTACCTGTTTGATATTTTACTGCATTGTTAGACGCTAGTAACGTAAGCACTTCGTTGCACCCTCTGTAACATCTGTTAAACTGTGTACGAGACCAATAAACTTTGATTCAATTTTTTTATTCAAATTTTCTCAAACCATGGACATAATCCTAATTCAAGATGGCAACTGTGGGTCGGACACGCCTCCGACCACGCCCATACCATGCAGCCTTAAAGAGCGACTGAATGCTCATTAAGAAAAATGAGATTGCAGTCTGACCGCAATCACCACAGCTGTGTATCCTGTGTTAGTGGGCAAGTGAGCATTGTCGAAATCAAAACCCAACCCCTAAGGAAGTCATGACGAATTAATTTACAAAACTTAGTTTTGGACGAGACTGACTTCATGAACGAAATTATCCTATTTACACATTGTGTTCAAATTTGACACTAGAATAAATATTTCTGACTAATATCGATGCAGTTTTCTATCAGATTAGTTGGTTTATTTCCTTTCTGTTGTGCTTTTAAGTCTACTGCCTAATAGGCTATTATCATCACAATACAGTGTGTTTACATGCCAAGTACATGCATAACACATTATTTTCATGGTTTTTAGGGCAATGTTTCATTTCATTTTCACATTATGCCCCATAGGGCGGCGCACAATTGGCCCAGCGTCATCCAGGTAGGCCGGGGTAGGCCATCATTGTAAATAAAAATGTGTTCTTAACTGACCTGCCTAGTTAAATAAAGGTTAAATAAATAAAACATGCTTTCATAGTACAGCATGTTAAAATGTGACCAGACCAGGAAAAACACTGGGACTTATTGGTACCAGGTCAAGTGGTCAGAAAAAACTCCCCAAGACCCAAGTGAACAGCGCATGTATAAAGGACATCATGCTGCTTGCTTAGCGAGTACCACTTCCTCCTCAGCTCATACCTTGATTAAAACCCAGGTCATCTTCCTTGTGACCACCCTCCTGAAGCATCTTACCAGTCAGCCCCACCAGAAAAGCTAGCTATTCGGTGGCACAAGTAGGGACACTTCAGGCTGAGGAGTAAATTTCACACATCTCAATGTGTCACACATACCTAGCTAAGATGGACTCTACAGAATTGGTAACCTATTATCTAAGCATTCCGAGTACGTGTGTTGACGTTTACACCATTGCTTGCCTGAGGGAACAAAGTTAATAGCATTGTTGTAATTATCCTCATCTGAAATCCAATCCTCCATCATTTCTGAGCCTATATTAGAGAAACAACTGCCAGTAATAAAATGGAAATCTGATTGACAAAATGTTGCCTTCGCAGACATAGCCATCTCATGGTCGACTGAGCCAGGTGTGTAATGAATGACTCTAATTGCAAAGTTGTTTACCAAACTGCAAATTTGCTCTCCTCTGTCTGGCACCACTGGACAGAGTGCTGTAATCTACTGAGTAAATGCAAGCCTTCTGCGTGGTATAAAACACCAACTTTAATTTTATAGACGACTCTGAGACTGTTTTATTCAACATCACCAGTGTGTTCCTTTACCCATGAAAACTGAGGTAGAGTCCCATGGGAAAATAACTCAAAATAAAATGTGAACCATTCAGAACTCCGAGATTTCCAGTAGTCTGCTAATCTGCTCTAATGAAGAGGTGTAAATTGGGTGTGACTATGACAGTGGAGCAATTGGCTAAAATGAAATAGTGTGCATCTAGAGCAAGGTTCAACAACCCTACATCTCTTACTAATTCAAGAGGAACCGAACAAAGCCTGCACAGGTTTTCATCTTTCAAGAGGCGGGAGGTAGCATGAAATGGCTCAGCTACAGCGTAGCTGTGAAGAGTTCTAGTTGAGTTGCTCTGGAAACTTCATGGTTGACCACACACGGGCGTTGGATGACAGGAGGAGACTACAGTACATATTTAGTCTCAGCTCGGTGAGTCTGCGCCCTCCATGGCAGAACTAGTACTCCTTGGTTGGGACTAATACAGAGGCTTTGCCCATTTATCTGCACTCATGCTGCATGAATATGCTAATGAATGTCCCTGTAAAATGATATGTTGTTATGTCTCTGGAAGACTAAATAACGGAATCACTTTCCCTCTGCTGATTTGTGAGCTGGTGTGTTTGTGAATGTTTATTAGTTATCAGGTCAAATGTATACATTTTTTCCTCATAACAGGACAATGGAGCATTCATTTTAGAATATGAATATTTGAGCTGAGGTGGAAAGAAAGTTGGGCTCTGACAGAGAGAAGCTGAATTGCACTGGACGGTGGAAAGAGAAAATGAGCTGTTAATTTCTCTCATGATTGATATTGGGTCATGGGATCAGTTTAGAACTCTGAAGTAATAATGCAATAAGACGTCTGTTAGACTGACATGTCTTTTAGCAATAAGCGTGTCTACCTCATAACTGAACTTGTTGTTTTTGAGCAATATTGTCATTATCTAGCTAATAACGGGGGCCTCAGGTGAAAGAAAAATGGGCAGGTGTTTTAGAAATGCCAGAGCCGATTTCTTGTCCAAGTCCGCACCTGACTGAATGCAGTATCTTACCTCCCAAACCCGCAGCCTAACAGTAACAACTCTGTACCACCACCAAACTTGAGATCACAATGCTTGAACCCAAGTAGGCTGGACTCAATGCAGTGGCAATTTTAGCATGTAAATCTTGGTGTGGGGGAAAAAAGTAAGTGGAATGCATGTCAGCAAAGCCACTACACAACACAACACTAAACAATACATCAATTGTACAATAAATGTGACAAACGGTGCCCACAAACTGTTAGGGTCAAACTGTTAGGTTAGGGTCTACAGAAAGCTGCCCCAACAGCAGTCCCAACATCTTACCACTGCTACATCTGGCTATCAGCGGCGCTTTGTCTGGCAGTGAAATTATTTTTTCAGGCTCATTTATTGCCTTTTAAAAAACATAGCTGATATGGTTGACTTGCTTAAACAAATGTGGTTTCTACTGACAATTGAGATGTACAAACTATGGCATAAGGGGACGACAAGTGGAAAAGAGATCATCCGTAATTTCGATTAAGACAGTGAGTCAGCTAGGACGGCCGTAACGTTAGTCAATATAACTATTTGTTTAGCACTTTTAAAATGTACAGTGTCATGACGTTGGCCTGGGGGTAGGTTTATGACAGTCATAAATACCTCTTCCCCCCTTTTTCCTCTCTCTACCCTACTGATGTTACATTAGCAAACTCCTTTGGTTAACATAGAGATTCTGGGAACATCAGAAGGTGGGGGGAAATTAACTATATTCTGGGAATCTGACCAATTGAACATATGCGGTGGTACTTAATGAATATGATGTCAGTTCGGTTGTCATCTGAGACATTCTCATCAATGATAAGATGACATAAACTCTACAGTGGAAAGTCTACACATCAGAGTTATCGGATTCACATGGAATTTTTGTTCAATTTAAATGTTTGAATATGAAATTATTCGTGATGGGATGAAATGTGATTTTAGCTTCTAAAATGTGAGATTTGGGTTTGCATAAGGTTAGGGCTATGCTCAATCAGTGGCCCGCCCCTGTGAAGGGACATGGGCTATAAAACTTTTCAAACACGCCCTCCTCTCCCTTCCTATATAAAGCCTTGATGACAATGTAACCTCATGTTCCGAGGATGTGAGGATGACGGTCCGATGTCAGAATGGTACAGATAATAACTACAGAATGAAGCCAACATCAGCGTGAGCTTTGGTTGCGAATGGTATGAACTTTGAACTCTTATTCACTACAGAAGTGATACCTCCTAGCCGTTGAGTTAGCAACAGCAGCTGCAAATGCAGGTTAGGAAGGAATAGACAGAGTATCCCATCTGCCACACAACGACATTACTACAACGTATCCAATTTACCAGCAGAGACATTCTTCAAAGCACAAAGTACTGGGTTGGGCAACACGGCATTCCATCTACCACCAGCCTACCGAAGCGCAGCTCAGAGTAAATATTTAATGGATCTGTCATATCTGTTCCGCCCACTAGGTTTTCCTTTATGACGTAATTTGTAATCAAGTTATGATTTATGTGTATGTGTAATTCTGTGTGATTAGTTAGGTATTTGTTAAATAAATCATTAAACCCAATTTTGTATTGCTGATTCAACTTGTTAGCCAGGGTTCGTGCAGATAACCAAGAATTTACAACTTTCAGATGAGACTGAATTAAGATGACGATTAATATTGACTGCTATTGATGTAAAATATTACTAGGTCTTTAAGAGTTTATTCGGAAGATAACAGCTCTATAAATATTATTTTGTGGTGCCCCGACTCTCTCAATCAGGTAATATTAATTACGGAGAAATTATAATTATTTTTTTAATATATATTTTTTTGAATTTTACCCATTTTTCTCCCCAATTTCATGGTATCCAATTGTTGTAGTAGCACACTGCACCCAGCCCGCCACAGGAGTCGCTGGTGCGCGATGAGACAAGGACACCCCTACCGACCAAGCCCTCCCTAACCCGGGCGACGCTAGGCCAATTGTGCGTCGCCCCACGGACCTCCCGGTCGCGGCCGGTTACGACAGAGCCTGGGCGCAAACCCAGGGACTCTGATGGCACAGCTGGCGCTGCAGTACAGCGCCCTTAACCACTGCGCCACCCGGGAGGCCACGGAGAAATGATTTTATAGAATAGCATGTCATATCACTTAATCCGATATAGCCAAAGACACGACAACAGCAGCAGAATTCAGAACATGGGCCATTCTTACAGTGCTCTCCCTGTAGGGTAAATAAAGGGGGCATATAAGCAGACAATGAAAGCTCTTACAATATTTGATTATTGCATTTCTCTAAAACAGGTTATAGGCTACAGTAGAACAGTCAGAACATTAGGTGAAATTAAGAGGGTTAAATAGACCAAATTATTAGTGAGAGGCAAATGGGCTACTTCAATGTTGTTGTTACATAGTGGATTGAAGAGTCATGTGGAACAGGTTTTTGTCAGTATAATGCATAGAGATACAGTTATGGGATGGTGACTGTGCAAAAACAATTTATCGATATGTGAGAACTTGACAATTTGTATATGTCTATGGGTCACATGTCTCAACACTACTATTAGATTAATCAATTGAGTTAATGGGCCTGAAGAGAATGATAATGAATGTGAATGCCATGCAGTGTGCTCATTTGAGTCCAATAATGGATCGTATAGCCTAATTAGTTTAGGAATAAACACATTTTCATAATTTTCTGCTGTAATTAATCTTATGGGCACGAAGGCCTGGACCATAGAAATAACCTCTCAAGGGCTGGAAGGTCAGCTACCTCCATTCTTCATGCAACACAATGTCTGGAAAATAGACATCGGAATAACTTGCAGTGGATGCAGGCACATTATGTTATGTTAAATGTGTTCAGTGACATCATGGAGAACCCCATAGTTCCCATCCTAAACTGTGACGGGATACCTTTTGAGTCACTAAACAGATAAGGGTTTTACAGTGCCACTGGCACTCACAGTGGTTTATCAGGACCATAGGGAAACCATATCCCCTGGGTCTTACCTATCACAAACTGTCATAGCCGCATCTGATCTTACTGATAGGACACGTCAACGTTGACACCTTTTACACAATGACTTTCACCAGTGAACAGATTCTTTAAAAGCTTTTTGCACAGAGACAGCAAAATAAACAGCCTCTACAATAAACATTTAGACATCTTCATGCTATTCGTAGTGTGAGCAGTCCACCATATCGTTTCCTGTTGCTTGCAAAATCATTACTGATGTCACTTTTATGGATACACTTTTTATGGAGCCATGCACCCTCCAAGTGGTTTAATTGTTACGGAAAATTTAATGGACAACAAAAGAAGAACAGAAAGCTGCACATCCATCTGACTATAAGGTGAGGAGACGAGAGCTCCAGAGCTAACGAACTCCTGGAAGACCAGAGAGCCAGCCACCCAGGGGCAAAGGCACCTTGAACTCTGTGATCCGGATCGCTCAACAATATCAACACAGCTGATTGGCCAGTGCCTGGCTTTGATCTGCCTCCTGACCATCTTGTTTTATTTCACACAACAGATAAAAGGCAGGCTAAAGTTGGAGCAGGGTGTTGACATGAGGAGGATGTGCAGGGCTGATGTGCTTCCAATGATCACCAAAGGTATCCCACAAATCCTGCACTTACAAAATATAGTCTACTGTATTTATTATGTATAACACAGTGAAATACACTCAGTGGCCCGTTCACGAAAATGGTTCGCTCCTACAGATAGTGAGTCACTGTACAGTAAAGCAGGGAGACGGGCATTGAGGTCATTCAGTTACTGTTCGATTGAACGTTAGAATGGGCAAAACAAGTGACCTACGCAACTTTGAGTGTGGTATGATTGTCAGTGACAGGAGGGCCAGTTCCAGTATCTCAGAAATGGCAGGCCTGCTGGGCTTTTCACGCACGACAGTGCCTAGGGTTTACAGAGAATGGTGCGACAAACAAAAAAAAACATCTAGTCAGCAGCAGTCCTGTGGGCGAAAACAGCTCGATGACGAGAGGTCGAAGGAGAATGGAGCGCACAACTCGTTGGTCCTTGTCACAGATGGGCTATTGCAGCAGATGACCACAACGGGTTCCACTCCTATCAGCTAAAAACAAGAAGTAGCGACTCCAGTGGGCTCTCGATCACCAACACTGGACAATTTAGGAGTGGAAAAACATTGCCTGGTCCGACGAATGCTGGTTCCTGTTGCATCATACTGATGGCAGAGTCAGGATTTGGTGTAAGCAGCATGAATCCATGGCCCCATCCTGCCTGGTGTCAACGTTCCAGGCTGGCGGAGATGGTGTAATGGTGTGGGGAATGTTTTCCTGGCACACGTTAGGTCCCTTGATACCAATTGAGCAACATTCAAGTCAGACCCAGTACTAGATATAAACTAAGTGCCATTGAGTATATATTTCTTATTTTCTGCAATATTCCCAGTTATGAAGACAGCCTTCACTTACCAGTCATCAAAGGCCTTTAACAGTTGACAAACAGCCTCATGAAATAGATTTCATTTATCTAATTGATTTAATTGGATGGTAAATTATATAATGTAGATGTACATGTGGATATTTCTATACACAAAGCAAATCTAAAGCTTTACAACCTTATTTTCTCTACATCTCCATCATCCTCTAACCAGTCATGTGTACGCGGTCTAAGACGACCCCATAGAATTCCATTGATGTACACTACCCCAGGATTTCAGTAGACCCTTAACATCTACACAAGTTGAAAGATGTAAGAATTACCAGAACCAAGCTGCCGATGTTGTTTTTCAAACTGCTTTGGTGCTTCATTTGTAGAGAAACTCTAAGCGATTGCTGAACTGAGTCTGTGGGGAGTGGCTCCTTTTTGAAGGCCAAGCATCACTTTGAAGGACACATTTCCCGAGACCGCACGGTCCCTTACCTATAGATAGAGGAGGAAATCAAATCTAGTGACCAAATGGCCTGCAACATATCACTCAATGGCCCGAGTTCATTGAATGCTGACACAGGACACAGAGGTAACGGGTGGCAGTGGCACCGCTATGATGGCCTCACCTGAGAGAAGCAGCAGGCAGGAGGACTGTATGCTCATGAGGTCCTTGGAAAGATCCTTCATGGAGGTAACAATGACTGCACTCCACTCTTCTCACTTGTCTATCAACTCTAAGTGAGTTTCCATTATCCTTGACTGTACAGTGGAGTGGTTTCAAAGGCTGATCCAATCAGTACTCTTGGCTGGCTTATCCCCCGTATTTGTTGTGGCGAGTACTCTTACAAAATGTTGGAGCTGTGCATGGTGCTGATCCTGTCGCAGTACCATTAACAACACATATAAATGGTATTTTTTTAAATTATGTTTCTCACGGGAATGTACACTCTCCTCATATGTCATACTGTAATAGAGAAAAGCAATATAGCAGGGGGGGAAAAAACCTGAACATATATTATTCACCAAGCCAACAGTTGTGAGTAAGCACTTCAATCAAGGTTTGACATTTAGCCATATAATTGTTTTAACAGCACAGACGGACTTGCCTGGAGTCATTCCAAAGAAAATCAAAGAAGCCTTCAATAACTTCTATACTGCAGTATCCCCTGAATACCTGTTATAGTCATTCTGATCCAGGCAGGTATCAAATAAGCCAATTTAAACTGCCACTGCTTGGTGCACATCTTCCCCTGGCAGTCCTAACACACAGATAATATTAATAAAGATTCATCTCAATTCAGTTTCGGTGGAGAGATGATAAGTAACTGTGAAATGATTGGCTTTGAGGGCTGATGGTCATTTACAATGTATACGTTCTGTCAAAAGGGTCGTCTGTGGCCTTGATCTCAGAAAGAGAGGGGTATTTGGACGGATTGAGGAGAGAAGCAGTAAATGGCAAATCTGATATCAGTTTCTTCAAAGCACAATAATATGGTTTGTTTTATTCATCCCATTCTTTCTATCCAGTATCCCTCAAAACATATAATGTATGTTGTATAAGCTCAGTGTGTACTGTGTACAACAAGGGAAAAAAGGACACATCAGCACAACTGAAGGCTTTCATTTTGACACATTCAAACACACATTGTTATTATGTCCAGACATTTATAGTAAATGCACAATAAGAATAAACATTGTAGATGCTACTTCTGTAATTCTATTTTTCATTAAATATTATTTGCTCAGTAGGATTTCTATTTGCAGTATGATATACAGTCCCTTCAGAAAGTATTCATACCTCTTGACCTATTCCACATTTTATTGTGTTACTGAATTAAAAATGGATTCAATTTATGTTTTTCTCTCACCCATCTACACACAATACCACATAACGACAAAGGGAAATATGTTTTTAGACATATTCAATGAAATACAGAAATATTTCAATTACAAAAGTATTCACACCCGAGTCAATACTTCGTAGAAACACATTTGGCGGTGATTACAGCTTTGAGTTATATTGGTATGTCTGTATCAACATTGCACATCTGGATTTGGGAATTTTCTCCCATTATTACATGCAGATTTTCTCAAGCTCTGTTAAATTATATGGGGAGCGGCAGTGTACAGCAATCTTCAAGTCATTCCACAGTTCTGGGCTTTGGCTGGGCGACTCAATGACTTTCACATTCTTGTTCTGAAGCCATTCTAGCATTTATTTGGCTGTATGCATGGGGTCATTGTCCTGCAGCTGAAAAGTATCCCTATAGCATGATGTTGCCACCACCATGCTTCAGGGTAGGAATGGTGTTAGTCGGGTGATGAGCTGTGCCTAGTTTTCTCCAGACATAGCGCTTTGCATTCAGGCCAAAGAGTACATTTTTTGTCTCATCAGACCAGAGAATCTTTTGCCTTATGCTCTCTGAGTCTTACACATGCCTTTTTGGAAACTCCAGGCGTGTTGTCATGTGCCTTTTTCTCAGGAGTGGCTTCTGTCTGGCCGCTCTCCCATAAAGCTCAGATTTGTGAAGCGCTATAGAGACTATTGACCTTCGGGCCGGTTCTCCCATCTCAGCCAAGGAACTCTGTACTTCTGTCAGTGGTCATTGGGTTCTTGGTCACCTACCTGACCAAGGTCCTTCTTGCCCGGTCTGGGTAGTTCCAAATTTTCAATTTTCCAATGATGGAGACCACTGTACTCTTAGAAACTTTCAACGCTCTCTTCTATCTCAGAGATCTACAGACATGGACTTCATTGTATAGTTTCTGCTCTGACATGCACTGTCAACAGTGGGACCTTATGTAGACAGGTGTGTTTCTTTCTAAATCATGTCCAAACAAATGAATTAGCAACAGGTGCACTCCAATAAAGTTCAAGGAAGGTCAAAGGAAATTGGATGCCTCTGAGCTGTCATCTGAGCTGAGTGTCATAGCAAATGGTTGTGAATACATACGTAAATGAGATAAGTCTGTATTTCATTTCCAATACATTAGCTAAAATGTCTAAAAACATGTTTTCGCTTTGTCATTATATTGTGTGTAGATGGGGGAGGAACAAAAATGTTATACATTTTGAATTCAGGCTGTAACACAACAACATGTGGAATAAGTCAAGAGTTATAAATACTTTATGTAGTCATATGGAATAGACCAGGTATTTGGAATAGGCCTACCTTAAATATCGAGCTACTGATCTGAACAGTCAATGAGAAATATTACATATTGATGATGGTCCTGACATAATCAGGTGACTTGTTGTCATTTACATATCAAATACTTTGCAATGTCCCAAACCAGTTTAAAGTGGCTTGAACAAACTACTTTACCTGGCCAGGAGTCTTTTTCTCTCAAATTTGCATTCATGGAAACTTTGTTTTCTGCCAATAGAATATTGCATTGCCAGCAGTGAAGATGTTCAACAATAGAAAAGTAGTCTCTAGAAGTAACCACGTTTCCATCCACAGTTTTTATGTGAGTAAAGTCATTCCAAATGTTTTAAAATCACGACAGCTATGATGGAAATAAGAAGTTTCGGTTAAATTGTATAAATGCCTTTTCCATAACCAAAATATTGTATTTTTAGCTGTTTGAAGCTGGTGCACAAAACTGAAAGTAAAAGACACAAAAATGAAACTTAAGAACAGGAAGCATAGAAATAGCACACATAGAACAGATCTACTGCTTCTTAGACTTGCTTTCAATGAGAATGACAGATCTATAATACGTCAGGTAGCCTAGTGGTTAGAGCATTGGGCCAGTAACCAGATGGTTGCTGACAATCACTGAGCTGACAAGTTAAAAAATCTGCCTGAGCAAGGCCCCGGGTGGCGAAGATGTGGATGTTGATTATGGCAGCCCCCCACAACTCTCTGATTCAGAGGGATTGGGTTAAATGCAGTAGATGACTAGGTATCCCCTTATTTCAATGTGAATTTTGTCAGGTAGCCCAAAAAGTTACATATTGCAATCACCAGAATCAGATATTATGCTACAGGACTGCTTTGCTAGCGCTGATTGGAATATGTTTTCAGACTCCGCTGATAACATTGACGAGGTAACCACCTCCATCATTGGCTTCATTAGAAAATGCATCGGCCGACATTGTCCCCACGGTGAGGGCACACTGCTACCCCAATCAAAAGCCATGGATTAACACCAAGGTTGTCACTAAACTGAAGGACAGGGCTACCGCACACAGAGCTATCGTAGAGGACCCTGAGGCTAAGTCTGAGGACAGCAACAAGTACAAGAATTCCCTCTATGGCCTCTGCGGAGTCAAAATATCCACATCAACAGGGTTGCAGTAGAGCAGGACAAGAGCTTCAAGATCCTCTGTGTCCAAATCACTAAAGACTTAAAAGGATCCAAATACACAAGCATAGTCTTGAAGAATGCACGCCAGAGCCTCTTCCCCCTCAGGAGGTTGAAAAGGTTTGGCATGGTCCCTCAAATACTCAGAAAGTTATACAGCTGTACCACTGAGAGCATCTTGACTGGCTGCATAACTGCATGGTATGGCAGTAGCACCACCCCCGATCGCAAGGCGCTACAGAGGGTTGTGTGGATACCCCAGTACATCACTGGGGCCGAGCTGCCTTCCAGGACATCTGTATCAGGCGGTGTGGAAGGAAGGCCCGGAGAATCGTTAAAGACTCCACCCACCCAAGCCAAAGACTATTCTCTCTGATTATGCATGACAAGCGGTATCGGTGCATCAAGTCTGACAACAACAGACTCTTGAACAGCTTCTATCCCCAAGCAATAAGAATGATAAATAGCTAACAAAATAGATACACAGACTATCTGAGTTAACCTTGTATCTTTGACATTTTTATTTTTGCCCTGTCTCTATGCACACTCACAGGGCCCTTCACACTCACACACACTCACTCCATAATCTGCTCACAAACACACATGCACATACATTTATACTGACTCTACACACACGCACACCTACTCACATACACACTGCTGCTACTCTGTTTATTATATATCCCCTTATATATAGTCACCTTAACCCTATACATATCTACCTCCATCACTCCAGTATCCCTGCACATTGTAAACATGGTATTGAAACTGACCCTGTATATAGTATGCTTGCTTGCTTACTTATTGTGTTCTTCATATTTCTTCTTATTTTTCGTGTATTTCAATTAACAGGTGTGCCTTCTTAAAAGTGAATTTGTGAAATGTCTTTCCTTCTTGCGTTTGAACCAATCAGTTGTATTGTTGCAAGGTAGGGCTGGTATACAGAAGATAGGCATATTTGGTAAAAGACCAAGTCAATATTATGGCAGGGACAGCACAAATTAGAAAGAGAAACGACAGTCCATCATTACTTTAAGACAGTTAATACAGAACATTTCAAGAACTTTGAACATTTCTTCAAGTGCAGTCACAAAAACCATCAAGTGCTATGATGAAACTGGCTCTCATGAGGACCACCAGAGGAATGGCAGACCCAGAGTTACCTCTGCTGCAGAGGATAAGTTCATTAGAGTTACCAGCCTCAGAAATTGCAGCCCAAATAAATTCTTCACAGAGTTCAAGTAACATACACATTTCAACATCAACTGTTCAGAGGAGACTATGTGAATCAGACATTCATGGTCGACTTGCTGCAAAGAAACCACTACTAAAGGACACTAATATTAAGAAGATACTTGCTTGGGCCAAGAAACACGAGCAATGGACATTAGACCGGTGGAAATTTGTCTTTGTGAGACGCGGTGTGGGTGATCGGATGATCTCCGTATGTGTATTTCCCACCGTGAAGCATGGAGGTGGAGGTGTTATGGTGTGGGGGTGCTTTGCCAGTGACACTGTCAGTGATTTATTTAGAATTCAAGGCACACTTAACCAGCATGGCTACCACAGCATTCTGCAGCGATATGCCATCCCATCTGGTTTTCACTTAGTGGGACTACAGTATAATTTGTTTATCATCAGGACAATGTCTTCACTATTATTAAACAATGTAGAAAATAGTAAAAATAAATAAAAACCCTTGAATAAGTAGGTGTTCTAAAACTTTTGATCGGTACTGTACTTGTTGGTTGTTTTGCTGTAGGACGCCCACAGATCTCACAAAACTCATCTGAAGGTCCTCCGCTATCAGCTTAAAAAATTACTGGAAGTATATATGGAGACTGTTTAATGCCAAAACTATGGTGTTAAATACATGTAAAAAAAAATAAAAAATAATAATGGTTCCTGATCTTTCTTATATCTCTCAGATATAGGAGAGACACTTCAGAACCAACGTCCTTTTGATATTTGTTTGGGACTGTCTGTTGTTCCATGTAGTGAACCTGTTATTCAATGGTCTAATAGCCAAAAATATTTTTTTAATCAAATACACGTTTTATACGTATACTGTATCTTTTTTTTAACTTCAAGGTTCAAGGGGTCTTAAAATTCCAAATCAAATAGCTAAATTATCCTTGGTATGATCTTTTTAAAACAATTCCATATAAATGGTATGTGGTACAGCAAACAAAAAACATGGTCTGCTCTGAACATTGTTAGCCTAGGGGCACTACCATAGGATACTTTTTTAGGAAAATTGTCCAAGCTGAGTGTCTTTGGCCAGGTTCCAGCACAGAGACAACAACGTCTTCCGTAGGGAAGAGTGGGGCAAATCGAACCAAAGGGGTAAGTTAAGCCATCCTTGTTTCTAGGAAATCATACACAAAATGAATCATTTGACCAAAACTTAGGTCATCATTTCATGGAGTCTATGAAGGAAGAAACCACATGGAAAAAGTTAGGTCCATAAAACAGATTTTTACCAAGTCAAATTAATTTGGTACATTTCTATAGCAACGAATTCTTCAGAACTAACCTACTCCGGGGCAGGCTAACTCAAAGATATCTCCACTCACCCTAAATGAAATGACTGAGCTGAGTTGAGGCCCAATGAAATTAAGATCCCCATCCTCTTCATTTGAGGAAGACGACTGATTAAACATTTTATTAATCAAATGTTTTTTTGTGGATTAAAAAACAGTGTAATGCATCTTACACTTCACGCACATTAACACTTGTATGACTTAGCTAAATAAATTATTTTATCGATAGGAGCGGGAAATAAGGTGCTTGTGGTTGTGCACACAAAAGCACACTAAAGTCAGCAAAAGCACTGACTCGCCCATGGATTGATGTTTCAGCATTGTCTCAATGAAGAATTCAGCGTTTGACTAGCCATGTGTGACATGCACATGCAGTTAAAAGCCTGCTAGAGTTAGCGGCAGCCGGACAACCAATATCCACCGTCTTAGTACAGATGAAGCCTGAGCTGGAATGTGATGCTAACTGAAGCTGGTTAGCTTAAGAAAACCCTGAGTAGATTGAGCTTGCTTCATAGGATACCCGTCTGGTTGGCCCAAGAACACAATAAATAAAACATGCGAATGTTAAACATACCAAATAACTCAACTAGTGATGTTATGTTCGATTCTGGAGGGCCGGGGGATGTGTTCAAGATCAAAGCAGTGTATCACTATCAGATGCACGTCATCAATGATGTCCCAAGCTTATTTTGATCACGTGCTTTTTCAAACTGTGTGCTGCAAAATGCGAGATCCCACTGTTTTCGCCGTGGTTCCGGTGCTTTCTTAGATTCCAAGCCGCTTTCAAACACCGACCTCTACTAGACACTGTACAGTACTTACAAATATTGTTCGGATTTTTTACTGCTAGTTTCTTCTGACTGGTAGCTTAGCAGGTATAGTAGGGAACTGTGGAATATTCAGGGATGTGAGGGTATGGGGTCGGATCCTGGTACACTATTTTGAAAATGGTTTTATGTGAAACCCCACTTTCTGCACATTGTTGTTCAAATAATCATTATTATTTCATATAGAATACGCTTCTGTCTTAACCATCCTAAATTCTACCATAGATCCAGTTGATGAAAATTAGTAAACCCGAAGGCAAAAAATTAAAGCATGATGTAAGATGCAAACCTGGTATTGCAACTCTGTGCAACAGAGTTTTGATTAATACAGTTGAAAAAACATCTTATAATCAAATGCTGCTATTTAAAGCGGACCAGCAGATGTCACTAATGAGCATTGTGACCAACCATTTTACGGCACAATTTGGTGAACGCTCCAAGGCCTTCAGAAAGCCTCAGTTTCCTATCACTAAACACAATTACTTCCGGCGCCGACAGAGATGGCCACCTCAATTTGCGTTCCTAGGAAACTATGCAGTATTTTGTTTTTTTACGTGTTATTTGTTACATTGGTACCTCAGGTAATCTTAGGTTTAAATACATACAGTCGGGAGGAACTACTGGATATAAGAGCAACGTCAACTCACCATCATTACGACCCGGAATACGGCTTTCCCGAAGCGGATCCTGTGTTTTGCCCACCACCCAGGACAATGGATCGGATCCCAGCCGGCGAACCAAAACAACGATGCCGTAAAAGGGGCAGACGAAGCAGTCTTCTGGTCAGGCTCCGGAGACGGGCGCACCGCTCCCGAGCATACTACTCGCCAATGTCCAGTCTCTTGACAACAAGGTTGATCAAATCCGAGCAAGGGTAGCATTCCAGAGAGACGTAAGAGGCTGTAATGTTCTTTGCTTCAAACATGGCTCACTCGAGACACGCTATCGGAGTCGGTACAGCCAGCTGGTTTCTTCACACATCGCGCCGACAGAAACAAGCATCTTTCTGGTAAGAAGAGGGGCGGGGGGGTATGCCTTATGATTAACGAGACGTGATGTGATCATAACAACATACAGGAACTCAAGTCCTTCTGTTCACCTGACTGATGTGATCATAACAACATACAGGAACTCAAGTCCTTCTGTTCACCTGACTTAGAATTCCTCACAATCAAATGTCGACCACATTATCTACCAAAAGAATTCTCTTCGATTATAATCACAGCCACATATATTTCCCCCCAAGCAGACACATCGATGGCCCTGAACAAACTTTATTTGACTCTATGTAAACTGGAAACCACATATCCTGAGGCTGCATTCATTGTAGCTGGGGATTTTAACAAAGCTAATCTGAAAACAAGACTCCCTAAATTCTATCAGCATATCAATTGTGCTACCAGGACTGGTAAAACCCTGGATCATTGTCATTCTAACTTCCGCGACTAATATAAGGCCCTCCCCCGCCCTCTTTTCGGAAAAGCTGACCACGGCTCCATTTTGTTGCTCCCTGCCTATAGACAGAGACTAAAACAGGAAGCTCCCGAGCTCCTGACCTGTTCCGCAGGTCTGTTCAACGCTGGTCCAACCAATCTGATTCCACACTTCAAGATTGCTTCAATCATGTGGATTGGGATATGTTTCCCCATTGTGTCAAACAACAACATTGATGAAGACGCTGATTCGGTGAGCGAGTTTATTAGAAAGTGCATTGGCGATGTCGTACCCACAGAAACTATTAAAACATTCCCAAACCAGAAACCGATTGATGACAGCATTCGCACGAAACTGAAGGAGCAAACCACTGCTTTTAACCAGGGCAAGGTGACTGGAAACATGACCCAATACAAACAATGTAGCTATTCACTCCGCAAGGCAAGCAAACATGCTAAGCATCCGTATAAAGACAAAGTAGAATCACAATTCAACGGCTCAGACACAAGAGGTATGTGGCAGGATCTAAAGTCAATCACGGATTACAAAAAGAAAACCAGCCCCGTCGCGGACCAGGATGTCTTGCTCCCAGACAGACTAAGCAACTTCTTTGCTCGCTTTGAGGACAATACAGTGCCACTGACACGGCCCGCTACCAAAACCTGCGGACTCTCCTTCACTGCAGCCGAAGTGAGTAAAACATTTAAACGTGTTATCCCTCGCAAGGCTGCAGGCCCAGACGGTCCCCACCCGCGTCCTCAGAGCATGCGCAGACCAGCTGGCTGGTGTGTTTACGGACATATTCAATCAATCCTTATCCCAGTCTGCTGTTCCCACATGCTTCAAGAGGGCCACCACTGTTCCTGTTCCCAAGAAAGCTAAGGTAACTGAGCTAAACGACTACTGCCCCATAGCACTCACTTCCATCATCATGAAGTGCTTTGAGAGACTAGTCAGGACCATGTCACCTCCACCCTACCTGACACCCTAGACCAACTCCAATTTGCTTACCGCCACAATAGGTCCACAGACGACACAATCGCAACCACACTGCACACTGCCCTAACCCATTTGGACAAGAGGAATACCTATGTGAGAATGCTGTTCGTCGACTATAGCTCAGCATTTAACACCATAGTACCCTCCAAACTCTTCATTAAACTCGAGACCCTGGGTCTCGACCCCGCCCTGTGCAACTGGGTACTGGACTTCCTGACGGGCCGCCCCTAGGTGGTGAGGGTAGGTAACAACATCTCCACCCCGCTGATCCTCAACACTGGGGCCCCACAAGGGTGCGTTCTGAGCCCTCTCCTGTACTCCCTGTTCACCCACGACTGCGTGGCCATGCACGCCTCCAACTCAATCATCAAGTTTGCAGACGACACTACAGTGGTAGGCTTGATTACCAACAACGACGAGACGGCCTACAGGGAGGAGGTGAGGTCCCTCGGAGTGTGGTGTCAGGAAAATAACCTCACACTCAACATCAACAAAACAAAGGAGATGATCGTGGACTTCAGGAAACAGCAGAGGGAGCACCCCCCTATCCACATCGATGGGGCAGTAGTGGAGAGGGTAGTAAGTTTTAAGTTCCTCTGCGTACACATCACGGACAAACTGAATTGGTCCACCCACACAGACAGCATGGTGAAGAAGGCACAGCAGCGCCTCTTCAACCTCAGGAGGCTGAAGAAATTTGGCTTGTCACCAAAAGCACTCACAAACTTTTACAGATGCACAATCGAGAGCATCCTGTCGGGCTGTATCACCGCCTGGTACGGCAAATGCTCCACCCACAACCGTAAGGCTCTCCAGAGGGTAGTGAGGTCTGCACAATGCATCACCGGGAGCAAACTACCTGCCCTCAAGGACACCTACATCACCCGATGTCACAGGAAGGCCATAAAGATCATCAAGGACAACAACCACCCGAGCCACTGCCTGTTCACCCCGCTGTCATCCAGAAGGCGAGGTCAGTACAGGTGCATCAAAGCAGGGACCGAGAGACTGAAAAACAGCTTCTATCAGACTGTTAAACAGCCACCACTAACATTGAGTGGCTGCTGCCAACATACTGACTCAACTCCAGCAACTTTAATATTGGAAAAGTTGGTGTAAAAAATGTATCACTAGCCACTTTAAACAATGCCACGTAATATAATGTTTACATAAACCTACATTACTCATCTAATATGTATATACTGTACTCTATACCATCTACTGCATCTTGCCATCTTTTTGTAATACATGTATCACTAGCCACTTTGAACAATGCCACTTTTATATGTTTACATACCCTACATTACTCATCTCATATGTATATACTGTACTCGATACCATCTTCTGCTTCTTGCCTATGCCGTTCTGTAAAATCACTCATTCATATATCTTTATGTACATATTCTTCATCCCTTTACACTTGTGTATATAAGGTAGTTGTTGTGAAATTGTTAGGTTAGATTACTCGTTGGTTATTACTGCATTGTCGGAACTAGAAGCACAAGCATTTCGCTACACTCGCATTACCATCTGCTAACCATGTGTATGTGACAAATAACGTTTTATTTGATTTGAACAGAAACAAAAGGGGGCAGGAGTCCATCTTCTTTCCCATAACTTCCAACGTTTCAGACTCCATTACCCCCATGCTCCTTGAAATAACCATACCTCTGGCCTGTATTCCCTCCTGTGGGCAGCCGTCCCTCAAACAAAAAGAAACAAGGCTTAAATACAATACAGGTGAACACAATTAATCAATACAATTTCTTGGGGAGCTACCGAGGCAATTAGTCACACCTCTGACGCTTTGACAGAACCTCACATCATTATTGCAGCTACAGTAGCTCTCCATGCTGCAGGATTCCCTGTAAGAGCAGCAGCTCAATGCTCTGATGCAGCCATTTCCCCACAAAGAGGAGAGGCAACGAATAAGACCAGCTCTTTGACTTTTTGGCACTACAGTTATGTGTGTGTTCAGCTGAGATAAAGCCATTAAGAAACCTCCAGCAACAACTGTATATCAACAAACTTCTTTAATGCATATTTGCTGTACAACCCGTGTATCTCCATTTCTACTAGTAAAGACAGGAGCCTATAAACCTAAGTTGATTATTTAATTGACTAATATGAGCCAATTAAAAGAAGGCACGAGTCCATTCTATACATTTTCACCCAAGACAACTCTGGAAGCAATTACCTCAGAATTAGGACGACAATAAACAAATTCATTTCTTTCTACCTCCAGAGCTGACCAAAAGCCTCTCCATCACCATTATTACCGTCAGTTTCTCCCGCTCTCTCTTATTATTAAGCTTAGTGAAAATGAAAGCATCAATTACCTTTGTACAGTAGGGCAAAACAGTATTTAGTCAGCCACCAATTGTGCAAGTTCTCCCACTTAAAAAGATGAGAGAGGCCTGTATTTTTCATCATAGGTACACTTCAATTATGACAGACAAAATTAGAAAACAAATCCAGAGAATCACATTGTAGGATTTTTAATGAATTTATTTGCAAATGATGGTGAAAAATAAGTATTTGGTCACCTACAAACAAGCAAGATTTCTGGCTCTCACAGACCTGTAACTTCTTCTTTAAGAGGCTCCTCTGTCCTCCACTCATTACCTGTATTAATGGCACCTGTTTGAACTTGTTATCAGTATAAAGGACACCTGTCCACAACCTCAAACAGTCACACTCCAAACTCCACTATGGCCAAGACCAAAGAGCTGTCAAAGGACACCAGAAACAAAATTGTAGACCTGCACCAGGCTGGGAAGACTGAATCTGCAATAGGTAAGCAGCTTGGTTTGAAGAAATCAACTGTGGGAGCAATTATTAGGAAATGGAAGACATACAAGACCACTGATAATCTCCCTCGATCTGGGGCTCCACGCAACATCTCACCCCGTGGGGTCAAAATGATCACAAGAACGGTGAGCAAAAATCCCAGAACCACACGGGGGGGACCTAGTGAATGACCTGCAGAGAGCTGGGACCAAAGTAGCAAAGCCTACCATCAGTAACACACTACGCCGCCAGGGACTCAAATCCTGCAGTGCCAGACGTGTCCCCCTGCTTAAGCCAGTACATGTCCAGGCCCGTCTGAAGTTTGCTAGAGAGCATTTGGATGATCCAGAGGAAGATTGGGAGAATGTCATATGGTCAGATGAAACCAAAATAGAACATTTTGGTAAAAACTCAACTCGTCGTGTTTGGAGGACAAAGAATGCTGAGTTGCATCCAAAGAACACCATACCTACTGTGAAGCATGGGGGTGGAAACATCATGCTTTGAGGCTGTTTTTCTGCAAAGGGACCAGGACGACTGATCCGTGTAAAGGAAAGAATGAATGGGGCCATGTATCATGAGATTTTGAGTGAAAACCTCCTTCCATCAGCAAGGGCATTGAAGATGAAACGTGGCTGGGTCTTTCAGCATGACAATGATCCCAAACACACCGCCCGGGCAAAGAAGGAGTGGCTTCGTAAGAAGCATTTCAAGGTCCTGGACTGGCCTAGCCAGTCTCCAGACCTCAACCCCATAGAAAATCTTTGGAGGGAGTTGAAAGTCCGTGTTGCCCAGCAACAGCCCCAAAACATCACTGCTCTAGAGGAGATCTGCATGGAGGAATGGGCCAAAATAGCAGCAACAGTGTGTGAAAACCTTGTGAAGACTTACAGAAAACGTTTGACCTCTGTCATTGCCAACAAAGGGCATATAACAAAGTATTGAGATAAACTTTTGTTATTGACCAAATACTTATTTTCCACCATAATTTGCAAATAAATTCATTAAAAATCCTACAATGTGATTTTCTGGATTTTTTTTCTTCTCATTTTGTCTGTCATAGTTGAAGTGTACCTATGATGAAAATTACAGGCCTCTCTCATATTTTTAAGTGGGAGAACTTGCACAATTGGTGGCTGACTAAATACTTTTTTGCCCCACTGTATATAACATGGGAGATAAAAGCAGTTTTCTCTCAATGTGGGGACGATAGGACAGCTTGCCTTGTGGATAAAATAAAATGCAATGGTTTTACAATATTTTTCTTAAAATGACATGTTGTCATGAAGAAACCAGTTGGAGGTATATGTTTTCTTTGTAGGGACTCAGATGCACCAGCTACCACCAAAAGAGTGAATATGTTGTCTTATCATATGCAATATTCACTGCACACACAAATTGTTCTCTATAATTCAGCCGGCTGCATGTATGGATTTCCTTACAAAAACATACACAGTGCTCCCAAACCCATCATAAACATTTTGTATTACAGTGATATTACCTCAGGCAGCAGTACCATTGGCACACACAGCCAGTGGTTGGTGTCATTTGGTACAGGACTGGCACCTCTCCAGTCCATCAGAGTAGCAGGACTGGCATCACAGCACACTGATAGACTCGTTGAAGCGGTTGGCCAGTATGGACAGCTGCCATGGCACAAAGAGCAGGGGACAGCCCGAACCTCCACAATGCTGGCAGCTGGATGCAGCATCTTGCTGGAGGCACACAAATAAACACACAGTGTCACAAACAACACAGAGGGACACTGCCACCTATGTAAACTCATGTAAAATACTGTATCATAACTAATTTATTGATCAAATGGTGTGGCAAATTTAGGGTTGCAAAGGGAAGGTATATTACTGAAAACTTTCTAAGTTTACCAGTAAACTACCAGAATGTTGGTATCTTTCAAGGATTTGATTAAATATATCACAAGACATCTAGTGGCCCTTTTGGGTACTTCAGATTTTCACAGGCGTCTGTAATTATCTCTAGCCCTCTGTGTGACCTTATTCCATCTAAAATATATGAAATAATTAAATAAGATGATTAAAAAAAATTAAAAAAATAGAATGACCAAGCTGTAAAACATTATCCTAAATATAAACCATCAACTTAGTAAATACCATTCACGTTTAATATGAGGGTTTCAGCATGAAATATTTTATTTTTACACACTCATTTATTTTATAATGTAAATATGTATTTGTTGTCAATGTTTTGGGGTCAAACGGGTGGCAGTTGTGAAGAAAGTTGATTGTTGGACGGGTTTCAGAGGTCAAAAAATCTCCACAGTGGAGCTCTGGAGCTCGATCCGAGTGACCATTGGGTTCTTGGTCACCTCCCTGACAAAGGCCCTTCTCCCCCCGATTGCTCAGTTTGGCTGGGCGGCCAGCTGTAGGAAGGGCCTTGGTGGTCCCAAATGTCTTCCATTTATGAATGATGGAGATCACTGTGATCTTGGGGACCTTCAATGCTGCAGACAGTTTTTGGTACCCTTCCCCAGATCTGTGCCTCGACACAATCCTGTCTCTGAGCTCTTCAGACAATTCCTTTGACCTCATGGCTTGGTTTTTGCTCTGACATGCACTGTCAGCTGTGGGACCTTATATAAACAGGTGTGTGCCTTTCCAAATAATGTCCAATCAATTGAATATACCAAAGATGGACTCCGATCAAGTTGTAGAAACATCTCAAGGATGATCAGTGGAAACAGGATGCACATGAGCTCAATTTAGAGTCTCACACCAAAGGGTCTGAATACTTAAAACCAGTTTTTGCCTTGTCATTATGGGGTATTGTGTGTAGATTGATGAGGGAAAAGTGTATTTAATTCATTTTAGTATAAGGCTGTAACGTAACAAAATGTGGAAAAAGTCAAGAGGTCTGAATAGTTTCCAAATGCACTGTATAGGCTATTTTCTCGTGAACCATACAGTCTATCTATTTGAAACTTATGGACAATATGGACACAGACATAACTAATTAAAACTTTATATTAATACATTTTCTAAAAGATATTCAAGTGCAAATTACCAAAGTTACGATAGATTACCAGAGATTTTCTGTTGATTAACAAAATTACTGAAGATTACGGTAACTTTGGTAAATTACTGGTAGTTTTGTAACCCTAGCCGCAATATTACAAGTAAAAGAAACATGACCTGGGTCCAAACAGAGATTGCGAAAAAGGCAACAAAAAAACAAGAGAAAAAGAGACAAATTAGAGAAAAACCAGTGAGAGAAAGAGAATTGAGTTAGGAATGGAAAGACAGAAACAGAGAGAGAGAAAGAGAGAGGAGAGAGAGAGAGCGAGAGAGAAATAAACCTGCAATCAGTAAAAGTGACCATGGGGAATTACTGAGAGTATCCCAGCTCATAAGGATCAGAAACCTGAGTAGTCATCATTATCTGTGCACAGTCAGCAGGCAGATGAGACAATGTGGTTAGAGAGAGGCACAAGATGGTCTGGTCAGGCACCATTACCTTGTCCGGTCGATCGGTGCTCTGCCCCTCCCTGTGAGCACAGAGGGCTTTGGGCATCCCTGTGAGTACTCGCCCATTCCCCCAGGGAGCTGAGGATGTCTCCATGTCCTTCCTTCACTCTGATAGGCCCGGATGATCCGCAGATTGCTGGTGTAGATTATTATCTTTCCAAAGGACACACAACAAAAAGCCTGGTCAATGATGTGCATTACTCAGTATAAAGATTTTGATAAAGACAAACTCAAATATGAATTGATGTTTTAGTGGTTATGGCCTGTGTCTTTATTTGCTTCAGCAGACACAACTTTCTGAGGGGCTTTGTAAGTGTACTATCATAAATTGTTTATGGGACTGTGTGATACATGCCTTGTAATTTATTCAAAGGCATTTTTATTAAGTAATTTGGAGAAATTTGACATCTTTTTCTTTTTGTATATTGTCTAGTCTGACTCGCTCCAGTAAATAAAATACTGAAGATGTGACTGTAATCTGATCAGCTGACTCTTAATTGCTGTATTGATAAAATATTGCAGACACATTGAGGTTGGCAAATGACAGCATAAAACAAAAACTTGGTTTTGTCCTTGGTTTTAACACAGTTCGATAGGCCAACAGCTCATATGAAATAACATATTGGAACTGTTATAAGACGAGCCATTGAATCTTGTGCCATCATAACATATGATTGTGCAAGTAAAAATGAATGGCTACTGTTGTGTCACACAACAACCGTATTTAATAGGGAATATGGACTAATAAAGGGTTCACTAACACCGCAAAATACAGATTTAGTATAGGTTTCCTTAACTGGGTGCAATAGTAAAGACCACAGGCAGCTTGTGAGTTTAGAGTTTGGGGAAGCTTACAGTTTTCCTAAAATTCCTTCCCATCTGCGTGAATGTTATGATGCGTGTTACGGAACTAGGAGTGGTGGGTGCGGAGTCAGGTGCAGAGAGCAGAGGTTTAAGGACAACCATATTTATTCCGGTGATAAATAGTCATGCCAGAACAGGCGAATAAATGACCGGCCCAAAACAGGACCCAAACAGACTGGGAAAAATACAAACTATACCATCCACACAACAGAACAGAGAATCAAGCCCGCACACAAGCAGGCGGGCATACCAGGCTTAAATAGCCCTAAACCAAAGATTTCTCAAATACTGAGGAACTATCATTTGTAATGGATGTTAAAAAAAAGACTTTGTTTACAATGTGTGAGGTGAAGAAAAAATGAAAGATTTCTCAAATACTGAGGAACTATCATTTGTAATGGATGTTAAAAAAAAAAGACTTAGTTTACAATGTGTGAGGTGAAGAAAAAATGACTGAAAAGCTCCGTTTATTTGTGATGGACATGGTGAGTTAAGACAATCAGAAATCAGACATTGCCAAATGGGCACTTTCCTACATTTGCATGTAACATGTCAGGTAAGCCTACTTCTATGCGTGCTCAGGCGTGCACACTCCCTCAACGTTATCAGGACGAAGCACTCCAAACAAAAGACTGTAGCTGTGTTCCAATACCCATACTACATGTAACATACTGTATACTACACACTTAATGAGTATATACAACCTACTATTAGTTCATTTTAGTATAATGTAAACTAAAGGTATTCTTTCAGTTGAGAGTACTAGCACTTCTCCTGTCTACCGGAAGTTGATGCTGTTGCTATGCAAATTCTTGCCAGCTTGTTAGCACAACAAATTACGAGCTAGAAATCATACGACTTCATACAATGTCCATTAAGAACGCACACCGACTATACCACTTAGCTAAGCTAAGAATGGCTTGAACAATCAATTCAATAGGTTGTGTTTGTAAATTCACTCTGAAGTTCTACTCTGATTTCAGAGCACTCTCATCTGGTGTGCCAAAGCGCAGAATAACTGATGAATTTACGAATGCTCAACACCTGTTGAATATGACCTGTTGTATATGTCAATAAACATCGTAATTAAATTGTGGCCAGCAGCACAGTTACAGTCACCAACGCTCTGGATAACATGAAAACGGCCTAACCAGCTCTGCTCGGGCGAGTAAAATTATCAGAGTGAGGTGTTCTCTCATTTGTGTCTTCAAGTAGCTAGCAAGCTAGCCAACGTTAGCCAGTTAGCTTGGGTGCTTGACTGCCATTGTGAGGTCAGAACGCTCAGATCAACCCTACTCCTGGGCCAGAGCGTCCAGAATGCGCTCTAAACGCTCATTACAGTCATTACTTTATTACATTGCTCAACACATACTGAGAAAGAGGGGTGCTGCTTCACTTGCTTGGATGCTTTATCTGAGATTGATGTGTCTTTCTGTCGTTGTGCGTCTCGGTCAAATAAATGTTCAACATTTAAATATTTTATTTGGATGGGCAAGAACGTATGGTAGGTCTGGCCAGGCCACCTAAGGCCCGCTCATAACGCTGGCCCTGTTTTCCTCTGTTAAAGTTCTTCCCTTTGTTTAATGCTGAATGAGTGTAACTCACTTGGTTCAATCACCTCTGAGGCATATAGAGAATCTCATAGACAAGCATCCACCCGTCAGAAGAGAATGAATTACTAATCGAAAACCATGAAGCATGCACTACAAAAGGTAATGAAACTAAATAGGAGTGGGGTGAAGGGGAATCTTGAGGTTGTGTATTAAGCTACAAATCAACAGTTTTCATAGCATAGTTTTGAAATGAAAATGAAAATGTAGGTGTACTGATGTTGCACTCCAGTCCAGTACTATGCAATCAGCAGCCATTTAGCTCTGACAACATGTGTTTCATCCCATGGCACATACATGTTCAGACTATAATATACTATCATGCTCCCATGGAGTGTGTAGGATATACAGTTGAAAGTTTACATACACCTTAGCCAAATACATTTAAACTCAGTTTTTAACAATTCCTGACATTTAATCCTCATAAAAATCCCCTGTCTTAGGTCAGTTAGGATCACTACTTTATTTTAAGAACGTCAAATGTCAGAATAATAGTAGAGAGAATGATTTTTTTTTTTTTTTTAATCTTTCATCACATTCCCAGTGGGTAAGAAGTTTACGTACACTCAATTAGTATTTGGTATAATGCCTTTAAATTGTTTAACTTGGGTCAAACGTTTTGGGTAGCCTTCCACAAGTTTCCCACAATAAGTTGGGTGAATTTTGGCCCATTCCTCCTGACAGAGCTGGTGTAACTAAGTCAGGTTTGTAGGCCTCCTTGCTCGCACACACTTTTTCAGTTCTGTCCACACATTTTCTATAGGATTGAGGTCAGGGCTTTGTGATGGCCACTCCAATACCTTAACTTTGTTGTCCTTAAGCCATTTTGTCACAACTTTGGAAGTATGCTTGGGGTCAATGTCCATTTGTAAGACCCATTTGCGACCAAGCTTTAACTTCCTGACTGATATCTTGAGATGTTTCTTCAATATATCCACATCATTTTCCTCCCTCATGATGCCATCTATTTTGTGAAGTGCACCAGTCCCTCCTGCAGCAAAGCACCCCCACAACATGATGCTGCCACCCCTGTGCTTCACGGTAGGGATGGGGTTCTTCGGCTTGCAAGCCTCCCCCTTTTTCCTCCAAACATAACGATGGTCATTATGGCCAAACAGTTCTATTTTTGTTTCATCAGACCAGAGGACATTTCTCCAAAAAGTGTCCCCATGTGCACTTGCAAACCATAGTCTTTTGTATGGTGGTATTGGACAGTGGCTTCTTCCTTGCTGAGCGACCTTTCAGGTTATGTCGATATAGGACTAATTTTACTGTGGATAAAGATACTTCTGTACCTATTTCCTCCAGCATCTTCTCAAGGTCCTTTGCTGTTGTTCTGGGATTGATTTGCACTTTCGCACCAAAGTACGTTCATCTCTAGGAGACTGAACGCGTCTCCTTCCTGAGTGGTATGACTGCTGCTTGGTCCCATAGTGTTTATACTTGCGTACTATTGTGTGTACAGATGAAAGTGGTACCTTCAGGCATTTGGAAATTGCTTTATTTTGATTTTCTCATCATATCAAGCAAAGAGTCACTGAGTTTGAAAGTTGGCCCTGAAATACATCCACAGGTGCAACTCCAATTGACTCAAATGATGGCAATTAGCATATCAAAAGCTTCTAAAGCCATTACATAATTTTTTGGAATTTTCCAAGCTGTTTAAAGTCACAGTCAACTTAGTGTATGTAAACTTCTGACACACTGGAATTGTGATACAGTGAATTATAAGTGAAATAATCTGTCTGTAAACAATTGTTGGAAAAATGACTTGTGTCATGCACAAAGTAGATGTCCTAACCAACTTGCCAAAACTATAGTTTGAAATTTGTGGAGTGGTGGAAAAACACTTAGGTTGGAGTCATTGAAACTCGTATGTAAACTTCCGACTTCAACTGTATCTCTGTTTAGAAATCACAAATATCAGTATTAGCTTTTAGGGTTGGGCCATATGCCTGTGGGAAGCCCTTTTAGATAGGCCGACTAATCTAACAAATAGCGGCCATTAACCCCCATGCATGTTTAAATCAATCTGGCAATTATCTCCACAGATAACTGTTATTATATTGTGAGTCAATGCAAGGCTTAGATGGATCCCCCTTTTGTTTCTTTTTACCCAGTCCAAGTCAGTAGAACCATTGCAGTAGAACCATGGGCTCGGTCATGAGATAAATAGTTTTGGTTGCATCTCAGTAAAGTAATCATTTAATGTCCAAGGAATCCTGCTGGTTTGGTTGAAAGTATTGCCACTGTGATCTCAATGTAGCACTGATGTTTTTTATTATTTATTTTTAACACTCCACTGATGCATTTCAAATGTGTTCAATAGTCATAATAAATCATCGCTTTCAGTGACCTTCCGCAAGGCATCACTCTGCCTGGCCTCAGCATGCGTTTGCAGATACAACAAACACATGCTATGTCTGGGCTAAATAATAATTAGTATATGTCTTAAAACACAAACACTATTTTTTTTTGTCATGACTATCTAAAAAGTAATTCAGAACAGTTTTAAAGACAGCTACAAGGTTTTACACTGAATACATGAATTGCACATCATTTGGAAATAGGATTGAACACAATTTCAAGTAGACCCATGTGTCAAGTCATATAATCCTAATAGAACATGTCTCTGAAAATATCTGAAAATATGAATTCACTGACAATGGCAAAGTTACTGAGAGAGCCCTAGCAGAGTTACTGATGAATAACTCCTCTTTGTAAACTGACTTCGTTGGCTTATGTGGGTCTAGTCCCAGAAAAGACAATATAGCAGCCAATATAGTCTCTGTTCCCTTTCAGAATCTCATCCATAATGCATTGCAAGTGATTTGTTCTAGGCAGACATTACGGGTCTATTACTGTCTTGCACATGGAATTGAAGTTGTACTTTGACTTTGTCATCACACTCCATCCTCTGACAAGATGGGAAGCTACAGATGAGCATGAAATATTCATGTCCGTCTTAAATTATTGCTGAACTGATTCAATACATAATTATTTTGGACTGAGATTGACACCCGGTTTATTTCAGCACAATGGAACAAGTTTATTTTGCAAGTAGACAAAGCGAGGATTCAGGAGTTTCCAATGTGTTAAAGGAGTTTGTTGAGCAGGGGGGAAAAAATCACAAATATTAGATTTTTACTGAGTAGGTGATCTATTAGGCTTTTATTTAAAAACAAACAAAAAAATAGAGTAAATGTTATCTTAATTACAGTATCTATCAAATTACAAAATGTGGTTAGTCCTTCTCATATTAATATTTAATCTTCACACAAAGTTGAGCTATTAATTAGCTATGGTCATCTATGGTCATGTGTATGCAATTAGAACTCAGGATAAGACCCAGATAAAGACCGTTCGAATCACTGAAATGATTACAAAACAGTGGGGCAGGCAGACTCAGGGTCAGGGCAGGCAGATGTCAGTAATCCAGGGCAGTATCAAAAGGTACAAAACATAGTGTTCCTTGGGCTGATATCCCAAGGAACACTCAAAGGGTGAGAGACCAGTGGCCGAGCAGGGAAGGGTGTTACAGGCATATTTCACCCACACGAGTTGTTGGCTCCATGTGGTGGGGTTGGCGGGGACGAGGCAACGAAGTTCCATCTCCAGGTCCCGATTGGCTCTCTGTGACTGGCCATTAGATCAGGGGTGAAAACCAGAAGACAGGCTGTCCGACGACCCAATTCGGGTGCAGAACTCCTTCCAGAACCGGGACGAGATCTGAGCACCACGATTGGAGACCATGTTGACCGGAAGTCAAAGGATCCAGAAGTTGTGCAGCACCATGAGCTGGGCCTTCTCCTTGATGTACATTTCCATAGACTTGTTCTCCGGACCTGACAGTGAATACAGCCATCCCCATGGGGGAGTAGTGCCCGGGAGAACGTCAATCACCCAGTCATAGGGTTGATGCGGATGAAGCAAAGTGGCCCAGGCTTGGCTGAAAACCTCCCGGAGGTCCTGGTATTCCGCAAGAATGGTGGAGAAGTCTGAGGCTTCTTCCGAGCCCACAGGAAGACGTCCCAGGGCAGGCTATGCCGACTTCAGGCAATGAGCATGGCAGAACGGGCTCCAGCCCATAATAACACCAGCAGTCCAGTCGATGAGGGGATTGTGACGCTGGAGCCACGAAAACCCTAATACCACGGGTACCTGAGGAGACTTGATGAGCAGACTTGAGCAGACTTGATCTGCCCCAGAGTCAATGAGTACACGGAGAGATTTCGACTGGTGGCCCCACCGCAGGATGGCATGGAGAGGGTTACAAGTAAGGGGAGAAGGAAAATTATCTGTATGGCCCACCAGAGTACTCGTACCTACTGATGAGCCTGGTCTTTTAATGGACAGGTAGATACATAATGACCGGTAGTCCCGCAATACAGACAACTTTTGGTGTTACGTCTGCGTAAACATTCGGCTGGAGACAACCTAGCTCTGCCGAGTTGTATCGGCAAACCTCGGAGACTCTTAGGGGAACTCGGGTAACCACGGATTCACTAGGAAACGTAGACTCCGTGGACTTCCGGGATTCCTCGGAGGCGAGGTGGGATCCTTGGGCGATCGAGTGGGACCGGAATCAGACCACCTCTCCATCCTACGTTCCTGTGGTCAACGTGATGAGCGAGTTGAGATCCATAGGCAGTTCCCGGACTGTGAGCCCATCTTTCACCTCCTCCGATAATCCGTGGAGGAATGTGTCGAACAGGGATTCCGGTTCCAGGCACTCTTGGCAGCCAATGTGTGGAAATCAATCGCATAGTCTGCCACACCGCGGGAGTCTTGACAAAGCTGGAGTAACTTCCGGGCAGCCACTCTCCCAGACAATGGAGAATCAAAAACATTTTTCACCTCAGCCACGAACTCCTCCAGACTGAAGCACACGGCAGATTGTTGTTCCCACACAGTCATAGCCTAGGCGAGGGCCCTCCCGGACATCAGCATTATGAGGTATGCTATCTTCGAGCGGTCAGAGGGAAACGACAAGAGAGCTGCAGCTCGAAGATGAGGGAAAATTGGGAGAAAAACACCTGACAAGTTCCTGACTCTACAGTGAAGCGTTCTGGAGGAGGTAAGTGGAGTTCTGGAGACGCCAGGGTGGCCTGGAGAGATGTGCTGCTGACTGCGAGGTTACTAAGGGGCTGGGAGGTTACCGTTGTGGCTGGCTGACTAACAGACAATCCACGGAATTGCTCCAGCAATGTATTCAAGGAACATTCATGGCATTCCGCCAAGGTCTGGAATGGTTCCAAAAGACCTTGAAGTAACTCCTCGTGTCTCCCAATGGTGGCTCCTTGGGAGGAGACGGTGTTGCGGAGCTGGTCCATGTCTGCTGTGTCAGTCATGGTCAGTTCGTACTATCAGAACTCAGGATAAGACCCAGATGCAGACAGTTTGAATCACCAAAGTTTATTTACAAAACGGGGTGATGATTAGAACTTATCCAAATGGAATCCGTGGATATATGGCAGCATTCACACAAAACTGAAAGCGCAAACCACCACATTTAAACCACGGCAAGGTGACTGAGAACCTGGACTTGTACAAACAGACCAGCTATGCCCTCCGTAAGGCAATCAAACAGGCAAAACAGCAGTACAGGGACAAAGTAGAGTCGCAATTCAACAGCTCAAACATGAGACGTATGTGGCAGGGACTCCAGACAATCACGGATTATAAAGGGAAAGCCTGCCACGTCGCGGACACTGATGCCTTGCTCCTGGACCAGCTAAACACATTCTTCTCCCGCTTTGAGGAAAACACAGTGCCACCGCCGACACGGGCCACCACCGCTCACGAGGACTGTGAGCTCTCGTTGTCTGTGGCAGACATGAGTAAGATATTTAAGCGTTTTAATCCTCACAAGGCTGCCGACCCAGACTGCATTCCAAGCCGCGTCCTCAGAGCTTATGCAGACCATCTGGCTGGAGTGTTTACAGACATATTCAATCTCTCCCTATCCCATTCTGTTGTCCCTACTTGCTTCAAGAAGTACACCATTGTTCCTGTACCCAAGGAAGCGAAGGTAACTAAATGACTATTGCCCCGTAGCACTCACTTCTGTCATCATGAAGTGCTTTGAGAGGCTAGCAAAGGATCACCCGACACCCTAGACCCATTACAATTTGTATAATGCCCCAACAGATCCACGGATAATGCAATCACTATCGCACTGCACACTGCCCTATCACATCTGGACAAGAGGAATACCTATGTAAGAATATTGCTCATCGACACACAACAGTGCCCTCCAAGCTCATCACTAAGCTCGGGCCCTGGGTCTGAACCTTACCCTATGCAACTGGATCCTGGACTTCCGTACAATGATCGTCAACACGGTGGCCCCACAAGGGTCTGTGCTCAGCCCCCTCCTGTACTCCGTGTTCACCTATGACTGCGTGGCCACACACATTTCCAACTCAATCATCAAGTTTGCAGACTGCACAACAGTGGTAGGCCTGATTACCAACAAGGATGGGACAGCCTACAGGGAGGAGGTGAGGGCTCTGGCAGAGGGATGCCAGGAAGATAACCTCTCCCTCAACGTCAACAAAACAAATATGCTGATAGTGGACTTCATGAGACAGCAGAGAGCGCACACTCCCATGCACATCGATGAGGCCGCAGTGGAGAGGGTGAAAAGCTTCAAGTTCCTGGGCGTGCACAGCACTGCCAACCTGAAATGATCCATCCACACAGACAGTGTGGTGAAGAAGTCGCAACAATGCCTCTTCAACCTCAGGAGGCTGAAGAAATGAATCTTGGCCCCTAAGACCCTCATGAATGTCTACAGATGCAAAATTAAGAGCATCCTGTTGGGCTGTATTACCGCCTTGTACGCAATTGCATTGTCCGCAACCGCAAGGCTCTCCAGACGGTGATGAGGTCAGCCATACGCATCACTGGGGGCACACCGCCTGCCCTCCAGGACATCTACAGCACAAAGTGTCACAGAAGATATTCAACCATGGACCTCAGCCACCCGTGCCATGGCCTATTCCCCCCGCTACCATCTAGAATGCAAAGACAGTATAGGTGAATCAAAGCTGGGACCTGAGACTGAATAAACTTCTATCTCCAGGCTATCAGATTGTTAAATAGTCACCACTAGCCAGTCTCCGCCCAGTACCCTGCCCTGAACTTAGTCACTGTTACTAGCCGGCTACCACCCGGTACTCTAACTTGCTCCTTAGCGACTGCTGCCCTATGTTATGTACATAATCATTGGACACTGGTCACTTTAATAATGTTTACATACTGTTTTACCTACTTCATATGTACATACTGTATTACAGTCAATGCTCATCTAATATAACTACTGCTGTACACACCTTTTTATTCATATACTGTCCATACACACCATCATATGCATATATATTTATATTCCTTACATTAGTACCCCAGGTCATCTTAGGTTTCATTACATACAGTCGAGAAGAACTACTGAATATAAGATCAGCGTCAACTCACCATCAGTACGACCAAGAATATGTTTTCCGTGACGCCGATCCTGTGTTCTGCCTTACAAACAGGACAACGGAATGGATCGCATGCAGCGACCCAAGAAAACGACTCCGAATGTCCAGTCTCTTGACAACAAGGTTGATGAAATCCGAGCAAGGGTAGCATTCCAGAGGGACATCAGAGACTGCAATGTTCTCTGCTTCACGGAAACATGGCTTACTGGGAAGACGCTATCCGATGCGGTGCAGCCAACGGGTTTCTCCACGCATCGCGCCGACAGAAACAAACATCTTTCTGGTAAGAAGAGCGGCGGGGGCGTATGCCTCATGACTAACGAGACATGGTGTGATGAAGGAAACATACAGGAACTCAAATCCTTCTGTTCACCTGATTTAGAATTCCTCACAATCAAATGTAGACCGCATTATCTTCCAAGAGAATTCTCTTCGATTATAATCACAGCCGTATATATCCCCCAAGCAGACACATCGATGGCTCTGAACTAACTTTATTTAACTCTTTGCAAACTGGAAACCATTTATCCGGAGGCTGCATTCATTGTAGCTGGGGATTTTAACAAAGCTAATCTGAAAACAAGACTCCCTAAATTTTATCAGCATATCGATTGCGCAACCAGGGGTGGTAAAACCTTGGATCATTGTTACTCTAACTTCCGCGACGCATATAAGGCCCTGCCCCGCCCCCTTTCGGAAAAGCTGACCACGACTCCATTTTGTTGATCCCTGCCTACAGGCAGAAACTTAAACAAGAGGCTCCCACGCTGAGGTCTGTCCAACGCTGGTCAGACCAAGCTGACTCCACACTCCAAGACTGCTTCCATCACGTGGACTGGGACATGTTTCGTATTGCGTCAGATGAAAATATTGACGAATACGCTGATTCGGTGTGCGAGTTCATTAGAACGTGCGTCGAAGATGTCGTTCCCATAGCAACGATAAAAACATTCCCAAACCAGAAACCGTGGAATGATGGCAGCATTCGAGTGAAACTGAAAGCGCGAACCACTGCTTTTAATCAGGGCAAGGTGTCTGGTAACATGTCCGAATATAAACAATGCAGCTATTCCCTCCGCAAGGCTATTAAACAAGCTAAGCGTCAGTACAGAGACAAAGTGGAATCTCAATTCAATGGCTCAGACACAAGAGGCATGTGGCAGGGTCTACAGTCAATCACGGACTACAAGAAGAAACCCAGCCCAGTCACGGACCAGGATGTCTTGCTCCCAGGCAGACTAAATAACTTTTTTGCCCGCTTTGAGGACAATACAGTGCCACTGACATGGCCTGCAACGAAAACATGCGGTCTCTCCTTCACTGCAGCCGAGGTGAGTAAGACATTTAAACGTGTTAACCCTCGCAAGGCTGCAGGCCCAGACGGCATCCCCAGCCGCGCCCTCAGAGCATGCGCAGACCAGCTGGCCGGTGTGTTTACGGACATATTCAATCAATCCCTATACCAGTCTGCTGTTCCCACATGCTTCAAGAGGGCCACCATTGTTCCTGTTCCCAAGAAAGCTAAGGTAACTGAGCTAAACGACTACCGCCCGTAGCACTCACTTCCGTCATCATGAAGTGCTTTGAGAGACTAGTCAAGGACCATATCACCTCCACCCTACCTGACACCCTAGACCCACTCCAATTTGCTTACCGCCCAAATAGGTCCACAGACGATGCAATCTCAACCACACTGCACACTGCCCTAACCCACCTGGACAAGAGGAATACCTATGTGAGAATGCTGTTCATCGACTACAGCTCGGCATTCAATACCATAGTACCCTCCAAGCTCGTCATCAAGCTCGAGACCCTGGGTCTCGACCCCGCCCTGTGCAACTGGGTACTGGACTTCCTGACGGGCCGCCCACAGGTGGTGAGGGTAGGCAACAACATCTCCTCCCCGCTGATCCTCAACACGGGGGCCCCACAAGGGTGCGTTCTGAGCCCTCTCCTGTACTCCCTGTTCACCCACGACTGCGTGGCCACGCACGCCTCCAACTCAATCATCAAGTTTGCGGACGACACAACAGTGGTAGGCTTGATTACCAACAACGACGAGACGGCCTACAGGGAGGAGGTGAGGGCCCTCGGAGTGTGGTGTCAGGAAAATAACCTCACACTCAACGTCAACAAAACTAAGGAGATGATTGTGGACTTCAGGAAACAGCAGAGGGAACACCCCCTATCCACATCGATGGAACAGTAGTGGAGAGGGTAGCAAGTTTTAAGTTCCTCGGCATACACATCACAGACAAACTGAATTGGTCCACTCACACTGACAGCGTCGTGAAGAAGGCGCAGCAGCGCCTCTTCAACCTCAGGAGGCTGAAGAAATTCGGCTTGTCACCAAAAGCACTCACAAACTTCTACAGATGCACAATCGAGAGCATCCTGGCGGGCTGTATCACCGCCTGGTACGGCAACTGCTCCGCCCTCAACCGTAAGGCTCTCCAGAGGGTAGTGAGGTCTGCACAACGCATCACCGGGGCAAACTACCTGCCCTCCAGGACACCTACACCACCCGATGTTACAGGAAGGCCATAAAGATCATCAAGGACATCAACCACCCGAACCACTGCCTGTTCACCCCGCTATCATCCAGAAGGCGAGGTCAGTACAGGTGCATCAAAGCTGGGACTGAGAGACTGAAAAACAGCTTCTATCTCAAGGCTATCAGACTGTTAAACAGCCACCATTGAGTGGCTGCTGCCAACACACTGTCATTGACACTGACCCAACTCCAGCCACTTTAATAATGGGAATTGATGGGAAATGATGTAAATATATCACTAGCCACTTTAAACAATGCTACCTTGTATAATGTTACTTACCCTACATTATTCATCTCATATGCATACGTATATACTGTACTCTACATCATCGACTGCATCCTTATGTAATACATGTATCACTAGCCACTTTAACTATGCCACTTTGTTTACTTTGTCTACATACTCATCTCATATGTATATACTGTACTCGATACCATCTACTGTATGCTGCTCTGTACCATCACTCACTCATATATCCTTATGTACATATTCTTTATCCCCTTACACTGTGTATAAGACAGTAGTTTTAGAATGGTTAGTTAGATTACTTGTTGGTTATCACTGCATTGTCGGAACTAGAAGCACAAGCATTTCGCTACACTCGCATTAACATCTGCTAACAATGTGTATGTGACAAATACAATTTGATTTGATTTGATTTGATGATTTATATTCCGGAGTCGGACATTGCTCGTTCTGATATTTCTTAACTTCTTCATTTGTATTTTTTTAATGTGTGTTTTGCTTTGTATTGTTCAGTATTACTGCACCATAGAAAACATAAGATTTTCGCATTGCCTACTATAACATATGCAAAATATGGGTACATATTTATTTAAAAAAATAATGTCACAGCCCAGGTGGAGAAACAGGGAATTATGAATGTTGAATGTGACTCCATGTAATACCCTCATGGAGGTTTCACTGGCTCAACATTTTACACTTTACACTTGCTTGAATGTCATCACAAGGTAACCTGCTAGGACTGAAGACGATAACTTTAGCAGTATGGATTATTACCACATATTCCCAGAAGTGAGTTAGTCAGTTAGGAATGTGTCTTTGTTTTCTTCCTCATTTTAATTGCTTTAATGATGTGGCTGGGAGCCCAATAGTAGCACTCATATAGTGTACTCAGTACAATCGAAGTGCTTTAAACTACCATACATTTTCCATTATTCATCAAGGAGCTCTCAGTGCAATCCCAACAGAGCTTCATTTGAAATACTGAGCAGAGTCACCATTTTACATTTTCTGTTAACATTTTTCATTTCAAACAGAAGAGAAAAAAAATGTAAGAAAAACTGGGAGCGTTTTATAGTCCAGCTCGGGTAATAACGACGTATTTACTAAGTAATTAGCTAGTAATTACCATTCGTTACCAGTGGTAGTTCCCAATGAAGTTTCCCCCCAATCCTTTCCTAACTAGCCATGGTTTGTTACCTGGAAACTGAGATAGTAGTTTCTATGTAATAACATGGAATCAGGGTTGGAAAATGCAACAGTGCCTGTTTCTCTTCAGTTATACCATTATATCCCTTTCCCATAACAATGAGAAGTGACATATTTCCTATGTCACAGCAATGTCTTGAAGTGCTCAAGTGACAAACTAAGCCCAGTTCATAATCAGAGGTTTCTTTATTGACAAAAAATATACAAGAGGCATTCGGTGACATGCTGTAACTAAAAGGGAAAAGACAGCGTAAATGGAAAAGTTATTGACTTCTGGCGGGAGAATGGGGTAAAATTACCCAGTGAGAGTTCAGCGAGCTCTATTTTCTTTATAAAGAAACACAAAATGCATTATGTTTTTAAAATGAATGCAGGAAGAGTTAAAGGACCCCCCAGAGTACGTTGCCGCTACTATTTAGACATTATTTCATGTCCTAGAGATGAAATGCACATTTAGGTTCCACATCTGAAGAATGACTAAGGTATACTGTACATATTCACAAATTGGGTGTGGGAATTTCCACATGGAGTTGATAAAGATCAACAAATAGGACACTGATAGCTGTCAGTGTAGCTAGCTTGCATGCTAACCTTATCTAGCTATCTTGCTAACCTTATCTTGCTAGCTAATGTTATTGCTGTTTGTTTTTTTACTACACCAGATTCAAAAGATTAGTCCTGGAGCTGGATTTGTCATAAGCATAGATCAAGTGAAAACTTTGCCACAGATAAAAACCAATAGCCTATCTTTGGCTTTGCCATCTATTGTTGTCTCCAAAGTTTTGTCATCTTCCATAAATTGCGGCCGTGAATCTGCCATAGAAATAGTTTGAAATAATAGATTAAGCTACGGATAACTATTGAAAGACAGCTAATATGTTTTTCTACATTGGAATGGACACAGTGCAACCTTTGGTAGGCTGCTGGCAAGCTTCGGCTGCGATACAGAAAAGCTGTGTCAGCCCGTGTTCATGATAGGATAGGTCACAATGACTTTGCTCATAATCATGCACACTGCAAATGACTTGAAACTATATGTTCTTTGAATTTTCTTTTCATTATCTTGATAGACACTTGTGATTTCTAGTTAACTTTAGACAAATAGTGTGAAGCAAAACCTTAGAGGTCAAAACCACTCATCTTGGGGCAACAAGAGGACCGGGTTGGCAAAATGCTATCATATCACGCAATTATATAATTTATAAAATGTTCATACAGTTGAAGTTGGAAGTTTACATACACTTAGGTTGGAGTCATTAAAACTCATTTTTCAACCACTCCACAAATGTCTTGTTAACAAACTAATTTTGGCATGTCAGTTAGGACAACTACTTTGTGCATAACACAAGTATGTTTTCCAACAATTGTTTACTTGTTTCACTTACAATTCACTGTATCACAATTCCAGTGGGTCAGAAGTTTACATACACTAAGTTGACTGTGCCTTTAAACAGCTTGGAAAATTCCATAAAATTATGTCATGGCTTTAGAAGCTTAATTTAAAAAAAAAAATTTTTTACTTTACTAGGCAAGTCAGTTAAGAACAAATTCTTATTTTCAATAACGGCCTAGGAACAGTGGGTTAACTGCCTGTTCAGGGGCAGAACGACAGATTTGTACCTTGTCAGCTCGGGGATTCGAACTTGCAACCTTTCGGTTACTAGTCCAACACTCTAACCACTAGGCTACCCTGCCGCCCCGACATCATTTGAGTCAATTGGAGGTGTATTTCAAGGCCTACCTTCAAACTCAGTGTGTCTTTGCTTGACATGATGGGAAAATCAAAAGAAATCAGCCAAGACCTCAGAAAAGAAATCTGGTTCATCATTGGGAGCAATTTCCAAACGCCTGAAGGTACCACATTCATCTGTACAAACAATAGTACACAAGTATCAACACCATGGGACCACGCAGCTGTCATACCGCTGAGGAAGGAGACGCGTTCTGTCTCTTAGAGATGAACGTACTTTGGTGCGAAAAGTGCAAATCAATCCCAGAACAACAGCAAATGACCTTGTGAAGATGCTGAAGGAAATAGGTATGTATGTAAACTTCTGACTTCAACTGTATACAGTGCATTTGGAAAGTATGCGGTCCCTTGACTTTTTTCACATTTTGTTACGTTACAGCCTTATTCTAAAATGGATTGAATTGTATTTTTTTCCATCAATCAACAGACAATACCCCATAATGACAAAGAAAAAACTGTTTTTTACACCCCCCCAGGCAAAAATAAGTAAATAAATAACAGAAATATCACATTGTTATTAAAAAAAAAAGGTACCCCTTTTTTATCCCCAATTTCATGATATCCAATTGGTAGTAACAGGTGTGACCCATCACTGCAACTTCCATACGGACTGGGGAGAGGCAAAGGTCGCTTGACCCTTAAATAAGCCACAACAATGTGTCGGAGGAATCACCGTCCAGCTGGCGAAAGTAGTCAGCTTAAAGGCGCACGGCCCGCCTTAAGGAGTTGCTAGTGCGTGATGGGAAAAGGACATTACGGCCAGCCAAACCCTCCCCTAACCCGGACGATGCTGGGCCAATTGTGTGCTGCCTCATGGGTCTCCCGGATCATGGTACCACTCAAACGTTTAGACACACCTAGCCATTCCAGGGTTTTTCTTTATTTTGACAATTTTCTACATTATAGAATAATCGTGAAGATATCAACATCATGAAACAACACATATGTCATGTCATAAGCAAAAAAGTGTTAAACAAATCTAAATATATTTTATATTTGCGACTCTAGCCACCCTTTGCCTTGATGGCAGCTTTGCACACTCTTGGCATTCTCTCAAAAAGCTTCATAAGGTAGTCACCTGGAATCCATTTCAATTAACAGGTGTGCCTTAAAAGTTCATTTGTGGAATGTCTTTCCTTCTTAATGCATTTGAGCCAATCAGTTGTGTTGTGACAAGGTAGGGGTGGTATACAGAAGATAGCCCTATTTGGTAAAAGACCAAGTCCATATTATTGCAAGAACAGCTCAAATAAGCAAAGAGAAACGATAGTCCATCATTACTTTAGACATGAAGGTCCGTCAACACGGAATATTTCAAGAACTTTGAAAGTTTCTTCAAGTGCCGTCGCCAAAAGCACCAAGCGCTGTGATGAAACTGGCTCTCTCGAGGACCGCCACAGGAATGGAAGACCCAGAGTTACCTCTACTGCATGGATAAGTTCATTAGAGTTAATTGGACCTCAGATTGCAACCCAAATAAACGCTTCACAGAGTTCAAGTAACAGACATATCTCAACATCAACTGTTCAGAGGAGACTGCGTGAATCAGGCCTTCATGGTTGAATAGCTGCAAATAAACCACTACTAAAGGACACCAATAGGAAGAAGAGACTTGCTTGGGCCAAGAAACACGAGCAATGGACATTAGACCAGTGGAAATATGTCCTTTGGTCTGATGAGTCCAAATCTGAGATTTTTGGTTCCAACCTCTGTGTCTTTGTGAGACGCAGAGTAGGTGAACGGATGATCTCAGCATTTGTGGTTCCCACCATGAAGCATGGAGGAGGAGGTTTATTTAGAATTCAAGGCACACTTAACCAGCATGGCTACCACAGCATTCTGCAGCGAAACGCCATCACATCTGGTTTGCGCTTAGTCGGACTATGATTTGTTTTTCAACAGGACCCAACACACCTCCAGGCTGTGTAAAAGCTATTTCACCAGTGAATGAGTGCTGCATCAGGTGACCTGGCCTCTGCAATCACCCGACCTCAACCCAATTGAGATTGTGTCGTTTGAGTTGGACCGCAGAGTGAAGGAAAAGCAACCAACAAGCGTTGAGCATATGTCGGAACTCCTTCAAGACTGTTGAAAAATCATTCCAGGTGAAGCTGGTTGAGAGATTGCCCAAGAGTGTGCAAAGCTGTCATCAAGGCAAATGTTGGATACTTTGAAGAATAACAAATATATATTTTGATTTGTTTAACACTTATTTGGTTACTACATGATTCCATGTGTGTTATTTAATAGGTTTGATATATTCACTATTATTCTACAATGTAGAAAATAGTTTTAAAAATAAAGAAAAACCCTGGAATGAGTAGGTGTGTCCAAACTTTTGACTGCTCCTGTATATAAAAAATATATTTATATTAAAAACAATATATATATATATACATTTATTCTTGAATAATATAACTTATAAATGCCTCATGAGCTTAGTTTAACTGTCACACTCCATGAGAACCCAAAATATAAGCTTGTTTTACTCCAATGTTTGTAAACATTGTACAAACACTGTATACAGTTTAGCCTCATAATACGGTTAAACAATAATTTGTATATCATGGATTTGTCAGTCTTTGCATTCATAGCAATGTCAATTAATTTGAGTGGTTACATTTCTCCAGGCCCATCCCTCTGCTTTTTACCAAAACAGAGGCGGAGTGACAGTTTTGTTATTGTTTCATCTGTGGATTTTCCCTGAATATTATCAAGATATCCTATCCTGCCTGTTTGGCCCTGTCTGGGGGTATCATCGGATGGGGCCACAGTGTCTCCTGGCCCCTCCTGTCTCAGCCTCCAGTATTTATGTTGCAGTAGTTTGTGTCGGGGGGCTAGGGTCAGTCTGTTATATCTGGAGTACTTCTCCTGTCTTATCCGGTGTCCTGTGTGAATTTAGGTATGCTCTCTCTCTTTCTCTCTTTCTTTCTTGGAGGACCTGCGCCCTAGGACCATGCCTCAGGACTACCTGACATGATGACTCCTTGCTGTCCCCAGTCCACCTGGCCGTGCTGCTGTTCCAGTTTCAACTGTTCTGCCTGCGGCAGCTATGGAACCCTGACCTGTTCACTGGACGTGCTACCTGTCCCAGACCTGATGTTTTCAACTCTCTGGAGACAGCAGGAGTGGTAGAGATACTCTTAATGATCGGCTATGAAAAGACAACTGACATTTACTCCTGAGGTGCTGACTTGTTGCAACCTCGACAACTACTGTGATTATTATTATTTGACCATGCTGGTCATTTATGAACATCTTGGCCATGTTCTGTTATAATCTTCACCCGGCACAGCCAGAAGAGGACTGGCCACCCCTCATAGCCTGGTTCCTCTCAAGGTTTCTTCCTTAGTTTTGGCCTTTCTAGGGAGTTTTTCCTAGCCACTGTGCTTCTGCACCTGCATTGCTTGCTGTTTGGGGTTTTAGGCTGGGTTTCTGAGATATCAGCTGATGTAAGAAGGGCTATATAAATCAATTTGATTTGATATCAGTGTCACCGACAAAAAGGTAAACAATATGCTTATAGCAAATGCAGCACATGGCATTCATTTTTCACTTGCATATAGCACTTTTCAGTAATGCTCAAAGCATGCCATTCCATGAGCGCAGCATTTATTTTTCAACCCGGAACCAATGAGCCCAATCAGTCCTCCATGACAAGAAAATCATTAACAACAGAGTATGGCTGGCTAATATGTCCTTAGTTTTGGGGTCATGCTTAGGTAAAACAATTTGGCTAATCTATACTTCCATATCTCCAAGTCCTATTCTTGAAGATCAAGGGGTATAACATTGTTTTGGAATGACTGGAATTCTGATAGACTTTGGTTTTTAATGTAAAGATATAATGTAATCATATTATTTTATGTAGTAGAAAGCGATTGGTTAGAAAAAGCCTGCGTAACCAACCAATAAATGAAATGTTACGTCCATATATGGCCAGCTTTGTAAACCTTAACATTGATTTATCCTGCAATAGATGTCATTCAATCAGTCTTCTTTTAATGGCTCTTAAGGGGAAGTAATCTAAAATTAACAGAATGTAATCACATTGTTAGAGTTTGGGTAATCCAAAAGTTACGTTACTGATTACAATTTTGGACAGGCAACTAGTAACTGTAACGGATTACATTCAGAAAGTAACCTACCCAACCCTGCTTGGAGGGCATAGGCCCACCCACTTGGCAGCCAGTCCCAACCAATAGGGAGCCAGGCATGGCAAATCAGAATTGCTTTTTCCTTACTAAATGGCTTTATTACAGACAGAAATACTCAGCACCGCCACCTCCCCTCAGACGATCCTGGCGTTTAAGAAGCTGGATGTGGAGGTGCTGGGATGGCGTGGTTACACATGGTCTGCCAAGTTCTCTAAAACTACGTTGGAAGCAGCTTATGGTAGAGAAATGAACATAAAATTCTCTGGCAACAGCTCTGGTGGACATTCCTGCAGTCAGCATACCAGTTGTATTCTCCCTCAAAACTTGACATATCTGTAGCACAAGGTGCACCTGTGTAATGAACCCAGGATATCTGCATAGAAACAGAGTGAGGAACTGAACCCCTATCTGCCACATGAAGCAACCAAGAAAAAGGGAAGTAGAGCATAAGAATTGTCTTCTAGGCCTCCCGGGTGGCGCAGTGGTTAAGAGCGATGTACTGCAGCACCAGCTGTGCCACCAGAGACTGGGTTAGCGCCCAGGCTCTGTCGCAACCGGGAGGTCCGTGGGGCGATGCACAATTGGCCCAGCGTCGTCTGGGTTAGGGAGGGCTTGGCCGGTAGGGATATCCTTGACTCATCGCGCACCAGCGACTCCTGTGGCGGGCCGGGCGCAGTGCACGCTAACCAAGGTTGCCAGGTGCACGGTGTTTCCTCCGACATATTGGTGCGGCTGGCTTCCGGGTTGGATGCGCGCTGTGTTAAGAAGCAGTGCGGCTTGGTTGGGTTGTGTATCGGAGGACGCATGACTTTCCACCTTCGTTTCTCCCGAGCCTGTAGGAGAGTTGTAGCGATGAGACAAGATAGTAGCTACTTTTTTTAAACACACAAAAATAAAAATCTTCTAGACTCCTGTCTTTCATATCACTTAGCCATACACCTGACTGCGGCCAAGAGTTCAAACTAAAACAAGAACTGAACTACTGAAATAATATATTCCAAGTTTGAGGAAGTTGAGGAAAGAACCTGTGCATGTCTATGTATAGACTTCAGTAAGCGTACAACACCTACAGTACCTCTGCAACATCTATCAGAGGTCAGAACATAGAGATTGTAGAGGGATACAAATATCTGGGTGTCCTCTTGGACAATATACTTCAGTGGAGTAAATGTACAGACCTGATCTACAAAAAGAGTCAACGGAGACTGTACTTTCTCAAAAAGCTGGGATCTTTTAATGTTGACTGTACTATACAGACTCTGTTTCACAAATCTTTCATTGAGAGTATTTAAACTTTTTGCATTGTTTATTTGTTTGGCAATGCCACTGTCAGCCAGAGAAATATGCTGAGAAGGATTATCACCACAGCAAGCAAGGTACTTGGAGTCAAACAGGCAGGCCTGGATGAGATCTTTAAGGTCAGGGCCTTCCGCAAGGCTCACAAAATAATTTTGCACCCAAGCCACCCCCTGCACCCGGACTTTGAACTGCTCCCCTCTGGGTGCAGGTAAACGGCACCCCTCTGCAGGAAAATCAGAACTAGACATAATTTGTGCCAGATGTGATATCCCTCCTAAATAGCTCAGGCTAATGTTCCTTCCGACCCATTAAGGCCAGCAGGCTCGTCTCTTTTTATTGGTATGTAACTGTTATGAAAGTTGTACAGTCAATTTGTAAATGTGTACATGACACTCCAACAACACAATAAAGTCAATAACATTAAAGTACTATCTGTCTGTGGAGGTTGAGCTGGGTCAGCAATTTGTAAGCTACTGCGCACGCCTGCCTTCAGGACTCACATGAGTTTGTCTCAACTCTCCCCATGCATTACTGTAAATGACTGACTTCCATGGCTGTTTGGATAAGTAGTACAGGGGACAGGCGCTCCATCATTAATCACACTTACAGTTCACTGATAAACGTTGACAGCATTAAATAGAATCACTGAGTTTCTCATGCATTCCTAACGAGCTCCACCTGTCTTGAGGGATGGCGTCCTGTGGCTCAAAGTGAACCTTCACATAAACACCTGGTGGGAGATGATGAGGTGTGTGTGTGTGTGCGCACGTGTGTCAAGTCCACACTGCTGCTGACCTCTCAGATGTTGCTCTCCAGGCTCACGCCAGCCCAGACCACTGTGTCACAATGTGCCAGCCTTATTACAGGAAACAGAGACAGAGTCACGCTGTGAGCTCATTGGGTTTTAACAGTGTTACTGAGACCTCCTGCAGGCGTTGGCTTTTGAGAAACAGTAGCGATGCAGGGCGGGATATAGATAAGCCATTTGTGCCCTGCCTAGAACTGATGCCTCAACCTCTGAATAATTCAGCAGTCCCATCCCCACACAGGTTTTCCCCTCCTTGCTCTGGCACACCAACAGGAGAGAGGCTAAAAGTGTTGCTATTTGTTGTTCACAGGCAGATAGATGACACTTTAACACGCAAATGACCCACAGCAGGCCCAGTGGAGTACGCAGGAGAGAACGTGTAAGGTCTTCAGAATCCATGCTCTCATAGTTCCTTATCTACCTTGATAAATATTCATGTAAATAAAATAGGTATTAAATTGAAGCGGCATCCTCAGAGCATGTGCGGACCAGCTGGCTGGAGTGTTTATGGACATACTCAATCTCTCCCTTTCCCAGTCTGTTGTTCCCACTTGCTTCAAAATGTCCACATTTGTTCCAGGAACCCAAAAAAGCAAAGGTAACTGAACTAAATGACTATTGCCACATAGCACTTACTTCTGTCATCATGAAGTGCTTTGAGAGGCTAGTTAAGGATCCTATCACCTCCACTTTACCCGGTAGCCTAGACCCACTATAATTTGCATACAGCACCAACAGAGCCACAGGCGACGCAATCGCCATTGCACTGCACAATCTCACCTGGACGAGGAATTTAACAATGCTGTATATCGACTACAGTTGAGCCTTTAACACCGTGGTGTCCTCCAAGCTCATCACTAAGCTCAGGGCCCTGGGTCTGAAACCTGCGTTGTGCAACCAGGTCCTAGACTTCCTGACGAGATGGTGAAGGTAGGCAACAACACCTCTGCTACTCTTGGGGCCCCACAGAGGTGTGTGCTCAGCCCAGCCAGGTCATCGACTACAGCTCAGCCTTCAACACCATAGTAACGCCACTATTCGACATCCATCCATGTCTGAGGACGTCAGAAGATGATATGGAAACCAGCCACTAGGGGCAACAGTGAGCGCTGTTACCTTCAAGTAGTAAGATTCAGTTTTGTGTTTGGGGATGGGTGTAAGTATCTGCCTCTGGTGTCAAAGGTTGCATGTTTGAATCCAGCGAAAGAAAGTTGTTTTTGAAATTTTTGTTTTAAGCCAGCCCAGATCTGGAACATTACCTTAACCATAAACGGGATGAGATGTTAAACATGCCACAATATGTGGTAACTCCTTCAAGACTGTTGAAGACTGTATTCTCTCAACCAGGTGAAGCTGGTTGAGAGAATACCAAGAGTGAGCAAAGCTGTCATCAAGGTGGCTACTTTATAAGGTGGCTACTATATATTTTGATTTGTATAACACTTTAGGTTACTACATGATTTCATGTGTTATTTTATAGTTTTGACCAGTGTCTGAAGGTAAAGTTGTTCTAAAGAGGCTGTGAGACATCCTTGGGGTTTCTTCACTTTTGTAAGTCGCTCTGGATAAGAGTGTCTGCTAAATGACTTAAATGTAAATGTAAATTTTCTTTATAATGACGACGTCAAAGAAAACGGCAATCAATAGCTACTAACTTTTATTAAAATTTAAATATATGAATATTCTGTTTTTGGTGGAAGATTTGATTGCGGGTCATTTAAGTTAGGCATTTCTCCAGTCTAGTCCACCCAGGTCATTATTTTCCCCCAATTTAACTATTTCCTAAGATCTCAAAGTCCTCTACCCACCAATACAACTCTGCCCCAATTCCTCCCCTCCCTCTTTGGGTCGCTGAAAGGATGAATGATGCACACTTTGGCTCACACACAAAAAATATGTCTGTCCTCTTTTATTATCCAGCAAGCATGCATGCATCTAGCTCTACCTGAAGTATAGATGAGGCCCACATTACTTTGGTCCAAGTCAAGGGTCTGTCCCCCTTGGACCGACTTGCACGCAAACATGTCTATGTTGAAGTGTCATCAAGTGCAATGTGAGAGCAGTGGTGTAAAGTACTTAAGTAAAACTACTTTCCAAGTACTACTTAAGTCGTCTTTGGGGTATCTGTACTTTACTATTGACATTTTTGACAACTTTTACTTTTACTTCACCACATTCCTAAAGAAAATAATGTACCTTCTACTCCATACATTTTCCCCGACACCCAAAAGTAAATCGTTACATTTGGAATGCAGGAAAATGGTCCTAAATCAAATCAAATCACACACTTCTCAAGAGAACATCCATGGTCATCCCTACTGCCTCTGATCTGATGGACTCACTAAACACAAATGCTTCAATTGTAAATTATGTTTGGATGTTGGAGTGTGCCCCTGGCTATCCTTACAAAAAATAATACAATTATCCTATCTGGTTTGCTTAGTATAGGAATGTGAAGTGATTCAAAATTTTACTTTTGATACTTAAGTATATTTAAAACCAAATGCTTTTAGACTTTCTCAAGTAGTAATTTACTGGGTGACTTTCACTTTTACTTTTTCCACCACTGTGTGAGAGGTCCTCATGTACCCCTCTGCTCTCGCCGCCGACAGGCTGTCGTCTGCTAACGTACGCCAGAGTGGACACCAGCACAAATATGGTATAATTGAATCTCAGATGACACTCTTTCTCATCACTCTCTAAAGTCTCCTTTTCTAGAAGTATTCATGTCAGCTCGCCTGCCTGCGCGCTCTCTGTCTCTGTCTGTGTGTGAGAATAAGCAGCCAGACAGGGGTTTGTGTGCTGAGTGAAGCCTGAGCTATTGCAACTCAAACAGTCATGATGCTTCATCACCCTCCATTGTACTCTGTTCACTTGAGTGACATGTCATCCACAAAAGATGTTTAGATCGCTCACAAGCCTAAATTGGACATGCTTCTAGGATCTTGTTGTCTATTCGAATATAGACAGTGCTAGTGTATTTTTAGTGCTTCATACTTTGAGTTCTGTGAAAGTATTACTCTCTGATGGGGGAATGGTATGATCAGTTGACAAGAGCTATGGATCTTTAAATTAGCTACTCTAGTGGAACGATAAGGCTTGTACTCTTGTTGGCACTCATTTCTGGACAAATAAAATTCCCATTTTGATCCAGACAAGGCCTGCCCGTAACATTTAATCTCTCTGATTTGCCTATACAGTGCATTCGGAAAGTTTTCAGACCCCTTGACTTTTTACACATTCTGTTACGTTAGACTTATTTTAAAATTCATTAAATAAAAAATTCACAATCTACACACAATACCCCATAATGACCAAACGAAAACAGGTTTTTTATAAAATTGTGCACATTTATTAAAGCTAAAAAACAGAAATACATTATTTACATAAGTATTCAGCTCTAGTGAATCTTGTTTCCATTGATGATCCTTGAAATGTTTAAACAACTTGATTGGAGTCCACCTGTGGTAAATTCAATTGATAGGACATGACTTGAAAATGCAAACACCCGTCTATACAAGGTCCCACAGTTGGCAGTGCATGTCGGAGCAAAAACCAAGCCGTGAGGTCAAATTAATTGTCCGTAGAGCTCTGAGACAGGATTGTGTTAAAGCACAGATCTGAAGAAGGGTACAAAAAAAGATTCTGCAGAATTTAAGGTCCCCAAGAACACAGTGGAAGTAGTTTGGAACCACCAAGATTCTTCCTAGAGCTAGCCGCCCAGCCCAACTGAGCAATCGGGAGAGAAGGGCCTTGGTCAGGGAGGTGATCAAGAATCCGTTCCTCTGTGGCACCATCTCTACAGTGAAGCGTGGTGGTGGCAGCATCATGCTGTGGGGATGTTTTTCAGCGGCAAGGACTGGGAGACTAGTCAGGATTGAGGGAAAGATGAACGGAGCAAAGTACAGAAAGATCCTTGATGAAAACCTGCTTCAGAGTGCTCTGGACCTCAGACTGGGGTGAATGTTTACCTTCCAACATGACACCGACCCTAAGCACACATCCAAGACAACGCAGGAATGGCTTCGGGATAAGTCTCGGAATGTTCTTGAGTGGCCCAGCCAGAACCCAGACTTGAAGCCGGTCGAACAATTGCTTGAAAGACCTTAAAATAGCTGTGCAGCAACGCTCCCCATCCAACCTGATAGAGCTTTAGAGGATCTGCAGACAAGAATGGGAGAAACTCTCCAGATACAGGTGTGCCAAGCTTGTGGCGTCATACCCAAGAAAACTCTAGACTGTAGTCGCTCCCAAAGGTACATCAACAAAGCACTGAGTAAATGGTCTGAATACTTCTGTAAAGGTGATATCTGTTTTTCCACTGGTGTATTTTGACAGTGGCAGTGGCTGGCATTCCATTGAAGGGAATATGAGGTGTTTCCAGAGTGGAAGCTTGAAGCGGACCCCCAGCCTGCGAGGAGAATCCCGCAGTCACGGGATCATACATGCAGCTCAGTGATAAGCTAAGCCATTTACTGCATTAGGTATAAAAATGCACTGAGTATGGAATCCAGCTGTTCTTCTCCTACATCTTAGAGGAGATATCAATGCCCCCCCCCGGCTTGCAACCCAGAATATTACTTTACTTCAAGCCTTCATTGTTTGAAAACAGATTTCCCTCACCTCTTTTTTTCACATGGCTTTAATCAGCTGCTGATGAAAGTGTCAGTGTGAAATAAGTTGACTTGATGAACCCTCTAGTTCTGTGTTAGAAAACTACAGAGATTCTTGGATAAAAGGTGATCTGACTTACCTCCCCACAATCCCTATTCCGCTACAGACAAAGACAGCGATGAAAATACTTGCCTGAGATACAATCGGTCTTATTAATAAAGAGAAAATAATGACGTGGTATGGGTAATGGAGTTTGGTGAGAAACGCTGCGAGTAGAGCGACAACAGGTATGGTGCCGGAGCTCCTAACCATCTGTGATATTTTGTTTGTTTTTACGCATTGTTTGTAACTCATTTTGTACATAATGTTGCCGCTACCGTCTCTTATGACCAAAAATATATTCTGGTCATCAGAACAGGGATTTACTCACCTCGAACTGGGTGAAGATTTTTTCTTTAATGAGTCCAACGCGAAGGTGCCTTTTAAGAATTTGCAGACGAGTAGGTGAATCCCCACTTCCCTTCGTATTATTGGCCATGTTTTCTTGGGAAAACAAACGGGACGATCTACGACTAAGACTATCCTACCCATGGGACATAAAAATTGTAATATATTATGTTTCACCGAGACTTGGCTGAACGGATATAAGTTAGTGAGGGAGATATGTCTCCAACTTCAGTTATTTTTAAAATTCGTTCCAGTCATTGGCGACAGATAACTGGAAGGAAAGGCGGCCAAAGGAAGTGTTGGCTTTGGGGATGACCAGTGAAATATACCTGCTGGGGCACATGCTACGGGTGGGTGTTGCTATGGTGACCAGTGAGCTGAGATAAGGTGGAGCTTTATCAAGCAAAGACTTATAGATGACCTGTAGCCAGTGGGTTTGGCAACGAATATGTAGGAAGGACCAGCCGATGAGAGCATACAGGTCGCAGTGGTGGGTAGTATTTGGGGCTTTGGTGACAAAACGGATGGTACTGTGATAGACTACATCCAATTTGTTGACTAGAGTGTTGGAGGCTATTTTGTAAATGACATCGTCGAGGTCAAGGATCAGTAGGATAGTCAGTTTTACGAAGGTATGTTTGGCAGCATGGAGGCTTCGTTGCCAAATAGGAAACCGATTCTAGATGTATTTTTGTATTGGAGATGCTTAATGTGAGTCTGGAAGGAGAGTTTACAGTCTAGCCAGATGCCTAGGTATTTACAGTGGGGAGAACAAGTATTTGATACACTGCCGATTTTGCATGTTTTCCTACTTACAAAGCATGTAGAGGTCTGTCATTTTTATCATAGGTACACTTCAACTGTGAGAGATGGAATCTAAAAAATCAAAAATCCAGAAAATCACATTGTATGATTAAGTAATTAATTTGCATTTTATTGCATGACATAAGTATTTGATACATCAGAAAAGGAGAACTTAATATTTGGTACAGAAACCTTGGTTTGCAATTACAGAGATCATACGTTTCCTGTAGTTCGTGACCAGGTTTGCACACACTGAAGCAGGGATTTTGGCCCACTCCCCCATACAGACCTTCTCCAGATCCTTCAGGTTTTGGGGCTGTACGGACTTACTGGGCAATACGGACTTTCAGCTCCCTCCAAAGATTTTCTATTGGGTTCAGGTCTGGAGACTGGCTAGGCCACTCCAGGACCTTGAGATGTTTCTTACGGATCCACTCCTTAGTTGCCCTGGCTGTGTGTTTCGGGTCGTTGTCATGCTGGAAGACCCAGCCACGACCCATCTTCAATGCTCTTACTGAGGAATGGAGGTTGTTGGCCAAGATCTCGTGATACATGGCCCCATCCATCATCCCCTCAATACGGTGCAGTCGTCCTGTCCCCTTTGCAGAAAAGCATCCCCAAAGAAAGATGTTTCCACCTCCATGCTTCACAGTTGGGATGGTGTTCTTGGGGTTGTACTCATCCTTCTTCTTCCTCCAAGCACGGTGAGTGGAGTTTAGACCAAAAAGCTCTATTTTTGTCTCATCAGACCACATGACCTTATCCCATTCCTCCTCTGGATCATCCAGATGGTCATTGGCAAACTTCAGACGGGCCTGTACATGCGCTGGCTTGAGCAAGGGAACCTTGCGTGTGCTGCAGGATTTTAATCCATGACGGCGTAGTGCGTAATGGTTTTCTTTGAGACTGTGGTCCCAGCTCTCTTCAGGTCATTGACCAGGTCCTGCTGTGTAGTTCTGGGCTGATCCCTCACCTTCCTCATGATCATTGATGCCCCACGAGGTGAGATCTTGCATGGAGCCCCAGACCGAGGGTGATTGACCGTCATCTTGAACTTCTTCCATTTTCTAATAATTGCGCCAACAGTTGTTGCCTTCTCACCAAGCTGCTTGCCTATTGTCCTGTAGGCCATCCCAGCTTTGTGCAGGTCTACAATTTATCCCTGATGTCCTTACACAGCTCTCTGGTCTTGGCCATTGTGGAGAGGTTGGAGTCTGTATGATTGAGTGTGTGGACAGGTGTCTTTTATCCAGGTAACGATTTCAAACAGGTGCAGTTAATACAGGTAATGAGTGGAGAACAGGTGGACTTCTTAAAGAAAAACTAACAGGTCTGCGAGAGCCGTAATTCTTACTGGTTGGTAGGTGATCAAATACTTGTCATGGAAATTAATTACTTAAAAATCATACAATGTGATTTTCTGGATTTTGTTTTAGATTCCGTATCTCACAGTTGAAGTGTACCTATGATAAAACATTACAGACCTCTACATGCTTTGTAAGTAGGAAAACCTGCGAAATCGGGCGGGCGGGTGCGGGCAGCGATCGGTTGAAGAGCATGCATTTAGTTGTACTATCATTTAAGAGCAGTTGGAGGCCACGGAAGGAGTGCTGTATGGCATTGAAGGTGTAAAGCATGGCCAGCCGAAGAGAAATGCTTATTGAAATTCTTGAGTATCATGGATTTATTGGCTCTTCTTCTCCAGGAACTTTACCGTGTCCCAAAACTTGTGCAGAGTTCACCCAGAGTTACCTCTGCTGCAGAGGATAAGTTTGTCAGAGTTACCAACCTCAGATCCTAGCCTAAATAAATGCTTCAGAGGTCAATGAACAGACACATCTCAACATCAACTGTTCAGAGGAGACTGCATGAATTCAGGCCTTCATGATCACATTTCTGTAAAGAAACCACTACCAAAGGACATCAATAAGAAGAAGAGACTTGTTTGGGCCAAGAAACATGAGCAATGGACATTAGACAGGTGGAAATCTGTCCTTTAGTTCCAAAAACTGTGTCTATGTGAGACGCAGAGTAGGTGAACGGATTATCTCCGCATGTGGGGTTCCCACCGTGAAGCATGGAGAAGGAGGTGTGATGGTGTGTGGATGCTTTGTTGGTGACACCGTCAGTGATTTATTTAGAATTCAAGGCGCACTTAACCAGCATGGCTACCACAGAATTCTGCAGCGATACGCCATCCCATCTGGTTTGCGCTTAGTGAGACTATCATTTGTTTTTCCACAGGACAATGACCCAAAACACACCTCCAGGCTGTGTAAGGGGTATTTGATCAAGTGAGTGATGGAGTGCTGCGTCAGATTACCTGGCCTCCACAATCACCCGACCTCAAACCAATTGAGATGGTTTGGGATGAGTTGGACATCAGAGCCAAAAGCAGCCAACAAATGCTCAGCATATGTGGGAACTCCTTCAAGACTGTTGGAAAAGCATTCCTCATGAAGCTGGTTGAGAGAATGCCAAGTGTGTGCGAAGCTGTCATCAAGGCAAAGGGTGGCTACTTTGTAGAATATAAAATCTAAAATATATTTAGATTTGTTTAACACTTTTTTGGTTACTACATGATTCCATATGTGTCATTTCATAGTTTTGATGTCTGACTATTTTCTGCGTTGTAGAATAATAGTAAAGTAAAATAAAAACTCTTGAATGAGTAGGTGTGTCCAAACTTGACTGATACTGTATATACTAGGAAGGAAGGCCCAAGAAAATGTCAAAGACTCCAGATATCCAAGTCATACTGTTCTCTCTGCTACCGCACAGCAGACACTGCCAAGTCTATGACCAAAAGACTCCTCAACAGCTTCTACCCCCAAGCCGTAAGACTGCTGAACAGTTAATCAAATGGCCACCCGGCCTATTTACATTGACACCCCCCCCCCCTTTGTTTTTACACTGTTGCTACTCCCTGTTTATTATCTATGCATAGAAACTTTACAAAGTACCTCCACTGACCTGTACCCCCACACATAGATTCGGTACCGGTACTCCTGTATATAGCCTCGTTATTGTAATGTAATTGTTTTTTTTATTTTTTACTTTTGTTTATTTAGTCAATATTTTCTTAACTATTTATTTTACTGCATTGTTGGTTAAGGGCTTGTAAGTACGCATTTCATGGTAAGTGTATTTGATTTGACAACATATGTATGCAGCCAGCTAGGCTTCTGCATGAAATGGCTGTTCAGTGCTGTGACCATTGAGTTAATTCCCTGCTGGAGTTAAAATCTGGATGCCTTCCCTGTCGAGGGAGCAGTTCTACTTTAATTCCTTTGTTGAAAGGATGTCAATGATGCCGAGGTGTGGTAGTCCATCTATTATAAAATGTTGATTTAGGGATCCTACTGTGACATTCAGTAGGACAGTTACACTATCACAATGAGGTGAGTGTGTGTGCGCGCGTTTCATAATTTGATTAATATGGTTTATTTTAGGGATCTGAATGTGTTTTATTGAGCTCCACATAGCTGTTTGTTTTGATGTTCTGCATAAAGCTGGTGCATCTGCATGTGTGCGTCATTGCAAGCATACCTTATGCTGTGCTGTCGTCAGGTTCTTTACCCTCATGCTATGACAGTCATTATCTTATCAAACTATGTCACCAACCGAGCAGTACACTGAGTGTGAGGGGTTATGCGGTGTGGTTGTTATAATTAAATGAGAGCTGGGTGATATGCTGATTGTATGAGTAGTTTAGAGAGTGATGGGTTGGACAAGATCTGATCACAATATTCCCTAAGAACACAATGAATAACTCCAGTCAGGGATCTAGAATCATAACATAAATTCTACCTGTCTGGTAGTCTGATCACTTTTCTGTAGTTGTCCTCATCTGTTTACAGTCAAGGTAACAAACCTTTTTGGACCATATCCAAAGCCAGGGAGGGGAGGAGCAACCATTAAGAAAGAGAGGAGCAATGAGAGAGGTGCTATGATCTATCCTCTGCATCAGTGCCACACACACACACACACACACACACACAGCATCAATTCCACTCGCCACAAGTCGCCACAGTGAAAGCCTTTAACAACACCCAACAACATGAGACACCAGTCATGGCAGATGAAAGAGCAACAACATCAATGGAGCCACAACCTTAAGAAGCCTGTATGTGGAGCAAGATAAGACACTTTTATTCAACAACAGGTCCCAGAACAACAAACCACCCCATCCACAACATGTGATGATGTCACTTTAGCTTAGAGGTGTGAGCCAAGACGAGGAAGAGAGACAGATGGGGTCCTGCTAACCAACTAGGCATGCCTGTTCTTCCATCCCTTCATAAGGCCGGAGGGGGTAAAACAAGATTAAATGGATTCCAGAGGGAAGCAGCAAAGACATGCCCCTAGCCAAGACGGACGCAGTGGACCATGGCACTATCAGGGAAAAACAGAGCAGACTCGCCCTCCAAAACCATGACAGTGGTAAATAGGCTGAATAATGACTGTCAACCTCTAACCGCCTTGGGGAACAGTCTGACTGACAATGCATAAAACATGCGTAACACAAAATACACCTCCCGTTTCAACTTTTTTTTCCCAGCCGGGAATAAACTGAAATATTTCACAGATTGAAATCCCCCTCCTTTGGCAAAGGCAATCTATACCGTGTAGAGCTGTCTACTTAGCTGCAGAACTTGCTGACTGCCAGGCTCCGAATATCAGAACAGCCCTCCTCCTGCGTGTGCTGCTGCTGCCGCCCGGGAAGTGGATTCTTACGTAAGCCCCAGGTGACTGTTGTTACCCTGGATAGAGTCACCAAGGGGACTCACTGTGCCAACTTCCCAGATCCCCCTGCACCACACCTCCTTTCCTTCCTTTGTCTTACTCATAGCATAAAGTTGTGCTACTAGAAGCTGATTGACAGACATGCTCTGTAGGAGGGATGGTATGGCAGCTCAGAGGAATGTAAGAAAAACCTTCTTGGATTGCAGAAATGTCAATAAACCCAGTGGCATATTCCACTTAAAGCAATCCTTTAAACGGAATTTGAATACCAACAAGCAGGAGCAGTTGTAACATCACTGCATGGAACGTAAAAGCGTAGAGACAGCGTGTGTAAAATATAAAACATTTAACCTACCACGCTGTGAAATGTATGAGAAGACTACAAAGGGAGGCTGTGCATGAATCTACAGTATCACTGCTGTTGTTGTTTTTCCCTACCCCTCCCTCTCATCATCTCATGGGCTCTGCAGTAGTTTGGATCCAACAGTCCCACACCCCAGGGGTCTCACCACAGACCAACAGCATCACCTGCACACCTGGTGCACCAAGCGGGACACACACACACACCCTTCCGTTTCCATGCAAAGCCAAAGGGGGAAGCAGAGCAGCAGCAGTAGTTCTGCAGCTCTGAGGCAACATTGCCATCTGCTGGTAGGTATATGTAAAGGGGGTTGGATGCAACTGCTGTTGACACGGGTCACTAAAATGCGCTCGCTTGCATGGTCAATCCGACGTCTACATTGGTAGTGCAGCCATTTCTGGTCTAAAGGCCTCTGCAGTCAGGGCATTCATACCCTGTTGTCAAGTAAGTGAGTTTGTGTTTAAACAGGACCTCCCGCCCACCAAACATGTCAACGCGGAGCAATACGGAGCAATCAATCATTGTCTTTACAGGTGTCCGCATGCATAGGTTCGGTTGGTGGATAGTTTAACTCGGCAAGGCGAGGCAAACATCTGTGCTCGAGATGAAGAGGCGTAGACTTCGGCTACTGAACTTAGACTTGCCTTCGGAAACAAATTTTGTGTGCACGACCACCAAAATGAACAAAAACGTCACATTTTGTCATAACATATGCCTGAACAGTTTCGACCTGGGTGCATGCGTCAAGCATTGGGCGATACAGCAGGTTTTCCTGTCCATCTGGCTCAAACCAGATTGTTATTTGACTGAGAAACCTTTTCAATAATGAGGGTATGATGCTAAATCACCATTGGAGTCTTATGAAATCATGATACGGTAATACCTAGGTTTGCAAATGAAGAGTATATTACTGGAAACTTTGTTTACCAGTAACTACCAGAGGTTTTTTAACTTTAATGTTTTTTGGAGAATTTTATCATAAACATTTTAAAAAAAAGTTTTGTCACATTCACTGAATAGGTGCAGTGAAAAGTGTTGTATTACAGGGTCAGCCCTGGAGCATATTAGGGTCAAGTGCCTCGTTCAAGGGCAGAGATTTTTCACCTTGTCCGCTGGGGGTATTCGAACCAGGGACCTTTCGGTTACTGCCCCAACGCTTTTGGATACTTCAGATTAACCCAGGTGTCTTATTATCTATGGCCCTCTGTGTGGCCTTATATGTCAAATATATAAAATAATAAGAGAGAAAATAGAATGAGAAATCTGTAACACATCCTTAAATATAAACCATTAACTGAGTGAAAACCATTGGTGTGTATATATATTTTGTTTCCTTTTTATAATTGTTTATTTTATCATGTCAATATGTCTTTGTTGTAAATATTTTGACACCAAACTGGTGGCAGAAAAAAATGCAATAGTTGCAGAGTTAATTGGCGATGCCATTTTTGATTAGATGCTTTTTTCATTAATTTGGCTATTTTCTATTGAAGCATATGATCTCTCCACAAGAAACTCATGGACAACATGGACACATAAAAAGTAATACTATATATGAACACATAGTTGTTCAAGTATACAGTACCAGTCAAAAGTTTGGACACACCTACTCATTCCAAGGTTTTTCTTATTTGTACTATTTTCTACATTGTACAATAATCGTGAAGACATCAAAATGTGGTATTTTACCAAATATTCTGTATACCACCCCTACCTTGTCACAAAACACGATTGGCTTAAATGCATTAAAGGAAAGAAATGCCACAATAACTTTTAACAAGGCACACCTGTTAATTGCAATGCATTCCAGGTGACTGCCTCAAGAAGCTGGTTGAGAGAATGCCAAGAGTGTGCAAAGCTGTCATCAAGGCAAAGGGTGGCTCCTTGGAAGAATCTCATATAATTCACTTTTTTGGTTAATACATGATTTCATATGTGTTATTTCATAGTTTTGATGCCTTCATTATTATTCTACAATGTAGAAAATAGTAAAAACATGATTTTTTTTTACCTTTAATGAGTAGGTGTCCCCAAACTTTTGACTGGTATTGTATATTACCAACATTACCATAGATTAACGAAGATGGTAACTTTGGTAAAATACCAGTAGCTCTGCAACCCTAGCATTCCCATGCTACTATCACCATGTTCCCAGCTAGCCATCCTCTTCACCGGCTGTCATAAAGACAGCTGTTCTAATCCAGGGAGATTAAATGGCAAGGATTATTTTGATACTTACACTTCCTTTTATGAAATCATTGTAGTAGACTTTTAAAATGAGTTCCATATTCGACATATAATGCTGTATGAAGCAATAAACAGTCGATGTACATCAGACCAAAGGAACTTGGGTTTGGCTGGTGTAGGCCATCATTGTAAATAAGAATTTGTTCTTAACTGACTTAGCTAGTTAAATTTTAAAAATACATCAATAACATTTCACAAATTGCATACTGAGCCTTTAGACACATCCCAGCTTTGTAAATGAATAATATTTTCCTATCCTGGTGCTGACTAGCAAGAGATTTAGAGAGGAACGTACAAAATTAGATTAACGTGATTGTCAGCCGCAGGGTATTGTCATAGATAAAATGAGAAAATAAAACAAATATGCAAATAGGTTTATTATTATTTCATGGCGTACATGGATTGCTTCATAAACTTGGCTGTTAACTTAATTTACAAACGTCTATAACCCTTGTCTGGTAAAGTAGCTCTGATGTTACAGATACTAAATGGGCTAAAACACTAAACCTACTGCAAGTCACCACTCGCAAATAAAGAAAAGTATCACTAACCAAATGAATCTTGACTCAACCAACTCACCATTCATTTCACATATACAGACTCGTCTTTAACAGGAAAGTCTTCAGAAACCTTGGATAATGAGAGCTCATAAGAAACCAAATGGGCACCTGTGGTATGATGACCCTCAGACACCTGCAATAATCAACATAAACATCTGTGACATAGTAATATGCAGACACATGTGATGTACAAAGGAAGTGACATGAGCCTATGAAGGTTCTATACACAGCCAAGGTTGTTAGATACCAAGGGTAGGTCATGAATATTCTAATATCCCATAACATACACGAATGCGATGTTGTCCTAACCTGGATTAATGAACCTAGTCCACAGCCATGTTGTCAGGAGCACTCCAGTGCAGTGGACACCTGGTAGGTCTGGCTCTTCATCCTCCTCTTCATCTCTCGGATCATCTGACAGACGGCCAGGGGGTAGCAGCAGTACACCGTGGTCCAGTCCTCACAGACACTGCCCTACACACACACACACACACACACAGGGCCTGGTCACATTTGGTCTCCTGTGAAAGGGTGCTTAGCTATCTTAAGCCTGGCTGCAGAACAAATGTGGCGGCATAGTCTTTTCAAAACAAATCATAAACGAATTGCCAACCGCATGCCATACAAAATAAATGAAGTGATCCACTGTTAGTAGAGAGAGCGAAAGTAAATGTGAGTGAAACATTTCATTGTACACTAGCACAAAGTCCAACCTAAATATCTTGAAATAAAGACAGTGATACTGCTTTTGTGCCCATGACACCACCCACGGGGCACATTGATTGAATCAACGTCGTTTCCACATAATTTCAATGATATTACAGTACCAGTCAAACGTTTGAACACACCTACTCATTCAAGGGTTTTTCTTTATTTTTTTATTATTTTCAACATTGTAGAATAATAGTGAAGACGTCAAAACTATGGAATCATGTAGTAACCAAAAAAGTGTTAAACATCTCAAAAATATATTTTATATTTGAGATTCTTTATACTAGCCACCCATAGCCTTGTTGACAGCTTTGCACACTCATGGCATTCTTTCAACCAGCTTCATGAGGTTGTCACCTGGAATGCATTTCAATTAACAGGTGTGCCTTGTCAAAAGTTAATTTGTGGAATTTCTTTCCTTCTTAATGCGTTTGAGCCAATCAGTTGTGTTGTGACAAGGTAGGGGTGGTATACAGAAGATAGCCCTATTTGGTAAAAGACCAAGTCCATATTATGGCAAGAACAGCTCAAATAAGCAAAGAGAAACGATAGTCCATCATTACTTAAAAACATAAAGGTCAGGCAATCCGAAATATTTCAAGAACTTTGAACGTTTTTTCAAATGCAGTCGCAAAAAAAAAATCAAGCTTTATGATGACTGGCTCTCATAAGGACCGCCACAGGAAAGGACGACCTAGAGTTACCTCTGCTGCAGAAGATACGTTCATTAGAATGAACTGCCCATCAGATTGCAGCCCAAATAAACGCTTCACAGAGTTTGAGTAACAGACATCTGAACATCAACTGATCAGAGGAGACTAAATCAGGCCTTCATGGTCAAATTGCTGCAAAGAAACCACTACTAAAGGACACCAATAAGAAGAAGAGACTTGCTTGGGCCAAGAAAAACGAACAATGGCCATTAGACCGGTGAAAATCTGTCCTTTGGTCTGATGAGTCCAAATCTGAGATTTTTGGTTCCAACCGCTGTGTCTTTGTGAGATGCAGAGTAGGTGAACGGATGATCTCCCCATGTGTGATTCCCACCATGAAGCATGGAGGTGTGATGGCGTGGGTATGCTTTGCTGGTGACACTGTCTGTGATTTATTTAGAATTCAAGGCACACTTAACCAGCATGGCTACCACAGCATTCTGCAGCAATACGCCATCACATCTGGTTTGCGCTTAGTGGGACTATCATTTGTTTTTCAAAAGGACAATGACCTAACACACCTCCAGGCGGTGTAAGTGCTATTTGACCAAGAAGAAGAGTGCTGCATCAGATGACCTGGCCTCCACAATCACCCGACAGGCCAATTGAGATGTTATGGAATGAGATGGACCGCAGAGTGAAGGAAAAGCAGCCAACAAGTGCTCAGCATATGTGGGAACTCCTTCAATACTGCTGGAAAAGCATTCCAGGTGAAGCTGGTTGAGAGAAAGAGTATGCAAAGCTGTCATCAAGGCAAAGGGTGGCTACTTTGAAGAATCTCAAATATAAATTACATTTTGATTTGTTTAACACTTTTTTGGTTACTACATGATTCCATGTGTTATTTCATAGTTTTGATGTCTTCACTACTATTCTACAATATAGAAAATAGTAAAAATACAGAAAAACCCTTGAATGAGTAGGAGTGTCCAAACTTTTGACTCGTACTGTGCCGTGAAACAATGTGGAATAGATCTCTGTGCCCAGTAAGGTCATCTCTTGGGTCTCTAAGCCTTTAGGGGCAATATCTACTAAGCTAACATTTGCAATTGTTTTAAGACTGTCATAACGTGGATCATTTAGCTATTTGATCTTACATTTTAGGACCCCTGTAGGTATGAAAACAAATATATATATATTACAAAATGATTTGATGAAACATTGAATTTGGCCTTACTGTTGTAGCCATAGAAACGCATTGAATAACACATTCATACATGACAAAACTGATCGTAAAAAAAACACATCAAAAGGAACTGTTTTTTTCAAGTGTCTGTCCTATATCTGAGAGATAAGAAAGCTCAGGAACATCTATACACAGTGGCAAGAAAAACTATTTTAACCCTTTGGAATTACCTGGACTTCTGCATAAGTTGGTAATAAAATTTGATCTGATCTTCATCTAAATCACAACAATAGACAAACACAGTCTGCTTCAACTGATCACACACACAAACAATTATACGTTTTCATGTCTTTATTGAACACACCGTGTAAACATTCACAGTGCAGGGTGGGAAAAGTATGTGAACCCTTGGTTTTAATAACTGGTTGACCCTACTTTGGCAGCAATAACCTCAACCAAGCGTTTTCTGTAGTCGTGGTTCAGACCTGCACAATGGTCGGGAGGAATTTTGGACCATTCCTCTTTACGAAACCGTTTCAGTTCTGCAATATTCTTGGGATGTCTGGTGTGAACAGCTCTCGAGGTCATGCCACAGCATCTCAATCGGGTTGAGGTCAGGACTCTGCCTGGGCCACTCCAGAAGGCATATTTTCTTCTGTTGATTTACTTCTATGTTTTGCGTCGTCGTTCTGTTGCATCACCCAATTTCTGTTGAGCTTCAATTGGCGAACAGATAGCCTTACATTCTCCTGCAAAATGTATTGATGAACTTGAGAATTCATTTTTCTGGCAGTTATTGCAAGCTGTCCAGGCCCTTCGGCAGCAAAGCAGCCCCAAACAATGATGCTCCCTTCACCATACTTTACAGTTGGAATGAGGTTTTGATGTGGTGTGCAGTGCCTTCTTTTCTCCACAGTGTTGTGTGTTCCTTCCAAACAACTCAACTGTATTTTCATCTGTCCATAGAATATTTTGCCTAGTAGCGCTGTGGAAGATCCAGATGCTCTTTTACGAACTTCAGCAATGTTTTTTTTGGACATCAGTGGCTTCTTCCGTGGTGTCCTCCCATGAAAACCATGCTTGTTTAGTGTTTTACATATCGTAGACTCATCAACAGAGATGTAAGCATGTTCCAGAGATTTATTTAAGTCTTTAGCTGACACTCTAGGATTCTTTTTAACCTCATTGAGCATTCTGCGCTGTGCTCTTGCAGTCATCTTTGCAGGACGGCCCCTCCTAGGGAGAGTAGCAACAGCGCTGAACTTTCAATTTATAGACAATTTGTCTTACCATGGACTGATTGATGAACATCGAGGCATTCAGTGATACTTTTGTAACCCTTTCCAGCTTTTTGCAAGTCAACAATCTTGGGCCTTCTGATATCTTATTTGTTCGAGGCATGGTCACATCAGGCAATGCTTCTTGTGAATAGAAAACTCAAATTTTGTGAATATTTTTTATGGGGAAGGGCACCTCTAAAAAATATCTCCAATCTCATCTCAATGATTGTACTCCAGGTCAGCTGACTCCGATTAGCTTTTCGTGAAGACATTTGTGTAGGGGTTCACATACTTTTTCAAACCTACACTGTGAATGTTTAAATTATGTATTCAACATAGACAATAAAAATACAATAATTTGTGTGTTATTAGTTTAAGCAGACTGTGTTTGTCTGTTGTTGTGACTTATATGAGTTGTTGTGACTTAGATCAGATCAAATTTTATGACCAATTCATGCAAAAATGTAGATAATTCCAAAGGGTTCACATACTTTTTCTTGCCACTCTATATTTATTTTTCAAATTGGACCCCTTTAGTTTTGGCACATTCTACAGTATCTCCTATTCATTTTCACTGTCCGGTACTGGGTTACAGTCAGAAGAGTCTTGCGAAACAGCCACCATATCCGTGTTCCTGAGAGTCTTAGTTTGATGGTGGGGTCCAAATAATTTCTGGCTCAAACCGTTCGAACTTCAGATGTTTTTGTGAGAAGTAACCTTTCTGCATCCTCTCATGTCTGACAAACACCGATTTTGGGAAAGGCCTGTCTACCGCATAGGCGAATGGCCAACACCAATGGATTCAGTGGATTGAGACTGAGCCCATGCAAAAAAACAGGAAGTCTCTAGCGTCAACCCACTCAAGGTCATACTCAAACTTTTGCTTACACCCGGGGTCCATACTTATGAACATTACAAAAAGTTTACGTTTAAATAAACATTCTGCCAATTAAAGTAGAAGTGGATAAAACACTGCATGTTATCTGTTCCCATTAGATTACATGGCACATTTAGCCCTATGCTAACCTGACCTCCTGGCAGTGATTATGTACAATTCTGCATCAGCCTATCAAAGACAGACTTTAAATCCACCAACCAATGGTATTTTGAGAGTTTGGGACAATAAGGTTCTATCTGCAAAAAGATGATTCTGAGATAATTGGCTTTAAATTTCCCGAACCCTTATTGGTTTAAATGCTGCAATTTTTATCTTGTATTATTTTGAACTTAACATGAATTTGGGTATTTAGAGTACTATATAAGTAGAGAACATTGGACAGAACAAGGCTGTCAATAACAACACTTTTACAAAGATGCAGATAGAACCTTATAGCCCCAAGCTATCCATTTCTGAAAATAGGTCAACTTGGCCATAAGAGGGACATTTTAAGGTATTCTTTTGTTCCACTTGGCCAATCACAATTGTAGTGTGACAATATCTCATGGTGCATCCTTGACTAGGCTACGAGCTACTAATGTTCAAGAGGCAGGTTTTTGCACATATGACAAAATCCCACGTTTTTACTTATCCGTTTCAAAACACATCCATGTGCTTTTTTGGGAAAAAGATCAAATGAGATCTATACAACATTTAAGTGTATCATACATTGTAAAAAAGGTGGAAGAGCCTTATGGTCTTGGCAAATAGCTGTCAAGTAGCTCCATTACAACCACTGCCAGGTGGCATACAGTACACCACTAAACAGGTAAATTGTTAATCAATTGGATACATTAACTGTGGGTTTGAGGTCCTCAACGCTCGATTCAAATTACGCATTCAGCCAACTTGCATCAAGAATGATCCACCACCCAAAGGACATTCAGCCAACTTGCATCAAGAATGATCCACCCCCCAAAGGACATTCAGCCAACTTGCATCAAGAATGATCCACCACCCAAAGGACATTCAGCCAACTGAGGGCAAAAGGGTTGCAACTCAATATTACAAAGGTGTTCCTAATGTTTTGTACACTCAGTGTTTGTAGGCCTAATAAACTTGATTATTAGCAGTGCTTGTCTACAAGGCTTTAGAAAGATGCAGTTCCTCATTAAATGTATTCTTAATCTTCATTTTCAATGTGTTGGCTGCACTTCCCTTCACTACACACTAAATGTAATTCTACATTTCAAAGGGAAAAAAACAATACCTCACCTGGGATTCAAACTTGTAGCAAACTGCAAAAACTACCAGGAGCCAGGCTCACTACACTGAGTCATTCCTCCAGTTGAAATTTAGTACGTGTTTTAGTACCTTCGATTAGCAGATGGTGTCGTTTGATATCTGTCAAGGACGCTCTCATGGAAGTGTTCGATCACATCCAACTACATCAACATTTGTAATTGGCTTTTCTACAGGAAATAATGACTGCCGGCTGGTGAAGTTCGTATCGGACTAAATGTCTCAGTTAATCTTTTGGGAACAGCTAACATGTAGTGTTTTATCAAGTGCAACTATGTCAATGATTTTAATTGGCTGGTATGCATTTGGAGAAACATTTTAAACTTAAACTTTTTCGAAACACTTGCAAGTATGGACCCACAGTGTTATATTTAATCAAACGTGATGACGTCACCAATTTCCACACGGACATCGACCTCAATAACACCCAATAAACCTCTTCACTATTGCGTAACAATCCTCACCCGTATCTTGTATCTCTCCCTGATGCCCACCCGCATGGCAAACGTGGAGCCAGGAAGCAGGGGCAAACACAGACACTCCCCATAGTGGTGGGCCAGACTCAGGTCCAGGCAGCAGGGCACAAAGGCCCCTAAGAGACCTGCATGGGCAGAAAGAGAGAAATACAGGGCTTAGTTTAGTTCTCCGCAATTCTCCACAAGACAGTAGTAGTCGGTTAGACAACTTTAATTTAAATACATGTTTAGCAACCCTACAGAGTGTTGATAGATTTGATGTGGTATCATGCAAGAGAATCGTCATCTCCATGATAAATCCTCCATAAAAAACACGGAATTTCCTTAATTAACAAAGGTAGAGCATAACAGGGAGTAGGTCTATGTAAGACAGCAGTATAGCCATCCACCATTTGACCCGTTGAGTTACCCAAACTGGTAACTTTGACTTTCACACTTAGCCCGAGTGTGTGTACAACAACCAAAGATAAGCCCAGGGCTGTGTCTTCCTCACATGTAGTCTTGTCTCCACACACGTTGAACAGGCTGCTGTTCCAGTCCCCTCCAGTCTGAGTGATCGTGGTCACTGTCGTCTTGGTTACCCCCAAGCCAGGCTGCGTGAGAACGGGAAGTTCCATTGCAGCAGCAGCACTCTGTGGGTTCCAACCTGCACTTCCTGTTCCTATGTCCCAGCCCCCGGCTTCCTCCTCATAACCTGGGGCCTGCTGCAATGCTGCTTTGGTGACTGGTGCACAACTGAGATAAACAAGACAAACAAATGGCAGTGGCATTTAAAGTATAGAAATTAATGTAGGATTAGCAGTACTGCAATGAGGCTCCAATAGGGGTTAAAAATAAATAAACATAACACCTCAAAAAGGGCTTAAGAACATGTCGGAATGACATATCACACCCAACAATGGTAATCTCTACTGATAAGGGACTAACACTTACTGGTCTGTGGTGGCTGTGACTATGGCTGTGGTATCCTCCATGCTGACTGCTCCCTGCCAGGGAAGGAGGGAGGGGGAGACTGGGTGAGCTTCCCACTAAGATGGGGTGTGCTCTTCCAGATAGGGCTGGAGCGCAGCAGCCCTGCCAGTGGCTGCTCTGGGAAGATAACACATTTTGGTCCTCCTTTTCTAGGGGCTCGTAACGCCCTCTTAATACACTGCAAATGGCACACCACCAGTGTAGGGGCCAAGGCCAGGCCAGAGCTAGCCAGCCAGCTAGAGAGCCTGCGGATGAGATGGTTCATACCCCCAACAGAGAGAGCTCTTCCCAAGATAAAGAATACTCACCCAGGCATTGACAGCAGTGCCAAAAAGAAAACCATTGTAAAAGAAAACACACTACTTACCTTAATCATAGACACCAGCTACGTGCTACCAGAGAGCTGTAGTAACGGCAAATGACTCGCTCACAACCAAAGACACACACTAAGCGAGCGTCTGCATGTACTCTTGTGGTTGCAGCCTTAAAGCATTTCCTCTTAATGAGTGCACATCGACCTGATCACATCTGCTTTTTTTGGTGCCGTCTTTGACAGTAATAACAGTATGACAGTAATGGGCTGGGGAGGCTCGTGGTCAAATAAGAAACATCTCACCATGATTCTCTGAACAGCTGAGAACATTTCCTGTTGAAAGCAAAAAAGCATTATGTTTTTATAAAACACACACTACAAAGGAGAGACAGAGGGAGACCGTTTCAACTACATGACTGATTTCCAAAGGGGATCTAATTAGCTGTGCTCACACTGCCAGTAGATTGACTTCAGTCCATTAGATGTTTTTCCATTTCATTCATTGTTGTGTTTTCTAGGTTGGTCATGTGAGCATCCCACCCAACTGGCAACCTAGAGCAGGGTTTCCCAAACTCGTTGCACGTTGTGGTTTTTGGAATTGGATATTTGAATCAGCTGTGTAGTGCTAGGACAAAAAACAAAAACGTGCACCTGGGGGAGTGGGGGCAGGACCAAGTTTGGGAAACCCTGACCTAGTGGACCACTGCAATATGGATGAAAATAAAGAAATGCACCACCCAAATACGTTAAAGATTGATTTATTTTAGGAAAATTCACGTCACCTTGTACAATTACTCTTTCGTCCATTCTTTAAAACATCATGACAGACACTGAATCGCTGAAACAACATAATTGCATTTCGTATACGATGGGAGGACACGAGTACATTCTATTTTTTTTAACCACTTGAATAGAAACGGTGAAGGCAAGACTACTTCCTGGCTGTACTCCACAGAGCTGTGTATGTCATAGCACATAGTAACATCTACAGCAGAAAAATGCTGTCTTGTCATTCTGTTACAGCCTCCTGCTGTTCAGTCCCACACCACTACACAGAGAGCAGGGCCCTGTTCAAATGCTTTTTAACATGCATCCTTCCTACCTTCCTTGAGATAATTACTGATATCTTTGAGACTAGATTAGGCCTTGTAAGACCAGTGGTTTCCTCAAGGATGGAAACATTGTAAAAGTATTGAAACAGACCCAAGACCTGTGCTCTATTGTACCAGGTACACCAGGGTGTCTCCTATGTCTACGCTGAGGCCATTGTCTGTCATAAGGACCTTCCTGTCAGCCAGGCTGATGCTGAAGGACGACTTGTCAGAGATAGGCAGCTTGCCCTGCTCCTCCCTCCCCAGGATGGGCACCCGGCGAGGCCCCAGGACAGGGTCCTCAAAGCGCATCAGCTTCACTTTGGACAGGTCTGCAAGGGGACAGGAAGACCATGTAAATACTTCACTTCAGTCAGGTCTACAGGACATAAGGGACGTGTTGAACAGCAACCGAAAATAACAACATTCTGCTAATTGTATGATCAGAAGTTACTGTACGGAAACTAAGAGCACGGTACTCATCTAATTACTACTAGACTTAAACAATTAGAACATCTAAAAGAACAATGTATACTCTCAGTAAAGTTTACTTTAAGAGTTAACTCAAGGAAACAGCAATAGCCCAGGGCAGGCTATTAACAAACCTTGATAAAATATGGTTCAATTACACGGTATCAATAGGAAAGCAGTGAAGTCGCAAGGTCTTTAGGGGTTTAATAACATACCTTTAATGAATCTGTTGACTTTGGATAGTCTCCGGATGATGCTGTCTCTGCTGTCGCCCTGTCGGATGTCAATAGTGGTGGTGAAGAGACCGTTGGATGGCTGGGGGTTGAGCAGGGACACTGCCACACCGGGCTAGGGGACACAAACACACAGCTCACTGGTCTGAACTAAATGCATCATTCACGAAGTGTTCAAATCATTATACAGACATACATATGCATGTTGTCATAAATCACATGTTTTAGTGTCAAGGAATTATTTACCATGGCTGTCAAAAATGTTGAAGTGCACATTGTGGTTTAAGAAAAAATGATGAAAGGTCTAAAAATAAAAAGATGTCTCAACACTATAATGATGCAACTACAATGATGCAAAAATCTGTGTGGAGGACTAATCAAGCAGAAATAGTGGTAGGATTTACTTCTGATCTGAAGACACTGAACGGTTTCCCTGGGCAACAGTCCTCCTTTATTTTGTCATCTGCCTCTGATGCGAATACCACATCTATCTGATCAAGCTGGGGATGAAAAGAGGAGAGCGAGAGAGAATGAGAAAGATTGAGGGAGAAACGATTAGCACAGTAGCCAGTGTGACATGCAGAGTGTGTTTGAGGCATTGTGAATTCATACTGTGGTGAACAGGTGGAGTGCAAATAAAAGAGCGTTGGCATTGGCCTGAAATCCTGATGCGATTGGCTCTGCAGCAAAATTACCCTGATTGCACATTCAAGGCAACTGTTGTCGTTTCAGTATAATTGAGAATGGCTACAGAGGGGATTACAAACTAGATCTTTGTGTGTCAATAGCCTCTAAATAAAAGGGGGCTGGCTGAATCACTTTGGTCAATACAGTACTAATAAAGTACACTTCTCTAGTGGGGAATTAGCTTGGATAATGAATGAGGTGGGAAATAGGTTAGATTGATAAAACACATAGGGCTGTATGGACAGCAGTGCTCGTAAGCAGATACAAAATAGCTGCATTCCACCCTCGAGGTGAGGGATAAATGAACAGGCAAACTAAAAAAAGAGAAGTCAACAGGAACGAGGGATGTTTAAAAACAACAGCTTGATTGATGTATACACTTGTTTCGGTGATGACCAGGGGGCTAAGAGTTAGAGAACGAACATCAGGTTGTGGAGTCTGTCCTCCACAACATATTCCATGAAACGTGTAGTGCTGGGAGAAAGTGAGGGGAGTGTTTGGTGTACCTCCAAAGAGTTAGTCAGATAAACTAGGTTCTCCAGCAGCACGGCTCGCTCGTCAAACTCCAGTTCCAGGTCCAGAACCCTGGCGCCATTCTTCTCCAGGTTTTCCTGAGGAACACAACACACAGCAGTTAGCCTTAAAGCGCTCGTGTTCACATCCGTTTATTTGACACACAGCACGATTTTACAGTCAACACAGGCAATCATCTGGCTTGGAAGACTGTTTGTTTGATCACGTTGGCACAGCCATACCTCTAGCAATACACCATGCTGAGCTCTGAACCACTGAGTAAGGCTAGCAAATCACTGTTGTGCTGCCCCTGTATGAATACAATTGATTTAATGAAGGAAATCTTGTCCTCAATGTGCTTAATAACTGTACAGAGAGATGTTTATTTTTATTAGTCTCCTTGTGAGAATGCAGAGCCTGGCAGAGAACCCCGTTATAGTGAGACCCCCCCCACCCCACCACAGATCAGGGCCCTGGGAGAGCAGAAAAGGGCCAACCCTCCTGTCCTCAGCCTCACCTTGATCATGGCCACGAATGGCATCATTTTCTTCATGTACTTTTTGAGCTCCGGCAGGGCGCCAAGCTCCATGGCAATGACCTTGTTATCAGGCAGAGCGCCCTTGTTGCTCTGAACACACACACAGGGAAGAACGAACACACACACAGGGAAGAACACACACACACACGTACAGGGGGAGGGTCAGAGTCTATCATCAAGGGGATTCCAGGTTGTCAGCAGAATGACATTCTCTGCCTCTGGGCAGATCACAGTAGGGTCTCTCCATTCTGTTGCAACTCCACCCCAAAACAACAGGAGGGAACAGCATGAACTCACATTTTATAACTATCTATTTCTAAACAGACTTAGGCTATCTCACAAATGGCACCCTATTCCCTATATAGTGCACTACTTTTGACCAGAAACCTATAGGACCCAGCCTATGAGCTCTGGTAAAAAGTAGTGCACTACATAGGAAATAGGGTGTCCTTTGGGACTCAGGTTAAAAACCTAGTTGAGTCAGGTTCATAGTGGATTCTTTCCCCCAGATTCTCTCTGTCTGCCTTGTATGATTCCCCATCAGGCAGATTCCTGGGGGTTGGTACTTGCCTTGTAGTGTTTTCCCAGCAGCGAGAGAGCACTGTGCTGCCAAGAGGGGTACGTCTTGGCCACGTAGATAGTGCAGTGGGAGGGCTTGGCCGTGGGCTTCACGTCACCCTTCTGTTGAGGGGAGGGACACAGACAGAGAGACGGAAAACGGAGAGCTCAGTCAGTCTGCTAGTACTGGTCCAGTCTTATTAAACAACAGCAGTAGCATTACCCTGGCTGCAATGTGCATCAGAGCAGGCAGTCCTGATCCAGCCTGACATCCATTATCACACCACCTGGGTTAACATGACATGACTGAGAAAAGTCACTCTAGTTAATGCTCCCGCTCTAAAAGCTACTGTGTGAACTAGTCTCTGTGCCAAGTGGAGCCGGGCATCCGTGAACTCATTTTACATGACAGCTGTCGTCTCTTCCAGTCACCATACTAGACACTTTGCCTTCACGGTCATCCCCCCCCCCCCTCTCTTCTTAGATGAGTAGTGGAGGGTGTGTGTGAGCCACACATTAAATATGTCTAGTCCCCATGGCAGGATGCTACAGCTACTCTAATGGTCTCTGAAGTAGAGCTGTTCTCACTGATGGTCACGATTCAATCCGTGTCGCGGAAGTTCAGCTATATAGTGCGATTGAAACGTATGGGTTAATTTCCGATTGAGTATACAAATTCAAGTGTTGTAAAAAAAAAAAAATGTTTAAGGACAACATGAATAAAATGTATGAAAGCGAGAGCTTCAAGTTGTTAATAATATTCTCCTTTGCCAAAGAATTAGATATAGCTAGAACTATATATGAATTATAGGATCTGTGCTCCCTGCTGCCTCCAGGCACTTACTAATGGAATGTCAAAATGTAGAAAAGGTTGAAAAATAAACATACATGCTAGAAGCTATGACTATATAGCGCTCCGCCATACACGCATGTCCCTAAAACGGAATACTACACAGGATAACCTGATGATGGAGCCTGACATTTTAACATCTGTCTAGGACTGTATACATTTGAGTTTGAGAGCTCATTGGTCTCTGCAGTGCTGTGAGAACATTACTAAAACAATGAGATCTAACATGTCACTATTGGGGAATGGCTGCACAACTTAGTGAGATTTGCCTGTAGCCAAGGCTGGTATTGTCATGGTTTAATTAAGTGACTTGTTTTCTGGCTCAATATGCTCTGTGAAAGGGAGAAGATTCTGCAGGACTATTGTGTCTCATTTAACAATTAGGCTATTCATCAAACATGAACCACAAAAGTGGTTAGTTCAGCTCCATAAAGCACACATTAATATTCACTCACGGTATTACTGTGGTACTGGTACAAATGTATTATCATTGCAATAAAATGGCTAGTTCCCTGTTGGCTGTGTGCCCAGATCTCTCTGCACCTTGGCAGAACATTAATGTGACCTTGCTCTTAGTGGGGTGCCAGGTAGCTATAGGTCTTACCTTGCTCTTAGTGGGGTGCCAGGTAGCTAGCTATAGGTCTTACCTTGCTCTTAGTGGGGTGCCAGGTAGCTAGCTATAGGTCTTACACTGATCTTAGTGGGGTGCCAGGTGGCTATAGGTCTTACCTTGCTCTTGGGGGGTGCCAGGTAGGCCTTGAGACGTATTCTTAGGTCATGTGCTGTCTCCATGACGTACTGAGAAGAGCGCATCAGCACCTCGTCTACTGGACCTGCCACTGGCCACAATGCTTTCATCAGAGAGCCAGTCTGGGGAGAGAGGAGGGGGTATTATGGTAATATTTATGACCATAGCCTTTCATCCCAACAAGGTTCTGATATGGATGTATGGCCTTTAGAGGTTGTCATATTGTGAGCACTGTCCCCCTTACCTTGCCCATGAGACCCCAGGTGTGTTCACAGAGGTGTGGGCAGATGGGGGCCAGCAGCAGGGTCTGCTTCTCAATGAACTGGAACACCAGGTCCCGGTGCATCCCCTCGATGGCCAGCTCCCTGTACTTATCCTTGGCTGCCTGCCAGGACACACACACAGTTTAGGGTCTCATCACTGGTGATTGGGAATGCTGCACACAGCCCAAACACTGACAGATGTCAGCTTGTTACCTGGAACTCAAAGAAGCCGCTCTTCAACGCCTCCTTGTACATCATCCTCTGATAGTGCTGCTCGGTCTTCATGATGCCTGCATTCATGTCACTGAACAGGGGGAAATAAGTCAACAAGTCTTAGAATTATGCTAAGGTCAGACATTTATCCTCGCTAGAGATCAATTAGTTGGAGTTTGGATGACGAATCCACACAAATCTGTGTCTCATTGGACTGTACCTGCCGAACACGCGGTCGTTGAAGGTGTCGGCTGGCCCGGTCCTCAGGTTGTTCTGATTGGCTATCATCTCCTTGACCCACTCCACCCAGGTGTAGAGGCGCAGGATGCCGGCGTCGGCCATGGCCTCCACAAAGTTAGCGTCTTCCACTGTGTCTCCCGCGTCCGCCAGGGCCATGCGCATCCCTGGGCAAAGGCACACACAACATGGTAAGACTGTTTAACAATCAGGGCGCACACACACACACACACACACACACAACACTCAGGGCGCACACACACACACACAACACAGTAAGACTGTGTGCGTTCCCTGAGTGTTAAACACAAACACACTATTACAGCGGCACTGCTAGAAACAAGCACTTTGACACTAAAAAAGCAGAGTCCGATTAATTTGTTAAATGATGCATAATAACAATCAGAGCTTCAAAACAATTCCCCTCCATCCTCTCCTGTCTACTACAAAAGTATGTGAAGAGCGCAGTGTATTTAGGCAGTCCAACTTCTACATAAATAACCAGAACGAAGCACTCAGCCACAGGCATGGCATCATCTCAAAATGATTCATCTCCCATCACCACTCTGGGACAGATGGCATTGATTTCTATTCTCCAAGTAGGAAGAGGAGATCAAAAGGAAGGCAGGAGAAGCTATCCCACTGCTCTGCTCCCCCTTCCTCTTCTGTTCCTCAAATAAAGCTAGCCACCCTCCCATCAGAGGAGAAACAGAAGGAAACATTGAGAAGTAAAGCATAACTAATTGATTATGCTAACGACTTCCGGAAATAAATGACTGCTCCTCTCAGCAAGCTTCCTAGCAATTAGGAAGCATTGTGGTAAGAGGCTGGAATGCTTACCGTCAGCAGAGAACTTGGCGATGGCTTCACTCAGAGTGAGGAAATTGCCCGTGGATTTGGACATCTGATGAATACAAACACAGATCGTTAGGAGGATCACACACAAACACACGCTTTTTGTGTAAGACACTGACGTCTTAAGACAAACACACCGCTCCAATCATGCCAGAGCAGGAGACAGAAAAAGGAGAGTTCATTGGAGTTAACAAAATCAATTTGAGAAGGAAATAAACGCACCTTTTCAGAGTTCAATAACAGGTGACCATTGGCTCGGACTGCCTGCGGCCATTTTCCGCTGTGTACACAAAGATAATCTCCTTGAAAATCATGGGGCTCTCTGGAGGGATTGTCTTACATTCCATACAATCGGCAAGGCGTCAAACCCATAACTGATTAGACCCTGCAGTGAATGGCCATTAGGCTTAAAGCTGGGCGATATGGGCAAGAATCCATATCATGATAAATGTACTGAATTATCACGATAACGATAAGTTTATAACAATGTACACCAGTTACTTTTTTAAATATTACCCATAAAACTACTTTTTTGGGTCTCCCGGGTGGTGCAGTGGTTAAGGGAGCTGCACTGCAGCGCCAGCGGTGCCATCAGAGACTCTGGGTTCGCGCCCAGGCTGTCGTAACCGGCCGTGACCGGGAGGTCCGTGGGGCGACGCACAATTGGCCCAGCGTCATCCGCGTTATGGAGGGCTTGGCCGGTAGGGAAGTCCTTGTCTCATCGCGCACCAGCGACTCCTGTGGCGGGCCGGGCGCAGTGCGCAGTGTGCCAGGTGCACAGTGTTTCCTCCGACACATTGGTGCGGCTGGCTTCCGGTTTGGATGCCTTCTGTGTTAAGAAGCAGTGCGGCTTGGTTGGGTTGTATATCGGAGGACGCATGACTTTCAACCTTCCGTCTCTCCCGAGCCCGTACGGGAGTTGTAGCGATGAGATAAGATAGTAGCTACTAAAACAATTGGATACCACGAAATTGGGGAGGAAAAAGGGGTAAAAATTCAACAAAAACAAAACTACTTTTTTGAATGGTTGTGGCTACCATTGTCTCGTTTCATTTCAAAGTTGAAATTGCTCTACGTAAGGCTACGTTACTCTAGCAAAGCATGTAAACGTTTAAATCTAAACTATTATATTAATTAGGATGAATACCGGACTTGTACCCCTGCAGCAGCCCTAGAACCAGAGAGAGGCAGGCAGGCAGGCAGAGACAGGAAGGTGGTACGTCTCACCTGTCATTGGGCCACATGGCCACGTGGTTGTACAGGTAGTAGGATAGGTGGTTGGGCACCAGGTCCTTCCCAGACACACGGGCATCCACTGGGTACCAGTACTCAAACTCCCTCCTCAGCCTCTGCAGGTGCTCCTTGGGGATGTCCGTCTTAGGGAAGGGAGAGCTCTTGAAGAAGATGAAGTCCCACACCTCCCTGGTCATCTGCTCTGGCCTTACAGAGAGAGAGAGAGAGAGAGCAGGCACAGACTCAGATTATGTAGTGGCTCCAATAGTACTGTATCCATAACCAAATAGGGATTTAAAAATCTGGCACAGCGCATTTATCCTCTTCCTCGAAAAGGAATACATGTGCAAAACAGTACATGATGTTCATATACATCTCCATCTACTAAAATACAAACTTTCTCCATTGCAATATGTTTAAAAGGACATCTGAACATGCTGTAATATCTTCCATCTGCATCTACAGATGCCTATCGCCGCTAAATAAGACAACCGCGTGAGAGTCGAGTGGCGCATACTTGATTCCTAGAGGAGAGGGTCCCTGTCCGTTGAGCACTCCCCCCTGGAGGAAGTGAGCCACGGTGTAGTAGGCCATGTAAATGGTGGAGTCAGATAGGGACTCGATCAGCCACTGCTGGTCCCATGGCAACCTTGTACCTATGGCAACAAGCACACCGTACAAAAAACAACAACAAACACTTCATGTGAACGGTAAGGGATATGATTATCATATCATTACTATGGCTTAGCATGCTGGGTCCACCAATGAAATGGATAACTGATCATTAAGCATGTGAAACGTGTCCTTCCTGCAGTATGGCACATGACTTAGTAAAAAATGCTTCCTTATTGTGGGTTATTTTGTCTCCATCTTAAGTCCTTGCAAATTCCAAAAAGGCTCTGAACGGTTACTGATGGTCTCAAAAGATGCTCTGGACGTGAGATGTTTCTGACAATGTGACTCTATGTGGTCTGGTTATAGACTGTATTTTATAGCTATAACTAGGCCCAGAGTTGTAAGGTCACATGGTCAGTAAAACCTCCTGGTTCTGCACAGAATCCGCTGTGTTGTGACAAACTAACTCCAACTCCCGTCACCCTCCTCCAACTCCCGTCACCCTCCTCACCCAGTCCGTAGGTACGAGAGCAGGCGTGCTCCTGGAGCCAGTCCAGAGTGGCCTCAAAGTTCTTCCTCGTCTCGTCACAGAACCTAAAGAGTCAAACATATACAGGAAGCACAGTTTGACCAACAAAATCGTCAACACACTGACATATTGCTTTGACAAGGAGCTTGTTAGCAGTGGTATAGTCACTGGAGGGAGCTGGGGCAGTTGAGCGACAGAACAGCGGAATGACTCACGTCTCCAGTGACTTCAGGCATTCCATGGCCTGCTGTTTCCACTCTTTGTCTCCATAATCCAGATACCTGTCAGACAGACACCACATACTTTAGGAATTCAGCTCAGAAATGTTCAGTTTAGAGTTTCCCTAATAATTACTCTTAGATACTTGTCTATGCTGTCAGGTAGCCTTGGATCCACACTGAACATCGCGCCGTTTCACCATTGCTATCAGTGAATAAACAGGAAAAACTAGCATACATCAGGGAGTATTTTCAGGCTCCCATACTCACCACTGGTCGCAGTGTGCCACCACACACTCGTCTGAAGAGCGTGACATCACCTGCTTCTCTGGCTCCATGTAGATCAAAGCTTGGCCCTGGGAACATTGGTAGAGATCCCAGTTAGAAAACAGAGAAACATAAAGAACCGTATCAAACGCATCATACAGGTCAGAGAAAGAACCAACAGTAGCAAACAGCACCACATTGTAAACATAGTTGCAGAAAATAAACAGAAACGCAATAAATAGATTGGTATCAAATAATTGATTTCAACCAGGGTACCTTCTCCACCATCATCTTCTGGATGGGTTTCTTGACATCCTGCACCTTTTGGCCCTTGTAGCCTTCAACCAGCATGATCTGAGAAAAGAAGACCATTCATTAGAAAATCAGAGAACATGTGGATGTTGATTTTTCATATACCATTGTATGTTGTTGAATAACTCTGATGCACATCTATAGCCCCCAGTATCCTGAACTGTTCTATGGGGATAAATAAAGCTGCATTGTATTATACATATGCATAGTCGAGATGTTCTGTGTAGCCATTAGGACTCACCCCTTCATAGAAGCCCTTGAGGTAAACCTTCTCCTTGGCCTCTGCCAGCTTCTCACGGTCATTCTGGCTCTGGATTTTCAACTCGTCACACACCAGAGGAGCAGACAGGTTCCCATAGCCAGGGATCTCAATGATGGGCACCTGGAGGAGTAGGGCAGCAGTGAATATTAGGCACACACTGCACTGTCTGATCATTTAGGGACCGGAAAAAGGACGTGAGAGGCAAGGCGAGGGTGTCAGTGTGACTTAAGCTTACCGGCTCAAAAGGTAGGACCATCTTGTCTTCGATACCATATTTCTCTCTCAGGGCCTATAAGAGGAATCCAAGTGATCTCCAATTACATCAATAACCAAAACACATTTTGTAATGCATAGGTTGACTAAAATAGACCAGTAGCCACAAACGGGCACAGTTTTGTACAGTTAGTGTCACCTGTTTCTTTTTGATATCCCTGAGGGCAGCGATGTCATCAGGTGCGTCGGACGGTACGCTGGTGACAATTCCAGTGCCTGGGGGGTCACAAAACAAGTGGACCAGAGTCACATGACAAACAAAACCAACATCTACAAACCACAAGACATGCCACTGCTGTGTCCTCTGAGGAAGTCATTGCCTTTTCTATCCAACACAGGATGATGCGCATTAGAGCGAACAAAGCCATAGATATCTGCTTTCTGATATTTCAATTCAGCCACACCCTTTTGATGCAGATGTAAACGCCTGGAGCAAAGCGGACCAAAATTATTAATTGTAATGACTCATAGTGCAGCATCCCCTCAGGTGTACATCAGTAAGTCACAACTTGTCTGTCGGCCCTGCATTCAAGACCAAAATTGGTTAAAGAAATGTTTGATAAACAAAAAGGTAGACCAGTTTAAAAAGGACAAAAAATGTCACCGCTGTGCCATATAACGATGAACTGATACACAAAACGACACCGTATTCTAAATTTAGGATTTTTCAATTTACCAAAATTGTAGTAACGTTTTGGTACTGTCCATATGTAGATTTTTTGGTCGCAGGTTCAGGAATGGCTGAAAAATTGCAACATTACCCGGAACCAACGCTACAAATGGCACTGTTGGTTGACTTTAAAAGTCCTGGTCAATCGATCAATAATATAATACTCTTAGCAAAAAAATCTCTTTAATTTACAATCTGTAGAAACAATAATAGAAAGGTTCAGAACTTGTGTGAAACATAACAGCAGAGTAAAAAAAAAAATATCTAAAAATATGGATGGTGTTCAGAGATTGATGGGAGGGGGTTGAGGGGAGCTGAATAATGGGACTAAAAACAAAAGATACCTATTGTAAAATATACTTTGTCCGTAAAATGCATATTACTGTGCAGTCTGAAAATATTCAGACCCCTTGACTTCTTCAACATTTGGTTACGTTACAGCCTTATTCTAAAATGGATCAACAAAAAAGTCCCCTCAATCTACACACAATACCCATACTTACAACTAGATAAAAGGTTGAGAATGCTTTTGCAAATGTATTAAAAAAATAAAACATTAACACAAGTATTCAGACTCTTTGCTCAGAGACTAAATTGAGCTCAGGTGCATGTTGTTTCCATTGATCATCCTTGAGATGTTTCCACAACTTGGAGTCCACCTGTGGTAAATTCAATTGATTGGTCATGATTTGGGAAGGTACACCCCTGTCTATACAAGTTCCCACAGTTGACAGTGCATGTCAGAGCAAAAACGAAGCAATGAGGTCGAAGGAATTGTCAGTAGAGCTCTGAGACAGCATTGAGTCGAAACACAGATCTGGGGAAGGGTCCCAAAAAATGTCTGCAGCATTGAAGGTCCCCCAAGAATACAGTGGCTTCCATCATCCTTAAATGGAAGAAGTTTAGAACCTCCAAGACTCTTCCTAGAGATGGCCACCCGACCAAACGGAGCAATTGGGGGATAAGGGCCTTGGTCAGGGAGGTGACCAAGAACCCAGAGCTCCTCTGTGGAGATGGGAGAACCTTCCAGGACAACCATCGCTGCAGCAGTCCATCAATCAGGCATTTATGGTAGAGTGACCAGACGGAAGCCACTCCTCAGTAAAACGCACATGACAGCCTGCTTGGAGTTTGCCAAAAGGAGCCGAAAGTGCTCTCAGGACATGAGAAACAAGATTCTCTGGTCTGATGAAACCAAGATTGAACTCTTTTGCCTGAAAGTCAAGCGTCACGTATGGAGGAAACCTGGCACCATCCCTACGGTGAAGCATGGTGGTGGCAGCATCATGCTATGGGGATGTATTTCAGCGGCAGGGACTGGGAAACTAGTCAGGATCGAAGGAAAGATGAACGGAGCAAAGTACAGAGAAATCCTTGTTGAAAACCTGCTCCAAAGCGCTCAGGACCTCAGACTTGAGCAAAAGTTCTCCTTCCAAATGGACAACAACCCAAAGCACACAGCCAACACAACACCAGATTGGCTTCAGGACACGTCTCTCAATGTCCTTGAGTGGCCTAGCCAGAGTCTGGACTTGAACCTCATCTCCGGCGATCTGAAAATAGCTGTGCAGCGACGCTCCCCATCCAACTTGACAGAGCTTGAGAGGACCTGCAGTGTGTGCCAAGCTTGTACCGTCATACCCAAGAAGACTCGCTGCCAAAGGTGCAAACTACATGCCCTCCAGGACACCTTCAGCACCAGATGTCACAGGAAGGTCAAAAAGATCATCAAGGACAATAATCACCTGAGCCACTGCCTGTTCACACCACTACCACCTAGAAGTTGAGGTCAGTAGAGGTGCATCAAAGCTGGGACTCCCGCAATAACATCTGCTAAACACGTGTATTTGACCAATAAAATATGATTTGATTTTAACAAAGTACTGAGTAAAGGGTCTGAATACTTACATGTGATATGATTTATTTTTATAATTTATCAAAAATGTCTAAACCACTTTTTGCTTTGTCATTATGAGGTATCGTGTGGAGATTGAGGTGGGGGAGAAACAATTTAATCCATTTTAGAATAAGGCTGTAACAAAATGTGGAAAAGGTCATGGGGTCTGAATACTTCCTGAATGCACATAGAAGCGTAAGTGTTGTTCTCCATTAGTTTACTTCAATTAAGGGAGGTGTGGTGGTGTTGGGGGAATAGAATAAAGACCCATAAAATATTTATCAATAAAATATGGGGGATTGGAAATGATGCAGGCAATTACATTGATGGAAGCCATAATATATCTGTAATATTAAAGCTGATCTACCCCCTAATAAAAAGTAATCTTTGTTGTCCATTTCAGCAATGTTCACTGTGCTCTACAATGACTTATGTCTCCTTCACTTTAGCTCTTCAATAGGAGGACTGCCTCAAGCCGTCTCAATGTGCTCTAGCAGAGACAGGATGGATGCAGTTAAAAAAGCAGTATTTGGAGCATTCTCAATACCTTTGTCCTCCTTGATGGTAAGCATGGGCAGGGCATAGATGGTCCGGTAAGACGACAGCGGGGCACTAAGAGCACATCCAAGAATATCCTACAGAGAAGGTAAAGAGACATGTGTGTGGTCAAACTCACAAGGTGCGTGTGTGTCAGAGGGAACTCAAGCTATTTAACGTACATTATTGGGTAAATGTGTGTGCAGACACTTAAACATAAGGATGTCATTTAAATGTGCACACCTTTCCCAGAACATCCATGATCACTGTAACCTTGCCGTTCTCCTTGGTGAAGCCTTGGTAAGACATGTTCCTAGCTGACCTCCTCGTGCTAATGAACACGTCTCCACAGGCCATCTCAAAGGCTATGTACTTGATGTCAGGATGGACCCAGCAGTTAGTCTGGCCAAACATGGTCTCTGGTCTGAGAGTAGCTGCCACCAAGAAGATGTTCTTTCCTTTAAGGCCACTGAGGGAAACAGTTTTCAGAAGAGTATTTGCAGAAGGTGGATGGTAGTCTTTCTCCAACCAGCAACAAATGTTACCTGCTATCAGGCAAAACTGCTAGGTCTAAAATGTGACAAAGTTGATTGTATATCATATCAATGACAATGTAGGCCATGCTAAAAAAAACACTGTCTAGTCTGCTACATGCACTACCTTAGTTTTGCAGGGTAGGGCTCTACAACCTTCATCTTGATGAGGGTATACTCCTGTGGTCCAACTCCCTAGAATGTAAAAACGTGTTTATAGAGCTGCAGCTACACAACAGAGGGACAAAACCTCATTGAGATTATGTTGCTGCCATCCATCTATACCATGCAGTGTCAGAGGAAGGCCCTAAAAATTGTCAAACTCCAGTGACCCAAGTCATAACCTGTTCCCTCTGCTACAGCAAGTCTAGAACCAACATGACCCTGAAAATCTTCTACCCCCTAGCCATAAGTCTACTAAATAGTTGATTAAATAATTAACCAAATAGCTACCTGGACTATATGCTCTGACACTTTTTCCACTAACTTTGACTCATCAGATGCACTGCTGCTACTGTTTATTATCTGTCACTTTATTCCAAGTTATATGTACTTATCTAAATCAATTACTTCATACTCCTGCATATCGACTCGGTACTGGTACCCTGTGTATATAGCCAAGTTATCACTACTCATTGCACATTTATTATTATTATTATTTATCCATTTTCTTTCTCTGCATTGTTGGAAAGGGCCCGTAAGTAAGCATTTCATTGTTACCTGTTTTTTCCAAAGCATGTGATGAATAAAAGTTAATGTAGTGGCAAGAAAATCTCACCTCTCCAGTCTGCCTGTCATGGTCCATACATGGCTGTCCATCTTTTGGGGAGTAGATGGTATACCTGTAAAAAGTTAGAATGTAAATCAATGTAATAATGCTACAAGGTTTACACATTGCAAGGTTATAATAAACCTTTCCAAGTTCTAAACATACCTTTTACCAAACTTGATTTTCTTCCTCTCTTTCAGGGTGATGAACTGCCACCTCACGAAGGAGTCGTAGAACGGGTTGACATCGGTTGTGATGAAGGAGCGTCGCCAGTCCACCTGTGATATAATTATGCTTAAGAACCTGGACAGCACCTGAAATACTTTCAAAGTTAAGTAATGGTTGTTGATCTGTACATTTAGGTCTGAATCTTAACTTGAGAACCACACATTTAACTTTCAAATAGTCATACATGGATGTCATTGCTACAGTACTGTTTTTAATTGGTTAACTTTGCATAGGCTTACATTTAAGTCATGTTTAAAAAGAATCTGAGCATTAGATTAGGCTTACACTGATTCAGAAAAGGTTGGTGACCACGGTTCTAGTTTCCCCTGTTAGCACTAGGAACGTTTCCCTTAACTGCGGCAATTGTGATCTAATCAACGCAGTATTACCCACTTTCAATGCAACATACCAAAATGAACAATGCAAGAGATTTTGTTGTAGGCAGAAAGCATTGAAGTAGGATTCTATTGCATTGACACGCATGACTCAGCCCGGACTCGACACAGACCGGGTGCGGCATAAACAATCAAATGCAGTAGGCCTAGATGCAAATAGACCATTGTCAGATATGGATCGGTGCCGTTTATTTTGAACTGGACTGTGTTGACAGCATTAGCGGTCGTGAGTAGATGCGCTTGTTGTGATATCAAAGCGAGAGCTGCATGTAGTCGCGTGTGAACATTTTGTACATATTCTATCCAGTTATTGAGGTATTAGCCCAGTTATAGATCATTTGTAGTCAGCAATAGGGGAGTGATTGCGTCCTTCAAGAGCATAAAATGTGTGCATGCATTTTATTCTTGTATCCCCTTTTTCCTCCCCAATTTTGTGGTATCCAATTGTCCCATCAATGCAGCTCCCGCACGGACTCGGGAGAGGCGAAGGTCAAGTGCCATGCATCCTCTGAAACACGACCCCGCCAAGCTGCACTGGCTCTTAACACAATGCTCACTTAACCTGGAAGCCAGCCACACCAATGTGTCGGAGGAAACACCTGGTGACCGTGTCAAGAGTGCATGCGCTTGGCCCGCCAGTGGAGACGGTAGAGCGCGATGGGACAAGGACATCCCGGCCGGTCAAACCCTTCACTAACCCGGACGACGCTGCGCCAATTTGCGTCGCCTCATGGATCTCTCGTTCGCGGCCGGCTGCAACACTGCCCGGTATCAAACCAGGATCTGTAAGTGACTTAGACTGCTGCGCCACTCGGGAGGCCAAAATGTGTACATTTCTAAACATCTTTGAAAAGAGAGTCAGGTAAAGAGCCGTTTCTTTTGTCTTAAAGGGGCAGTGTTGTATTTTGAGACTGGCTACTTAGCTTATTGAAGCCTATAGGCAGAGTGTAGCATAATTTGAGATTCTGATAATGGTATGGGAATAATTATCCATTTTATTTTGAAAGTGGTTTCTTGCATCAAACAACATTTTCAGCCACCTTGTCTGAAGGACAAGTTGATAAACAGGGTAATATCAAGCCATGCGTGTTTTTTTCAAAAGTCTCATGGAATGTAGGCCTACATTGAACACCATACATTGGGTGCTACAGTAGGCTGAATGAGAACAGCTATTTCCATGTTAAAGCTGTTATGGGATGCATTTTCTCCATTGTTCTTGACGGTAGGGCACTCTGGTAGGCCTACATTATGATCAAATAGCGACAGTAGCCAACTTGACCACTGTTAAAACTAACTTAAAACAGGTGCAGTCTCAGTGTTCACAGTAAACGCGTGAGCTGGAAGCTGCATAGAATTTCCACAATGTTCAAGTTAGTGCCCAGGAGACGTGAAATTTGCTTAGTTATAAAATTAAGGGAACATTGGTCACAATCTGGTTACCTATAACTTCAAACAGTTATGATTTTACATATTTATTAACTTATTTCAGGATATATCTTCTAAACTACCCACAATGTACTCTCATATGGAGAATCTACTCTGCGTTAGCTAACTTGAGCTGGCTAACGTTAACCATTAGCCATGCAGACCGAGTATTGGTAGTGGTGAGCTACAATTCAATCACAATTTGACTTAAACAGCCAGATTCCCCACATGTGGGGGACGGATGATCCTGCTCTGCTTTTCTAGTCTGGGTTGCTCTAACTTCTTCTGTACCAGCAACAGGCTTGCCTCTGGCAAATCATTCCTGCCTGATTGAACTGTTTAGTACCTTGTCTGGACTTCTTTTTCATCCCCCAATTTGTTTGGTCAATTTTTCAACCCGTTCTTCCTATGTATTATTGCCCCTGGAATCTATCTACTTGGATTTACCACACTATATCGCTATTGGATTAGTTGACTCTCCCTCGACCAGTGAAGCAGTCTCTTGCTCTGAAGCGCCTCGCTCCTAACTCAGCCGTCAATCGGTAAGTCTCTGCTTTATATCGGCTGGCTTTTGTGTGTTCTGTGGGATCCTGCCTCTGCTAGACTAGTTGGTGTTGATTTCTGGATTATTACGTAGCTATATCGACCATGGTGGTTGGCTAGCTAGGCTAGTTAGCTGGCTAGGCTAGCGAACAGGCAAAAATATCTAACTTTAACTGGTTGGCTAAGGCAACTGTATATAACATTACTTGATAACTGGTTAGATGGCGTTATGCATTTCCCAAACTTTGGTTTACTTTATTTCATCTGTAAGCTAGGTGTTGATAGCAACTGGCTGACTCAACTGGCTGGTAGGGCTAACGTTAGCAGGCAAGTTGGCTCACAACCTTGCAAGCTGATTTGTAACAAATTCATAAAGTATTTGCTTGTAAGTTGCCTGAACATTTTATTGAAACCAGTAGTAATCAGTGCAAACGATTGTTTAATTTGAAGTTACACATTTTAAGTTATTTATGTTAAGAGTTCACAGTATAGGGAATAGGCTGGCTTGCAAGGCAGTCCATATTACCCACTCCACGGAAAAACATTTTCCGGCATGACATCGGCATTCTGATCGGTTTTATGTAATTACTTGAAAAATAAAAAATGAGTTATAACTTGAATTCAGACTTGAATGCATATACTAATACAAATCCATATGTTACGTTTTTGCTCCCTACCCTTTAACATCAGGATTCATGGTACTGCATACAAGAATCAAGCCCAGTTTACTGGTTTCTTGTCATTAAATCAAATTGTATTGGTCACATACACATGATTTTCAGATGTTATTGCAGGTGTGGCGAAATGCTTGTGCTTCTAGCTCTGACAGTGCAGTAATATCTAACAAATTACTCAACATACACCCAAATCTGACTAACATAGTCCACAATACAGTAAATACATATGAGATGAGTAATGCCAGATATGTAAACATTAAAGTGTTCCATTCCTTAAAGTGGCCAGAGATTTCAAGTCTATGCCTATAGGCAACATCCTCTAATGTGCTAATGATGGCTGTTTAACAGTCTGACGGCCTTGAGATAGAAGCTGTTTTTCAGTCTCTCGGTCCCATCTTTGATGCACCTGTACTGACCTGGCCTTCTGGGTGATAGCGGGATGAACAGGAAGTGGCTCGGGTGGTTGATGTCCTTGATTATCTTTTTGGCCTTCCTGTGTCATTGGGTGCTGAAAGTGTCCTGGAGGGCGGGTAGTTTGCCCCCGGTAATATGTTAGGCAGACCACACCACCCTCTGGAGAGCCTTGCGGTTGCCTGTCCGGAAGCAAGACGTCGGTCTCCGCGACATGGCTGGTTTTCCTTTTGTAGTCCATGATTGTCTGTAGTCCCTGCCACATACGTCTCGTGTCTGAGCCGTTGAATTGCGACTCCACTTTGTCTCTATACTGACGTTTAGCTTGTTTGATTGCCTGGCGGAGTGAATAACTACACTGGTAATATGGCAGAATATAAACAGTCACCTTGCCATGGTTAAATGCGGTGGTTCGCGAATGCTAACATCTATCCATGGTTAGGTTGGGGTAGGTTTTAATAGTCAGTGGGTACTACATCTCCTATATACTGCCTTATAAACTCAGTCACCGTATCCGTGTATGCATCTAGATTAAACTCGCAACCTACCTTACGTGATCAAAACAATCCTGAAGCGTGGATTCCGATTGGTCAGACAAGCGTTGAATAGTTCGAAGCACTGTTTGAGTTTTTGCATATAGGACGGGAGGAGCAAGATGGAGTCGTGGTCAGATTTTCCCAAAAGGAGAATGGGTGAGGGCCTTCTTAGCATTCCGTAAGTTTGAAAAGCAATGGTAGAGAGTCTTAGCAGCGCGAGTAGTACAGTCGATATGTTGATAGAACTTCGGCAGCCTAGTCCTCAGATTTGCTTTATTAAAATCCCCAGCTATAATAAATGCAGCCTCAGGATATGTGGTTTCCAGTTTACATAAAGTCAGTCCAGTGAAGTTCCTTAAGGGCCGTCGAGGTATTGGCTTGAGGTGGGATGTAAACGGCCGTGGCAATGACAGAGAACTCTCTTGGGAGATAATAAGGTGGATATTTAATTGATGTATTCTACGTCGAGTGAACAAAAGGACTTGAGATCCTGTATGTTCCTAAAATTACGCCATGAGTTGTTAATCATGAAATACACCCCTCCGTATCCCGGAGAGATATTTATTCCTTTCTGCGCGATGTATTGAGAATACTGCTGGCTTCACCGACTCCGACAGAGTATCCCGAGAGAGCCATGTTTCCATTTAACAAAGTATGTTACAGGCCCGATGTCTCTCTGGAAAGAAATCCTTGCTCTAAGCTCATCAACTTTGTTATCCAAAGACTGAACATTAGCAAGTAATATACTCGGAAGCGGTTGGAGGTGTGCGCACCTCCTAAGTCGAACCAGCAGGCAGCCTCGAGACATTATCACTCACCTTCACACCCATCATCTTCAGATCTTTCACGGTCATGGGTGGGAAGTACTCCAGCCAGTGCGCTGCATTTGCAAACGGCACTATCTCCATGTCACTCAACCCCAGAGACTTCATTATGTCCCACTGGAATTTTGACCCTCCAGCCTTTGCCACTGCTTTGCTCTGATGATCACACAAGAGATCACAATGAGATTACATGGTGTATGAATGGGAACAATTTCCCCCAAGAATATGAGTAGCGCAGAGGATCAATTGAAATTTTCATCTAAAGTTCACCTTTTTGCCCTTAGCTTTGTCCTTGATGATGAACTCATCTGCAAACTTGGGCTTCTCCTCTTCTTCCTCCTCCTCTTCAGGAAACTGTGGTGGGTTGCCGTAAACCTCCATCTCTCTCTTCAACTTGTCTGCACAGGCCTGTGGATTAAAATACATTTTAATGTCTAACTTCCAACCATGACCATGTATAATGTACACAGCAAACAAGGGATTAAAATTAACTCACTTTGATTGGCATTCCTGTACAATGCAACCCAAAAGGAAATAGGCATTGCTTCCCTTTCAAGCGTTGGAAACCAACAGCAAACTACAAAGAAAAAGACATATGTCAGCAAATTGTAAAATGAATCTTTCAGAGGATATTTAACGTAAGACCTATAGTGCTAAATGTAAGTCAAATCTATATAAATCTTACCTCGCACTTCGAAAGGCAGAAAGTATGACCAAGATGCAGCCTTCCATTCATGTAAGGGTAGGGGAAGGTGACAAAGTATTTGTTTTTGCTACAAAGGAGAGGGTGGTCCATTAGATAATGGTTGGGAAAAGTGGACATAAACTAAAATAGAGCGTTGATGATCATAAAATAACAGTCCCAGTAGACTTACTTGGTGCTTTCCCCAATAGTGGTGGGTGCATCACAATCAAACGTTCTTTCCTTCTCCCATTTCTGCTGCATGTCCTCTTCTATCTTTCTGAGGAAGTCCAACTTAGCTGTTCCCTTCCGCTCCTAAAATTAATGTAATGTATCATTTAAATGTAGATGTGTTATTATTATTAAACATCAAATAGGCGTCTTAACTAGATAGCCAGACGTAGGTCTCTTCCCGGTGTCTAGTTTCGTCTTTTCTAAGTAACGTGTTAGCTGCTAGCTAGCAAGCTAGTTCAAATTAGCTAATGCTAATGCAGCTAAGTGCTAGCTAACAAAGTAGTTGGCTAGTTATACATAACATGACTAGCATTAAACCTGAAAAGCATCATACATGCACAAGTGGAGTAAGTAGCCACGACGTACCGTCATTTTGATATAGAAATATACAGAAAACGGTCAAAACTGATAATCTGTCAAGAAAACCCACGCCAACAGCTTCGGCACTTGGCTGATGACATCTACACTACAGCAAGGGACAGCCTATGCAGACTTCTGGGAAATGTAGTATAAGCGAGTGGCTCTTTTACAGCATATGGACACAGACTACTTTCTCTGGAGTACAAAAACACAATAAGAATATTTCACACATATATCAACGCATATAAATGCATATAAACTATATATATATATATATATATATATGTTTTTTTTTAAACAGGGTGAAATGATTTTGATACGATTTTAGGCAAGGTCTTATTTTCCTACCAACTGAGTGAAGAGTCAACCCTGGCCTGGTTCCATTATTATTGAAACTTTGAAATTGAATTTTTAAATACATTTGCAAAACCTAGAGCGAAATCCTACAAAAGTGTTTTTATTATTTTATTTTTTATTGACAACAAATCAATACAGAGAGAACATGAGGGAACACAAGTATATATAGATTATATACAATGGACAATTGAGCTAGGGGGTACAATATCACATTACACAAAGACCTTAAGGGACATACATACACTTAGAATTCTAACCGATTTTTTATTAGTAGAGTATTTCAGAGTCTTAAAATACAGTTCAATTTATTTTTGTAGGGTAAGAAAATGTGTTTTTTTTTTGTTAGTAAATGTACATTTGTGAATATGAAATTTGGCCAAAAGAATAATGAAATTAATTACATAAATTGAATGGACCAACAGAGAAACAAATATTTCCTACTACAAAAGTTGGTTTAGTCGTCACTAGTTACCACATCCACAAATAGATAAACCCCGCCTATTTATACAATTTGTCTTCTTAAAATCTGATTTTAAACCTAACCTTGACAAAACTACTAAACGTATGCTTAACCCTAACCTTAAATTAAGACCAAAAAGCTCATTTTAGTTTTCATTAATGTTTACGATTTTCTGTAGACCTTGTGGCTGTGATAACTAGTGACAACCCCTCGGTTTGGCCAGCAGATTGGCTTACTACATGCCCGTTATGTCGCGGTTAGTGCTATCTGGTATCCTTGGGACGTCCATACCCCTTAATCCTAACCCTAACCTGAACGAACCTTAATCACTACCCTAAATTTTACCTTAACCCTTATCAAACCCTAACATTTTCAATTTCAATGGGGGTAACGTCAGAGTTGGGACGTCCCAATGATCCAAAATAGCAATGAACCTTATGTTGCCATGCCTGTGTTTGAACGTAAAGCAACTCGTCCGACCTGCAAGTGAAGTGATTAGTAAAGGCCTAAGCTTAATATACATTTATAGACGATGAAAGTAGGAATATCACAACACACCTTGAACTTATAGTCAGTATTATTAAGCCGTTTTCACGATGATCATAGAAAATGTGGAAGCTTTGAAGTCGTGGCTCGCAAAACTCCTGGAGCCAATGTGAGTGATGAATTGAAATGACACTTTGCTAGCTAGCTTGCACGAGTTAGCACGCTAACTAGCTACGCCACCGCTAGCTTGCTCTGTGGCAGTGCAAATACCAATTGAACGTTTGTGTAAATTATACGGCGTTAAACATTCTGCATATCTGGTATGTTGGGCAAATTGTAGACACTAATCACATGAAGGCATTCTAGATAACGTTATGTGTTTTGGTGTCGCTGCCGCAATACATTAACTAACTAGCCAGCTGGAAAGCTAGTTAACTAGTTAACTTTGTCTGACTACCAGCTAACTAAAGTTGGCTAGTTAAACTCAATCAACATCGTCCCAATCAACGATAATCATTGATATTACTATTGCACAGCAAGTGAGGCTTGTGACGTATGGGTAACTTAGAATATTAAATGAACTAGACTGGCGTAGTTATAAATGTAGTGACTAAGGTAGCTTAGCTACCCCTAGACACTGCTAGTAGTGACGTCGAGCATTTGTAGCCAACCAGCTAGCTAGCCAGTTGGAAAGCCTGACATCCCAGTTTATATAAGTGTGTGTTGTCATTGCTAACATATATGTTAGGTAGAACTAGATTAGTGTCTAACCTGCTGCCTCAATTCAAAATCTCAAACTTTCTTGCCATTGCAACTTTCTTGGCTTGGCTACACATGATTATTGACAGATATTGTCTGATACAAACCCTGTTCTGAGCAATATGGGTAATGTTGCTTTTGCAGATGTGATGCTGACCCCTCTGCTTTAGCCAATTATGTTGTGGCTTTGGTAAAGAAGGACAAACCTGAGAAAGAGCTAAAAGCACTTTGTGCAGATCAACTGGATGTCTTCTTACAAAAAGGTAGGACACACAACTCATTAATGTCAGTGTTGTTTTTCATCACATAAACTAGAAGTTCCATTGTGGAAACATTTAGGTGACTGAATGATAGTCTGAAATAATTCAAGAGAAATGTTTATAAAAGTCTTATGCCTTGATACTTCACCTATTACAGAAACCACTGGATTTGTTGATAAGCTCTTTGAATGTTTGACCACCAAAAACTACTTGGGTAATCCACTTGCTAAGGAAGTTCCCAAAGAGGACACCAAACTCCCTGTACTAAAACAGGAGGCTGTGGAGGTAAGGGCATTTGTTAAACTGGCTTCATGCAGAATCCTTTCTGTTGTATTATGTTGCAGTCTTTGATGGTTGGGATATAGCTCATTATTGTTATTTTCTTAATCTTAAGGTTGAAAATGTAGAAGAGGATAGGGGGGATAACAGGAGGAGAAGAAGTCCACTGAGAAATCGCTCTGACTTCAACGAGTCAAGGTAAGGCTGATATCTATGTTTTTGTTATTTTCCTGGTTCTCTCCAGTGAGTTCACCTCTTGACAGTGATGATGCTCTCTGGAGGTCAAGATGTTGGTTTGATTAGGCCCTTATGTCTAATGATCTTTGACACACAATGTAGGTCTTGTTGTTGAAATGCTAGTCACATCAGTAGTACAAATTACCATGAAAAGTTTGGTACTGTATAAAAAGTGCTGCTAAATAACTAACCAACATGCCTTGATCGCCTGACCACACAGGGGCCGTGATGACCGCAGACGAGACGACCGCAAGCGGCGTGACATGGACCGTCACGGTAAAAGCACAGATTCCCACCGCGATAGGCATGACCGGCGCGGAGGCAACTCTCGTGGGCGCAGCTACAGCCGCAGCAGGAGCCGCAGCCGAAGTGGGAGCCGAGACATGAGCAGGGACAAGGAGCACAGCAGAGGGAGAGGTGAGACTCACAGGGGCGCGGACATGGATAAATCTGCTTCACTTCAAATGTTAACCTAAAAGGTTGAAAACAAATCTTTGCTAAGAAGAGGCAAGATTCAAGAAATTAGCCTATTGATTGGACTTGTACTGGGGAGATCCTCTGTGGTGTGGATGTCTCATAATAAAGATTATGATCAATTCTGGGCAGTGGTGGGAAAAGTACTCAATTGTCATACTTGAGGAAAAGTGAAGGTACATTAATAAAAAATGACTCCAGTGAAAGTCACCCAGTAAAATACTACTTGAGTAAATCTAAAAGTATCTGGTTTTAAATGTACTGAAGTACAGTGGTGGAAAGAGTACTAAATTGTCATACTTGAGTAAAAGTAAATGCTACACATCAAATTCTTTATATTAAGCAAAACAGACGACACAATTATTATTTTTTTGTACAGACAGGCACACTACAGTTGGGATTACAACAAGTTATATTGATAGGTGTGTGAATTGGACCATATTGCTGTTCTGCATGAGCGTTTGAAATGTAACGAGTATTTTTGGGTGTCAGGGGAAATGTATGGGAGTAAAAAGTAAATATTTTCTTTAGGTAATGTGGTGGAGTTAAAAGTTGTAAAAAAATATAATTATAGGAGTCAAGTATGGCTACCCCAAAAAATGACTTAAGTATTACTTCAACGTTTTTTAAACTAAACCTTGATCCAGTGGTGTAAAGTAATGTTAAGTTCGCATTGTGACTTTTGGGTTAAAGCTTTTCTCTGTGTCTCTGTATGTTCAACAGATTACAGGTCAAAGTTTGAAGTGGAGAGGAAGGAGCCTGAGAGTTTCAACTCCACCTCTGGGTCCCTGGGTACCCAACAACAGCAGCAACACCAGCATCCGCCACCTCTCCTGCCAACCCCCCAGCAGCACCCGTTCCCCTCCTCTGCTGGCCAAGCTGTCCCCAGCTCTGTTACCGTGGTAGCGCCCGCTCACCTGCCCGACAGCACCACGGAGAGCTGGTCTAATTACTACTCCAATCACAGGGAGGGCAAGTTGTTCAACAAGAGCACTTCAGTCAAGCACCGCTGTCGCGACTACGACGGTAAGGGCTCACCTCTGGGTTATTCTGGAGAAAGACTTTTCAACTGAAATAGTCTCATTTCACTCTGATCTTAGGTCTATATTATGAAATTAGATGTTACCTATGTATCTTAGCCCTACAGTTAATCTAGCAACAATATCTGGCTTTTACTTGTGCCTTGATTTAACCAGGTATGTCATTGAGAACCCATTCTCTTTTACAATAATGACCTGTTGTTTATGTAGCTGAACATCTCTTATCTGTTTTAGTGACTGAACGACAAGACTAACTCATCCATATCCAAAATAGTTTCTAATGTACATGCAAAAACTTGTGAAAGGATGTTCAAAAATTGAAGCAGGTGGCCTTGGATGGCCATCTAGTCATTGTATATGCTAGGAGCCTTAGCTGTAGAGTGTTAAGTTCATGTGTCTACAGTAGTCAAATTGTACAAATATCAGCCAATTGTTTGTTTAAGAAATTAAATGCGGTAGGTTGGTTGCATTCTAAACCTCAGTAAGTGTGAGCCTGGTTTAAAGCACCACTAATGACCCAGGTTCAACATCCTTCCCCTGAGAGTACAGATCAGGCTTAGAGCCGCTTCTCCAATGGGACACTGTTTATATTTATCCAACAGTCTCAACAGCGCAGCGATATTTCTCACTCTGCCCCACCATTGAGGGTTCAGAGAATTGCCTGGATGTTATCAGAAGCTCTAAACAAAACGGTTGCAAAGTAGATGCATCTAATTTTGGGCTGATGTCATTTTTTATATGACTGGGGGAAAGCAATTCTGAGCGCAATTATGGTAAGAATGTAATTGATCGTTTTTAAGCAATTTTCATCGATCTTCCTTTCTGTCTTCTGCAGAGAAAGGTTTCTGTGTGCGTGGTGACCTCTGTCCCTTTGACCACGGCAATGATCCTCTGATTGTGGACGACGTCACGCTGCCCGCTATGATCCCGTTTCCCCCACCTGGAATGCCACCGCCGGCCCGGATGGTCATGCCACCCATGACCGAGCCGCCCCCTGCCATCAGGATGCCCATGCCCCCCCACAGCCAGCCGCCCCCACCGGGCATCTTCCCTATGCCTCCTCCTGGTGAGTAATGTTACCATGTCTCTGCTATGATGCCGTCTCCAATTCGACCATCACTCCTGAACCCTGAATACTTACCAGTCTGTGTTTGACATAGGTTAAGGCCAAGTGTTTTTCCTGGTCAGGTCACATAATTAGGGAAAACCCAGGGCCCTAACTTTAGATCCTAATGTGGTGAGAGTCATTTTAGAATGCATGGATGTTTGTTTACATCAGTGGTCAACAACCGGTCGATCGCATTCCTAGTCGATCACCAAACATTTCTGTAAAAAGAAACGACGATAAAGCCTGGCAATTAAGTTTCTTTCTTTTTTATTCGCTTCATGCTGTTGGCGGTAGGTGCACTTGATTCAGCAGCCCTAGCGCTGGGAAGGCAAAGTGTGACCATTTTGAATCGTTTCATGTGTCTGAAGGTAGAGTTCCGCCTACCCGGCAGGCCCAGAGTGCAAATCAAGTGCACCTACAGGCCAACTGCTGGCCAATCCGATAGCTCAGATCACCGTGTCTGCACAGTTTCTTAGACTGTAAAAATAAGTCTTGAGCGCACAGCATAGTTGATACTCTGAGATTTTAAAACTTTTAAAACCATGACTAGATAGAGATTCAACAAATACAGCAAAGCACTGCTGTTTTTATTAGTAACGTCATGTTTAACTTGTTATTCAGCACTGTCAACACTTTGTGCATTTTATGGCTTATAAAAGTGTTGAACGTTCTCCCTACTTCGACTTAAGTTTCGCCATCAGCTGGAAGACGGTGAGTCGGGTGAGAGGCAGCCTCACTGATACGCTCTCCCTCCCCTCAGGTTGACCATCAGATGCAGGCCATCAGTCCAGTAAAATAAAAAATTATTATGCTCAGCAAATGATCTATTGCCAGTGTGATCATATACCATATAATTTCAAAATGGTTTGAGAAGAACATTGGCAGGACAATTCAAGCATAGCCAATATGCAGGGATAATGTATTCTGCATATAGCCTAATACAAACCTCTGCTACAGAATTGTTTTAATAGGTTATTGCGTAGGCTTACGTCTTTTTAAGTCACGTTTTTAAAAAATATATATTAAAAAATCGACCTGCATTTTGACTCAAGGTGATCTAGACTCAGAAAAGGTTGGTAACCACTGGTTTACGTCATTGAGTAGGAAGCCGTTAGCATTGGTTTAAGGTAGAGGGCTTCATTCCCGCCAGAAGCTGATTTAGCAGCATGATCATTACACAAGTGCACCTTTTGCTGGGGACAATATAAGGCTGCTTTAAAATGTACAGTTGTCACACAACACAATGCCACAGATGTCTCAAGTTTTAAGGGAGCATGCAATTGGCATGCTGACTGCAGGAATGTCCACCGGAGCTGTTGCTAGAGAATGTAATATTTATTTCTCCACCATAAGCTACATACAATGTCATTGCTGAGAACTATTTCTGTCTGTAATAGGGCACTTTAGTGGAGAAAACCTTATTCTGATTGGCTGGGCCTGGCTGCCAAGTGGGTGAGCCTATGCCCTCCAAGTCCCACCCATGGCTACACCACTGCCCAGCCATGTGAAATCCATAGATTAGGGCCTAATGAATTTAATTAAATTGACTGATTTCTTATATGAACTATAACTCAGTAAAATCTTTGAAATTGTTCAGTGCAGATACGCACCTCAGAGAAACAGCTGTCTTTGTTGTTGTCTTACCCTCACTAGTGCTCACCCTATACTGCATGTCTGTGCTTTACCTAGCCTTTTCTGTTCAGGAGTTTTAAGTAAATGGCTTTTGTCTAGTATTAACTGGGTTCAGCTTGGATTTGTATCTCCCATAGGGCCCCCATTAATACCAGCAAGTGGGATAGATACTCCCAACAACTCAGGAGCGAGTTCTGCCTCCTCTCTGGGACCGCCTGGAGTGGGACCTCTACCTCCTCTTCCTCCACCACCTCCATCTTCTTCAGTCTCTCTACACCCCCAATATTCTCAGTCAGAATGTAAGCAGCTATGATTATCTCAATTGGCATGGAAAAGTGGTACTTTTAAGCATAGCTCCCATATTATTTTACTTTTTGTCAGTTCGTTTTCTTTGAAGTACAGCATCTTTCAAATCAATGTGAACCAAATGGCATTGTTCAGTTTGACTGTAGTAAGTGAGGAAAGACAGAGAAATTATATTGGTTTAAAAATGTTTATGGTTCATTCACGTTTTGCAAATTATTTCCTTTTTGGGTGGTGGTGTTAGTTTTGTTTTTGTGTCCAACTGCCTTGCCTGCATGATCAAGTCATTTATTTAGGGTGCAATAACTTATGTTGACCAGAGGGTCACACTGTTTCTGAACTGGAAATCTACTGTTGGTGCTGTAAGGTGCACATTAGATAAGTGCAAACTATATTTGACTAATCCTGCCCACATACGTGAGAAAATGAATGAATTTAAATGCAGTCCATTTCTCTACTCTTAATACAAAACAATAATTATATATATATATATCTCTCACACACACACACACACACTACCGTTCAAAAGTATGGGGTCACTTAGAAATGTTCTTGTTTTTGAAAGAAAAGCACATTTTTTTGGTCCATTTAAAAATAACATCAAATTGTTCGGAAATACAGTGTAGACATTGTTACTGTTGTAGCTGCAAACGGCAGATTTTTTTATGGAATATCTACATAGGCGTACAGAGGCCCATTATCAGCAACCATCACTCCTGTGTTCCAATGGCATGTTGTGTTAGCTAATCCAAGTTTATAATTTTAAAAGGCTAATTGATCATTAGAAAACCATTTTGCAATTATGTTAGCTTAGCTGAAAACTTGTGGTGATTTAAAGAAGCAATAAAACTGGCTTTCTTTAGACTAGTTGAGTATCTGGAGCATCAGCATTTGTGGACTCGATTACAGGCTCAAAATGGCCAGAAACAAATAACTGTCTTCTGAAACTCGTCGGTCTATTCTTGTTCTGAGAAATGAAGGCTATCCCATGTGAGAAATTGCCAAGAAACTGAAGAGCTCGTACAACGCTGTGTACTACTCCCTTCACAGAACAGCGCGAACTGGCTCTAACCCGAATAGAAAGAGTGGGAGGCCCCGGTGCACAACTGAGCAAGAGGACAAGTACATTAGTGTCTAGTTTGAGAAACAGATGCCTGACAAGTTCTCAACTGGCAGCTTCATTAAATAGTACCCGCAAAACACCAGTCTCAATGTCAACAGTGAAGAGGCGACTCCGGGATGCTGACCTTCTAGGCAAAGAAAAGCCATATCAGACTGGCCAATAAAAAGAAAAGATTAAGATGGGCAAAAGAACACAGACACTTGACAGGAACTCTGCGTGTGTGTGTGTATTTATTTTACTTGCTCTGGGTGTCTCCATGTTTTAGTTTAGTGCATGCATTCTTGACAGTCCCAAGCCATAGCCTATTATATAGAAAAATCAGACTTCATAATATTGAGCTCAATAGTATGGTTATACTTAGGTTTTCCTTGTAAGCATGCATGCATACAGTTAAAGTAGGTGTTATTACAGATATGCCTGTTTGGGAATTGTCACTCTCCACAGTGTAAAATGCTGTTTTAGTTCTTCTAATGATGTGTCCCATCCCTTGTGTTGCCAGATAATTACGACCCAGAGGCCTACAACCCAGAGTCTCCAGGCATCACTGCAGCCAGCCGGCCCCAGTACAGGCAGTTCATCCCCCGCATCCAGACCCAGAGACCCAACCTGATTGGCCTCACTTCTGGAGATGGCCAGGGATCCAGAGGTATCACATGTGGGTCTATCCTGTCCCACTTTAATTAATCAATCCTTTTTACTTAACACAGTCACTTTAGTTATTTAGATTGGGCCTTTCCTCTGCTCCTAACCAATACGAAACATGAGACGAGTTCCATATGTTAATTTATTTGGAGAACATGATCAAACAACTCGAACAGCTAGAATCACTTTACGTATCCTTATTGTCGTCCAGATTCTAGCTGTGTCATTACGACCGACTGCTTTTCTCCTTTTCCCAGCAGCTAACATAGTGATCCAGACAGAGCCGGCAGTGGCCAGTGTTCCCAGCAGTGTGTCCCGCTACAGCAGCACCGAGCAGGAGAGCAGGAAGAGGCCCATGGGGCCCACAGAGGGCCAGATGCCCAAAAAGCCCTGGATGGACAAGTAAGAACACACACACACACACAAGGGCCACCCTGAACACTCACAGTACCCACCCTCCACCACTGCAGCGTTGTGAGCGATTCCAGTTCAATGGCAGTTTTAATTGAGCTCTGTAAGAGCCTGGATTTAGATGACTCGTTACTTGACCCGAACTCTGCTTCACAGATCACTGTCATTGGCTCCTCTGCCCTGTCACTCACTTCTGTCATTCTCTTCCAGGTCAAACTACCAGGCCAACAACCAACTCAACTTCCCCAACAACAAGCCCCAACACGGGGGCTTCCCCAAGAAGAATCACTATGTCAACACTAAGCTGGAAGTTCGCAAAATCCCCCGAGATCTCAACAACATCACCAAATTGAATGAACACTTTAGCAAGTTTGGTACCATCGTGAATATTCAGGTAAGAGTAACATGACTGTAGTTGACTATTTCATTAGCTTTTCTTTTTTTTTATCTCGACAGCACTTTACTCACAATTTCTTGATATCATTTGTACCACTAAACACAGGAACTCTTTAGATCATTATTGGGGCGTCTACATACTTTCGAGGGTAATCAAGGACACACCTGCTTGCCTATATCACTACTTCCTGTATCTTCTTTGACCTGTCCCGTCTCCAATAGGTGGTGTTTGGTGGTGACCCAGAGGCAGCTCTGATCCAGTACACAGCCAACGAAGAGGCACGGCGAGCCATCTCCAGCATTGAGGCTGTGCTCAACAACCGCTTCATCCGTGTGTACTGGCACCGAGAGGCCAACACCCAGCAGCAGGGACAGAGCATGGGTCAGGGTCAGGGGGACGGACCGAGCCAGAGCTCTGCCATGGGGCAACAGCAACCCAACGTCCACAAGGTGAACAGCGCACTTGTGACTACTGCAAAAAAAACTTTTCTTCGCTGGTCAAACCATTAATTCATTCAACCAGCAGTTTTGGTTTTGAACAGAGAAGTTCTAAGTTCCAGGTCAGCAGTGATCATCATCTATGCATTACTTTCTATCTTTCTGTATAAACCAGCAGGTGATAAAGCAGCACAGTCCCGGGGCCTATGTGCTGAATAATAAGACGGTGCCCAAACATTGCCACGGTGTTGTGGCTGTGGCCGGGGGCAAACTGGACTCCCTGCACCCCAGCACGGACACTGCAGCAGTAAGCAGTAATTTCCTATGCTCTGTGGGTCTGAGTGTGCCCCTATACATGTCTGCAGCACGGTGTTGTATTATGGCAAAGAGAGTGGATTGACACAGGGGGTAAGGTAGTAATCAAAGGGTCTGTTTGTCTCTTTCTATCCTAGGCACTCCTCGCCTCCTCTGGGGCCCTTCAGAAGGGACCCTACATGTCCACAGTCCTCAAGGCAACATCCAAGTCACTTGGTAAAACTGCCAAAGCACTTGAAGAACTGGAGGTCTTGAAAAAGAAGCAGGCGAGTCAGTTTTGCTGTTAGCATTTTGAATAAGCTTCAGTGTATCATCACCTTTCATACAAAAATCTAAATTCCACTCTAATCAATTGTTTGGTTTGTTCTTTGTTCATTCAGGAGACATTGAAGTTGCAACAGGACATGAGGAAAAAAAAACAGGAGATGCTTGAGAAACAGATTGAATGCCAGAAGGTATGGTTGCTTATATTACATATATACTGAACAAAAATATAAACGCAACATGTGAAGTGTTGGTCCCATGTTTCATGAGCTGAAATAAAATATTTCATTAATGTTCCATATGAACAAAAAGCATATTTTTCTCTCAAATTGTATGCACAAATGTGTTTACATCCCTGTTATTGAGCATTTCTCCTTTACCAAGATAATCCATCCACCTGACAGGTGTGGCATATCAAGAATCTGATTAAACAGCATGCTCATTACTCAGGTGCACCTTGTGCTGGGGACAAAAGGTCACTCTAAAATGTGCAGTTTTGTCACACAGCACAATGCCACGTGTCTCAAGTTGAGGGAGTGTGCAATTGGCATGCTGACTGCAGGAATGTCCACCAGAGCTGTTGCCAGAGAATTTAATTTAATTTCTCTACCATAAGCCGCCTCCAATGTCGTTTTAGAGAGTTTGGCAGTACTTCCAACACGCCTCACAACCGCAGACCACGTTTAACCACGCCAGCCTAGGACCTCCACATCTGAATTCACCTGCGGGATTGTCTGAGACTAGCCACCCGGACAGCTGATGAAACTGGGGTTTCCACAACCAAAGAATTTCCGAAGAACTGTCAGAAACCATCTCAGGGAAGCTCATCTTTGTGCTTCACCGGGGTCTTGACCTGACTGAAGTTCAGCGTTATAGCCGACTTCAGTGGGCAAATGCTCACCTTCAGTGGCCACTGGCAGAAGTGTGCTCTCACACAGATGAATTCCGACTTCAACTGTACCACGCAGATGGCAGACAACGTGTATGGCATCGTGTGGTAGTGCTATTTGTTAATGCCAAAGTTGTGAACAGAGTGCCCCATGGTGGGGTTATGGTATGGGCAGGCATAAGCTACGGACAACGAACACAATTGCATTCTATGGATGGCAATTTCAATGCACAGAACCCGTAATCAGATCCTGAGGCCCATTGTGCCATTCATCCTACGGCATCACCTCATGTTTCAGCATGATATTGCACAGCCCCATGTCGCAAGGACCTGTACACCCATTCAGCATGTTTGGGATGCTCTGGATCGACATGTACGACAGCGTGTTCCAGTTCCTGCCAATATCCAGCAACTTCGCACAGCCATTGAAGACGAATGGGACAACATTCCACAGGCCACAATCAACATTCTGATTCAACTCTATGCAAAGGAGATGTATCGCGCTGCATGAGGGAAATGGTGGTCGCACCAGATACTGACTGGTTTTCTGGTCCACACTCCTACTTTTTTTTTTTCAAGGTATCTGACCAACAGATGCATGGAGTGCATTTTTCCACATTTTGTTACGTTACAGCCGTATTCTAAAATTGATTAAATAGTTCCCCCCCCTCAATCTACACACAATACCCCATAATGACAATGCAAAAACAGGTTTTTAGAATTTATTGCTAATGTATAACATTTTTGGGGAAATATCACTTTTAAGTATTCAGACCCTTTACTCAGTACCTTTGGCAGCAATTACAGCCTTGAGTCTTCTTCGATATGACTCTACAAGCATGGCACACCTGTATTTGGGGATAGGGAGCGTCACTGCACAGCTATTTTCAAGCCTAACCAGAGATGTTCGATTGGGTTCAAGTCCGGGCTCTGACTGGGCTCCCCTCAAGGACATTCACAGCCATTCCTGCATTGTCCTGCATTGTCTTGGCTGTGTGCTTAGGGTCGTTGTCCTTTTGAAAGGTGAACTATCGCCCCGGTCTGAGATCCTGAGTGATCTGGAGCAGGTTTTCATCAAGGATCTCTCTGTACTATGCTCCGTTCATCTTTCCCTCGATCCTGACTCGTCTCCCAGTCAATACCGCTGAAAAACATCCTCCACAACCATGCTTCACCGTAGGGATGGTGTCATGTTTCCTCCATGCTTGACATTCAGGCCAAAGAGTTCGATCTTGGTTTCATCAGACCAGAGAATCGTATTTCTCATGGTCCGAGAGTCCTTTAGGTGCCCTTTGGCAAACTCCAAGCGGGCTGTCATGTGCCTTTTTACTGAGGAGTGGCTTTAGTCTGGCCACTACCATAAAGGCCTGATCGGTGGAGTGCTGCAGAGATTCTGGAAGGTTCTCCCATCTCCACAGAGGACCTCTGGTGCTCTGTCAGAGTGACCATTGGGTTCTTGGTCACCTCCCTGACCAAGGCCCTTCTCACCCGATTGCTCAGTTTGGCTGAGCGGCCAGCTCTAGGAAGAGTCTTGGTGGTTCCAAACTTCTTCCATTTAAGAATGATGGAGTCCACTGTTCTTGGGGTCCTTCAATGCTGCATAAATGTTTTGGTACCCTTCCCCAGATCTGTGCCTCTCCTGTCTCTGACCTTGGTGTATGCTCTGACATGCACTGTCAACTGTGGAACCTTATATAGACAGGTATGTGCCTTTCCAAATCATGTCCAATCAATTGAATTGACCACAGGTGGACTCCAAGTTGTAGAAGCATCTCAAGGATGATCAATGGAAGCCGGATACACCTGAGCTTGATTTTGAGTCTCATAAGCAAAGGGTCTGAATATTTATCTAAATAAGGTATTTCTGTTTATTTTTAATAAATTTGCTACAATTTCAAATCACCTGTTTTCACTTTGACATTGTGGGGTATTGTGTGTAGATTGAGGGGCAAAAAATGATTTAATTAATTTTAGAATAAGGCTGTCACGTAACAAAATGTGGAAAAGGGGAAGGGCTCTGAATACTTTCCAAATGGATTGTATCTGTATTCCCAGTCATGTGAATCTGTAGATTAGGGCCTAAATTAATTTATTTCAATTGACTGATTCCCTTATAAACGGTTCAGATCTTTGAAATTGTTGCATGTTGCGTTGATATTTCTGTTCAGTGTAGTTAATAATTTAAAGGAAACCACCATCACCACCTTCCATTTTACAGTTGCACATAAGCCACATGCAGTGATCAGCATCACATTGTCCATTCACTATCAAAACCAAGGATACCGGTAAGACCAAAAGAGCCTGTGTGTTGTCCTGGAAAACCCTACTTGTCTAGCACTGATTAGTCAATCTCATGTCCTTCCTCCTATAGGCTCTAATAAACAGACTTGAAAAGAACCGGGCCACATTGAAGCCAGAGGAGAGGGCCAACCTTATGAAGACTCTGAAGGATCTGACCGACAAGATCTCCCAGCTCCAGAACGAGATGAACCCAGCCTCCCACTCCACGGCCCAGTCCAAGACCAAGATAGATGTGAGTCTACCTACCATATCATAATAGGGCTGTAATTACTTAATTGCGCCATCACCGCCATTTACAGTATTTGTTTATACTATATAGTTCATGCATTGTGGAAATCCAAACGTAATATCAATGGCTCTGTTTGATTTGTGCTTTCCCTCAGAAACAAAAGGAGCTTCTGGATGCAGAGCTTGATTTCCACAAGAAGATGAGTTCTGGAGAGGACACGACAGACCTGAAGCAGAAACTGGGTCAGCTGCAGGTTGAGGTGGGTAGACTGAGTATCCATACTTTCGGAAGTCCTCTCTCTAGAACTAATGACCATGTCTGGAATGTGGCAGTGTTCTGGCATACTGAAAGAGTAGTGGCAGACAAGACAACTCCAACAAATGTGCAACCTTTTAGAAGAATGGTCTGAAGCGAGCAGCAGGACATCACCTTGGATGTGAACGTATGCCTTGCCACACAGCTTCTCTCGTCTGCTGCTATAGTCACATATGTTGCCCAGTGTTTCCTCTGCAGTCATTTAGCTGGGGTGCTGCGCCAGGGCAAAATCATTTCCGGCACACCCCAAAAATATGGAACATGAAAAAATTCTACAATCAATTCCAGAGGAAAAACATGACCTCGGTGTCAGAGGATCAGGTTCTAAACAACAAACTCGTTGTTGTTTTTTTTCTTCTCATGGCAACACCTCTGCATGGCTTTCCCAGCCTGGTGTGCTTAAATTAGCTTCTGTGAAATATGCATGGCTTTATCCCTCTTCTGCACATTAAACTGCAGGCACTTACCAAGCCCAGAGGACACCCACTAACTAATCCTAACGAAACACATATCCTACATTGATGCATCTGATTTCATTAAAGTTTGAGCTTGTGTTCCTTGTAAGAAAATAGAGGGATGACATTTAGTAGGAGGGGTGGGGAAGGACGAGTGTTGGCGTTCACCATTTTTACATTTGAGTTATTTAGCAGACTCTCTTATCCAGAGCGACTTACAGGAGCATTTAGGGTTAAGTACCTTGCTCAAGGATACAGACAGATTTTTCACCAAGTCAGCTTGGGGATTCGAACCAGCCACCTTTTGTTTAATGGCCCTACGCCCTTAATCAGTAGGCTACCTGCCGCTCCAAGACATCAGGCCCATCACAATCAGCCTGCTGGTCCATATTCCCTTGGACTCATTAAAGATGGATACCAGACCTGTGGGGACACTTGTTCTGAGTGGCATTACATTTTCTTCCTAGATACTGACGCTGCATGGCACTGTTTGCTGAGGACATGCCAGGTGGCACAACTGTCTTTCTTGCTTCCACATCTGTCTCTGTGGTACTCTCCTAATAGTGCCAGGTGGCACCTCATTTTGTGTGATGTTGAGGAGTAGCTGTGGATCTGATGACTTTGTTGGCTGTGTTCCCCTAGGCCACGTGGTTGGGCTTGATACCGACCGGGCGGGGGAAGGTAGACGATCCAATAGGCGTCAGGGGCAGGGGCCGAGGCCGGGGCAGGGGCAGGGGACGTGGACACAGAGGAGGAGGAAGAGGAGGGGGCAATCACATGGTGGTGGACCACAGGCCCCGGGCCATTGCCATCATGGGAGTCACACAGGAAGAGAAGGAGGAGCTGCTGCCTCACTTTGTGGTAAGGAAATACAACCATCACATCTTATCCTATCCAGCCAGTTGCATGGTTCCCCCAAAATGGCTTATTTTAACATTGGAAAGTCAGAGCTAGAACTCATCCTGTGGCACAAAGCATTAATTGTTATAGTAGTAAAAACAATGCCTGAGAAGATGTGTAAAGGAGTTTCCACTGGCACTTACGTCTGTTTCGTATTCTTGTCTTTGTCACAGAAATTTGGTGAGATACAGGAGCTTCATGATCAGGATGCCACCAGCGTTGTCATAACGTTCAAGACCCGGAGTGAAGCAGAGAATGTATGTCCTGCAGATGTGACACACAGTAGCTCGTAACATTTGGATGCCTTTATAACAGACAGTTAACACAAGTTTGAATTGAATTTCACCCTTCATGATAATTTTCACATTTTATAGGCTGCAAACCAAGGAGCAAAGTTCAAAGGTCGCGTTCTACAGATTTCATGGCACAAGCCGAAGACTCCATCCATGTCCACAGAGCCTGAAGAGGAGAGGTTGAAGGATGAGGCCAATAAGGTATGTTACTATACATCTCTCCCCATACATTTCCTGTTTTTTTTACCATTTAGGCATTTTGGAAAAGCATGTCATGTTAATAAATCAGAATTAAATTATATAAATAAGAGTGCAGCATAGCTGTGTCCTAATACGAATTATCGATTGCAAAATGGTTGATTTAGTGAGTTTTGTATTTATTTTGCAGAATTATAGATCGTTTTTAGTCAAATGTTTTAATGACATCAAAATGCATGTTCTTTGATTTCATTCCTCCAGGAGGAAGTCAGCCCCTACCTGCTTATGGAGGAAGACGACGATGAGGATGACGAGTACGAGAGTCGTTCATGGAGGCGATGAATGCAATACGAACGTCACACTTTTTAGTGGGAATTACTTTATTTTTTAAAAACAAATTCAAGCCGATTTGACGAAATCACTTGTTTTTTTTTTGTTGCAATTTCCAGTATTTTGAGACTGAAGAATGAAACACATGAGAGAAAGCAGTTCCTTTAATGATACGTTTGAAGCTTGAAAAGGCAGACTGTTTTGTCTCTTCAAACATCTGAATAATTATTCAAATCTCACTTTTTCTGAGAAAAAAATCTAAACCGTTATAAATAGATGTATGTTTCGATGTGGTTACTAGATAATCGGTAACACACAACATTTGTGACTACTGTGAATAGCTAGTTATTTTTATATATATTTAAGCTATGGTTTCCTTCGCTCCCTTGTTTGGCTAATGTTGTCTATAATTTCGAGGCTCAAAGGTCCTCAGTCCAGGGACGGCCACACCCTCACAGATCTCACCGTCTCGGTCTACAGCAGAGGTCACTAAGTTTACAGTCCCCTGTTGAAATGCCCTTGCAAATTAGATACAACCTCCGTCTTGAATTTCGAGATACAATTGATATTCCCCTGAGTATTTTGCTGTCGACTAAATGTGTGGTGCCACTTTATGTACATATGAACACCAAGACTGTTACGCACTTTTGAGATGGTGTGTAACAACTTTTTTCCCAGGTCATCTTCCCTTAGTCATCTGAAAGCCAAAGACATATTTGGATGAGGAGCTAGTCATTTATTGTCAAACGTGTTGGATTTCTGTAGACAATGTTGTTTGAATGTATACTGAACATTTGATTTGTATCTCTAATTTTGCCTTACGTAATCAGCAGAAGGCTGACTTTTTATGAGATGAGTGATTTTTCTCCTGTAAATGTTGTAAATGTTTGCAATAGGATTTACTTTGATACTTTTCCCCCCCATTTTTAGTCATTTGAATGAATGTGGACATTGTCAGGAAAAGAGGTCCCACTTACTCTGCTTATTTAACATAGGTTTGTGTTTAAACCAACCCTTGTGGCGTCACTTCACATAACATCAAAGACACATTCATACCAACTCATCTCTGACAGGATTCATCTTCAAGGGAAAATGTATGGTTTTGACAGAGTTGTCAAATAACCAGTCATTTGTTACAGATTGATAATGTTTCCATGCACAGTTTCGGATCTTAATTTACATACATCAGCAGTTACTCCATTTCCACATAAGTGAGGTACCTAATATTAATGAGCGAGGATCCCCCCCATACCGCCCTGCAAGTGGAGAAACGTTGGTGGCTCTGAATGTGTTAACTAACATCAACTCTTGTATAATTGATGAAAAACAAAAGCTATATTTCCATACTGTATTTACATTTATTCAAGAGAGGGAGAGCTTAAATTCTTTAGAGATGCCCCTGAAGTATAGATATTGAACCCTATAGCGTGTTATGCTTTCATATTTGGCCAGGACCAACCACCCTGTTGTAACTCAAGACTAAACCATTGGATTCAATATAAGCGCTGAAAACGGTTATGTTGCCGTAGCCCCTATTATATTTTGACCCTTGTTCATTTTGCAGTCTTCTTGGGGAAAGTTAGGAGATTAGAGTAACAGGAAAGTAAGACTCCTCTCTAGACTTTGACTTGTCCTATCAGTGTGAGGCTTGGCGATAACTTTATCAGCATGACAATTTTATATCAGTTAGGTCACAACATGTTTCTTTTTGGAGATCAATAAAAAGCCCATTGGAATGTGAGAAAGGGATGCCAGTCAGACTCCAGAACAGGGCTCTCCAACCCTGTTCGTGAAGAGCGACCCTCCTGTAGGATTTCACTCCAATCCCAGCTGTAACACCTGATTCCGCTTATCAACCAGCTGATTATTAGATTTGGGTTTGATTAAGGTAGGAGTGAGAACCTACAGGATGGTAGCTCTCCAGGAAAAGGGTTGGAGAACCCTGCTCTAGAAGGACAATTGCAGAGAATAAGAAATTGTAGTTTATCACTGCACAGTACCCTTCTTGTTTGCTATGTGCTTTTCCTGTTTGGATTGCATATTTCACAGCAACATATGAACAGCCCTTTGCTTGATAACTTCAGTAGGAGAAATCTAATGGCAGGACTATTACTTCAGTGGGATTTCATAAATTGCTTTGAGGATTTTCTCCCAATGTTTGTACTACCTTGTGGACGCTACTATGACATGGTAGTGTAAAATGTAAAACACTTATTGGAAGAATATTTTTTGGGATTTGTTAATTGTTTATATTTTCAGGAAGTGTATGTATTTTTGATTTATTCTGTTTGTAAAATGGATTTCTAACTCACTAGCATGTTTGCTTTTACCAATAAACATGGAGGAATGGTGTTAGGAACAAAATACATTTAAATAAACAACTTGAATTAGACAAGTAAAAAAAAAAAAAAACTATACCGTTAAAATTTGAACATTGCGAAGATGCGAGAGAAACCATTCCCAAAAAATATTACCTTTAAAACCTGTGTTGTGTCCTTTCTTTAGTATAGATCTGAATGATATATAGTTGAAGTCAGGAGTTTACATACACTTAGGTTGGAGTCATTAAAACTCGTTTTTCAACCACTCCACAAATTTCTTGTTAACAAATTATAGTTTTGGCAAGTCGGTTAGGACATCTACTTTGTGTATGACACAAGTCATTTTTCCAACAATTGATAACAGACAGATTATTTCACTTATAATTCACTGTATCACAATTCCAGTGGGTCAGAAGTTTACAAACACTAAATTGACTGCCTTGATACAGATTGGAAAATTATGTCATGGCTTTAGAAGCTTCTGATATGCTAATTGACATCATTTGAGTCAATTGGAGGTGTACCTGTGGATGTATTTCAGGGCCAACCTTCAAACTCAGTGACTGCTTGACATGATGGGGAAATCAAAAGAAATCAGCTGAAACCTCCACAAGTCTGGTTCATCCTTGGGAGCAATTTCCAAATTGAAGGTACCACATTCATCTGAATAAACAATAGTATGCAAGTATAAACACCATGGGACCATGCAGCTGTCATACCGCTCAGGAAGGAGACGCATTCAGTCTCCTAGATATGAACGTACTTTGGTGTGAAAAGTACAAATTAATCCCAGAACAACAGCAAAGGACCTTGAGAAGATGCTGGAGGAAATACGTACAAAAGTATCTATATCCACAGTAAAACTAGTCCTATATCGACATAACCTGAAAGACCGCTCAGCAAGGAAGAAGCCACTGTCCAATCTAAAAAAGACTATGGTTTGCTTTTTGTAGAAATGTCCTCTGGTCTGATGAAACAAAAATAGAACTGTTTGGCTATAATGACCATCGTTATGTTTGGAGGGAAAAAGGGGGAGGCTTGAAGGCGAAGAACACCATCCCAACCATGAAGAACGGGGGTGGCAGCATCATGTTGTGGGGGTGCTTTTCTGCAGGAGGGACTGGTGCACTTCACAAAATAGATGGCATCATGAGGCAGGAAAATTATGTTGATATATTGAAGCAACATCTCAAGACATCCGTCAGGAAGTTAAAGCTTGGTCGCAAATGGGTCTTCCAAATGGATAATGACCCCAAGCATACTTCCAAAGTTGTGGCAAAATGGCTTAAGGACAACAAAGTCAAGGTATTGGAGTGGCCATCACAAAGCCCTGACCTCAATCCTATAGAAAATGTGTGGGCAGAACTGAAAAATTGTGTGCGAGCAAGGCCTACAAACCTGACTCAGTTACACCAGCTTTGTCAGGAGGAATGGGCCAAATTTCATCCAACTTATTGTGGGAAGCTTGTGGAAGGCTACCCGAAACGTTTGACCCAAGTTAAACAATTTAAAGGCAATGCTACCAAATACTAATTGAGTGTATGTAAACTTCTGACCCCACTGGGAATGTGATGAATGAAATAAAAGCTTAAATAAATCACTCTCTCTACTATTATTCTGACATTTCACATTCTTAAAATAAAGTGGTGATCCTAACAGACCGAATACAGGGAATTTCTACTAGGATTAAATGTCAGGAATTGTGAAAAACAGAGTTTAAATGTATTTGGCTGAGACGCATGTAAACTTCCGACTTCAACTGTGTCACTGATAATCAGTGGTTCTACATGTCACTAAACTACTACAATAATTTCCATACTGGTACAGCAATTATGTCTGTTTAGACTGGCATCTAACACTGTCAGGTCCCTAATGCCTTAGTCCTACTTGTCTTACACTGGCACAATATTACTTATTTACTTACTCTTAACACCTCTAAGCAACAAGGAGGGACTTCTTTTGTCAGAATACCTCCTACTGGCACCTAGTGACAGCTAGATTTGACACATTTGTGTTATCACATGGATTTCATGCTATTTTCTGTTGAGCAATGTTGCACATCTTTCTGTATATGACAGCCTACTGACTCCTGATTGTTATAGCTCTGTTATAGTCATGTTTTGGTACTGAATAAGCAGGTTTGAGATTACTGGGCACCATATCCACACTAAGTATACAAAACAAACACTTTCCATGACAGACTGACCAGGTGAAAACTATTGATTTCACCTGTTAAATCCCTTTTCAATCAGTGTAGATGAAGGGGATATCTAAGCCTTGAGTCAATTGAGATTGAATGGCACGCATACACAATCCGAAGGTGAATGGGCAAGACAAATGTTTAAGTGCCTTTGAACGGGGTATGGTAGTAGGTGCCAGGCGCACTGGTTTGAGTGTGTCGAGAACTGCAACGCTGCTGGGTTTCTCACACTCAACAGTTTCCCGTGTGTATCATGGTCCACCACCAAAAGGACATCCAGCCAACTTGACACTCCTGTGGGAAGCAATGGAGTCAACATGGGCCAGCATTCCTGTGGAACACTTTCGAGACCTTGTACACAGTGTATATAACCACATTATAAACTGGGTGGTTCAAGCCCTGAATGCTGATTGGCTGACAGCCATGATATATCAGACCGTATTCCACTGGTATGACAAAACATTACTTTTTACTGTTCGAATTACATTGGTAACCAGTTTATAATAGCAATAAGGCACCTCGGGTATGTGGTATATGGCCAAATTACTATGGATAAGGGCTGTATCCAGGCACTCCGCGTTGCGTGATGCATAAGGACTGCCCATAGCCATGGTATATTGGCAATATACCACACCCCTTCGGGCCTTATTGCTTAATTATAGATGTATTTGTATGACAATGGGAGAACAGGTTATTCCATGACACCCACCCAAACAGAATTCCAAAACAGGGAGAACTTAACTTTGCTTCAGTGACTTTGACATATTCAAATGTTAATGAATAATGCATGAACATTCCTTACTTTAGGAATTCAAGTGAAAACACTCAGAGTCTATTTGATTTAATGCAAGCACTGTTGGGTTCCCCGTGGGACGGAACGTCAACCACCAACCTCAGCCACTCGTCATCCTCACATCCCCTGTCGCCCGGGCGATGAGCACTCTACATGCACGTGCCAAAGAGTCCAAAGTGGAGACAGACTAGGAGAGCGGAGAGGCAGACAACAATTGGAGGGTCATTTGGAGGAGGAAATCTTTAGAGCTTTACAGGGAGAGGAATGCTGCTTTCACATCTCACCCCAAACAAATCCATAAAACATGTCAGATACAATTTTCAGAATGGGAATGCACACAGATGACAAGCCAACAACACACCACAATGACTACTGAATTATGCATACGGTTATTAAGAAGTCAAAGAATAAGAGTTCATGTGATGTGAGAGACGGACATTATACTTAATTCAAGGTAACGTCTTGAATAATACGGCATGCACAAGACGTCGGCTGGGAAAGCCTCAAGATAACATCAAATGGGCCAGAATGAAGATAAAACCATGTAAGTCAATAAGCATCTCCGTCACCAAAGGTAAACTATCTGACAAAAGATTATTCATCGATGATGAACCAATACCAACGGTGTCTGAGCAGCCCATCAAAATCTTTGGAAGATGGTATGATGCAAGCCTCAAGGCAGGAGACCATCAGAGGCCTCGAGAGCATTGACGGATCCATGCTTCCTGGTAAGCTGAAGCTTTGGTGCCTGCAGTTTGGACTGTTACCCCGTCTGATGTGGCTGCTAACTGTGTACGACAGTGCCCTCACAAAGGTTGAGAAGATGGGGAGGATGAATTGCTCCTACACGAGGAAATAGTTAGGAGCTCCACAATCCAATTTGTAAGTCGCTCTGGATAAGAGCGTCTGCTAAATGACTTAAATGTAATGTAAATGTAATGCCTCAGCAACATTGGCCTCTGTGGAAAATGAGTCCTTGAGCTGCTTCTCTCTGGTCTGGCAGAGTTCAAATGCACTAAAGGAAGACTAGAGATGACACTGACCGTCTCGGAAAACAGCATCGAGAGATGCTTCACCAACCTTGTCAACGGGACAGAAGTGGATTCCAAGGGAAGCAGTTCAACAAGCAAAAGCAGCCCTCTGACACGGGGACATCGTAGGGAAAGTGCAACAGAGAAGTGGAGGCTTCGGTCTCAGAGAAAGTCGGCCCTAATGGCACAAGGCAACACCTCCAGAGAGGCGGAAGCTAGTTAAGGATGAAGTGCGCCGTCAGGAATAAGCAGCAAGGTGTGCCAATGCTTTCTCACAAGCAGGGGCAGTGGATCAGGTGGGAGAACATGGAGGGCATAATCCTTGTCAGATCTGTCACGTTCTGACCTTTATTTCCTTTGTTTTGTATTTATTTAGTATGGTCAGGGCGTGAGTTGGGTGGGCAGTCTATGTTTGATTTTCTATGATTTGGGATTTCTATGTTTCGGCCTAGTATGGTTCTCAATCAGAGGCAGGTGTCATTAGTTGTCTCTGATTGAGCATCATACTTAGGTAGCCTGGGTTGCACTGTTTGTTTGTGGGTGATTGTCTATGTTAGTGGCTTGTGTCAGCACAGGTCTCATTTGTAGCTTCACGGTCGTCATTGGTTTATTGTTTTTGTTACTCTTTTGTATAGTGTTGCAGTGTTCAGTGTCCTCTTTATTAAAATTCACTATGAACACATACCACGCCGCATTTTGGTCCTCTGATCCTTCTCGCCTCTCCTCTTCAGATGAAGAGGAGGAAGACCGTAACAAGATCGACATAATGTGCTTCCGTCACCCCAAAATCCCAACCAGTGGTTGGGTGAAGATCCATCATGCCCCCCCGTTTTCAACACCAACAACCCTCAGACACATCCTGACTGGAAGCAAAGTGAACCTCTCCCAAGAAAGGTACACCTGGAGGCACAGTAAAGCACTGAAGTGCCTGGCAGCATTTTTTTGATTTTACCTTTATTTAACTAGGCAAGTCAGTTAAGAAACAATTCTTATTTTACAATTGCCGGCCTACCCCAGCCAAACCCTCCCCTAACCTGGACGACGCTGGGCCAATTGTGCTCCCCATATGACCCTGTGCAACGAAAAGCATTTGTCCATAGTAGGCAAAAACAAAGGAAGCTCTCTCCAAGGACAAAGGCTGGACAGCTCAATGTGGCCCGAGACTGGAAAATCTGTCAGATTCATCAGGCATACAGTGGCAAGAAAAAGTATGTGAAACCTTCGGAATTACCTGGATTTCTGCATAAATTGGTTATAAATTGTGATTTTCTCTTCATCTAATTCACAACAACAACTGTTTATTAACAGTGAGAATCGCAGAATGGTGAACTTAACTAAACGCCTGATGTTTATTAACAGTGAGAATCGCAATGGTGAACTTAACTAAACGACGGAGAGTTTTGACTGTGTGATATTAGATTGCTGCTTGTGTAAATATTTTCTGTCTGGATTTTAATGATTTGTATTATAAATTGTGATTTTCTCTTCATCTAAGTCACAACAATAGACAAACACTGTGCTTAAACTAATAACACTCAAGTGATTGTATTTTTCTTGAATACACCATTTAAACATTCACAGTGTAGGTTGGAAAAAGTATGTGAACCCCTAGGCGAATGACTTCTCCAAAAGCTAATTGGAGTCAGGAGTCAGCTAACCTGGAGTCCGATCAATGAGACGAGATTGGAGATGTTGGTTAGAGCTGCCCTGCGTATATAAAAAAACACTCACAAAATTTGAGTTTGCTATTCACAAGAAGCATTTTCTGATGTGAACCATACCTCGAACAAAAGAGATCTCAGAAGACCTAATATGAAGAATTGTAGACTTGTATAAAGCTGGAAAGGGTTACAAAATGATCTCTAAAAGTCCGTCCACATTAAGACAAATTGTCTATAAATGGAGAAAGTTCAGCACTGTTGCTATTCTCCCTAGGAGTGGCTGTCCTGCAAAGATGAGTGCAAGAGCACACTGTAGAAGGCTCAATGAGGTTAAGAAGAATCCTGGAGTGTCAGCTAAAGACTTACAGAAATCTCTGGGCTATCTGTCCACCTATTGAAGCTCAACAGAAGTTGGGTGATGCAACAGGACAATGACCCAAAACACATAAGTAAATCAACAACAGAATGGCTTCAACAGAGGAAAATATGCCTTCTGGAGTGGCCAAGTCAGAGTTTTGACCTCAACCTGATTGAGATGCTGTGACATGATCTCAAGAGAGCGGTTCACACCAGACATCCCCAAAATATTGAAACAGTGTTGTAAAGAGGAATGGTTCAAAATTCCTCCTGACTGTTGTGCAGGTCTGTTCCACAACTACAGAAAATGTTTGGTTGAGGTTATTGCTGCCAAAGGAGGGTCAACCAGTTATTAAATCCAAGGGTTCGCATACTTTTTCTACCCAGCACTGTGATTGTTTACACGGTGTTAAATAAAGACATGAAAATGTATAATTGTTTGTGTGTTATTAGTTTAAGCACATTGTGTTTGTCTCTTGTAGTGACTTTGATGAAGATCAGATCAAATTTTATGACAAATTTATGCAGAAATCCAGGTAATTCCAAAGGGTTCACATACTTTTTCCTGCCACTGTAACGTCTACCCACCTAAGACCAGACCTGGTACCATGGTCCAACTCTCTGCATGCTGTCTACTTAGTGGAGTTAACAGTGCCTTGGGAGGATAATATGGACGAGGTATACGAGAGGAAGAGGCTGCAGTATGCTAAGCTTGCAGCAGATGCAGAACAGGGAGACTAGACTGGAAAGTGAGGCTTTGCCCAGTGGAGGTTGTCTGTTGTGGATTTGTGGCAACATCTACCACCAGGTTGCTGAAGGACCTTGGTTTCCACGGCCCAGCCTTACGCCAAGCCATCAAGTCAACGTCAGAGGCTGCTGAAAGGGATAGCCAGTGGCTCTGGCTGAAGAGAAAATACCCCAGCTGGGTCCCAAAGTAAGCGGGAAGGAGACTGGGTAGGTATAGAGGGGGGTGGTTCTGGGACGCCAGAATTCACTGTTGAACCCCAATGAAATATCTTCCCTATTCCCATCCCCGTCTCAACAACATCAAGCAAGTTTTAGGATAGTGTTCTTTTGACACAATGGATTTATAACACAATGTCCTGTGTATTCAGAACTCATCTCTGAACATCTTTGCACCTCAGCTTGACAATGATACAAGTATAAAGGGGAGTTCGAGGAGTCTGACTTCCCTTAAAGTAGGCCTACTGTATACAAAAAGAGTATGTACCCTGCCAAGGTGCTCTCTCTCTCTCTCTCTCTCTCTCTCTCTCTCTCTCTCTCTCTCTCTCTCTCTCTCTCTCTCTCTCTCTCTCTCTCTCTCTCTCTCTCTCTCTCTCTCTCAACAGGTCCTTGTGAGAAAAGACCTTGCCTGTTTTAATCTCTATAATGAATAAGAACATGCCAATGTGGTAATGGATGCCTGCCACTGTGCTGCTGAATTATTCACTGTCTGGGGAACCGGAGGAAAGGTGGCTCGGATCAGATGGAAGCACTGTGTCACTGGCCTGCCTGGCTCTTCTTTCTACTGCTGGGAGAGACAGTCAGCCTGCCACATGAGATATAATGCACTAAGAACAGGTGTTCACCTGGATGGGGGATAGAGAGCAGAGCAAGGTCCTGCCCAGCCAACATTGCTGTTGTGTGTAGGTGCCTTATGTATCTACAAGATCCAGTAATCAGATTTAGCCAATGTAGATAATCATGAACTGACACTATCCCAATGCAATGAAGAGGATTAAGACCAGACATATCTGTAAATAACAAGTGTGTGTCCTATTGGATGATCAGCATAAAAGTTATCACTATTTGGGTCAGTCCTGATTAAACTACAATACTTTTGGCTTTAGCCTGTTGGCTATCTGGGAAATACAGGTAGCTGCCAAAATAAAGGCAACACCAGTAAATTAGGTATACAAGTATACTGAAAGCAGGTGCTTCCACACAGGTGTGGTTCCTGAGTTAATTTAAAGGGATACTTCAGTATTTTGGCAATGTCCTTATCTACATCCCAGAGTCAGATGAACTTGTGGATATCAATTGTATGTCTCTATGTCGAGTATGAAGGAAGTTAGGTGTAGTTTCGCAAGCCAAAGCAAAGTAGCTTTAGCACAATGACTGGAAGTCCATGGGTATCTGCTAGCATGCAGATAAACATAGACTTCCAGTCATTGAACTAACGCTAGTTAGCATTGCACTAGCACTAGTTAGCAACTTCCTTCAAACCCCACACAGAGACATAAAAATGGTATCCACGAGTTCATCTGACTGCAGGGAAGTAGATAAAGAGCCTCTTTGCCAAAATCCAGAAGTATCCCTTTAATTAACTCAGGAACCACACCTGTGTGGAAGCACCTGCTTTCAGTATACTTGTATACCTAATTTACTGGTGTTGCCTTTATTTTGGCAGCTACCTGTAGTAGCAATTAACTTTAACAATTAATAGCCTAATTCTGATATTTTTTTCACTCATTGGTTTTTTGACCAATCAGATCAGCTCTGAAAAAGCGCTGAGGTAAAAAGATCTAACGTGTCAAAAGATCAATTAGTGGAAAAAAATATTAGAATTGGGCCTTTGCCTTTGGAAACTCAGCCAAATGAGCATAATGGGTTTAAAGTGTGTGTGTGTCTCACCAGATCTCAACCTAATTGAAGACATATGGGAGATTATTTTCCCCCAACAAACACCAAATGATGGTATTTCTCATGGAAGAATGATGTTACATCCCTCTAATAGAGTTCCAGACACTTGTAAAAGCTATGCCAAGGCACTCTGAAGCTGTTCTGGTGGGTCGTGGTGACCCAACGCCCTATTAACACACTTTATGTTGGTGTTTATTTTACTTTTGGCAGTTACCTGTATGAGCAAATAGGAGAGGGATGTAGTTTCAGAATAATTGTTAAAGTAACTGGCCCCTTGAAAATCAAACTTTAAACTTTATATTCGGTTAACTCATATCCAAATAATGTCGTTAACATCAATTTACCAGCTGTTGCTTGAGAGATAGCCATGGGATTTATACATAAACCAAATCATATTTCCAAGCGAAATAGATTGCTCTTTCGTTTTTGAAAAAGTATGTAGTGTGAAGTACAATTGTTCTTCATCTATAATTAGAAAGTTTGATCAATGAAGAAAAGTTTGACAATGTTTTGATGTATTTCTGTTTCTTTTAATGTTTTGAAAAAGGTTTAGTACATAAATTGCATTTTGCACAGTCTCAGATTCTCAGCATAAATTGATTGGGTAAGGGAATTGTTAGTCTATTTGTGTTGGCTATTTCATCTACACACTTCAAAATGTATTTTTTTTTACACAACTTGTGTGGTATTAATTTGCCTCACCCTCCGATTGTTGAAGAGTGGATGGGGCAGGTAGCCCTAGCGTTTAAGAGCGTTGGGCTAGTAACTGAAAGGTCACTGGTTCGAATCCCGGAACCCACTAGATGAAACGTATGTCGATGTGCCCATGAGCAAGGCACTTAACTCTAATTGCTCCATGGTCGCGGTCAACAATTGTTGAGCCCTGTCCGTGACCTCACTCTCAATGGAAGGGGGATATGCAACAACAACAAAAACGAATTTACAATGTAAGCGTGTGGAATATGTGAACGCCCATGTTCCCTCATTTAACTGTGGGAATCACGAGACGCCAAGACTGGTGCTGAAGCTAACCACTCTCCTGTTTTATCATTGATGCAAAGAGAGAAGAAACATGACCAAATTAAGAAAAATAGACTGCCTATATTCTCTGTGTTCATTACATTAAGCCTGGAACCACAAGTTAATGTAGACAGACAGAGGCCTAGATACAGTAAGGTATTGAGATTATTGAAATGACGTCTGCGCCCAGTGGGACATGCCTAATAGGCCCAAACGTTTTGTTTCATGGGCCATTTAATTGCGTTCACTTCCAAGCGCGCATCACGCTTGCGCACAGTACCTAGGCCATTCCCATGATTTGTAACTTGTAAGTTGAGTAAAGGGGCAGGTGGGGGGAGAGAGAGAGAGACAAATCGGGAGGTTCTGCCAATTGAAATAGCTCAGTAACAGCAGCGAGCCAGAGAACCGAGCCTGCCTCTATGTCAGGGCCACTTACCTGCAAGGTGCGCAACGAAGATGATGACCATGAACGGCAAGCAGCATTTCTCTATGCACCCGGTGCTGCAGGAGCCCAAATACTCTGGCCTGCACGCGAGTTCGGAAGGCATGCGCAGGGTGTGTCTGCCTGCCCCGCAGGTATGTTAGTCATTTATTTGGGACACAAATGTATAATAAAAAATAGACATTTAAAAGGTTTTAAGTGGATCAGAATGACTTTATTATCCACTACCGTCCTTGTTCTTTCTCTCTCCCTCACAACCCCTCCCTCTCTCTCATCCACATGTCTATTTAAGCAAAGCTGCTACTTTCATATTAATTTTTATGACCTGTGCTTTGAAGAGGGTTCTCCCTGTTCCTGAAATGTTTTTTAATCCTGAGTTGACAGAATTCCCCACTGACTTCAATATGCGCACTCTTGCTTGCAGCTTCAGGGCAATATATTCGGTTGCTTTGATGAGAGTCCACTGGCACGCGCGGAAGCTCTGGCGGCTGCTGACATTGTCTCTCACGGCAAGAGTCACACTTTCAAGCCTGACGTGACTTACCATACCATGAGTAGTGTCCCCTGCAACCCCAACTCCTCTACGGTGCCCATCACCCACTCCACCACCCTGACCCCTCACCACCACCACCACCACCACCTCAACCAGAGCTTGGAGGGGGATCTCCTGGATCACATCTCGTCCAGTCTCTCTGTGAGCGGGATGGGGGCTCCGGATTCCTCTATGATGGCCACTCAAGCCCACCAGCACCACCTCCAGACCATGGGTCATCTTCACCAAGCTATGGGCATTGGTCATCCGCACTCCTTGTCTGTGCACAACGGAATGTCGTGTGTCAACGACGTGGAGTCGGATCCTAGGGAGCTGGAAGCCTTCGCTGAGCGGTTCAAACAACGGAGGATAAAGCTCGGGGTGACCCAGGCGGACGTTGGCTCAGCTCTCGCCAACCTGAAGATACCTGGGGTGGGCTCTCTCAGCCAGAGCACTATCTGCCGGTTCGAATCCCTCACCCTCTCTCACAATAATATGATTGCGCTAAAACCTGTCCTCCAAGCCTGGCTCGAGGAGGCTGAGGCTGCTTACCGGGAGAAAAACAGCAAGCCAGACCTTTTCAATGGCAACGAACGCAAACGAAAACGCACGTCGATAGCCGCACCTGAGAAACGATCTTTGGAGGCATATTTTGCTATCCAGCCCCGTCCCTCTTCGGAAAAAATTGCTGCAATTGCTGAAAAACTGGACCTTAAAAAGAACGTGGTTCGTGTGTGGTTTTGCAACCAACGGCAAAAACAGAAAAGGATGAAATATTCTGCTGTGCATTAGTTCAAATAATGCCTAAAATACGACATTTTGAAGAGATAACGGGGATCTATCAACATCTCATGCCTGACTGGAATTTACTACTGAGACTCTATAGGATTTATTTACATTTCAATTATTTCGTTCACTTTTTTTGTCCTGTTGTTTAGTTTGGAATTAAACGTATCGTGCTAAAGGTCTCTTGGAGGAAATGTTCGTTGTTGATTTTATGACTGCCTATGACACCTCTTCAATCACAGAACTAAACTATAGGGCCTAACAAATAGAGGGAGAAAATGACTTCTCTCTCGTGTGATATGTCCTGTTGAATGCTCATAAAACATGTTAGTTGTTTGGACAATTTAATCAATTACACTAACCATTTTGACGTTTAGGATTCATATTTAAGATGGAATGAATGTGTGTTCACTGCATAGGGGTAACACAACCACCAAAAAAATGCTAATAAATGTGCTCTCTTTGTGAACTAGCTGAACTTTATTTACCGTTATGTGTAAACGAGGCAAATACTATTCACATTATTTATGACGCAACACGAGTTGATTTTTTTAATAGGCTAATTTTAAATAAGGCATGTCAAACCGGCATATTTTGTCATGGACTATTTTGATGTGAAAAATGTAAAACAGTTTGGAGTATCACTGAAATACTATGAGTATTTTTCTTCACTCTTGGATTTCACTTGACAAAATGAGTGAAGTTCAAACTTCATTAATAAATCATTGAATATTTTCTCAAATTCCATTGAATCAGCAATTTATTATTTCGATAAAATTTTGCATGATTATTTTGTGTTTTAGTCAACTGTAGAGAATTAGACATTTGCAGGCTATTACCACTATTACAACAGGCTATTACCAATTTAAAAACATTTCGGTTGAGCTTAAAGTAATTTGGCCATTTGTGTGAGGTTATGATAGTATTGTATTTAACTATCTATTTTGTTTCTCGGGTTGGACTAGGGGAGTATTAACTCAGGGTTTGTTCCTGGTCTGAATAAATCCTGCCTCAAGATTACAGGCGATACAATCATTGTAAAACCATGAGTTTCACAGAGAACATGACTTGTTTCAATTAGGAATTCCCAATTCTCTGCTGCGATTAAAAACGATTCATATAACACATAAATATGATTGAAAAAAGTACATATTTCATTGCTGAATGATAAACCAAAGTCAAACACAATGCAACAATTGTATGCACATATAATTTATGTTTTCCTTTCATTGACGCACTGTTACCAGGACATTGGTCCGAATTAGATTGGTTAATAATTAATGCCCTTGTGTCACTGGGTTATATCGTGGGGTTTGAAATTATTAAGTAATGATGATGCAATATTAATTATATATTGGTATAAAACGAAGCTTGGAGCTGTGTGGAGGGCTGACAGTGTATGGGAGCTCGTGACTCGAGGGATAGAGGGGACTCTCACAATGCCAGGTAAGGATTTGAAGATTTCAATGTATCTTTTAAACCAGTACGAAGGTCAAGAGAATTTTCCACGGTTTTTATCTGTGTTTCGTTCCCCCTGCCCCTTTATATTCTGAGTTTTTGTACTCAAGTTAAATATATTATTATACTAATAACAATACAATAGGAGTTTGAAATAGTATGTGAAACTACTATTATTGTTTGAACTTGTAATAATACCAACTCACTTCATTACATTTGTCTTTATTCTCTTCCTGATGAATAAGTGCAGTTGTATGAGTCATTTAGTATTGGATACTTTTTCTGTAAAAGTGGAACAGCAGGTCGAGACTTTAAATAAAATCATTATTTGATTCAATTTGTGTAAATTCGATGTATATATTAATTTGAAGTAAAAACAAAAATAACATATTGTTAAATATACTGTAAATTATTCACTAGAACCTGAAGTTACAGGCCACACACGGTATTCTCCCAAGTGTAATAGGCTCTCTGGATATTTTAGCCAGAGGATCAATATTTTGCATTTGAAAATAAAATCAGTGGATTTGTAATGTTCTCTTTGATCTTAAAATGTGATTAATTGCTTAGGCAATGCGTAACTTATTTTAATAAAGGATCATTTGAAGGAGGGGCAAAAGCAACATAATAGATCGTCTACTTGCTCATGAGGATAACCTAATGGACATTTTCTCTCTTGTTCTGTGTCTTGGGAACATGTGATATGTGGCTGCAGCTTATTAATCCTGGTTTTAAATCAGGATAAATAAGCTTCACCATGAAATGAAATGCTTATATTGTTCAATCTAACTGTTTTGTTATAATTGTTTTCATGTGTTTCTGTTTTATTTTTTACAAACTTTAAAGAATTTCAGAATATATTTCATCTTCCAATGTCTGAAGACTTACCATATTAATGTTAAAGAAATGACTTGGAGAGGAAGGTTAAATATTTTTTGGGCTAGGAAGCGTGTGTAAATTATTGATCGCTGTAATACCCCTATTGATATCATAAACCTCTTGCAATGAGGTAAATTGAGCTGAAGGTTAGCAAAGACAGGGAGCATGTGGCGAGTGAGGCCCGTTCTATTATTCATTCCCAGTTGGAAAGTATTGCAATTTCTCATGCAATAATTGAGCTGCATTACCCCCGCATATTTATTTATTAAACATTCCTATGTGCATTTTCACTTCAGATCAATTGCAAATTTGCTGCGAAATATAACTTAAATAAGACTCTGAAATCTTAAGAGTATTTTTCAAGTCAAGGAACAATATTTTTTTATGAAAAATGTAAGGTATTGCATAATTCACTTTTATAACTTTAGAACTTCATAAGTTGACTTATAAATATATATTTGGACCACATCAATTGAATCATCACATATTACATTTTGATGTGGTGGGTGGTGGGCTTGTTATGTCTGCATTTGTGGGTGTGAGTGAGTGAGTGTTTGAGAGAAAGAGAGACGGGGGGAGAGAGAGAGTTAAGCTTGCTTGGGATGTTTTCATGGACTGGTGAGAGACGGTGCTCGACAGAATGGGGATGAGAGCACTGTTTAATTGCGGCAGACGGACTCCCGGACGGTGTTCTGCACTGCACACCCCTCCTCTCCCTCTTAGCCTACCCTGGTTGGTTAAGTCTTCGGCAGTCCCAGTGAGGAGAGCGAGTGGGGTAGGTAGGGGCGATGGCAGAATCGAGACACCGCCATCTCAATTATTTATAAAGTGCCAGTAGCAACAAATGAGAATGTGACTCGTTTGGAGGCAGACAGCTACCTCTGTGCATTTTATTAGCCTTCTCCTACTTTTATCACATGCCAAGCCATTCCAGGAATCAGCCCACAGCTCTTCCCCAGCATGTCATCGACTCATCCAGAGGGATTCTGTTACTAGGAAACACGAGGCTGCCCTTCAAATGTGAACTTCGTGCGTCCTCTATTCCTTCCATGTCCTCTCTCTCTCTACCCCCACTTTTCTTTGACTTGCCTTTTCCCTCAGCCTGGGTTTTTCACGAACCTTTCTCTCTGGTGAATGCATATTATTGAGATGTTTCAACAAAGGTGACAAAGGTGTGTATGTATGACCGTGGATGCTTGCCATGGCCACTGTATCATTTACCAACCTTATCAAAAACAATCCTTCCCACCTTGGCTACCATCATATCCGTGTACATTCCTACATATTGTACAGTACTAACCAGTTGCATAGAGTACATATGACACCCAGGCGGGGATTGTTTTTGTCACTTTTAGACTCTCTACATGTGAGGAACCTTGTTACATAACTATTTCAGAGGTTGTTCTACTGGGAAATAAATTGTAAAAAAATTCCATTCAATCTATATTTGGGTATTTGTTTCATTAGTCCACTGTTGATACAGTCCCAAACTGTTTTGCATGTCAGCAATCAAGTTTTCAAGATATAGAACTTTCAAAACACAGAAAGTGTCACAGTATGATGCATTTTGCATCATATGATGTCTTTTTTTTAAGCACACTGAAATATTAACTGGGCTACATGGAACCTCTTCCTCTCTCTTAAGACTAAACAATACAGCTAGCTGCCCAGAATTGTCTCTCTCCATAGGCTCTTGAATGACCTCTACATTATGCATGGTGCAGTGGTTATATCAGTCAATTTATCCCCTGACCTCCCACACGGATACTCTGTTCTTCATTTCAGCACCAGCACAACAGAGACTCACAACAGTCCAGACTAAAATCTATGGTTACCCTTGGACCGAACACCTAAATTCTACAATTTGACAGTATGCAAATGTTTGCTGCTGCATGTGTGCAATTCGCTATCTGTAGTTACCATCACCGTTTGGATACAATTTGTTACTAGGGAAAACACAGTACTGAAAATACACATTTAAATCTGTTCTTATAGCTCACATGAAACGATAAATATGTGCAAAGCCAAGAGCATAAGTATATTTTCTTTCTCTTTTTGTAGTTTTGTTTTTACAGTCAAGTGTATGAAACAATGCTCGAATGTCTTCTTTCACTGTGCCACCCAATTTAAACAGTCAGAGGAGAGGGGGCTTCTGGGAGGACATATAGCCTGGGATGCCACCTGCTTAATTCACCGCCTCCAATAACAGTATTATACACCGCATGCATAATTTAACAGCGCTCCATTATAAAAGTGCCCTGAGAAATGAGATTAACCCACTCAGAAATAACTCACACTGGCGTGATTTCCTCAGAAAAGCACTTGAAAGAGCTCATGAAAGCAGAAACCAGATGAACACATCTCTTCACAGTCTTTAGAAATCTTATCCAAAAAGTGAACCGAGAGAGGGAGAAAGGTAAGAAGCTTTCAAAATAGCACGGCCATCTTGTCACGCCTCTACTTCTCCAAGTCGATCACATTAGATGGGTTCACTTTGTGACCTGTGGAGTTTGACAGTAAGGTCTTGTGACAACAGGCGCCCATAGAAAGAGTACAAACCAAAGCACTAGAGTGGGCTGCAGGCACATTATTGTCAGGAGTTCATACTGTCACTCTCCATGGACTGACTTTTGAAGAGACATGAAAACAGTGCGAGTCCATAGAGGGGCCCCGGGTTATCCTACAGCAGATGCAGTCATTGGTCCCCTGCTCCCCAGGCCTGAAGGCTGCCCTGGGGCTAAACTCCCCAAAGCACAAGATGAAAAACCCTGCCAATGAATCAGGGTGAGGCGTACAAATAGCTACTATTCCTGAGCTCATTTATGTGGGGCTTTTATATGTGGTTCTACCTGCACAGATCAGATTCGATCTGGGAAGCCTGTGTGATCAAATTGAACCGAAGGGCAGATTCCATAGCCTCTGGGCACCAGCTCATTACTGTTTTATTAGGGATTCCCTGTGGGATTGTGATCCTAACTGTACTATAGAAAGATAGATAGGGAGAGGGAAACCTTCCTTCATATTCGGTTAACACCTTATTTGGATAGTTCATCTGTAGATGTTGTAAAGCTACAACTACATTCAGCTGCGGGCCAATTTTTTCTTGAGCGGATGGTCAGGGGGCCGGAAAACAATTACAGATAATTTCTAGACTGCAAATTGACCGCAAGAAGCCCAAACAGATAACATTGGACTAAAACATAATTTTAAACCTTGCTTAAATTTGTATTAGATCACATCTCTATTATGTGTGGGAATACTTTGTAACAGATTTCCAAAATTAAAATATATCGGAGTGGATTTTCTGGTGTTTTTAGTCTTTTATGTCCAAAAATAAATATATTTTAAAATAATCTTTGTTTTCTTGCTCAATTTCTTTTGGGGGGCCAAATAAAATCACCTGCGGGTAAATTGGCCGGCAGTTGGGGATCACTGCTCTACAGACTATCAGTAACATTTCAACTATCTACTAACCATAACCTTAACGCTTACCCTTATTCTAAACCTAACCCTAGCAAGCAGTTGCTTGTCAACAGTTTGTTGATAGTGTGACCATCAGTAGAGCATTTACAGACGGACTATCCAGACTATCCAAATAAAGTGTGACCTCTGCAGCTAAGCCAAAGAGGTTTCCTTGAGACATACAAATAAGGGCAGGCAAGGATGCGCAACACTCCAGAATATATCAAACTAAATGTAGCTCACCCATGTTTACCTTTAACAAATGATGAAATATTAAGCAAAGCTGAATAATTCAGTATCTCCAAGAATAGTCATATTCTCTCTGCCTCAATGAGTTCATAGGTCAGTGAGAAGCACCACCAGCAGGCCGCAGTGTTGCACTGTAAAACGTGGCAGTGACAACAGAGGGAGGAAGCTGTTGGTTTTATTTATATTTATACTGAACAAAAATATAAAACACAACATATAACAATGTCAAAGACAATGTCAAAGATTTCACTGAGTTTCATATGAGGAAATCAGTCAATTTAAATTCATTAGGCCCTAATCTATGGATTTCACATGATTGGGAATACAGATATGCATCGGTTGGTCACAAATACCTTTTAAAAATGTAGGAGCGGAGCAGAAAACCAGTTAGTATCTAGTGTGACCACCATTTGCCTCATGCAGCACGACACATAAGTTGATCAGGCTGTTGTTTGTGGTCTGTGGAATGTTGTCCCACTCTTCAATGGCCGTGCGAAGTTGCTGGATATAGGCGCAAACTGGAACACGCTGTCGTACATGACGATCCAGAGCATCCCACACATGCTCAACGGGTGACATGTCTGGTGAGTATGTAGGCCATGGACGAACTGGGACATTTTCAGCTTCCAAGAATTGTGTACAGATCATGCTGAAACATGTGATGGCAGAGGATAAATTGCACGACAATGGGTCTCAGGATCTGTCACGGTATCTCTGTGCTTTATCAAGTGCAATTGTGTTCGTTGTCTGTAGCTTATGCCTGCCCATACCATAACCCCACCGCCACTATTGGGCATGCTGTTCACAACGTTGACATCAGCAATCCGTTTGCACACGCAGTCCACGGTTGTGAGGCCGGTTGGATGCACTGCCAAATTCTCTAAAACGACATTGGAGGCAGCTTACGGTAGAGAAATTAACATTAAATTCCCTGGCAACAACTCTGGTGGACATTTCTGCCAATTGCATGCTCCCTCAAAACTTGAGACATCTGTGGCATTTTGTTTGTGACACAAAACAGCACATTTGAGTGGCATTCTATTGTACACAGCACAAGGTGCACCTGTGTAATGAGGTGTAATCAGTTCCATGATCGTCCATCCACCTGACAGGTGTGGCATATCTTGGCAAAGGAGAAATGCTCACTAACAGGGAAGAAAACAAATTTGTTCACATTTGCGAGAACCTTTGAGCGTATGGAACATTTCTGGGATATTTTATTTCAGCTCATGAAACCAACACTTTACATGTGGCATTTATATTTGTGTTCAGTGTAGTAATGAGAACACATGAACGGTTGCATGCCAGTAGTGAAACACAAAGTAATGGCGATTTCAAGGGCCATGAGAATACAGTTGAGTAAGATGTTAGTAAGTTTAGCTACTGTTTCACACCAGCCCTGCCATTTCAGTGGAAATTAATGACCAGTCTAACCTGACCATTGACAATTCATGGAAATCCTGGAAAATGTGTAGGTTAAAAACCAGACTTTGAACTTTAGTCATGAAAAACCTTTATTTCAGTACAAATATTGTAGTATAAAATTATGCTTATTATTAACAGGTGTGCATTAGATTATCAATATGCTACTCAGGTAAAAAAAAAGAAAAGGTTAACATAATTAAAATACTTCCCTTGGTAAAGTCATTTTAACGCCACTTTAACTTAAATAAAACAGTCAACAAACAATAAATAAGCAGATTAGCATTGTGTTGAGATGGTGTAGATCTCATGGTTTGGAGTTGATTTTTTGGCCACATTCTTTTAGGTCGCGGAGAAGTCTCCTCAGCTCCACCTGGTTGCCCTCCACCTGGTTGCCTTGGCTCTTCACAACGGTGCACTTCTGCTGTAATACGAGAGCATCATCAGACATCAACACCAAAGACACTCTCACACCCAGCGCATGTGCCTTCATTTGGTCACGTCTTCTTAAGATGGAGAAACCACTGCAGGTCAATGAGCTGCTTTATTAATAGAACACTTTAGTAACTTACAAGTTTGTTGTAAACCCTCAGATGTCGGACAATCTTTCCCTCCTCACCAAACACGTCATTTTTCACGGAGGCCAAGATTGTCTCAGCTTCGCAGAAAAACTCCTGTAAAATAACATTTGTTTCGTTAATGAAAGTTGCCACATATTCAAGCTCCATAGATATCTTTTTATTTTTTTTACATCAACTGTAAATATTTTTCAATTATACATATGATCGTATTAACACCAAAATGTCTAAGGGGGCAGAACATTTAATCACATCACCTTGCACTTTGTGGTGGTCGCAGTCAAATGTGTTACATCTATGAGTAATGTTTCCAGAAGTTCCTAGAGTAAAAGACAATAGTGAGAAGTTTGTTGCACTTTTAAAATGTCAAAACAATTAAGGCAGAGGAATCCTATAGAATATAAGAACAGCGTGGCTCTTCGTCAACAAGCTAACCCAAAGTTTGTTATAGCCGTTTGATCAGCTCTTACCTCTGACAGAGTGTGCGTGTATTGTCCTGCCATGCTAATAATTTCCTCTAAATTGGAATCGTGACTTCTATGCTGCCGGTGCGCTGCAGCGTTGGCAGGCAGAGTTCCAGAGTCAAATAGCACCATCGCAACAGAGAGTAGAAGGATCGCCGTCTTCATCTTTGGCTGGGTTGATTTGCCAAAGCTAAGTAGTACTAAAGAAGTCCTTGTACTTCAGAGAAGTTGAAGTGCAGCAGGTAATAATTTAAAGCCAAATGTGAGGACTACTCAGTGAACAGATTATTTATACACAGGACCCAGGATATCTTTCCCCCACACATTTTATTGCAGTGTCAGCTGATAGACTCAAATATACAGTTTGAGACACATTATGAATATCTTGATTGAGATGTGGTTGATTAGCAAGCGTCACCAAGACCAGAGGCGTTTCGCCGAATACCGGATAAAAGTGGTAATCAACGACGGGGCCTCAAGGTCTTATCTACCAATTAACTTCATCCTGTTAAAGAACAGAAATCCCTCCTAAATCAAAGGAAGTGAACAGAAACTACTATGGTCTTCTTTAGGCACAGATCCCAACGCCAACTGGAATACAGTACTGTAGTGCAGCTTTTTTCCCGCTCTCGAGTCAACTAAGGCATTGTATATATCTTTTTTTAAAATACAATTTGTCGTGCCATGTGCCTGTTATAACAATCATAGCCTTGACAGACTAGTATCAATCAAGTCTTTGGATGGTGTCTGACACTCAGTGCAGGTAGGAGGTGAGGGAGGAGACACTGCACTTGGTGATCTCAGAGCACTGGTCCATGTTCTTCCTGATACGGTAGAAGTGTTCCACGTAGTTGGAGCGCCCCAGGAGCTCCACAAAGTCCTCGTCATGGGTGATGATGAGCAGCTGGAAGTTGCGCTGGCGTGAGCGGCTCTTGATGATTCTGAGCAGAGAAAAGTAGTGTCAAAATATTTGTACAATAGTATTCCTATACTATTAACGTACTTTTCTTCAATGACAACACCCACTGCACGAATCAACACCCACTGTACAAGGGGGCCAGAGCGCTAGAATGAAACTACTCTGGTCTTTAGGAGGGCCAAGTCATTGAGAGGTGTAGAAGGGTCATTATACAGACATACTGCATCTTCCAGCGGGCTGGATATAAGGGCTGGTAGAGCCCCAAAGACAAGACTGGATTTGACATGATGAAAAGACAGTATGCTAACTGCAGACAGGGGGAGGGAATAGATATTAGATACATCAATAGATATTACTTATGTGGTCAGAGAGCCCAATGTCTGAACCAGTCAGGTTGTCTATGGTAATACCGATGGGCTATAACAGGTCTAGCGTGTGACCACGATTATGTGTACAAAGTCAATAAGCTGGGTCAAGCCAAGGGAGTCAAACAGGACAAGGAATTCAGTGGCAAAACTGTCATTGTCAGAGTCAACATGTATGTTAAAGTCCCCCAACAGCACCAAGGAGGAGCACAGAGTGGTGATGAGTTCAGTTAGAAACCCTGTGTTAGGTTTGAATCAGACAGCTCAGTCAAACCCTGGATTAAGTTTGGGACAGACAGTTCAGTCAGAAACCCTGGGTTAGGAATGGGACAGACAGTTCAGTCAGAAACCCTGGGTTAGGTTTGGGACAGACAGTTCAGTCAGAAACCCTGGGTTAGGTTTGGGACAGACAGTTCAGTCAGAAACCCTGGGTTAGGAATGGGACAGACAGTTCAGTCAGAAACCCTGGGTTAGGAATGGGACAGACAGTTCAGTCAGAAACCCTGGGTTAGGAATGGGACAGACAGTTCAGTCAGAAACCCTGGGTTAGGAATGGGACAGACAGTTCAGTCAGAAACCCTGGGTTAGGAATGGGACAGACAGTTCAGTCAGAAACCCTGGGTTAGGAATGGGACAGACAGTTCAGTCAGAAACCCTGGGTTAGGAATGGGACAGACAGTTCAGTCAGAAACCAGTCAGAAACCCTGGGTTAGGAATGGGACAGACAGTTCAGTCAGAAACCCTGGGTTAGGAATGGGACAGACAGTTCAGTCAGAAACCCTGGGTTAGGAATGGGACAGACAGTTCAGTCAGAAACCCTGGGTTAGGAATGGGACAGACAGTTCAGTCAGAAACCCTGGGTTAGGAATGGGACAGACAGTTCAGTCAGAAACCCTGGGTTAGGAATGGGACAGACAGTTCAGTCAGAAACCCTGGGTTAGGAATGGGACAGACAGTTCAGTCAGAAACCCTGGGTTAGGAATGGGACAGACAGTTCAGTCAGAAACCCTGGGTTAGGAATGGGACAGACAGTTCAGTCAGAAACCCTGGGTTAGGAATGGGACAGACAGTTCAGACAGAAACCCTGGGTTAGGAATGGGACAGACAGTTCAGTCAGAAACCCTGGGTTAGGAATGGGACAGACAGTTCAGTCAGAAACTTTGGGTTAGGAATGGGACAGACAGTTCAGTCAGAAACCCTGGGTTAGGAATGGGACAGACAGTTCAGACAGAAACCCTGGGTTAGGAATGGGACAGACAGTTCAGTCAGAAACCCTGGGTTAGGAATGGGACAGACAGTTCAGACAGAAACCCTGGGTTAGGAATGGGACAGACAGTTCAGTCAGAAACTCTGGGTTAGGAATGGGACAGACAGTTCAGACAGAAACCCTGGGTTAGGAATGGGACAGACAGTTCAGTCAGAAACCCTGGGTTAGGAATGGGACAGACAGTTCAGACAGAAACCCTGGGTTAGGAATGGGACAGACAGTTCAGACAGAAACCCTGGGTTAGGAATGGGACAGACAGTTCAGTCAGAAACTCTGGGTTAGGTTTGGGAAAGCGGTAGATGAGATGATAAAAAAATTGCTGTGGTGATACGTTTCCAGATTGCAAAAGACTTGGCCCATCAAAATTAGATGACAACTAGAATTAATGTGCGTGTCATATGCTGAACTATACAGCTGAAATCTGGAATTGTGAAAGAATACCATAATGTTTCTACATGAAGATACAGTGAGCTCCAAAAGTATTGGGACAGTGACAAATATTTTGTTTTGAAATTATATAATGACTGAGGTTAAAGTGCAGACTGTCAGCTTTTAATTTGAGGGTTTTTTCATCCTTATCGGGTAAACCAACGACAGCACTTTTTGTACATAGTCCTGCCATTTTAGGGGACCAAAAGTATTGGGCCACATTTACTTACATGTGTATTAAAGTAGTCAAAAGTTAAGCATTTGGTCCCATATTCATAGCGCGCAATGACTACATCATGCTTGGATGCATTTTCTGCTCGTTTTGGTTGTGTTTGAGACTATTTTGTGCCCAATAGAATTGAATGGTAAATAATGTGTCATTTTGGAGTCAACTTTAATTGTAAATAAGAGAATATGTTTCTAAATGCTTCTACATTCAAGTGGATGCTACTACAATCCTGAATGAACAGTGAATAATGTGTGAGAAAGTTGGAGGCATAAATACCCCCCCCCCAAAAAAAATACTAACCTCCCTCTTATTGTAATGGTGAGAGGTCAGCATGTCCTGGGCATATGATATTTGTGAATCTAACTTTCTCATTCATCATTATTCATGACTCATTCTGGACTATCCATAATCATGGTAGCATCCACATTAAAAAAGTGTTTAGTAACACATTCTATTCTTATTCACAATAAGGCTACCTGGGGCGGCAGGTAGCCTAGTGGTTGGTTAGAGCGTTAGACTAGTAACTGAAAAGTTACAAGTTCGAATCCCCGAGCTGACAAGGTGAAAATCTGTCGTTCTGCCCCTAAACAAGGCAGTTAACCCACTTAACTGACTTGCCTAGGTTCAAAAATATTTAAAAAAGTGACTCCAAAATGATTTTTTTTTTTATACCATTCATTTCTATTGGGTGCAAAATAATCTGAAACACAAACAGCAAATGCATCCAACAAGTTTGTAGAGTCACATTGTGTGCTTGGAATATAGAAGTGAATTTGTCCTAATACCTTCATTCTCTAAAATGGGGGAGAGGACTATGTACAAAAAGTTGCTGTAATTTCTAAACCGTTCACCCGATATGAATGAAAGTACCCTCAAACTAAAGCTGACAGTCCACACTGTAACCTCAGTCATTATATAATTTCAAATCCAAAGTGCTGGAGTACAGAGCCAAATCAAAACAAGTGTCACTGTCCCAATACTTTTGAGCTCACTGTAGTTGAGCTTTCCTTGGAATGCATAAGTTTGCTCAAAGCAAGGGATATGTTGCCATTCAGATGTAGCAGGCTATTGGACAAATAGACTCACTCCACAAGGGCGTGTGCGAGGGACTCGATGTTCTCCCTGTCTAGGTTGGTTGTGGGCTCGTCCAGGGCCAGGATGCCACAGTTCAGACAGAAGGTCTCAGCCAGAGCCAGACGGATGATGAGGGAGGCCAGGACCTAAACATACATGCACACTGACACGTCATCATCAAATTGACCAACACACTGCCACCCCTATATCCATAAGGGGATAATGCCCTCTCTTATAGCTATCTCATGAGCTACAGGAAGTAGGTAAAGCATCCAGCACTGCACCTTCTGGCCGGCACTGCAGCGACCCCTCATGTCCAGCGCCGTGTCTCCCTTCACCATCACCACACGGTAGTTATAGGTCCTCCTCTTCACTCCCGCCCCGGAAGAATTCTCATCCACATCAGAGCGGATCTCCACATACTCAATGTCTGGAGAAGAGCAAGGGAGGAAGAACATTTAGACTTAAAAATCGATAATCACATGACGAATTGATACAGTATGGGGTGACAACACAGCCGCAAAGCGTGGTCATTATGCAGCAGGGCTGCCCAACCCTGTTCCCGTGGAGCTACCGCTCTTTAGGTTCTCACTCCTAATCTAGCACACCCGATTATAAAAACGAGTTGGTTGACAAACTGAATCAGGTTAGTTACAATTTCTATTGGGCAGTCCTGTTAAACAGCATACTGCTACACCCTGCTAAAAGTGATACAAGATGGATGGGGGTTGGAGATAAGTTGGATACTTTTATTGAAGTTATAACATTATGAAATATATATTCCACGCAGGCACATGATTTCAGTTGAGCACTTAAACGAAAACCACACTCGCTCAGAGACCTTGTCCTCGGTATGTGCTGCGCCAGAGGTCCCGGATGATTTTGTTGATCTCCTCCATCTTCATACTGTGAAACTTCATTATGGTTCTGTAGAAGAGGACAGTGGGTACAACTGAAAATGGGCAAAACTCTGGATAAGATGACATTGGCATTGATACCTTTCAACAGGATTAGACATAGGCCTACCAGTAAGTGATAGAAAAACTTCAAATAAAGATTAAGATTTTAAGACTGGGTGGATGTAGAGCTGGGCCAACGAACCGTAAAACAGACACCGACCACTTAAAAAGGACATTTCACTGACAGTTATTTACGACGAGTAGCCTATACTAGAAACAATTTGAAGTTTGAAATTAAATAAGTCTGCCAATATGGGTAACTGCTAACAGGACATTTAAAGCTACAAATTTCAAAGTGGTAGTAGTAGATTTAAGGGTATTATAAAATAGTAACTGTTGTGGATATTAATGTTAAACGTATCGTTCCATTTATAGTTTGTGACAATTCAGTCAATTTATCAAGATATCGATTATTGTCCATATCACCCAGTTCTAGGTGGGTGCAAATAAAAAAAGATTACCAGGCGTTACGGTTTCTCTTGAAATCCCGTCGACATTTGGTATGGCCAGAAAGACACTATTATTCTGCTTACTAAATTAAATCTACAGGATGTGACCATATCTGTAAGTTTCTTAGAAAGCTGTGATTACCATCACCATGAGAAGCTCATTGGGCTTGGTTTAGGTAACATAATGGGACAAGAGCTCCTTCGTATCAATCTATTACTTTTCATGTTCAATTGGCCAAACAAGAAAACGGCTCACTAAGGTTAGTCAATGACTTCTCCAGTCTCAACGTCAACAGTGAAGAGGCGCCTCTGGGATACTGGCCTTCTAGGCAGAGTTGCAAATAAAAAGCCATATCTCAGACTGGCCAATAAAAAGAAAAGACAGGCACAAGAACACAGATACTGGACAGAGGAACCCAGAGTCGCCTCTTCACTGTTGACGTTGAGACTGGTGTTTTGTGGGTACTATTTAATGAAGCTGCCAGTTGAGTACGTGTGAGGCATCGGTTTCTCAAACTAGACTTGTACTCTTGCTCGGTTGTGCACCGGGGTCTCCCACTCCTTCTATTCAGGTTAGGCACAGTTTGCGCTGCTCTGTGAATGGAGTACTACACAGCGTTGTACGAGATCTTCAGTTTCTTGGCAATTTCTCACATGGAATAGGCTTAATTGCTGATGCTCCAGATACTCAACTAGTCTAAATAAAGGCCAGTTTTATTGCTTCTAATCAGGACAACAGTTTTCAGCTGTGCTAACATAATTGCAAAAGGGTTTTCTAGCCTTTCATGGACAAAAGACAATGGCATTCATTCACTTCCAACTAAATGCAAACTCACAGGGTTGACTCACACTGATTTCATGAGATCTACTGTATGCTCTGCATGGGATACATGATAAGAACCAGAGAGCTGTACCTCCCTACCACCGCTGTGCTGCTGGCTTGCCTGCTGATGGCACTAAGCCAACGAAGATGATATCTCAGTGAGAGAGTTGAGCTGTCATTTCCTCTCAAGACCTGCATTTATGCAGGCTACTCATTCAGTCTACCATCGATAGGGCAATAGAATGTTAATATATGCACTGTGTATTCGGGAAAGTATTCAGTTGCCATCCCCTTTTCCAAATGTTACGTTACACCCTTATTCGAAAATGTATTAAATACACCCCCCCCCATCCAAACACACACACAAAACCCCATAATGACAAAGCAAAAACAGGTTTTTGCAAATTTACAAAAAAACAAAACAGAAATACCTTATTTACATAAGTATTCAGACCTTTTGTTATGAGACTCGAAGCCACTCCTCAGTAAAAAGCACACGATAGCCCGCTTGGGAGTTCACCAAAAGGCACCTAAAAGACTCTCAGACAATGAAATACAAGATTCTTTGGTCTGATAAAACCAAGATTGAACTCTTTGGCCTGAATGCAAAGAGTCATGTCTAGAGAAAACCTGGCACCATTCATACGATGAAGCATGGTGGTGGCAGCATCATGCTTTGGGGATGTTTTTCAGTGGCAGGGACTGGGAGACTAGTCAGGATCGAGGGAAAGATGAACGAAGCAAAGTAGAGAGAGATCCTTGATGAAAACCTGCTCCAGAGCACTCAGCACCTCAGACTGGGGCGAAGGTTCACCTCCAATAGGACCCTAAGCACACAGCCAAGACAACACAGTGGTGGCTTCGGGACAAGTCTCTGAATGTTCTTGAGTGACCCAGCAAGAGCTTGGACTTAAACCCGATCGAACATCTCCAGAGACCTGAAAATAGCTGTGCAGCGACTCTCCCCATCCAACCTGACAGAGCTTGAGCGGATCTGCAGAGAATGGTAGAAACTCCCCAAATACAGATTTGCCAAGCTTGTAGCGTCATACCCCCCAAAAAACTTGAGCACCAAATGGTGCTTCAACAAAGTACTGAGTAAAGGGTCTGAAAACTTGTGTAAATGTGATATCCTTTGTATATAAATGTGCAACAATTCCTAAAAACCTATTTTTGCTATGTCAGTCTGGGGTATTGTGTGTAGATTGATTATGGGGGGAAAAAACACAACTAAATCCATTTTAGTAGGCTGTAACGTAACAAAATGTGGATAAAGTCAAGGGGTCTGAATACTTTCCAAATGCACTGTATTACTGTCATTGTGCAGATTTGTATTTGGTATTTTATTAAGATCCCCATTAGCTGTTGCAAAAGCAGCAGCTACTCTTCCTGGAGTCACACAAAACATAATGACATAATACAGAACATCATTAGACAAGAACAGCTCAAGGACAAAACCACATACATTTTTTAAAAGGCACACCGCCTACATATCAATGCATATACGAACTATCTAGGTCAAATAGGGGAGAGGCGTTACTTTATCTGTTTTCTGAAACCAGGTTTGCTGTTTATTTGAGCAATGAGATGGAAGTTCGATGCAATAAGGGCTCTAAATAATACTGTACGTTTTCTTGAATTTGTTCTGGATTTGGGGACTAAGAAAAGACCCCTGGTGACAAGTCTGGTGGGATAAGTGTTTGTCAGAGCTGTGTGTAAGTTGACTATGCAAACAATGGGATTTTCAACACATTTGTGTTTCTTATAAAAAATAAGTGATTCAGTTAGTCTCTCCTCAAGCCAAGAGAGAATGGCATGCATAGTATTTATATCAGCCCTTTGATTACAATTAAGAGCAAAACGTGCCGCTCTGTTCTGGGCCAGCTGCAGCTTAACTAGGTCTTTTCCTTGCAGCACTGGACAAAACTAGAGCCTGCACAACTTGCTTTTTGGAGTGTGGTGTCAAAAAAAAGCAGAGCATCTCTTTATTACGGTTAGACCTCTTCCATCTTCGCAACCATTGAATCTATATGTTCTGACATTGACAGTTTACAATCTAAGGTAACGCCAAGTAATTTAGTCTCAACTTGTTCAACAGCCACACCATTCATTACCAGATTCATCTGAGGTCTAGCACTTAAGGAATGATTTATACCAAATACAATGCTCTTAGTTTTAGAGATGTTCAGGACCAGTTTATTACTGGCCACCATAAATATATGTTGTGTTTTCACTGTAAAACATTTAAATAAATTGGACATGATGGGTAAATGATGTTTATCTTTCATTTGCTGTATTGGACTTGTTATTGTGTGAAAGTTAAATATTTCTAAAGAATATTTTAGAATTTTGCATTCCCCGTGCCACCTTTTCAGCTGAATGGGGGGGGGGGGGGGGCCTTGGGGAACGCCTTGCCATAACAGGTTTTAACTGTGGTTGCTGGTGCGTATTTGGTTGAATCATCAGCATACATGGACACACATGCTTTGTTTAATGCCAGTGGCAGGTCATTGGTAAAAATAGAAAAGAGTATAGGGCCTAGAGCGCTGCCCTGCAGTACACCACACTTTAAATGTTTGACATTAGAGATGCTTCTATTAAAGAAAACCCTTAGAGTTCTATTAGATAGATTGCCATATTGTGGATACAGAGCGGAGGTTGAAAAGCCATAGCACTTAAGTTCTCAACAACAGTTTATGGTCAATAACATCAAAGGCCGCACTGAAATCTAACAGTACAGCTCCCACAATCTTATTAACAATTTCTTTCAACCAATCATCAGTCACTTGTGTCAGTGCAGTCAGTACATGTTGAGTGCCCTTGTCTGTAAGCATGCTGAAAATCTGTTAATTTGTTTACAGAGAAATATCATTGTATTTGGTGAAACTATTTTTTCAAACAGCTTGCTAAAGCTGGCAGCAAGCTTATAGGTCTGCTGTTAGAACCAGTAAAGGCCTCTTTACCACCATTGGGTAGCGGAATAACTTTGGCTTCCCTCCAGGCCTGAGGACAAAGACTTTGATCTAGGCTAATTACCCGTTGCACAATCCAAGAGTGAAAACTTGAAAACTCAAGTATTATCTTGAAGGGCAGAGAAACAGTTTCATGTAATGACTCACTTAATGTCAAAAGATCTTCTGTACATTTTGTGGTAGGATAATTCACCCACATAAGCATGACTAGTGAGTTCTGATTAGTGTCACATATCCTGGCATCCACACCTAAACTATTGAAAACAGGAGCATTACGCACAGCAGTTCACCTTTCTTTTCCTTTATTGGATTTTAAGAGTGGTTACCAAGTGTTGGACACACCTACTCATTCCAGGGTTTTTCTATATCCATATATTTTAAACTATTTTCTACATTGTACACATATGGAATCATGTAGTAACCTAAAAAAAGTGTTAAACAAATCAAATTATTTGTGATTCTTCAAAGTAGCCACCCTTGTCTACAGTTTTGCACACTCTTGGCATTCTCTAAACCAGCTTCATGAGGTAGTCACCTGGAATGCATTTCAATTAACAGGTGTGCCTTGTTAATTTGTGGAATTTCTTTCCTTCTTAATACGTTTGAGCCAATCAGTTGTGGTGTGACAAGATAGGGGTGGTATTCAGAAGATAGCCCAATTTGGTATCTGACCAAGCCCATATTAGTGCAAGAACAGCTCAAATAAGCAAAGAGAAACGATAGTCCATTACTTCAAGACATTAAGGTCAGTCAATCTGAAAATTTAGTGAATGGGTGAAGTGAATGGCCAGACTGAGTGAATGGCCAAATTGTTGCAAAGAAACCACTACTAAAGGACACCAATAATAAGAAGAGACTTCCTTGGGCCAAGAAACACAAGCAATGGACATTAGACTGATGGAAATCTGTCTTTTGGTCTGATGAGTCCAAATTGGAGATTTTAACCGCCATGTCTTTGTGAGACGCAGAATATGTGTGGTTCCCACTGTGAAAAACGGAGGTGTGATGTGTGGAGGTGCTTTGATTGTGACACAGTCTGATTTATTTAAGACACACTTAACCTGCATGGCTACCACAGCATTCTGCAGGTATACGCCATACCATCTGGTTTGCGCTTAGTTGGACTATCATTTGTTTTTCAACAGGACAATAACCCAAAACACACCTCCAGGCTGTGTAAGGGCTATTTGACTAAGGAGAGTGACGGAGTGCTGAATCAGATGACCTGGCATCCACAAGTACCCTACCTCAACCCAATTGCGAAGGATTGGGATGAGTTGGAGTGAAGGAAAAGCAGCCAACAAGTGCTCAGCATATGTGGGAACTCCAAGATTGTTGGAAAAGTATTCCAGGTGAAGTTGGTTGAGAGAATGCCAAGAGTGTGCAAAGCTGTCATCAAGACAAAGGGTGGCTACTTTGAAGAACCTAAAATATATCTTTTGATTTGTTTAAGACTTTTGGTTACAACATGATTCCATACATGTTATTTTATAGTTTTGAGGTCTTCACTATTATTCTACAATGTAGTAGGTGTGTCCAAACTTTTTTTGTTTTTTTGTTTGAATTGTACCCCGTTTTCGTGGTATCCAATTGTTTAGTAGCTACTATCTTGTCTCATCGCTACAACTCCCGTACGGGCTCGGGAGAGACGAAGGTTGAAAGTCATGCGTCCTCCGATACACAACCCAACCAAGCCGCACTGCTTCTTAACCAACCCGGAAGCCAGCCGCACCAATGTGTCGGAGGAAACACTGTGCACCTGGCAACCTTCGTTAGCGCGCACTGCGTCCAGCCCGCCACAGGAGTCGCTGGTAAGCGATGAGACAAGGATCTCTCTACCGGCCAACCCCTCCCTAACCCGGACGAGGCTAGGCCAATTGTGCGTCGCCCCACGGACCTCCCGGTCGTGGCCGGTTACGACAGAGCCTGGGCGCGAAACCAGAGTCTCTGGTGGCACAGCTGGCGCTTCAGTACAGTGCCCTTAACCAATGCGCCACCCGGGAGGCCCCGTGTCCAATCTTTTAACTGGTAAGGTATATGATCAGAAGAAATGGTATGGTTACACACCCTGTAAGTCAAACACACATGACTGCGTCTACAACCATGAGTCTTAATGGAAATGGACCTATCACCACCACCGAACCACCCTCCTCCGTCAACAACTCACTGGTCCAGGGCCTTGTAGTAGATGTCCAGGTCCTTGTTGGCCAGCTCTGTGGTCCTCATGACAATCATCCTGTCCCGAAAGCGTTCGTCAGCCTTGCCGTACTGGTCCTCGCGGAGCTCCTTGCGGAAGCGGATGATCTCCTCCTCGAAGCCTTTCTGTCGGCCCAATGCTACGCTGCGGTTCTTCTTCAGGTCGTCCACGCGCTGCTCAGACTCCCTGCGCTCACTGAGAACCAGGGAAGAGGGACAGAGAACTCAGAGATATCGCACACATTTCATGTTACAATGATAAAAGGGACGAGAGGTCGACCGATGATGATTTTTCAACGTCGATACGATACCGATTATTGAAGGACCCCCCCAAAAAAGCCGATACCGATTAAATATATCTGTAATAATGACAATTACAACAATACTGAATGAACACTTATTTTAACTTAATGTAAAACATCAATAAAATCAATTTAGTTTCAAATAATTGGATTAAATCATGCAAAAACAAAGTGTTGGATAAGAAAGTAAAAGTGCAATATTTGCCATGTAAAAAAGCAAACTTTTAAGTTCCATGCTCAGAACATACGAAAGCTGGTGGTTCCTTTTAACTGGTGGTTCCTTTCAATATTCCCAGGTAAGAAGTTTTAGGTTGTAATTATTCTAGGAATTATAGAACTCTCTCTATACCATTTGTATTTCATATACCTTTGACTTGGATGTTCCTATAGGCACTTTCGTATTGCCAGCCTAATCTCGGGAGTTGATAGGTTTGAAGTCATAAACAGCGCAATGCTTGAAGCACAGTGAAGAGCTGCTGGCAAATGCAGGAAAGTGCTGTTTGAATGAATGCTTACGAGCCTGCTGCTGCCTACCACTGCTCAGTCGGACCGCTCTATCAAATCATAGACTTAATTATAATCTAATAAAACACAGAAATAGGTCATTAATATGGTCAAATCCGGAAACTATAATTTCGAAAAAACAAAACATTTATTATTTCAGTGAAATACGGAACCGTTCCATATTTTACCTAACGGGTGGCATCCCTAAGTCTAAATAGTGCTGTTACATTGCACAACCGTCAATGTTATGTCATAATTATTGCACAACTCTGGCAAATAAATTATGGTCTTTGTTAGAAAGAAATGGTCTTCACACAGTTCGCAACGAGCCAGGCGGCTCAAACTGCTGCACATGCCCCGACTCTGCTCGCACAGAACGCAAGAGAAGTGACAATTTCCCTAGTTAAAATAAATTCATGTTAGCAGGCAATATGAACTAAATATACAGGTTTAAAAATATATACTTGTGTATTGATTTTAAGAAAGGCATTGATGTTTATGGTTAGGTACACATTGGTGCAACGACAGTGCTTTTTTCATGAATGCGCTTGTTAAATCATCACCCGTTTGGCGAAGTAGGCTGTGATTCGATGATAAATTAACAGGAACCGCAACAATTATATGCAACGCAGGACAAGCTAGATAAACTAGTAATGTCATAAACCATGGGTAGTTAACTAGTGATTATGTTAAGATTAAATTTATAAAAAAATCAATCAATGCTAGCTCGCAACTTACCTTGGCTCAAATCAAATAAAAGTTTATTTGTCACGTGCGCAGAATACAACAGGTATAGCAGACCTTACAGTGAAATGCTTACTTACAGGCTCTAACCAATAATGTGGAGGGGAAAAAAAAAAAGTGTGTGTAGGTAAGTAAAGAAATGCACTCGCATAACAGGTAGTCAAGCCTGCCACGCAGTCTCCTCGTGGAGTGCAATGTAATCGGCCATAATCTGTGAAAACTTGAAATCAGCCTTAATTAAATCGGCCATTCCGATTAATCGGTCGACCTCTAAAAGGGACTGGTGTCCCCAAAGAGATAATGTGTAAAAAAGGTTGTATGAGCTGACACCACCACCTCTCTGACTCCCTAGACTCACTAGTAACCAGGGAAGAAGGCACATGTACAGCCTTATGTGTTGGCCTAGGGTATATTCTGGAGGTATTTCAGATGGGTCACTTTGTAACAGGAGTCCTACAAGGGTTGCATCTCCACCCAGAAGGACTAGGTCATATGAACCGACACCACCAACATGAATCTTTTAAGACATAATCCAAATTCCAGCATCTGATTATTAGTTCAAATTTCAGGCAGGTATAATACAATCAATTCCATATTATCTTATGGAACCTGGGAGGCACGGATTAGCATCAGAAGCATACGTGGGTTTGAACATGTTGCGTTTTGGGACCACTCCCTGGTGCAGGTGAGCATGGTCAAGGAGGCGTTCTTACTTGCGTAGCTGCAGGACCTGCATGTTCCCCATATCCTTCGCCACAGCCTCTCGTTTCTTGGTCACGTCCTTCAGCTCCTCGATGCGCTTCCTCAACGTCAGGTTGTCCTGCAGCCAACGCTCTTGGACCTTCAATGATATCACACGGTCACCCAGATCTCAAGTTCACAGATTTCATCCAACACTAGCACTTGTTTTCTTTGCTCCTTCATAAAAGCACACTGGTAACTTACTGAATAGGGGAGCAAAAGGAGAGACAGACATAATTAGGGAAAAGAGATATGCCACCTGAGCTCACCTTCTGAGTGTCTATGTCTTGCCTGATGTTTCCACTGTCTTTGTTAATCTTTTCCCGTTGCTTCTCTGCCTCATGGACCTGAGTGTTGGTCTCTCGGAGCTCCCCCTCTTTTTGCTTTCAAAGAAATGCAGGACAAAATGTGTCAAAAGAAATTGAGACAATGCTTATGACAGGATGAGGAACAGAACCGAACCAATGTTTACCTCTTTGTAATCATCCTTGCCCTCTTCTGTGTATCCGATAATCTCTCTTTCAAAGGCGGCCATGCTTTTAACTTTGTCTTTGATGCTATTTATCTGGGATGGAGGGAATGAACAGGTGGTTAGAAGTGCTACTTTGAAATAATCATGCCAAGATCGTTATTATTTGAGACATGGTATGCAATTAAACCTGTTCCCAGACACTTCCGTGAAGAGTGTGAAGAGTCTGGTGGACCAACACGTCAAACTTGGCCTTTGTTAGCCAATAGAGAAATACCGGGAAAAATTCCTGCCGCATAGGCATTAGTTTAATCTACCAACCAATCATCTCCCACAACATCTCCCCCTTAACCCTCCCCATACGCGAGCACACCACAAGTACAGCGGCATGCCTCGCATTTGTGCGATGTCACTCAAATTAAATAACATACTTTGTTCACTATGGTCACACTCATTATGGCCAACTTTGAATCATGATGTACCAGGCTTATATGTGCAATAGCCTGGGGACGAGGTTAGTAGGCGAGAGACATGAAGTGACTGGAGAAACACTGTTATCAGACTTAATATGCAGTCCTCCATTAGCACTTTGAAAGTATTAGCAAGAAATGTTGGACAGTTAAATAATACAAACGAGAAAGAGGTGGTGGTACCTTCTCTTGTCCCTCCTCCTGCCTCTGCTTCCTGCGCTCCATCAAATCCAGCCTCTCCTGCTGCAGCTTCTCCAGGGTGGTGGCCAGAGGGGACACCTGCTCCTTAGCTTCCTGAACACAGGGAGGAGATAACCTTGATACACTGATAAAGCGATACACCATGACCTTCTCTTATTACTAAGACTACAAAACATCACAGCCAATACAGAAGAAAACATGTTATAACCGTCAAACCACCTGCTGCTAGACAGTTCTACCAACACTGAGGTTTTAGTATGATTCCAGATAGTTTCCTCAGACAGGTCACTGCTCTGAGTGGAGTTTTACCTTGATCTCTCTGTGCAGAGCCTGAATCTCAGTGGTGAACTCCACACACTGCTCCTCCAGCTGCTGCTGCTTCTGCATGTTACTGGAGATCTGCAGCTTCTCCGCCCGGGTCTCGTTCATGCTGCTCTTCAGGCTCTGGATCTGCTCCTGCTGGTCCTGGATCAGTTTACGCTTCAGCTCCATCTTGCTGGATGCTGCAATGAATCAAATAACATTGGAATTCATAGTAATACAGTATAAGGGTGGAATAGATAGGTACAGTGAGGGGGAAAAAGTATTTGATCCCCTGCTCATTTTGTACGTTTGCACACTGACAAAGAAATTATCAGTCTATAATTTTAATGGTAGGTTTATTTGAACAGCGAGAGACAAAATAACAAAATCCAGAAAAACGCATCTCAAAAATGTTATATATTGATTTGCATTTTAATGGGGGAAATAAGTATTTGTACCCCTCTCAATCAGAAAGATTTCTGGCTCCAAGGTCTCTTTTATACAGGTAACGAGATGAGAGGAGGTGCACACTCTTAAAGGGAGTGCTCCTAATCTCAGTTTGTTACCTGTATAAAAGACACCTGTCCACAGAAGCAATCAATCAGATTCCAAACTCTCCACCCTGGCCAAGACCAAAGAGCTCTCCAAGGATGTCAGGGACAAGATTGTAGACCTACACAAGGCTGGAAATGGACCAAGACCATCGCCAAGCAGCTGGGTGAGAAGGTGACAACAGTTGGTGCAATTATTCGCAAATGGAAGAAACACAAATTAACTGTCAATCTCCCCCGGTCTGGGGCTCCATGCAAGATCTCAATTGGTAACACACTATGGTAACACACTATGCCGTGAAGGACTGAAATCCTGCAGCGCCCGCAATGTCCCCCTGCTCAAGAAAGCACATATACATGCCCGTCTGAAGTTTGCCAATGAACATCTGAATGATTCAGAGGACAACTGGGTGAAAAGTGTTGTGGTCAGATGAGACCAAAATTGAGCTCTTTGGCATCAACTCAACTCATGTGTTTGGAGGAGGAATGATGCCTATGACCCCGAGAACACCATCAAACATGGAGGTGGAAACATTATGCTTTGGGGGTGTTTTTCTGCTAAGGGGACAGGACAACTTCACCGCATCAAAGAGATGATGGACGGGGCCTTGTACTGTTAAATAATGGGTGAGAACCTCCTTCCCTCAGCCAGGGCATTGAAAATGGGTCGTGGATGGTTATTCCATAATGACAATGACAAAAAAACACACAGCCAAGGCAACAAAGGAGTGGCTCAAGAAGAAGCACATTAAGGTCCTGGAGTGGCCTAGCCAGTCTCCAGACCTTAATCTCATAGAAAATCTGTGGAGGGAGCTGAAGGTTCGAGTTGCCATATGTCTGCCTCGAAACCTTAATGACTTGGAGAAGATCTGCAAAGAGGAGTGGGACAAAATCCCTCCTGAGATGGGTGCAAACCTGGTGGCCAACTACAAGAAACGTCTGACCTCGTGATTGCCAACAAGGGGTTTGCCACCAAGTACTAAGTCATGTTTTGCAGAGAGGTCAAATACTTATTTCCCCCATTAAAATGCAAATCAATTTATTAACATTTTTGACGTGTGTTTTTCTGGATTTTTTTGTTGTTATTCTGTCTCTCTCACTGTTCAAATAAACCTACCATTAAAATTATAGTGTGATCATTTCTTTGTCAGTGGGCAAATGTACAAAATCAGCAGGGGATCAAATACTTTTCCCCCTACACTGTATATCATAATATGTAACACACAGGATATGAACCCGGGTCTCCCACGTGAGCAACCAACGTCTTAGACCAAGAGGCTTTGAAGTTAACAGGCAACTCACGACAGCTACATTCACCCCCATTTGAACCCCCCCCCCCCCCCCACGAGAGACCACCCCACATTGGGCGCCAACGTAACACACGGGATATGAACCCGGGTCTCCTGCAGGAACAACCAAATTTCAGTGGTGTAAAATACTTAGGTAAAAAATACTTGAAAGTACGACCTAAGTAGTTTTTGGGGGGTATCTGTACTTTACTATTTATATATATGTTTTTACAACTTATACTTCACTACATTCCTAAAGAAAATCATGTACTTTTTAAATCGATACATTTTCCCTGACACCCAAAAGCAGTCCTTACATTTTCAATGCTTAGCCGGACAGGAAAATGGTTAAATTCACACACTTCAAGAGAACATCCCTGGTCATCCCTACTGCCTCTGATCTGGTGGACTCACTAAACACATGCTTAAGTTGAAAATTATGTCTGAGTGTTGGAGTGTGCCCTTGGCTATCGGTAATTTTTTTTTAAAATGAAGGAAATGGTGACGTTTGCTTAATATAAGAAATTTGAAATTATTTATATTTTTACTTTTGAAATTAAGTATATTTTAGCAATTATATTTACTTTTGATATATATTTAAAACCAAATTCTTTTATAACTAAAATAGTATTTTAGTGGGCGACATTCACTTGAGTCTTAAGGTATCTTTACGTTTACTCAAGTATGACAATTTGGTACTTGTTCCACAATTGCTGAAGTCTTAGACCAAGAAGAAATTCCCTCTTGGGCCGAGGGCAAACACTGGTTTTGAAGATTGCACGGGGGGCTACTTCATCACGTGACCATGACCGACTGATGTCCGCTTCACCTACACTGAATTGATCTATAGGCTACTGTATGTCATCATAGATGTAATATGTACATGAAGGAACAATTCCCTTCACTAACAGCTACAGTAGATTTACAGTTGCTCAACAGGTCTTGCGGAGGAGGCCCCAGTGTATAACATTATCCCCAGGCAGGTCATACTTGTGTCCAGGCGATGCTGGGTCTCCTGTTTCTCCTGGTTGACCTGCTGAATGGTGCGACTCAGGTCCACTCCCTGCAGCTTGGCAGCTTGCTGGGCTATCTTCCTCTCCACATCCTTCAGGTCCAGCTAGAGAGCAAGGACACACACAGACAGAGGAGGTTACCACAACAGTCAAGGATGGAATGAAGGAGGGTAAAGAGAGATGCATAGAAAGAAACTAGGGATGGTCAATTGAAATGATTTCGCTATTTGAATAGCCCCCCCCCCCAGATAGTCGAAATGCATGCGTTTCAAAGATGTATTAACTTTTTTTGAAACTTAAAATGGAGTCTTGCTTGCGTGACTTGGGAGAGCCGGTGCGCTGCTTGTTTCAGCAGAAGGGTGGGGGAGCGGCGGGAGAGGAGCAGGTGTGTGTGTTGCATGGACGGAGACAGAGGGAGATGAAGTAGCCAAACCGAATCGCGCTAGTTAGAACAAGTTGTTGCTGCCATAGGTTATGTATCATACCATCTGGTAGTGCCTTGTCTTGACCACATCAGATTGATGTGGCCAGCTAAGTTAGCAGTGGCCAGCTAAGTTAGCAGTACGTCTTTCATTTTTAAACGGGAGGCACTCATTGTTAAAGGTGCAATATGCAGTAGTGCTGAGCAATTAGTGCTTTTCTAGGTCGGTTCGGTTTCAGTTATAAAAACAATACATGGTTTTCGATTGAAGTTATATTTTTTGCTTTACATGAAATGTATTATGAAATAATGACAATTATCTTTGAGCTTTTTAAATGTAAATTCCAAAGCCAAAATAGTGAACATCCAATAAGGATTGGGCAGTGTACAGTATTTTACAGGTTTGGGTTTTTGCTTTACCTTCTATAATGATATTTGAATGTTTGGTTTGTTTAATGTGATACGCTGTGTAGCGTCTATTTTTATAGCTTACTCCACTACTTGAGTCATCTCTCTCCACACTGTTTTCCACACAGACCAAGACCCCACCCCCTGGCACTCAAGGAGCGCATTTGTTGTTGCTCGACCACGAAACGCTTGCTTTCAGTCTGCGTGGTCAATGCACCATATGCAACAATGTTGATGACTAGAATGCGTGTTCCACTTTGCTTCTTCATATAAATCCACATGTGTAGCTAGCACGCTGGCTAACTAGCTAGCAAGCTAATAAATATACTGAGTCAGACTAAACATAGCTAGCTATACAGCCTGATACAATGATTGTGTAGGCCTAAATCAGCATGTTTGTGCAACAATATCAAGATCAAAAAGGAATTATAAAAATATTTAACTAGGCAAGCCAGTTAAGAACAAATTCTTATTTACAACACTGGTTCAATTGTGTGCCGCCCTACGGGCCTCCCAATCAAGGACTGTAGTGATAACTCTTGCACTGAGATGCAGTGCCTTAGACCGCTGTGCCACTCAGGAGCCCTGGAAGCCTGAATATGTTAGCTACATGAAGTAGCTAAGATGATTATTATTATATATTTTTTTTTACATAGCCAAAGATTATAGGGTCCCCTAGGAAACCCTGACCAACACTTTGGTTCCTACCCTGTCACAACAATTCCTCCCTGGCATTTTCATTCGTTGTAATGTCAAACACTGTATTCAAAGTGCCCACTGTGATAGATTTTTTAACCCCTTTTTCTCCTCAATTTCATGGTATCCAATTAGTAGTTAAAGTCTTGTCCTATCACTGCAACTCCTGTACAGATTCGGGAGAGGTGAAGGTCGAGAGTCATGCGTCCTCCGAAACACAACCCTGCCAAACCGCACTGCTTCTTGACACACTGCTCGCTTAACCCGGAAGCCGGCCCGCACCAATATGTCGGAGGAAACACCGTACACCTGCCGACCGAAGTCAGCGTACATGCGCCTGGCCCGCCACAAGGAGTCGCTAGAGTGCGACAAGGACATCCTGGCCGGGCAAACCCTACCCTAACCCGGACGACGCTGGTCCAATTGTGCGCCGTCTAATAGGTCTCCCGGTCGTGGCAGGCTGCGACACCGCCTGGGATCAAATCTGGGTCTGTAGTGACGCCTCTAGCGCTGCAATGCAGTGCCTTAGTCCGCTGCAATGCAGTGCCTTAGTCCGCTGCAATGCAGTGCCTTAGTCCGCTGCAATGCAGTGCCTTAGTCCGCTGCAATGCAGTGCCTTAGTCCGCTGCAATGCAGTGCCTTAGTCCGCTGCAATGCAGTGCCTTAGTCCGCTGCAATGCAGTGCCTTAGTCCGCTGCAATGCAGTGCCTTAGTCCGCTGCAATGCAGTGCCTTAGTCCGCTGCAATGCAGTGCCTTAGTCCGCTGCAATGCAGTGCCTTAGTCCGCTGCAATGCAGTGCCTTAGTCCGCTGCAATGCAGTGCCTTAGTCCGCTGCGCCATTTGGGGCCGGACCACTTATCTTCTAACTATAGAATTTGAAATAATTATTTTTTTCCATAATTCCAACAGTTCACCCAAGTGTTTAGATCTAAATGGCAATTGCAACAATGGGTTAAAAATAAGGCCTAGATTCTTTCCCCATATCGTTCAGCCCTACGAGGCAGTGTGGAAATGATCTCAAATGAGTGCAGGAAATGCAGAAATTGATGAAGGCAGAATTTTGTTGTATACCTTTCAATTAAATGTCAACCAATCAGAATGGAGAGAGACCCCTTGAAATACTGTGATATTATATTTTGGCCATATCACCCAGCCCTACATTCAATTGCCAAAACATTGAAAATATTCCATCGTCTCTGTCAGGCCCACATGGGTAGACATCAATATAAAAATTACTATGAATTTCTCTTTTCTTCAATTTTGTATATTACTTAGTCATCATGTCATCTATGCTCAAGCAGTAGCAGCCAGATAACGTCTCTGTACTTCCCACATGGTTCTGTCTTTAGTCATCCTATTTCACTAGACTAGCTGTCTAATGAAATCATTTTACTAGTTCATCAAATAGAAAGCATACTTTCATGAACTACCTAGGCCTGAGCCGGAAAAAACAGGCGTAACAGATTCCGGTCATTGCAGTCAATTACCACATTTCTGTTCTGAACTAGGTTGAATATTTGCTTAATGAAAACTACAACTCCTTTCAGCCCCACAAAAATCAGAGCATATATGGAATTCCAAGTAATTTAACCAACATTGGTCAATTAGTGGATTTTATAAGCACAAGAAAATATTTACTAAAATTCTTATATTTGCTTTGTTGTCAAACTGAAATGAGGCAATGTATACACTAAGTGTACAAAAATAATATATCCTAATATTGAGTTGCACCCCCTATGAACCTCTGAACAGCCTCAATTTGTCGGGGCATAGATTATGTGTCGAAAGCCTTCCACAGGGTTGGCGGCCCACAGTTGTGTCAAGATGACTGGATGTCCTTTGGGTGGCGGACTATTATTGATACACACGGGACAATTGTGTGGAAAAATCCAGCAGCGTTGCAGTTCTTGACACACTTAAACTGGTACACATGACACCAGACCCTCAGTACTTTACTCAGTACTTTGTTGAAGCACCTTTGACAGCCTTGAGTGTTCTTTGGTATGACGCTACAATCTTGGCACACCTGTATTTGGGGAGTTGTTCCCATTCTTCTCTGCAGATCCTCTCAAGCTCAGTCAGGATGTATGAGGAGCATCGCTGCACAGCTATTTTCATGTCTCTCCAGAGATGTTAAATCGGGTTCAAGTCCAGACTCTGGCTGGGCCACTCAAGGACATTCAGAGAATTGTCCCAAAGCCACTCTCCTTTGTTGTCTTGGCTGTGTGCTTAGGGTTGTTGTCCTGTTGGAAGGTGAACCGTCGCCCCAGTCTGAGGTCCTGACCAGGTTTTCATCAATAGCTCTCTGTACTTTCCTCCGTTCATCTTTCCCTCGATCCATCCACACAGCATGATGCTGCCACCACGCTTCACTGTAGGGATGGTGCCAGGTTTCTTACAGACATGACACTTGGCTTTCAGGCCAAAGAGTTCAATCTTGGTTTCATCTGACGAGAGAATCTTGTTTCTCATGGTCAGAGTCCTTTAGGTGCCTTTACGCAAACTCCAAGCGGCCTGTCATGTGTCTTTTACTGAGGAGTGGCTTCTGTCTGGCCATTCTACCATAAAGGCCTGATCGATGGAGTGCGGCAGAGACGGTTTTCCTTCTGGAAGGTTCTCCCATCTCCACAGAGGAACTCTGGAGCTCTATCAGAGTGACCAACAGGTACTTGGTCACCTCCCTGACCAAGGCCCTTCTCCCAATTGCTCAGTTTGGCCAGGCGGACAGCTCTAGGAAGAGTCTTGGTGGTTCCAAACCTCTTCCATTTAAGAAAGATGGAGGCCACTGTGTTCTTGGGGACTTTCAATGCTGCAGAAATGTTTCGGTACCCTTCCCCAGATCTGTGCCTCAACACAATCCTGTCTCGGAGCTCTTCGGACAATTCCTTCAACCTCATGGCTTGTTTTTTTGCTCTGACATGCACTGTCAACTGTGTGACCGTATATAGACGTGTGTGTGCCTTTCCAAACCAATTGAATTTACCACCAGTGGACTCCAATCAAGTTGTAGAAACATCTCAAGGATGATCAATAGAAACAGGATGCACCCGAGCTCAATTTCGAGTCTCATAGCAAAGGGTCTGAAAACCAAAAATAAGGTATCTGTATTTTTTCCCGCTTTGACAGAACTTTTTGGTATTTAATCCATTATAGCATAAGGACGTAACGTAACAAAATGTGGAAAAAGTAAAGGCTTCTGAATACTTTCCGAATGCACTGCATATCATTAAAAATAATATATAATAATACTCTCGCAAGAAATTGAATACTACGACCGTTTGGATATTCGAATAACCTAGCCCATCCCTGAAAGAAACACAGAAATCATTGACATCTCTATATGGTGACTTTCACATTAAGAATGAAGACCACGCAGGCCGTGTTATGTTAATCGTTATGTGGTCTGACCTGGTATCTGTCCATGAGGGAGATGTCCTGCAGGCAGGCCTTGGCTGTGTCCTCCTCTGACATCAGAGTGGACAGCAGGGTCTCCTGCTCCTCCACATCCCCCTTCAGCCTCTCAATGTCCCGGTTCACGTTCTGCAGCCGGTTCCTCAGCTCAGGAAGCTCCTTCTCCTGCAGCTCAGCAATAGACTGCCTGGTGGTTACCACAGCACAGAACAGGGCCTGGGTCAGCAACTCATGTGGATCAACTGAGATGAGAGTAGCATATGGCTTAGGTGGAGAAAGGGTTAAGATAATGGGACATGAGCAGTGGAGCAGGACATTTACAACAGTTTTGAGTGATAATTCTTCTGCCCCAGTCAAACAGCAGCAAGCCATACAAAATGACATATGTTTTTCCTTTCACATCCATCTATTATGAAGTACCAGAACATGATCCTCTCTCACAGGTTATGTGCAGCAGCTGCCTGATCAAGATGTGTACCTCTGCATTGTACAGGCATCCACTACCATCTAGTGGAAGAAATGCAACCTAATCCAAAAGCCTATCGTCTACAATGAAAATACACAAGCAGTAAGTACTCCCCGATCCGTTCTAACCTGACAGGTTTGAGGGCCATCATGTCGTCCTTCCTCCTCTCTTTCCTCTTCAGATCCTGCTCGGTGTTCTTCAGCTTGTCAGGGACCAGGCGCAGCTTGGACTGCATGTCGTTGATGACGTCCTGGAGCTCAGCCTCCGAGGGGAAGATGCGCTGGCACACGGGGCAACAGGGCTCGCCCTCCTCTGTCAGCTGACTGATGAACTGAGTGTACACGGCTGTGGCTCCCGCCAGCATGGCTGAGCGCACACACACACAGGGTTAATAAGATCTGACATTAATTAAAACAGATCAGAAAATATACAGTACCAGGCAAAAGTTTGGACACACCTACTCATTCCAGGGTTTTTCTTAATTTAACAATTTTTTACATTGTAGAATAATAGCGAAGACATCAAAACTAGGAAATAACACAAATGGAACCATGTAGTAACAAAAAAATTTGTTAAATCAAAATATATTTTATATTTGAGATTTTTCAAAGTAGCCACTCTTTGCCTTGATTACAGTTTTGCACACTCTTGGCATTCTCTCAACCAGCTTCATGAGGTAGCCACCTGTAATGCATTTCAATTAACGGTATAAATTAAACCGGTATAAATTAAACCTCATATCCAACTCGTGGGCCTGTTAGTTACCTCTCTGCTTGGAAGTCTTCTCCAGGTCATCCTGCAGCTTGCCCAGGTCCTGCTGGAAGTCCTGACTGCCACACACATTGAACATCTTCTCCTCATAGCTGGCCAGCTGCTGCTCCTTCCTCCTGATCTCTGCTGTGATGTGGCTCTTGTTCTGCTCCCCTGACGCCAGCTCCTTACTGCAAGCACAGAATCATATAGACCTCAGCAACTTCTTACTGTAACAACACGAAGACAGAGCAGATACTGTATAAATTTGGCCATGTTTGACAGAAGCACTCACTTGAGCTTGGCTAGTTTCTCCCTGGTGGAGTTGATCTCTTTGGACTTGGCGTGGATCCAGTCCTCCAGCTCCCTCTTCTTAGGGAAGTGACCCAGCAGGGACACCAGATCCTCACTGTGCCTTGACTTGATCTTCCTCACCTGATCTTCTTTATCTGTCTGAGGGAAGAAGAGAGGCCCACAGGCTCATGTTACCACTGGCCAGGTTGAGAGTGACCTCTTGTTCCTCGTCATGGGTCAGGTTTGGGCCACAAACTAAACAACGAAGCGTACATCTTGTATACTCAGGTAGTTGTGTGTGTATACTGAATATATATATATATTTTAATCAACAATGCAGACCTGTACAGGGCTCACTACATTTCTCACATCTCAATTGTGTAGATTGACAATCTTTTAAGCTGTATAATGTCATTCAGCATATGCCGGTATCTTTAATTCTTGTTCTGAGCTGACACTACCTTATCCTTCTTGAGCATGTCCATCTGTGTGCGTGTGGTGGTGTGTGTGTTAAGGGTCTCCATTTCACGGTCCAGCCGACGCTGTGTGCGGTCCAGCTCAGCTTTGTCCTTCTGGAGCTCCAGCACCTCGGCCTTCAGCCCATCCACATTGGAGCTCTGCACCGCGCTCTCCAGCTCACGCTCCTGCAGAGAGGCACCACAGATACACACAGGAATATCATGAACTTCAGTTTCCCCAACTACTACTTAGAGGCAGGACTACTATTCAACATGTAGTCGTTTGCAGCTCTGGATGTTCCTTCGGTTGTCTAAGAAAATCTACGGGGACACTAATTTAAACCCAGGCGTATACCACATCTAGTAAACACTCCGGAACTTTATCTAAGGGATAAACAACACATTCACAGATAAAAATTGCAGACAATGTGTTGTGCGCCTACCGCTTTGGTGAGCTCCGTCTCCAGTTCCTGCAGCCGGGAGGAGGAGCCCTCCAGTCTCTGTAGGTCAGACTTGACGTTCCTCAGCTCATGCTGCTTCTTAACCTGCAGGTCTTTCTTCAGCTCCATGGTCCTCTCCAGACCAGTCTTTTTGTCTCGTATCTCATCAATGCTCTGCTGCTTCATGGCCTCCTTCTCTTGTATATCCCTCTGGAACACAGTTTGGAATACAGATGAATGGCTTGGAAGAACAAAGTTATACAACATGAATAGGGCCAGGAGTCCGTTTTAGGTTCCGTTTCCTGACCGTTAAAACCAGATCAATGGAACAAAGCTGCATCTTTCCAAACTTCGTGTGGACGGGACTTTCTCTTACCATGACCTGGTTGGCGGCCTCAGTCTCCTGGTCGAGTCTTTCTTTGACCTGGCGGTTGAAGCTCTGCAGCTGTCTGTCATTGAAGGGGGAACGGTCGTAGCCCTCCATCTCCAGATAGGCTGCCAGGGCTCTCACCTGGGAGTCACGGGCCTTCATGTTCTGGGCATGGCGATCAGCCTCCAGCTGGAGACGACCTTAACGGAGGAGAGAAACACAACATGATCAATATCAGATTAGCACCACTAATGATATTCAACATGATCTATTAGGTTTATTGGTTGCGTGTGTAGACCAACCAATACACAGCCGTCTCGTGCAGGGTTTTCCCAAACTCGGTCTTGCCCCCCCCGGCTGCACTTTTTGGTTTTTGTCCTAGCACTGCACAGCTGATTCAAATAACCAAAGTTTGAGGAGTCGGTTATTCAAAACAGCTGTGTAGTGCTAGGGCAAAAACCAAAACATGCATCCAGTAGAGGCCCCAGGTCAGAGTTTGGGAAAACCTGGTTTAGTGCAGGGGTCTCCAACAGGTAGATCATAGCCCACCTATGAGTTGCTTGCCAATTCATTCTGAAAGTACATGCATTTTTTCACATGTTGCATGCAAACTGTGATAAATCTTCTGGCAAGTGTAGTCCCGTGTGGCTCACTTGGTAGAGCATGGCGCTTGCAACACCAGGGTTGTGGGTTCGATTCCCAAGGGGGACCAGTATGAAAATGTATGCTCTCACTACTGTAAAGTGCTCTGGATAAGAGCATCTGCTATATTACTAAATGTAATGTAAAATGTACTATCCAATCAAAGCCACATTGACATTATTCTACCCCTGGTTAGCCACCATGTATCAATATCTCCCAATTAATTTCCAGCAATATTGCCCATCTGTCTGCCTGTTTGGTGCTCATGCCTCACACACAAACTATGAAATAACACACACGTAGTAACCAAAAGTGTTATCTTCCATCTTCATGAGGAATGCTTTTCAACAGTTCCCACATATGCTGGCTGCTTTTCCTTCACTCTGCGGTCCAACTCATCCTAAACCATCTCAAATGGGTTGAGGTCGGGTGATCGTGGAGGTCAGGTCATCTGATGCAGCACTCCATCACTCTCCTTGGTCAAATAGCCCTTACACAGCCTGGAGGTGTGTTTTGGGTCACTGTCCTGTTGAATAATAAATGATAGTCCCACTAAGCACAAACCAGATGGGATGCCGCATCGCTGCAGAATGCTGCGGTAGCCATGCTGATTAAGTGTGCTTTGAATTCTAAATAAATCATTGCTAGTGTCACCATCCCCACACCATAACACTCCATCCTCCATGGTTCACAGTGGGTACTACACATGCGGATATCATCTGTTCACCTATACTGCATCTCACAAAGACACGGCGCTTGGAACCAAAAATATCCAATTTGGACCCCAGACCAAAGGATAGATTTCCACTGGTCTAATGTCCATTACTCCTGTTTCTTGGCTCAAGCAAGTCTCTTCTTATTGGTGTCCTTTAGTAGTGGTTTCTTTGCAGCAATTCGACCATGCAGGCCTGATTCACACAGTCTCCTCTGAACAGTTGATGTTGAGATGTATCGGTTTCTTGAACTCTGTGAAGCATTTATTTGGGCTGCAATCTGAGGTGAAGTTAACTCTCACAAACTTATCCTCTGCAGCAGAGGTAACTCTGGGTCTTCCTTTCCATCTTGTGGGTGGTACAGACTTTCCCCAAAAACCGTGTCATATTAAAAATGTTTTGCATGTCAGAAATCAAGTCCTCAAGATGTATAACTTTCAAAATACAGCTGGTATGATGCATTTTAAGCTGGAATTTCTCTTTAAGCAATGAAATGGACTCTTCCACCTTCCACGTTTGTTGTTTCTCTATGAATAATTGTAATATTGAGAATACAACAGAAAAAAAATACACCAAGGACCGGGAAAGAGCCGCAGGGTAAAGAAAATAAGAATGTGCCGATTTGAAAGCTCGCAATAAGTATTTTTACATTTTTTTAAAGTAGCTCACATACTAGAAAAGGTTGGAGACCCTTGGTCTAGCACATCGATAAAGCAAATAAACACTGACAAACTGAAATATAACATGACTTGTATGCACCCAACATAGAACTCTTCATGGTTATATAGTGTAGTCACTCCAATGTCACACCTTGTTCAACTAGAAGGTCGGACTGGAGGCGGTTGAGTCTCTGGCACTCTCTCCCGGCTCGTTCCATCTCCCTCTGGCACTCTGTAAACCTCTTCTCCTTCTCCTTCACTGTCCTCTGGTGATTTTGGTACATCTCCTGCAGCTGCTCATCTGAGCCCTGGAACACCTGAGTTCGGCCACACAGCCACACAACAGGGCTTCAGTTACACAGGCCACACAGATGGATTGGAACAGGTCTTGGACATGACAGACACAACCATTAAGGAAAGATGCATGAAAGGGAGAGAGTTCCAAAATGTTACAAGATATTGTCTAAATAAAGATCTGTACTGTACTGACTTGTCATCTGTAAATTTAAAGCTGCAGAGTCCAATTCGTTATCTAATAGCACTGAGATTATCGTGCTTTTCCTATACGCTAATTAAGCTCTTCTCAAAATGGACAATTGGTTCTTTGTTAGCAGGTGTTGGGCTCACAAACACACTTATAAAAGGTGTTCCCCATTGATGAGAATGGAATAGTGTTCTGGTGAAATGCGTCTGTCACACCTGCTCCATTTTCTCCTCCAGTTCCTGGTTGTCTTCCTCCATCTGCTTCTTCCTGCTGTCTAAAGCCTTGATGTCGTTGTCGAATTTCATCACTTTTCCCAGATTCTCATCAATGTCAACCAGTCGGTTCTGAAATAAAACAGGTAGAAATACTTAAAAAGCGGTATTAATCTAGACTTTATCCATTGCATGCCTACATTTAAAATGGAGTTACTCAAAGTAGGCTACTTTTAGACAGGACAAAAACAATTTGTTTAGCATCTAAATTGGCTTCTAAATAACGTTCTATAAAACACTAACATAAGCAGATGTAAACCATTCATCTTGTCTAGAACTAATTATCTATGGACTGAGGTCACACCTCCAGGGGTTCGATCTGGCCCTCTATCTTCTGTACAGCATCTTTGGAGGAGGCCAGCTGGGTCTCCTTGCTGGCAAGCAGCTCCCTGATCTCGAGGGCTTTCTCCTTGTTCAGCTTCAGGAACTTCAGCTCCACCTGGCACTCTCTCACCTCGTTAGACTGCTTGAGCCTCAGCTGCCTCAGCGTCTCCAGCACCTTGATGTACCTGACAAGGGGAGGGAGGGAAAATTGTTGGTTCACAGCTAAATCCTTTATATCCATCAGGGTTAGAGTTAATTCCACAAATTCTAATCTAATTAAATTACCTCTCGCTATAAATTCCATTTAATTCAAATTCCTCTCAATTCCATAAATTACATTTCCAATTCAATATGATCCCCACTAATTCCCTTAGGCTTTCAGGCTGATCATGTCACGCTTGAAACAGCTTTGCTATACTGGAAATATAGATGTACAAGTGGAAACAAACCGTGGAGTAAATTTTTGATAATATTGAATCCCAATTCAATTAATTTCCAAATATTCATATTTTTTTTTACAAATCAATTCAACAGTCTAATTCCAATTCAAGAATTGAATAAGAATGTCAAATTAAATTCCCTGGTGAAATCAAATCAAAGTTTATTTGTCACGTGCGCCGAATACAACAAGTGGGAAGTAAAGAAAAAACAACAGTAAAAAGACAGGCTATATACAGTAGCGAGGCAATAAAATGTAGTGAGGCTACATACAGACGCCGGATAGTCAGGTTGATTGAGGTAGTATGTACATGTAGATATGGTTAAAGTGACCATGCATATATGATGAACAGAGAGTAGCAGTAGCTAACAACATGCGTACCTTGTGGCTGAGAAGATGGCATCAAATTTGTTCTTGAGGGGCTTCCCTTCTCCCAGGGGCCAGTTGGACTCCTCTTGGTGACAAAAGATGACATGGTCGAGGACAGCTTTAGACACACCCAGGGCTGAGATCATCTCTCTGTCCAGCTCTGCACATTTGGAGCTCAGGCTCACCTTCTCTCCATGCCTGGGAAAGCATCAACGTTTAAAAAAGGTCCAGTGCATTCAAAAACACACACGCATTCAAAAGTTTGGGGTAACTTATAAAAGAAAGGCACATTTTCGGTCCATTAAAATAACAAAATGATCAGAAATACAGTTTAGACATTGTTAATGTTGTAAATTACTATTGTAGCTGGAAATGGCTGATTTTAATGGGATATCTACATACGCGTACAGAGGCCCATTATCAGCAACCATCACTCCTGTGTTCCAATGGCACGTTGTGTTAGCTAATCCAAGTTTATAATTTTAAAAGGCTAATTGGTCATTAGAAAACCCTTTTGCAATTATGTTAGCTTAGCGGAAAACCGTTGTGGCGATTTAAAGCAGCAATTAAAACTGTCTTTCTTTAGACTAGTTGAGTATCTGGAGCATCGGTATTTGTGTGTTTGATTATAGGCTCAAAATGTCCAGAAACAGAACTTTCTTCTGAAACTCCATCAGTCTATTGTTGTTCTGAGAAATGAAGGCTTTTCAACGTGAGAAATTGCCAAGAAACTGAAGATCTCATACAACACTGGACTACTCCCTTCACAGAACAGCGCAAACGGTCTAACCAGAATAGAAAGAGTGGGAGGCCCAGTGCACAACTGAGCAAAAGACAAGTACATCAGTGTGCTTTAAAATTATTTTTTTTTAAGGACATTTCTAAGTGACCGCAAACTTTTGAACGGTAGTGTATATAGAATACTATGGATGCATGATATATCGGTGAACATATCGGAATCGGACGATATTAGATAAAAATGCCAATGTCTAGTATGACGCCCCGATGTGCAAAACCGATTTCAAAGCTGACGTGCATACCTATATAACGTAGGTACATGATGTAATGACGCCATGTAAAATGTTGCGCTATATCTGCAACACAGCATTCCTAAACTAGCTCACAATGTCTGCTGTGTGGATCGATCAGTCATTTGAAAGAGTAATAATTTCAGCGAGACAACTCAAAGGCGATATCCATTAAAGCCAAGATAATGGAATTCATTGCCCTTGACAATCAACTGTTCTCTATCGTGGGTGATGTTGGCTTTCGCTGACTGGTCGAGCCCCAGTACACACTACCAAGTGCGCCATTTTTTCACAGTAATAGCGTCACTGCTATTAGCGCCACGACATACATACTATGGAACGCCATTTGAGTCTTTGCATGTCAAAAAAGAAAGCTGTACAGAAAAGTCTGCAAACAAGCAAACACCGGCCATGAACGATGCGTTTACAATAGAGCGTTGGCAATAAAGCATAATTTGTTCAACCTAGTTAGCACCAATACAAACAGCCTGAAAACAATGACCAGTAGAAACTGCAGTCATTTTCATTATTCTTGGCAATGATTCAGGAATCCTTGTGATGAAGTATTAGCTAGTTTGCCACTTGTTGTTCGCCTATTGAAATTGAACTTCTGTTCATGAAAATAAATAGCTAGTCAGCAACTTAACCCTGTTGCCCAAAGCTAACTTTATAAGCAGCCAGCTAGTTTCATCTGGCTAGTGAGGCTCGACCGCACCAGGTTGAGTTGTGAAGCTAGCCACAATAAGGATTAGGCACAATAGTGGAATTTGCAGTTTGCCTTCAAAATAAAAGTGTGTAATTTACAGTAATTCAAATGAATACAAATAGTACAATTATGCCATACCTCTATTTTGAAGGCTAACCACAAATTCCACTATTGTGGCTAGTCCTTATTGTTGCTAGCGTTACATAGATGGTCCGACCACCATTAATCACAAAACTGTCTTATAAATTAGGGTTATTTTAGATGATACCTAGCGATAGTTAGGTAGCTACTGAAACAAGTGTCATGTATCTTTTCTCACACGCCACGACCCAAACGGCATTCCATAGAAATCCTGGTTGAGAATGAAACGACTGAACAAATGAACAACGTAACAGCACAGCAAGTAAGTGAAATAAATAGGTTTTGATTAGGTTTCTGTTAATAGGGACATACGTCAATGCCAACGAAATTACTTTTTGGCCAGGGTGTGTGTAACCTTTATTTAACTAGGCAAGTCAGTTAAGAACAAATTCATACTTACAATGACGGCCCGGACAACACTGGGCCAATTGTGCGCTGCACTATGGGACTCCCAATCCCGGCCGGATGTGATACAGCCTGGATTCGAACCAGTGACTGTAGTGACGCCTCTTGTACAGACGCAGTGCCTTAGACCGCTGCGTCCATGTGTGTGTTTTAACTCTTTAACTGTTCTAGAATGCTTAAAAAGGCAACTAACATTGTAAATATCGGTATTGGCTTCATTTTATTTATTTATATCGGAATCGACCAAAAATGTCATATTGGTGCATCACTATACAGTACCAGTCAAAAGTTGACACACATACTCATTCAAGGGTTTCTTTATTTTTCACATTGTAGAATAATAGTCAAGACATCAAAACTATGAAATAACACATATGGAATCATGTACAGTTGTGGCCAAAAGTTGAGGACAAATATTAATTTCCAAAGTTTGCTGCTTCAGTATCTTTAGATATTTTTGTCAGATGTTACTATGGAATACTGAAGTATAATTACAAGCATTTCATAAGTGTCAAATACTTTTGACAATTACATGAATTTGATGCAAAGAGTTAATATGACTTCAAACCTATCAACTCCCGAGATGAGGCTGGTGTGACCAAAGTGAAATGGCTGGCTAGTTAGCGCGCTCTAAAAGTGCCGATAAGAACATCCAATAGTCAAAGGTTAATGAAATACAAATGGTATAGAGGGAAATAGTCCTATAATAACTACAACCTAAAACTTCTTACCTGGGAATATTGAAGACTCATGTTAAAAGGAACCACCAGCTTTCATATGTTCTAATGTTCTGAGCAAGAAACTGAAATGTTAGCTTTTTACATGGCACATATTGCACTTTTACTTTCTTCTCCAACACTTTGCTTTTGCATTATTTAAACCAAATTGAACATGTTTCATTATCTACTGGAGGCTAAATAGATTTTATTGATGTATCATATTAAGTTAAAATAAGTGTTAATTCAGTATTGTTGTAATTGTCATTATTACAATGTAATTAAAAAAAATTAAAATCGGCATCGACTTTTCTTGTCCTCCAATAATTGGTATCGGTATTGGCGTTGAAAAATCATAATCGGTCGACCTCTAGTGCAGATGCACTCACACCTGCCTGCTGCCATTCCTGAGCAAGCTCCTGTACTGGTGGTACCCCGATCCCGCAGCTGAATCAACATTAGGAGACGGTCCTGGTGCTTGCTGAACTTATTTGTGCAAAGCAATGATGACGGCATGTGTTTCCTTGCAGGTAACCATGGTTGACAGAGGAAGAACAATGGATTCCAAGCACCACTCTCCTTTTGAAGCTTCCAGTCTGTTATTCAAACTCAGAATGACAGAGTGATCTCCAGCCTTGTCCTCGTCAACACACACCTGTGTTAACGAGAGAATCACTGACATGATGTCAGCTGGTCCTTTTGTGGCAGGCCTGAAATGCAGTGGAAATGTTTTTGGGGGGATTCAGTTCATTTGCATGGCAAATTGCAATTAATTGCAATTCATCTGATCACTCTTCATAACATTCTGGAGTATATGCAAATTGCCATCGTACAAACTGAGGCAGCAGACCGAAAATGAATATTTATGTCATTCTCAAAACTTTTGGCCACGACTGTAGTAATCTCAAATATATTTATATTTGAGATTCTTCAAAGTAGCCACCCTTTGCCTTGATTACAGCTTTGGCACACTCTTGGTATTCTCTCAACCAGCTTCATGAGGTAGTCACCTGGAATGCATTTCAGATGACAGGTGTGCCTTGTTAATGTTAATGTTGGGAATTTATTTCCTTCTTAATGCATTTGAGCCAATCAGTTGTGTTGTGACAAGGTAGGGGTGGTATACAGAATATAGCCCTATTTGGTAAAATACCAAGTCCATATTATGGGAAGAACAGCTCAAATAAGCACAGAGAAAAAAACACTGTCCATCATTACATCATCATCCATCTATAACTTTGTTGAGCGTCAGAATACATTTTAGATACACTACATGGCCAAATGAATGGATTTGGCCATTTCACCCACATCTGTTGCTGACAGGTGAATAGAATTGTGTACACAGCCATGCAATCTCCATAGACAAACATTGTCAGTAACATGGCCTTACTGAAGATCTGACTTTCCAAGAGGCACCGTCATAGGATGCCAACTTTCCAAAAAGTCAGTTCGTCAAATTTCTGCACTGCTAGAGCTTCCCTGGTCAACTCTAAGTGCTGTTATTATGAAATGGAAACAACAGCTCAGCCGCAAAGTGGTAGGCCACACAAGCTCACAGAACAGGACTGCCAAATGCTGAAGCATGTAGTGTAAAAATTGTCTGTCCTCGGTTGCAACACTCACTACCGAGTTCCAAACTGCCTTGGGAAGAAAAGTCAGCACAAGAACTGTTCGTCAGAAACTTCATGAAATGGGTTTCCATGGCCGAGCAGCTGCAAACAAGCATGCAGATCACCATGCACAATGCTAAGTGTTGGCTGGAGTGGTGTAAAGCTCGCCACCATTGGACTCTGGAGAAGTGGAAACACGCTCTCTGGAGTGATGAACAATTCACCATCTGGCAGTCCGACGGACAAATCTTGATTTGGCGGAAGCCAGGAGAACACTACTTGCCCGAATGCATAGTGCCAACTGTAAAGTTTGGTGGAGAGGGAATAATGGTCTGGGGCTGTTTTTCACGGTTCGAGCTAGGCCCCTTAGTTCCAGTGAACGGAAATCTTAACACTACAGCATACAACGACATTCTAGAGGACTCTGTGCTTCCTACTCTGTGGCAACAGTTTGGGAAAGGCCCTTTCCTGTTTCAGCACATGAGGTTCATACAGAAATGGTTTTCGAGATCGGTGTGGAAGAACTTGACTGGACAGAGTCCTGACATCAACATGTAGGGCTGCATGATATGAGCAACAAAAACCTAAATATTGTGATTTGACTTGCGAAATTGATCAAAACACTTGGGGGAAATTGTTGGAATCATGGAAATAATTATTGGGCACTAAAAAAAAAAAAAAAAACTTCAATTTTACCCCCTTTTCGTGGTATCCAATTGTTAGTAGTTACTATCTCGTCTCATTGCTACAACTCCCGTATGGGCTCGGGAGAGACGAAGGTCGAAGGCCATGTATCTAAACTTCCGACATCAACTGTATATTGGTTGTCACGCTCAACGAATAAAGCCTAACTTTGCGTAAGCCATTTTATAAACATTTGAATGCCGAAGGTGACGCTCTCGATGGTCACCAATCGAAGCGAGCTGTTCGCAGCTGTTTGACTAGGCTACTAATATTGCCTGGGATTTTTTAGCATGAAAAATGACTTGTAGATCAATGACTGTCAACATAATTATGTGATAAGTTCAACACTGATGGAGAGGACAGCTGTATTTTCGGAAGGAATAAATAAATAAATTTGAGCACCGCTAAAAATTGGTGAATGGGCAATTCATAACATTTGAATAGATTTTCTGACCAATGCATGTTGCATTTGGATTGGTTTGTGGGTCCCGCGGACCAATGCACTCCTATCTTACACATCTGATCCGGGACTGTTGCGTAGCGGTGAATCGTTACATCCCTAATATGCGTGATGTAAAGAAAATACAAAAATAAATGTCCGTCTCATAACATTGTCATAAATACGGTCTCCAGTCTATAGGCTACAGAAAAACCACATAATAAAGAGTAGCCTGTAGGCTACATGACTTTAGATATAGAGTCCCGTGTGGCTCAGTTGGTAAAGCATGGCTCTTGCAATGTCAGGGTTGTGGGCTCGATTCCTATGGGCGACCAGTACGAAAAAAGTAAGAAAATGTATGAACTCACTAGTGTAAGTCGCTTTGGATAAGAGCGTCTGCTAAATGACAAAAATGTAAATGTAAAAATAGAGAACAAGCATAGTTTAGTGGTGGCAGGTACCCTAGCGGTTAAGAGTGTTGGGCCAATAATCTAAGGGTTGCCGATTCGAATACCTAAGCCGACTAGGTGAAATATATGTTGATGTGCCCTTGAGAAAGGCACTTAACCCTAATTTCTCCTCTAAGTCGCTCTGGATAAGAGCATCTACTAAATGCCTAAAAGTTTTTGTAAATGTAAATTTGACCGGTCATGCTTATCGGGCTATAGATTAATTGGCATAATTGTGTGGCATTTATTTGAGGCATGTGTATTTGTTGTCATGCATCTTATTTATCACACAGCATACAGAGCCTAGTTTGAGGAGCGGAATATCCTATCACCTGTCAGACAGTGTGAAAGTAGCTCCTCAAAAAGCGTGTACTGGAATGAAACCTGATTTTGTAAGCTCAGTTATTGCGCAACAAATAATTCTAAATGCAGTCACGTGTTAAAAACTTTGCTGGCCACGATTATAAAGGAGCTATTTCTATACCTCAACTCGTAATTAAAGTGTGCCACCCAATCGGGTGCATAGGCAATAGCCTGTCTACCGCTGACAATCAGCACGTCCCCCACCACTTTGCAATGGGAGCTTGAGGCAGTAAAATTGTTTGAAACCTGAACGTTTTACTTCAAATAATGAGGAGCATCTTACATTGTCAAATCCATCCATAGAAACGAGGAAATTATGTTATAGACTTCCTCATGCCATTAACCAGCAATTCTCTCCTGTTCTATTGGTTTTCAAATCAACTTTATTCCGTTGTCCAGAAGCCAAAAGCACAATCCTAGTCATATTAGAAATCTAGCATTGTTGATGCTATTGGATTACCCCACTAAGTTTCTAACAGATGTTCATCTCTGTCACATATGGAACTGCTTATATTAGGTACGCTGTTTAGAACTGTGTTTTCCACTAATTGCATTTGATTAGTTGCTTCATTACAGTAGTTGCATGTTCAATAATAGGCTATATCCTTTTGACTAAGACGATAGGCTTGCTATTGTTTCCATTAAGCTCTTAACAAAAAATGTCCGGTCCTTGCATAGTATCAGAGGCGGCAGGGAAGCAAGAGTCCGAAATAAGCCCAATGCGTTTCTACGGGCTTATTTTGGGCCTAAGCTTGTCGCCTGCCTTCCCGCCTTGGGACGACTTACATTACTAGGGCGGAAATATAAGCATCTCGTCATTATATACAGATCTCTGATAGTATGTTCTGTTGGTCACATCATTTTACTGTAAGGACGTATTTTTTTACCGTTTGATGACGGGTTAATGAGGCTCAATTAGTCGGCGGCAAAATTGACCAAAATGTATGTCCCTCGTCCGTATAATGTGTATATGTTTTCGGAGAGAATTATGTGAGGCGTTGTGTTGTCGGTGTGTCGATCAGCTTAGCTCGGAAAATGTCCCCCTCGTCAACATTCGACCCTAGGCACCTGCCAAATGGGTAGGCCGGTCCTGTGTACAATATAGTGCCTACCACTTCTCTTGAACATATTCTGTGGTTAAGGTAGAGTAACACTTAAACTCACTTGATCCTGGTGATGACCCCCTCCAGACTTCTGAACTCAGTCTTCTTGCCCTTCTGTGTTGCCTGCATGGACCTTTGAACTGCCACCTTCTCTCCATTTAGATCGGTGAACTGCAGTCGGATCTGAGCTCGCACGTCAGTCTCATGAGCATCCTAACACACCAAAGGCAATATTAAGGTACCTCTTATGCATGACAACCAGGGCCTAGGAACTGTGTATGCCACGGAGGATGCTATAAATACGAGTCCCGGGTTTTCGCTGAGGAGAAAAAACCTCCAGGCCGTTGTTATGAATAATGTTGACAAACATTCATATTTCTCTGCTTTGCATTGATGTATAAACAAACTCACTTGCAAAGCCAACCAATACAGACAAGAGGTCCTTACCTTTGGATCATGAACAAATGTATTCCCTTTGCTTCCTGGGGGAAATTCACCAGCTGTTACATACTTCAGACACTCAATGATAGTCTGTGGCCAGAGGAGGAAAAAAAGAGGATTAAAAAAGTCCTTGAATCTACCAGCATAGCTAACTGTCTGCAATGCACACCAACCAATGGAAGCAGGCTAGGTCAAAATCATGCAATACTGTGCATCTCGCACCTACTATCCCATCAAGAAGTGTGATAAGGTTTTGCATTTATCGGCTAATGATCCCTTTCTATGGTAATGTCAATGAATGTAATGTTATGTGATACTAACTTTTTTTTTTGCAGGGCAGCATACAAGTTGTATAAATCTCATGCAACCTACCGTTTTACCAGCACCATTGGGTCCCACTAACACAGTCAAGGGATTCAAGAATGATATGATTTGTTTGTCCTTGTCTTCCACTCCAAAGCTCCTCACACCGAGGATGCTCATCTTCTCAATTCTGGACATCTTTGCACCTTTATTGGGTTCAGCTGGGGAACAAGAGCTTAAATGAGCATTCTCAGCAGATGCCAACTTCTAATAGCAAAAGTAATTTAATTACCGAATGGGCAAACATGCATGTAATTGGCTCGTGAAAACACCCCGTAGTCTCGTGTGACCCCACTGACAGTTTGGGTCAAATCTTTGTTGAACGTTCGCTATCTAACCTATCCTGCGGTGTATTGTGCTTAGCTCCACCCAGTGTACAAAACATTAAGAACACCTGCCCTTTCCATGACAGACTGACCAAGAGAAAGCTATGACCCCCTTATTGATGTCCACTTCAATCAGTGTAGATGGAGAGGAGACAGGTGAAAGCTGCACTATGCAGAACTTGCTCCGCCATTTCCTAAAATTCTAGTGTCTAATTTCAATGTTACAAAACAAGCATGTACAGTGCCTTCAGAAAGTATTCAGACCCCTTGCCCTTTTCCAAGTTGTTTTGTTACAGCCTTCCTCTAAAATGGATGAAAGAATAACGTATAAAAATAAATACATTTAAATGTAAAAAAAAAGAAGCTCAGGAATCTACACACAATACCCCATAATGACAAAGTAAAAACAGGTTCAAACATTGTCGAAAATGTTTTTTTTTTTTTTTTTAAACAACAGAAATACCTTATTTACACAAGTATTCAGACCCTTTGCTATGAGACAAAATTGAGCTCAGGTGCATGTTGTTTCCATTGATCATCCTTGAAAATGTTTGTACCCTTTCATTGGGGTCCAATTATGGTAAAGCCAAAAGATTGGACATGATTTGGAAAGGCACACACGTCTATATAAGGTCCCACAGTTTACAGTGCATGTCAGAGCAAAAACCAAGCCATGAGGTTGAAGTACTTGTCCGTAGTGCTTGAGACAGGATTGTGTTGAGGCACAGATCTGGGGAAGGGTACCAAAAAAATGTCTGCAGCATTGAAGGTCCCCAAGAACACAGTGGCCTCCATTCTTAAATGGAAGAAGTTTGGAACCCCCAAGACACTTCCTAGAGCTGGCCGCCCAGCCAAACTGAGCAATCGGGGGAGAAGGGCCTTGGTCAGAGAGGTGACCAAGAACCCAATGGTCACTCTGACAGAGCTCCAGACTTCCTCTGTGGAGATGAGAACCTTCCAGAAGGACAACCATCTCTACAGCGCTCTACCAATCAAGCCTTTATAGTAGAGTGGCCCAAAGGAAGACACTCCTCAGTAAAAGGGACATGACAGCCCACTTGGAGTTTGCCAAAAGGCACCTAAAGACACTCAGACCATGAGAAACGTGATCATCTTTGGCCTGAATGCCAACCGTCATGTATGGAGGAAACCAAGCACCATCCCTATGGTGACACATGGTGGTGGCAGCATCATGCTGTGGGGATGTTTTTCACGGCAGTGACTGGAAGACTAGTCAGTATCGAGGCAAAGATGAACAGAGCAAATTACAGAGAGATCCTTGATGAAAACCTGCTCAGGACCTCAGACTGGAGCGAAGGTTCACCTTCCAACAGGACAACGACACTAAGCACACAGCCAAGACACAACAGGAGTGGCTTCAGGACAAGCCTCTGAATGTCCTTGAGTGACCCAGCCAGAGCCCGGACTTGAACCTGATCGAGCATCTCTTTGGAGAGAACTGAAAATAGCTGTGCAGCCACGTTCCCCATCCAACCTGACAGAGGTTGAGATGATCTGCAGAGAAGAATGCAAGAAACTCCCCAAATACAAGTGTGTCAAGCTTGTAGTGTCCTACCCAAGAACACTAAAGGCTGTATTCACTGCCAAAGGTGCTTCAACAAATTACTGAGTAAAGGAACTGAATAATTTAAATACATTTGTAAAAAACTGTTTTTGCTTTGTCATTACAGGGTATTTGTGTGTATATTGTTTTTTTCATCCATTTTAAAATAAGGCTGTAACCTAACAATGTGGAAAAAGTCAAGGGGTCTGAATACTTTCCAAAGGCACTATTTTTCACTTTAGAAAAATAAGTGTTAACTGCATTGTTGGTTAATGTGTTGTAAGTAAGCATTTCACTGTAAGGTTGTATTCAGCGCATGTGACAAATACAATTTGTTTTGCATAGTGTAGATTATCATTGTACAATCCAAACAGCTGTGAAATATATTTTCCATAACCTAAAATATTGTATTTTCTGCTGTTTAAGGTTGGTGTAAAAAAAAAAAAAAGAGAAAAAAGAACGCAAATAGCGAACAGAACACACCTACCCTTTCGTAGACTTACCTTCAATTAAAAAAAAACATCTAGAACTCACCTTCCTATGTGAATTTGGTCGGGTTGGCCAAAAAGTTAAAACTTCATGTGTGTGTTTCATTCAGACGTTGAACGGGCAAGACAACATATCTTACTTAGTACCTTAGAATGGATTATGGTAGTAGCTGCCATGCACTCCGGCTTGTGTCAAGAAATGTAACGCTGCTGGGTTTCTCACGCTCAACAGTTTTCAGTGTGTATTAAGAATGGTCTACCACCCATAGGACATCCAGACATCTTGACACAACCGTGGCAAGCATTGGAGTCAACCTGGGCCAGCATCCCTGTGGAACGCTTTCGACATCTTGTAGAGTCCACGCCCCAACAAACTGAGGCTTTTCTGTGAGGGCAAACTCAATACTAGTTCTTAAATGTTTTGTACACTGTATATTGTAACCTAGAAGCTAGCTATTCATTTGGAAACATTGCAAAAGCACAGTATCGATTTGGACAACACGGGCATGTGTGACTATCAACAGCAATGACCAGATAATGTCTAAACAAGCTAACGTTACTGGTAGCTAGCTAGCAAGCAAACTTCGAAAGCTAACGTTAGCTTAGAGACCAACAGCGAATTACTTTTCACTATTTCAAATTTGTGAACAGAAAGACCAACAATTGAATGAGAAGAATGTACGGAGGCATCTTGAGACAATAAAGCATGTCGAAAAAAATTACCTTATTTTTTTAGCAGCGAAAGTTCTTACTAGACTTGCCGCGCTGACCAAAACCGTGACGTCGCAGCATCCGCTCATCAAACGCAACTACCGGTGTTATTACTTTTTATGTCCGGTAGAGGGCAGGCAAAAACTGTGGGTCAGATGTGTTGTGGCCTGGGAAGAAAAAAATACTTGATATCTTCGTCTTTGAGATTTGATTGGCGGATCGCATCCAACTTTTAGGTGCGTACTGTACTGGTGTGTGAGGCCATTCAGAGCCTACCTACATTATATTCTTTGATACAATAATAACTAATAATTCAAATGAAAATTGCCCTCTCTCTAAAAAACACACCACCCATTCCAATATTTAACTATGACTAGTCCTACTCCAGACCAACGGTGTGAGAGGGCATATCACTACCATCCCTTACAACTGTTCTGCAGTAAATCCTTCCAATCCCAAGTAATTCCTGTTTGTCCTATATTTTATTTATTTTAAATCCCAGCCCCCATCCCCGCAGGAGGCCTTTTGCCTTTTGGTAGCCCATCATTGTAAAAAATAATTTGTTCTAAACTGACTTGCCTCGTTAAATAAAGGTTTAATAAAAATAATTATCGGCCGCTGCCACCACAACCTCTATTTTCTGTGACTTTCGAGCCATCCATTTCTGCAGTACAATTCACAACCATGTCTATGAATGTTAAAAAGCCCACTTTACTGAAGCACATAATGTATACTTCCCATCAGTCTCTCTTCATCTCTGCCTACTCACAGGAATTCTGTACTACTCTAACACTGGCAACCTCAATCTGCCTCTCTCACCGGACACCTCCAATCTCCAGCCCCATGATCACCCCCAAAACGAACACACACAACTTTCTCCACCGATACCACACATTCCGTAGTCTCATGCCCTCCTGCACACTTCTAGGCATCTCCCTTCTACATACTGCTGCAATATTTTTCGGAACATAAGCTCTCAGGGTATAACTGACTACCTTGACCTTATCTGGTGACGACTCAGCATGACAGATAATGTCTTCTCCATTTCCCCACCGGATCGACGTCTCACCAAACAGCAGGTGTTACAAACACTGTGAATCTTCAATTTCAACTGCTCCTCCTCAACACTTAATGCCACCCCCGTTATCACCCTGCACCGGAGAGAATTCACATCACAATTCTTGTAGCTAATCTCACAATACGGAGCACCCGCTCCCTCTGGGAGGAAACACAATAAATCATCACAAGTCCACTCTGAGTTACTTCACCAACTCAACAGTCCCCAACCTCTCCTCCACCTAACCTTACACCACATATGGATCAATCAAAAGGCAAGGAATCATTCTCTCTACAAATCTCACTCCCACTGGGACAAAATCATCCTTATCATCCTTGGCCTTGCCGTAGGTACTTCATCCTCACTCTCAACAAGTTCCATCACTGAACTACTGGAGATCGTATCCCTGTTTTTGCACTTGACGCCCACCTTCCTCACTTCCCTCTACACTCAACTTCTTCTCAGCAGTCATCACTGCACCTGCCACCACATTTAATTCATCCTCACTCTCGTCATGTTCCATTTTCTCCTCAAACTTTTCCAAAAGTTCTGTGTGATCCTCCATTCCATATTCACTCAAACATATTCAATGTTTCTCCTTTTTTTCTTATCCATCATCTTTTCCTTCACCAGATCTTTCAGAAGGCCCCACTCCATGTTTATTCATGATATGCTGGTATCTTCAACCTAGGACGGCAGGTAGCCTAGTGGTTAGAGTGTTGGACTTATAACCAAAAGGTTGTGAGATGAAATCACTGAGCTGAACAAAGTGAAAATCTGTTGTTCTTCTCCTGAACAAGGCAGTTAACCCATTGTTTGTAGAATAAGAATTTGTTCTCAACTGACTTGCCTAGTAAAATAAATAAAAGGTCAGAGATCAACAAATAGATTCAGCTGCTGGCTGATTTTTGTTGTTGAGGGACCAGGGACCAGAACACAATTACAGTAAATAAAAGGTCAGGGATCATCAAATAGATTCAGCCGCCGGCTGATTTTTTTGTTGAGGTACCAGAACACAATTACAAATCATTTGTAGACTGTAAATTCACCACAAGAAGCCCAAACAGATACAATATTTGACTAAAACATCATCATTTAAAATCTTGCTTACATTTGTATACGATCATGTGTATCTCTCTATTATGTGTGGGAATACTTGGGAACAGATTTCTTAAATAAAAATAACTTGGAGCTGATTTCCTCGTGTTTTTATAGTCTTATGTCCGACAATTATACTTTTTTTTGCTCAGAAAACTTAGTGGGACAAATAAAACCACCCGCAGGCCGTAAATTGGGGAACCCTGACCTAGGTTGTGGCCACTAGCCAGAGGGGTATACTACAAAGTAGATTCAATGTGTTTTTGGTTGCTGAGTCAATTCGACCATGCCCATTTCAAGCTTATCTTCAAAAAATAATTTGCTAGATAACCACCGACTGTAGCCGTTTACCACACACGTTACCTTCCTTACATGTAAAAAGAACGCCAGCATAGACTAGCATAATGACTGTTGTGAACTTTTTTTTATTGACGTCTTTAAGCTAGCCAGCTAGTTAACGTTAGCTCATGGTTTGTGTAGTCATACTTTTTCATGTGATGACATGCTAGCTAGCATTAGCCCATCAGGGAAGGGATATTTAGCTAACGTTAGCTAGTTAACATTAACTCACCGTTTGTGCAGTCAGACTTGCTAGCTAACATTAGGCCGGCACCATGGCAAGGATTGTTGGTTAAGTAACATGTCACCACTTAGAAAAGTCTGACTACACGAACGGTGAGCTACTGTTAAACTAGCTAGCTATCTAAATATTGCCTGGTGGGCTAGCTAGTTAGCCACCTTGGTTGGCTAGTTAACTACATTAGCTAAAGTTGACTAGCTAGCCCACAAAGGACTTATGGGCTCAATGTTATCCCCATACAAAACACAGAAATGGTTTTGTTCCATGAGTGCATCTGTTGTACATGACTAATCAAATGACCTGTGAAGTCAGTTAGAAATGTCAGCTGGGATGGAAATTAAGCTAGCCTGAGGCAAGTACTTTTCAAAATGGGCTAGTAGACAAGGTGCCAAACTAGCCTCACACAGCACACCATCTACTGCATCTTGCCTATGCCGTTTGGCCATCGCTCATCCATATATTTATATGTACATATTCTTATTCATTCCTTTACACTTGTGTGTAAAAGGTAGTTGTTGTGAAATTGTTAGATTACTTGTTAGATATTACTGCATGGTCGGAACTAGAAGCACAAACATTTTGCTACACTAACATCTGCTAACCATGTGTATGTGATCAATAAAGTTAGATTTTTGATTTGATTTGAAATGACTAGTAGAAAATATGCCCAACTAGCCTGACACAGCAGTGACATGGCTAGTAGAAAATATGCCAAACTAGCCTGACAGCAGTGAAATTTAGCATTTGCAAACATCGCATGCCACAGATTTAGGACCTGAATGTTACCTGGGCTGGTAGAATTTGTGGTCTGCTGGCTAGTGCCCAAAATCGTTATGTTCCATCCCTACATGTCACTCATTTTCTTTGACCTCACACCTGAGGGTTTTAACTTTCCTCTTGAGAATTAGAATGACAAGTACAGCCTTATAGCTCATCACAATACTTCACCTCTTCGGGAAAATAGTACCCTAGACTGTCCTGATCATCTAGTTGAGCCTTCCAGATAATTCCTCCATTCCAGCAGAAATGTCCCATCCACATAGTAGGATTTTAGAAGTGCAGATAGACCAAAGCACAGTCTATTTTATCATTACTATAGTCAAGTCTGTGGGTTATGGTATTTAAATATCAATGTTAACATTTTAGTAATCAACCTAGCTAGCTAGTAAAAGTAACTTTTTTTTGTCTTTCAGCCGGCCATACCGGAAACCCAGTGACAAAACAAGGGCCTTCAGCTGCCAAATTCCGTTAGAAAAAAGGTAGCTCATCCACCATGTCAGAACAGGAAGATCCAAACACATCCACTATGGCAGAAGAGAAAGATCCAGACTCATCTACCATGGCAGACAGTGAAGTTCCAGGCCCCCCGGCCACTAAAGAACGTAAGAAACTGCTTGTCTGCACATTTGGGAAAGAGAGATGGCCCTGTATTTACCAGAAAAGGAAGCTCATCCACCATGGCAGAAGAGGAAGATCTAGACTCATCCACCATGGTAGAAGAGGAAGATCCAGACATTGTTCTCATGATGTTGCTTGCAAGCAAGATGAAACATCACAGAGGACCACTGTATGAGTCATAAACTCAGCAAAAAAAGGAAAGTCCTCTCACTGTCAACTGCGTTTATTTTCAGCAAACTTAACATGTGTAAATATCTGTATGAGCATAACAACATTCAACAACTGAAACATAAACTGAACAAGTTCCACAGATGTGACTAACAGAAATGGAATAATGTGTCCCTGAACAAAGGGAGGGTCAAAATCCAAAGTAACAGTCAGTATCTGGTGTGGCCATCAGCTGCATTAAGTACTGTAGTGCATCTCCTCCTCATGGACTGCACCAGATTTGCCAGTTCTTGCCATGAGGTGTTACCACACTCTTCCACCAAGGCACCTGCAAGTTCCCGGACATTTCTGGGGGAAATGGCCCTAGCCCTCACCCTCCGATCCAACAGGTCCCAGACATGCTCAATGGGATTGAGATCCAGGCTCTTTGTTGGCCATGGCAAAACACTGACATTCCTGTCTTGCAGGAAATCACACACAGATCGAGCAGTATGGCAGGTGGCATTGTCATGCTGGAGGGTCATGTCAGGATGAGCCTGCAGGAAGGGTACCACATGAGGGAGAAGGATGTCTTCCCTGTAACGCACAGCGTTGGGATTGCCTGCAATGGCAACAAGCTCAGCCCGATGATGCTGTAGCACACCTCCCCAGACCATGATGGACCCTCCACCTCCAAATCAATCCCGCTCCAGAGTACAGGCCTCGGTGTAACTGTCATTCCTTCGACAATAAACGCTCACACCCGGTGAGACAAAACCACGACTCGTCAGTGAAGAGCACTTTTTGCCAGTCCTGTCTGGTCCAGCAACGGTGGATTTGTGCCCATAGGTGACGTTGTTGCCGGTGATGTCTGGTGAGAACCTGCCTTACAACAGGCCTACAAGCCCTCAATCCAGCCTCTTTCAGCCTATTGCGGACAGTCTGAGTACTGATGGAGGGATTGTGCTTTGCTGGTTTAACTCGGGCAGTTGTTGTTGCCATCCTGTACTTGTCCCGCAGGTGTGATGTTCAGATGTACCGATCCTGTGCAGGTGTTGTTACACGTGGTCTACCACTGCAAGGACGATCAGCTGTCCATCCTGTCTCCCTGTAGCACTATCTTAGGCGTCTCACAGTACGGACATTGCAATTTATTGCCATGGCCACATCTGCAGTCCTCATGCCTCCTTGCGGCATGCCTACGGCACGTTCACGCAGATGAGCAGGGACCCTGGGCATCTATCTTTCTTTTGGTGTTTTTCAGAGTCAGTAGAAAGGCCTCATTAGTGTCCTTAGTTTTCGTAACTGTGCCTAACGTCTGTAAGCTGTTAGTGTCTTAACGACCGTTCCACAGGTGCATGTTCGTTAATTGTTTATGATTCATTGAACAAGCATGGAAAACAGTGTTTAAACCCTTTATAATGAAGATCTGTAAAGTTATTTGGATTTTTACGAAAAAAGGGACGTTTATTTTTTTGCTGAGTTTAGTACCCAATAATCTAGTGGTCAAGCAGGGAAATGGTTCCAATCATTTTTCCACCATTCATTTATCCCAGGGGGGATTTTAGAAACACTTAAAAGAAGGGCTGTGTTTTGAGTACGCTTACACTGGCATGATGTTTTGATAACCGTGTAAAACTCTATAGGACAAGGGAACTTTTATCAATATATTCACCTGTATTTACCCCCCAAAAAGAAATGCTAATTAGCTGCTAAAATGTTCAAAAGGAGGCCTTCACAGGGTTCCTACTACTGTATCTCTGTCTAGATGGGAGGGCGAAGTATGAGAGAGTGGAAGTGTGTACGTGTTTGTATTTATCTTTTGATATACTGGTCAGTATCATAATCCATATTTCATCAATTTACAGTTATGATATTGTCATCATCATTCTTAATCTTAACTAGTTGTGTGAATGAGAGCATGTGATGTCATTTTGTTGTATTATCATTTTGTTCTCTTTATGTTCCCTCTATCTCTGATCACAGATTTGCACCTGTGACAGAGGGGAAGTGTATTTATTTGGGCGCTATGGGGTGGGGCTTCAAGTCTACTCAGTTCTGGGCCTGGGAGAGCCCTTCTGTATTGCCATCTGTACTATGATTTGTTTGTTATTTTCAGCCTGAGGGATGTAAGAATATACATTAAATCTCCCTTTACTTTTCGCATGATACAACATGATCCTGAGTTTCATTCAATACATTCCAGGCAACGGCCGGTCTGTGACAATGTAGCTATCATAAAGAACTACAAATGCCATGATGATCTGGACAAGACTGCCGAATAGAGGCAAAGTTAAGAATCCCTCTGGATTAACTATCTAATGTTAGCTAAATGTAGTAATGAATAAATTGGCAACATTTCTTTAAATAAACAATTCTGGGAACTGTCTTGTGCAAGTTTTAAATTGACACAATACCTGTTAGCAAATGTGTCAGCTAGAGATGATGTGCAGAAGAAGCCTGCAGGGATTTGTAGTCTCGCATGTTTAAAAAAAAAACTTTGATGCTAATTAACATTTTCGAATTTGAGAGTAAATAGAGGGAAATATATTTATAAAATCCACATTGTGTGAGAGAGATTTGCATGGTTATCAAAACGTCACACCTGGGTAAGCCTACAGTACATAAAACACCCTTATTTTAAGTGTTTCTAAAATCCCCTATGTGAAAAATATATGGTGGGGAAATGATTGGAATCATTTCCCTGCTTGACCTAGGTTTTGTGGGTATTATGACACCTCCAATGTGGGGCTCTTTTGCATGAGCAAACCGTGAGTAGAGACAGAAGTAATGTGGTCGAGCGAGCATTGGACGGGTCCTGTGAGCGCACAGGCCAGTCGAGAGTGAAAATTGAACTTGAGAGCTTGCAAGAATAATTTTGAGTGAGAAGAACATAATTGTCACAAAAAATTTTTTTTTTAAGTCTTAAACAGTACATATAGAACTGTAAGCAAAGAAACGTTGAATTTATTATGGATTTATTATGGATAAATGAATAAACAATATCCCCATTTTAAATAGAATTGTATCTAGGTAAACTTATTCTCTGTTGTATAAGTAATAGACAATATGAGTTCATAAGAAGAAATTGTGTGACAGGACAAGGAGTAATAAAATGTTAATGAACACCATTCCAACTAGGCAGGAACAAATGGGTTGTGGACTGTGTAAACACATAAGGTCGTTAGCCTATGGTTGACCCAACTGAAACTTAGCTCTGGGGTTTTTAGATAAGGCAGTGAGTGCATTCCTAGGGTTTCTGTTAATTAAAACTGTCAGTTCAGTGGTGATCGATAATGTTGAGGGGTCAAAAGTTATCTGGGAGTGTGTTAGTAAGTTAGAATGAACTTTTCACCTTACTTTGTCCCGGTCGAGAGGAGGGGGTTCGGTTAAGGCAGTGAAATGAAGTCATGATCTGTATATAAACTGATGCATGTGTTTGAGTGGTAGCGTGCCTATTATTACCTATTATTTAAAGACTGGTCTGCGTCTATTTTATGCAAACAAGAAATCTTACAAATTCTCATAAAATAGATTAAGAGCTTTCAATTGATGAAAGCACATTGTCATAATTAAATTATACTAACAAACGTGTAAAACATTTATTTGAACACATTCAATTGTCCACCAGCAAGTCACTTGTCAATGTCAAGTTTTCACTCTCAATTTCTCAGTTTGTTCTCTCTGAAGTCTTGGAACCTTGTGGTTAGGATTTCAGGTGGATGGGGGGCTTAAAGGCGGGTGCTTGTATAAAAACCTTAGATTGGTCACTTTCACTGGAGTGATGGACCAACTAAACAAATTCATGCCATTGCCCAGTCCAGTGTTGTGATTGGCTATTACGAGCCTTCTGTTTGTGATGCATTGCAGTTACTGTTTAGCAAGCTAGCCGGCTTGAGTAAGATAGCGCCAAACGACTTGGGAAACCCAGCAGCTTAATAACCAAATCATTTGGGAAATTTGAATAGGTATACTATACCTTGAGTTGAGTGGAATCTACTTGCTAAAGTTAGCTAGGTAATTAGTTGTTAGCCAGGAACGTTTCTCTGTAAAACGAAAAGCAGACAGTCAGCTTTAGCAAACACTAAAAAGAGTCCAATAACTGCAGGCAGGAACCAATATTTAGGGTATTAAGCCCAAGGACGGACAGACGCACGTACGCACGCACACACACAGGGAATTTTTATTATGTGACGACATGAAAGAAAGAACCTGCTATAGTTCATACAGTACATATCCAGTACAAAATAATATAATGTAAACTGACATGATAAACCAGCTAAACTCAGGTTAACATGTCAAAATCAGCTTTCTTCACCAAATACATTTGCATGTACAGGAATTTGACTCTGTAAAATGGTGCTGTCACAAACAGAATTTACAGACAATTAGCACAAACAAAAAACGTATGCAGAATTTCCAAAGATCCACATACACTGTACACTAAGCTACATTATAAATCACAAAGGAAGTCTCATCAGATCAGATATTATCAGCAAGCCAGAGCAAAGATAAATTGAATGATACATTTATCACTTAATTTAAGTTTTCACCGAAAAACAATGACATGAGCTCTGTCCCAATTAATCTCTGTTCAGCTCCTCGCTTCCGCTCTACTTGCATCCTTCTCAAAACCCATTGGACTAGGTCTGAGGCAAGGAACCTTGGGTTGTCTCATCCTATGGAGTTTTAGTAGGTGCTATGGTCAGTCCTGCATCCTTAGCTCTGTCTATGAATTTGAGTGGTTCAATTTCTCCAGCCCCATCCCTCAGGTTTTTACCGAAACAGGGGCGGGGAGTGTGCTTTGTTTTTTCAACTCCTGATTGCCACTTTAAGAAACACATAAATGAGCATACAAGTATGTTTAAGCATACATGACTTAAGAGTTCAGTGCCATACCTTAAGCTCCCAGGTGCGCCAGAGCTGACACACTAAAGATGAAGTTGCATCAGATGTCTTGACCACCCTCTGGCTGTTCTCCAGAGGTGTCTCAGGAACTGTTTGTGGCCACGTCACCTTCCTCAGAACCAGGGAAGACCTTCTTTAAAAAAAGAGTCAAAGTCCCAACTTAAAATTGTTGTACAATCCATATACATTGGTAAAAAGGTAAACAAAAGTAGGGCACTAGAGTTTGTGGAAGGTGGAGGAATACATAATGTATGTGCTAAGTTGTGTAAGTCATAAAATGAGTTGGTGACTCACTGGTCCAAATTTGGCTCCCTCTGTCTCATTGGTGTAGTGGTCCATGGCGTTGGAGTAGAAGCCTGACTCCACCTAGTCAAACATGTTCTCTCTACACACACTGACCAGTCTCCTGAGAACAACTGCAGTGCGAGAAATGTCAGAGTTCACTTGGAGTTTAAATGTTATAATATCTTAATGTTGCATTTAAAGTAACAGTCCATTTAAAGATTGCTGTGGTTGTATCAAAAGAGGTAACTAAGGACAATTTAGCCAAATGAGTGATAACACGAGTGTGGGACGGAGCCGAACTGTAGGGCAATTCCACATTAACAGAGTGATGCTGACAGATTTTTCACTTTAAAAAGTGTATGTCAAACACAAACCAATGATTTTACGGGATGCTGACATTCTAGGCAGAATTCCTCTGTCCAGTGTCTGTGTTCTTTTATTGGCCAGTCTGAGATTTGGCTTTTCTTTGCAACTCTGCCTAGAAGGCCAGCATACCGGAATCGCCTCTTCACTGTTGACGTTGAGACTGGTGTTTTGCGGGTACTATTTAATGAAGCTGCCAGTTGAGGACTTGTGAGGCATCTGTTTCTCAAACTAGACACTCTAATGCACTTGTCCTCTTGCTCAGTTGTGCACTGGGGCCTCCCACTCCTCTTTCTATTCTGGTTGGAGACAGTTTGCGCTGTTCTGTGAAGGGGTAGTACACAGCGTTGTATGAGATCTTCAGTTTCTTGGCAATTTATCACATGGAAGAGCCTTAACTTCACAGAACAAGAATAGACTGTCAAGTTTCAGAAGAAAGTTCTTTGTTTCTGGCCATTTTGAGCCTGAAATCAAACCAACAAATGCTGATGCTCCAGATACTCAACTAGTCTAAAGAAGGCCAGTTTTATTGCTTCTTTAATCAGAACATCAGATTTCAACTGTGCTAACATAATTGTAAAAGGGTTTTCTAATGATCAATTAGCATTTAAAATGATAAACTTGGATGAGCTAGCACAACGTGCCATTGGAACACAGGAGTGATGGTTGCTGGTAATGGGCCTCTGTAAGTCTATGTAATTATTATTATTATTTTTTTTAATCAGCTGTTTCCAGCTACAATAGTCATTTACAACATTAACAATGTCTACACTGTATTTCTGACCAATTTTATGTTATTTTAATGGACAACATTTTTTGCTTTTCTATCAAAAACAAGGACATTTCTAAGTGACCCCAAACTTTTGAATGGTAGTGTGTGTACATTATATACACTGCTCAAAAAAATAAAGGTAACACTAAAATAACACATCCTAGATCTGAATTAATGAAATATTCTTATTAAATACTTTTTTTCTTTACATAGTTGAATGTGCTGACAACAAAATCACACAAAAAATTATCAATGGAAATCAAATTTATCAACCCATGGAGGTCTGGATTTGGAGTCACACTCAAAATTAAAGTGGAAAGCCACGCTACATGCTTATCCAACTCTGATGTAATGTCCTTAAAACAAGTCAAAATGAGGCTCAGTAGTGTGTGTGGCCTCCACGTGCCTGTATGACCTCCCTACAACGCCTGGGCATGCTCCTGATGAGGTGGCGGATGGTCTCCTGAGGGATCTCCTCCCAGACCTGGACTAAAGCATCCGCCAACTCCTGGACAGTCTGTGGACGTTGGTTGGCGTTGGTGGATGGAGCGAGACATGATGTCCCAGATGTGCTCAATTGGATTCAAGTCTGGAGAATGGGCATAGTCCATAGCATCAATGCCTTCCTCTTGCAGGAACTGCTGACACACTCCAGCCACATGAGGTCTAGAATTGTCTTGCATTAGGAGGAACCCAGGGCCAACCGCACCAGCATATGGTCTCACAAGGGGTCTGAGGATCTCATCTCGGTACCTAATGGCAGTCAGGCTACCTCTGGCGTGCACATGGAGGGCTGTGCGGCCCCCCAAAGAAATGCCACCCAACACCATGACTGACCCACCGCCAAACCGGTCATGCTGGAGGATGTTGCAGGCAGCAGAACGTTCTCCACGGCGTCTCCAGACTCTGTCACGTCTGTTACATGTGCTCAGTGTGAACCTGCTTTCATCTGTGAAGAGCACAGGGCGCCAGTGGCGAATTTGCAAATCTTGGTGTTCTCTGGCAAATGCCAAACGTCCTGCACGGTGTTGGGCTGTAAGCACAACCCCCACCTGTGGACATCGGGCCCTCATACCACCCACATGGAGTCTGTTTCTGACCGTTTGAGCAGACACATGCACATTTGTGGCCTGCTGGAGGTAATTTTGCAGGGCTCTGGCAGTGCTCCTCCTGCTCCTCCTTCCACAAAGGCGGAGGTAGCGGTCCTGCTGCTGGGTTGTTGCCCTCCTACGGCCTCCTCCACGTCTCCTGATGTACTGGCCTGTCTCCTGGTAGCGCCTCCATGCTCTGGACACTACGCTGACAGACACAGCAAACCTTCTTGCCACAGCTCGCATTGATGTGCCATCCTGGATGAGCTGCACTACCTGAGCCACTTGTGTGGGTTGTAGACTCCGTCTCATGCTACCACTAGAGTGAAAGCACCGCCAACATTCAAAAGTGACCAAAACATCAGCCAGGAAGCATAGGAACTGAGAAGTGGTCTGTGGTCACCACCTGCAGAACCACTCCTTTATTGGGGGTGTCTTGCTAATTGCCTATAATTTCCACCTGTTGTCTATTACATTTGCACAACAGCATGTGACATTTATTGACAATCAGTGTTGCTTCCTAAGTGGACAGTTTGATTTCACAGAAGTGTGATTGACTTGGAGTTACATTGAGATGTTTAAGTGTTCCCTTTATATTTTTGAGCAGTGTATATATATATAAAATACTTCACTCATATGAGGAGTGGAGAAGCCTGTCTACTCCTTGAGTAACTCCTTGTCAATGAGACTCAGAGGGTTTGGAAGGAGGCCCTGGGCCAATGGGAAGTCAAGGGTGAGAGCTTAGTGAGAGTGAAGTCGCAGACATTAATTGGTTGAAGGATAGTCTTTGCAGCTTTGAAAGCCATTGAGTTTTACGCATCCATTTGTGTGTGATTGGAAGGCACCAGTATAGTCCTCAATAATCAACAATGTAAATGTTAACTCTCTTGCTCTCTCTTTCAATTGCATTCAGTACCTCTATCATCTCTCTACAGGTGCTACGGAGAAAATATTCCAAGGACCTTTCGGAGCAGAGAAGTACAGTAAGCTCCACTGGTGGTAATATACTTTATGCACTATGTAACCTCTTTCACTATGGCAGTCTATGTGATGACATATTGCATTATACAGGGCTACTGGTTGGATTTGATTTACTGTACTCACTTAAACTAATTTCCTCCCTCTAAAAGTCTCCCAGACAAACTAATATGTGTCCATTCCCCTATCCCTAAGTGAGTCTGATGGACCATGGATTTCTAGAGCAGCACAAAAAAATTAATTTTGTATAAACTGCTCATCTTCATTTTTTTAATGTTACAAAAACAATACATTTTTTCATAGCCTGTTATTCACATTTTTACTACCTACTATGGTAACTTAAACATCAAACAACATGCAGACTTTCTCCATCAAGATAACACTTGATGCTTTTGCAGTGGCTAACGGGGATCCTAATAAATACCAAAGCATTAGCTACTCTTCCTGGGGTCCACATGAAACATGACATAATACAGAACGTTATTAGTCAAGGACTGAAATACATACATTTTAAAATGTCACACATAGCATACATACACACAATATCTAGGTCTAATACATAGTACAGTGCAAATTACAATACAAGATATATAAAATGGCTGTGTCTCTTCAGTCCCCTTTGTGCAGTAAGGTGTTATTTTATCAGTTTTTTAAAACTGGTTTTATTATTAGCTTGGGTTACCTGGGGTGGCAGAGAGAACCATGTAGTCATGGCTCTATTTAATACTGTGCGTTTCCCAGCCTCTGTTCTGGACCTGGGGACTGTGAATAGACCTCTGGTTGTCTTGTGTTGTACCGATGAGTGCCCAAACTGTGTGCCAACTGCTTGAAGGTACCGAACTGTCTGTTCAACACATCAATCCCTCGCACAAAGACCAATAGTAATGCAGACGTTTGTGAAAACAATAATGGCCCTAGCCGGCTGCCCTGCAGAACACCACACTCAGCTGAATTTGCATGAGAGGCGTGTCCATTACGAAAACCCCTCTGTTCTATTACATAGGTAACTCTCAATCCATAATAAGGCAGAGGATGCAACATAAAACCTATATCTTTTCAGCAATAGGTTATGATTAATGACATCAAACGCTGCACTGAAGTCTAACAAAACAGCTCCCACAATCTTCTTACTCTCAATTTCTTTGCTCTCAGCTTATGACTCCAAAAGGTCTAAAATCAATACAAGTCTCATGTCCAGGTTGAATACATTTTTATCAACGTATATGTCCCGGACAAGACTGAAGAATGACAAATACGCTGTGTTTACTTTGGCAGTTTGAAGTGACTCAAATCCTATTTATTTGTATAACCGATTTGAATCTATTTTTCCTGCAGTCTGAACAGCCAAAAAGCACACGGAATCTGATATTTCAAGCCACATTTCAAACCACCTTAGTAGGTGACTTGTCTGAACAGTCAAATCTGATTTATTTGCCCTCAAGTGGTTTTTAGACTATTATTTGGCATATCTTGTTGCTTGCGAGCTAAACTCTGTTGACAGTTTGACAAGAACATGTGGTAGCTAACTAGCTTGTTAATTGTTTACAAACAAATTAGTGAATGTGTTAGAAAGCTAAACAGCTACCTAGCTAGCTAGATGACTATTTTGGCTAGATAAATTATCACCAAAGCCGTGTTAGCATTTACTGCACATGTTGCTGAACAATCCAACCATTTTGTTAGTGTCATTGATAGAAATGGGCATTTCACAAAGAATATCCAGTTCATAAGCATTGACTAATACCTCATTGTCTGGCAGTATTCTGCTTTCTGGTGATCTTACTCCCTCTCCACCTGAAATGCAATAACAACAAAAACATGAATAACAATAAGCCTAGTCAGTCAGTAATTTGGTTAACTAGGCTAATTAAACACACAAGCCTAGTCAGTCAAATTACACCAAAACAATACAGCCTATTTGCAGGAGGGACACATTTCTTGCCAACTTTCAGTTACCAATTAACCAATAAACAGGCAGTAGAACGAAGTCGTTTGACAAAATGTGTTCAAAAGTCATTAACAAGTCTTTATAATATAGCTTGCAAACATATTGTTTTCTTTTCTAGAAACCTAACATTATTAGCTACAGTGATCGTGGGAGATTTTACCCTAGGAGTTTCAATTTAGCTAACTACATGTTGACAGTTAGCTAATGGCATGTATATCAACTTTATCAATCAGATGGGTAACTAGCAAATATATTGGTTTTCCCCTCAAATCTGAAGCTGTCTGATAAAGTGAACGTAAAGCTAGGATGTATGTCGGAAGCCAGCTAGCTAAAGTTAACTTAGCTGCTGTCAATGGAGTTTGTCTGAAATGTACCATTTTATATTTCACATGATTAACAAACTACTGTCATGCATTTCACAAGAAAATTTAATAATCAGTGTACACCCATCTAGTACTGGGTTGGACCCCCCTTCACCTACAGAACAGCCTAAATTCTTTGGGCATGGAAATGTTGCTCAATTGGTATCAAGGAACTTAACATGTGACAGGAAAACATTCCCCACACCATTACACCACCAGACTGTACTGTTGACACCAGGCAGGATGGGGCCATGGACTCATGCTGCTTACTCCAAATCCTCACTACCATCAGCAGGACGCAAAATGAACCGGGATTCACTGGACCAGGCCATGTTTTTCCACTCCTCAATTGTCCAGTATTGGTGATCGCGTGCCCCTTGGAGCAGCTTCTTCTTGTTTTTAGCATACAGGAGTGGTTGTCTGCTGCAATAGCCCATCCGTGACAAAGACCGACGAGTTGTGTGTTCCGAGTTGCTGTTCTGCACACCACTGTTGTACTGTGCTGTTATTTGCCTGCTGGTGGCTCGTCTGTTAGCTTGCATGATTCTTGCCCTTCTCGTTCGACTTCTCTCATCAATGAGCTGTTTTCGCCCCCTGGACTGCCGCGATCACACCATTATCGGTAAACCCTAGACACTGTCGTGCGTTTCTAATATACTGTAACCGCCTGGCACCTGACGATCATACCACACTCAGTCACTTAAGTCACTCGGTTTTCCCATTCTAATGTTCAATCGAACAGTAACTGAATGCCTAGATGCCCGTCTGCCTGCTTTATATAGCAAGCCCTGGCCTCATGACTCACTGTCTGTAGGAGCCAACCATTTTTGTGAACGGGGTGGTGTGCTTAATAAACTGACCACTGTGTATATTGTACTTCTGAAAATCTACAATATGCACTTTAAGGGCTAGAACACACTCAGGTTGTAGAACTGTATTGCCACCACCCAGTATACTGGGGGGAAAAAAAATCTGGTATAGTTTGAAAGCCTTTTTTCCCCTTTTATATTGTCTCTACTTTTTTGCCTCAGAGTGCATGCACACATTTCATGCAGAGCTGCTGGAAAATGTGTGGCGAGACCGCGTTTGTCCGAGTACCTTTCCACACCACTTTTAAAGCAGCGGCACCAAACACGTTTAACAGACATATTCATTAGCTACCCACTGGGCACAAAAATGTATTCCAACATCTATTCCACGTTGGTTCAACATAATTTCACAGTTTAATGTTACAGTTAAATGTCTGTGATTGGAGAAACCTGAGGATGGTTCAATAATAATAGTTACTCCACAATACTAACCTAAATAGAGTTAAACAAAGAAAGTCTGTACAGAATAAAAAAATATTCCAAAACATGCATCCTTTTTGCAATAAGGCACTTAAGTAATACTGCAAAAAAAATGTGGCAAAGATGTCCTGAATATAAAGAGTTACGTTTGGGGCAAATCCAACACATCACTGAGTACCATTCATATTTTCAAGCATGGTGGTGGCTGCATTATGTTATGGGTATGCTTGTCACCGGCAAGGACTAGGGAGTTTTTTGGGATAAAAAGGGAATCAACTTCTAGTGGGCCAGATGGTGACCAGGACAACACCAATGTTAGTGGTTTTATGACTCACACATTTAAAAAAAAACATTGGTACCAAGTATACTGTGTTTTTATTTTATGTCACCTTTATTTAACCAGGTAGGCAAGTTGAGAACAAGTTCATTTACAATTGCGACCTGGCCAAGATAAAGCAAAATAGTTTGACACATACACAGAGTTACACATGGAGTAAAACAGTCAATAATACAGTAGAAAAATAAGTCTATATACAATGTGAGCAAGTGAGGTGAGATAAGGGAGGTAAATGTAAAAAAGGCCATGGTGGCGAAGTAAATACAATATAGCAAGTAAAACACTGGAATGGTTGATTTGCAGTGGAAGAATGTGCAAAGTAGAGATATAAATAATGAGCTGCAAAGGAGCAAAATAAATACAGTAGGGAAAGAGGTAGTTGTTTGGGCTAAATTATAGATGGGCTATGTACAGGTGCAGTAATCTGTGAGCTGCTCTGACAGCTACTCCTTAAAGCTAGTGAGGGAGATAAGTGTTTCCAGTTTGAGATCTTTGTAGTTCATTCCAGTCACTGGCAGCAGAGAACTGGAAGGAGAGGCAGCCAAAGGAAGAATTGGTTTTGGGGGTGACCAGAGAGATATACCTGCTGGATGGCGTGCTACAGGTGCGTGCCGCTATGGTGACCAGTGAGCTGAGATAAGGGAGGACTTTACCTAGCAGGGTCTTGTAGATGACCTGGAGCAAGTGGGTTTGGCGACGAGTATGAAGCGAGGGCCAGCCAACGAGAGCGTACAGGTCGCAGAGGTGGGTAGTATATGGGGCTTTGGTGACAAAACGGATGGCACTGTGATAGACTGCATCCAATTTATTGAGTAGGGTATTAGTCTAACCAGAGTTTAGTCTAACCAGACACCTAGGTATTTGTAGTCGTCCACATATTCTAAGTCAGAGCCGTCCAGAGTAGTGATGTTGGACAGGCGGGCAGGTGCAGGCAGCGATCGGTTGAAGAGCATGCATTTAGTTTTACTTGTATTTAAGGACAATTGGAGGCCACAGAAGGAGAGTTGTATGGCATTGAAGCTCACCTGGAGGGTTAACACAGTGTCCAAAGAGCCAGAAGTATACAGAATGGTGACGTCTGCGTAGAGGTGGATCAGAGACTCACCAGCATCAAGAGCGACATAATTGATGTATACAGAGAAGAGAGTCGGTCCAAGAATTGAACCCTGTGGCACCCCCATAGACTGCCAGAGGCCCGGACAACAGACCCTCCGATTTGACACACTGAACTCTCAGAGAAGTAGTTGGTGAACCAGGCGAGGCAATCATGAGAGAAACCAAGGCTGTCGAGTCATGCTGATGAGGATGTGGTGATTGACAGAGTCAAAAGCCTTGGCCAGGTCAATGAATACAGCTGCACAGGATTGTTCCTTATCGATGGCGGTTAAGATATCATTTAGGACCTTGAGCGTGGTTGAGGTGCACCCATGACCAGCTCTGAAACCAGATTGCATAGCGGAGAAGGTATGGTGGGATTCAAAATGGTCGGTAATCTGTTGACTTGGCTTTCGAAGAACTTAGAAAGGCAGGATAGACATAGGTCTGTAGCAGTTTGGGTCAAGAGTGTCCCCCCCCCACTTTGAAGAGGGGGATGTGTTACGCACGCCTCTATGAAGAGGGAACGCAACACCCTGCTACAACTCAACTCTCCGTGAAGTGAAAGAGGTATGGACTGTAGGTGTGAGTAAGGATGACAAAAGACAGAGAATTGACCGTTTACTAGGAATTTATTCCTTCACACGGTAATATGGGGAAAAGGGGCTGGACAGAACCAAAGCAAATAAAATATTCAAAGCCCCCCTCTCCTACCTTACCTGCCTACCCACCCACCCACTACTTACCTAATTTAGCACCACCTGGTGCACTAACCAAAAATACAGGGGGTGGTCCACCCAGGTCTTACCTAGTGTGCCTAGACAGTGAATATACTATGGGTATATGTATGCCCGTGGGCATCTTGTCTAAGCACTCCCTAGGTGCCTTCCCCTTTCCCCCTGGGAACAACTGAAACAATCCACTTCACAACAAAACTGAGCAAAAACAAACTCAGGCCATTAAAGAAGCTCTGACAAAGCAACAAACTCAGAACATACCAAAGCTGCTACCAACAACATAGTACATACCATCGACCAACATGCTATACCCCTCAGCCATCAACCTCTCTCAGCAATGATCTATATCACAATCAATCTCTCCCCTGAACAACAGAACACTGGCTTTTATAGCTTCAGAAGGCATTGGAAATTGGAGACGTCCTGACGAGGTGACGGGGTCAGCTCTCCAATTAATCATGGAGTCGACCAATCAGCTGCTAGGGGATTTCAGGAAGCCATCTCCTGAAACACACTCAAATACACAATCTACAACACATAAACTGGGGAACGTAACAGATGTCCGCAGCTGCTTTCCAATCTTTGGGAATCTCAGACACGAAATAGAGGTTGAACAGGCTAGTAATAGGGGTGGCAACAATTTCGGCAGATCATTTTAGAAAGAAAGGGTCCAGATTGTCTAGCCCGGCTGATTTGTAGGGGTCCAGATTTTGCAGCTCTTTCAGAACATCAGCTGACAGGATTTGGGAGAAGGAGAAATGGGAAAGGCTTGGGCGAGTTGCTGTGGGGGGTACAGTGCTGTTGACCGGGGTAGGGGTAGCCAGATGGAAAGCATGACCAGCTGTAGAAAAATGCTTACTGAAATTCTCAATTATAGTGAATTTATCGGTGGTGACAGTGTTTCCTATCTTCAGTGCAGTGGGCAGCTGGGAGGAGGTGTTATTATTCTCCATGGACTTTACAGTGTCCCATAACTTTTTTGAGTTTGTTGCAGGAAGCACATTTCTGCTTGAAAAATCTAGCCTTGGCTTTTCTAACTGCCTGTGCATATTGGTTTCTAGCTTCCCTGAGAAGTTGCATATCACGGGGGCTGTTCGATGCTAATGCAGAACGCCATAGGCTGTTTTTGTGTTGGTTAAGGGCAGTCAGGTCTGGAGAGAACCAAGGGCTATATCTGTTCCTGGTTCTAAATTTCTTGAATGGGGCATGCTTATTTAAGATGGTGAGGAAGGCATTTAAAAAAAAAAACAGGCATCCTCTACTGACGGGATGAGATCAATATCCTTCCAGGATACCCCGGCCAGGTCGCTTAGAAAGGCCTGCTCGCTGAAGTGTTTCAGGGAGTGTTTGACAGTGATGAGTGGAGGTCGTTTGACCGCTGACCCATTACGGATGCAGGCAATGAGGCAGTGATTGCTGAGATCTTGGTTGAAAACAGCAGAGGTGTATTTAGAGGGCAAGTTGGTTAGGATGATATCTATGAGGGTGCCCGTGTTTACGGCTTTGGGGTGGTACCTGGTAGGTTCATTGATCATTTGTGTGAGATGGAGGGCATCAAGCTTAGATTGTAGGATGGCTGAGGTGTTAAGCATGTTCCAGTTAAGGTCGCCTAGCAGCACGAGCTCTGAAGATAGATGGGGGGCAATCAGTTCACATATGGTGTCCAGAGCACAGCTGGGGGCAGAGGGTGGTCTATAGCAGGCGGCAACGGTGAGAGACTTGTTTTTAGAGGGGTGGATTTTTAAAAGTAGAAGTTCAAATTGTTTGGGTACAGACCTGGATAGTAGGACAGAACTCTGCAGGCTATCTTTGCAGTAGATTGCAACACCGCCCCCTTTGGCCGTTCTATCCTGTCTGAAAATGTAGTTAGGGATGAACATTTCAGAATTTTTGGTTTAATGGAGATCAACAAATAAATGTAAATACTTTCTACATTGAAATCTGTCTTTTTTAGTCCACTGCTTAACATTGTGTGTGACTAGAGTGAAATCAATATTTAAAGAAATTGTAACGATTCTTTGTATAACCCTCAGCCATGCTATAGTAGTTCACTAAACTACAGAGTATGTTGTCTATTGAAGTAGTTGTCTTTGGCTCTTTTGATATCAGATTCAGAATGAATAATAGCAAGGTTTGTGGTAGTTTGAAAGGGTTTGTTCCACCGTAGGCCAGGAGTGTTTCCAATTCACATGACCTGGCAAGAAAAACCCCAGCCCTATAGTGATAGCACAGATGAAAGTGAAGCTATCTATAATAATAATAATAATCTTTTGTTATAGCCTACGAATAGGACCCCAAGTTTTCTTACAAGGCCATAAGATCAGGAAAAACTCCAGGTCCCAGAAAAGACGTACAAATTCTGCCACACAACTTTTGAACCTGTTGTGCCACCTCTGATTTCATGTATGGATTATAGATTTCTCTGACCTATTTGAAAAGCAGTTATCAGGAAATCACACATTAAAACATTTGTTAATCACAGTTTGAAGTGATCTCATCACTGAGCTGGAACGTGAGATCTTCCAGTATCACTGCTCGACTTCCTGAGGCCCTCCAGTGTTGTTGCATTTCACAGCACAACTCTTCCTCCTGGAGTCGTCCAACACCTTCCCTTTTGTAAGCAAATCAACAGATTCTGTAATTCATTAAACAATTCATTAGTATTAAAGACACTCCCTAAAATGAGTGGGGCTGCAGCAAAAATTAATTAAAATAATGGAACAGACTATTTGTGTAACCAAATGCATGGAGCATACTGACTTTCACTTAAAGTAGTTCATAATTGGGTCAGACTTAACATGGGATCTAGTTAACATATTGACAGTGAAACATGTTGGTGAATACTGCTAAAGATAAAACTGAGAAAACATGTCTTCAGTTAAATGGAAAATGTACCACATGCATGAACTTGCCAAGGGAAGGCAGATGTTTCATAATGGAAAAAAACATTGACTGAGCCCATTCTCAGAGACGGTTCTGCACACAGGACATTGTACTCCTGAACAGCCACAGCCAACGTCTTCTCCTCCCAAATATTTAGCTGCATTTTATTTAGCATCTTGTTGAAGACCAAGAACAAAAAACATGGTATATATATATATATATATAGTTTTTCAAATTTAACTAGGCAAGTCAGTTAAGAACAAATTCCTATTTACAATGACGGCTTAGGAACAGTGGGTTAACTGCTTTGTTCAGGGGCAGAACAACAGATTTTTACCTTGTCAGCTCGGGGATTCAATCTAGCAACCTTTCAGTTACTGGCCTAAAGCTCTAGCCACTAGGCTATCTGCCACCCCATATACAGTATATGCAAAAAAAAGAAACCCAAACCAGCTTTAATCTCAAATATTGAGTGGACAAAACATTATGAATACCTTATAATGAGTTGTACCCCTTTTGCCCCCAGAACAGCCTCAATTCGTCAGGGCATGGACTCCACAAGGTGTCGAAAGTGTTCCACAGGGATGCTGGCCCATGTTGACTTCAATGCTTCCCACAGTTGTGTCAAGTTGGCTGAATGTCCTTTGGGTGGAGGACTATTCTTGATACCTACAGGAAACTGTTGAGTGTGAAAAACCCAGCAGCGTTGCATTTCTTGACACACTCAAACCATTGTGCCTGGCACTTACTACAATACCCAGATCAAAGGCAGTTAAATAGTTTGTTTTGCCCATTCACCCTCTGAATGGCACACATACACATTCCATATCTCAATTGCCTCAAGGCTTAAAAGTTCTTCTTTAACCTGTCTCCTCCTTTCATCTACACTGATTGAAGTGGATTTAACAAGTGACATTAATAAAGGATCATACCTTTCACTTGGTTAGTCTGTTATGGGAAGAGCAGGTGTTCCTAAAGTTTTGTACACTCAGTGTAAGGCATGTACTCTGGTAAATTGAAATGACCCCTTATTTACTCCCCACAAACAGTTTCTTGAAAACTTTCAAGGCGAGACCTGGAATCAATTAGCATTTGTGTTCGCTTGAGTGGTGTAGTTTGCAATTCTGGGACTATAATATTTTAACCCAGATGCCACTAAACTAGTTCATATCAGAACAAATACCAATTTCCCCCAATATGATAGTAGAGATGCTGTGTCCATGTCCCGTCTACTCCCGGTACTAACCACCGGTCCTAGCAACCCATCATTAAGTACACCTGGCATCCCTCATTACCCACACCTGCACCCCATCACGAGGCACACCTGGACTCCATCACTACCTTGATTACGCCCCCTTTATCTAGCACTCCCTGGTGTCACTATTCAGGTAGTATTGGTTATGTTTCCTTGTCAGATGGGGTAGCTTGGTTTGTAGCATTATACCGTCATTATTAAGCTACCTGCACCTGCTTGTCTCCCTGAGTCAATGTTACAGTCCAATGTTTGATGCCAACAGTAAGCCCCTCTATTTTCCTCTGTATGTCCTGTAGAGGGCCATCAATGTCTTCAGTTGATTCTACCAAGGTAAATGTAATAGCCAATGACAACAGTGCACAGGAAGATACAATTGACAGCATTCATAATTTAACAGGATTAATATAAGACCCCGTTATGGTAGATCGTAGTCTTCTACAGCCAACTGGGTATTCAGGTCTTGAAGGCTGTCCAATTTCATGTAGATCCTTGTGTCTGAGGATCAGATACAAAGGAGGGGCGTTGAGGATAAATATTTCAAGACCCATTCTATAAGATGTGCATGCAATACAGTGGGCCTCCAGAAATGTAAACAATCTGAGGAAAGAATATGGAAATAGAATTTGGTTTATACGTACTGTGAAATTCCTTAAACATGAATTTAATCTATACATATTTTGTTTGCATACTGTCCTTAAGACAAGTGTTTGAGTATTGATCAGTCATTTTCAAAGTTGAGAAATTTAAATCAATGGAATTCTTCAGGCAGATACATTGACATTAAACATTAGACAGCTAATTAGTGTCTAGCCTACCAGAATCTATATCAATTATACATAGAGGATTATTTCTTCCGGTATCTATGTGCTAAAGTATGGCCCATGTTCTGCAGCTTCCTGTTCCAACCCATCAGCAGGGTCAGCATGTCTGTGTGGGCTTGAAAAATGCAATATAAACTGGGCCATCAATCCAATCTTAATAGATGGTGTAAAAACACTTTAAACCTGCTTTTGACATGTACTTGGTAGTAATAGCAATCCTTGACAGGAAGCTATTGATTGACTTGCTCCACCTCGACTTTGGCGGATCTGGTTCCTTCCTGATATGACCCACCACATTTGACCTAGATTAAACAAGGAATTAATTAAACCCTTTTAAAGTATTGCATGCACTCAACGAACATAACATTATCAACAAACTTAAGTCAATTCAAACAAGCATTTTCACTTTGAAGGAAGAAACGTTATTTTATTACATGCCCACTTGTAAGAAAAAGTACTTTGACTGCAGTTTATCTCATATTTCCATCTATGTGCTTTGGAATGCCTGATGGACAAGGGCTGCATACCTTCTGGACATAGGAGAAATACTTGCATGCCACAACTGAACACAGGAATGTGATGTTCTCATCAAATATGGCGGCAAGATTTTGTTGGAGGAAAAGTGGGTGAGCGTAGATCTCCCTCCTGTTCAATGGACCAAGGAGAAGTCTGTGTTGGCAGACTGCCAGCTCGAGTCCCTCTTCATCAAGCTTGCTGCTGGATTTTTTTTCACACTCCGAGCGCCACACCCTCCCTTTCCAGATGCCTATAAAGATCCCCCAGACCCCCCAAGCAACCCCAACCAATCAACTCTAACCAGCACTCCGGCATTTCCATAGGACCCCACTCTTCCATGCCCCTCAGACTACCCTACCCACCCCAACTCCTCAGAACCCTGCCAGCCCACACCCCACCTTGCCGCCTCCAAGCAACCCCAACCATCATTCAATTCCAATTTTATTTGAAATTCCAATTCAATTCTTGAATTCAACCATCTTCAAGTTATGGAATTGGATCTCAATTGAAATGAGATGGTTTGGACTTTGTAATTTGAATGTAATCATTTAATTTTTAGAATACAAAATGTATATTTACATTTCCCCAGTTAAAGGAAATAATGCACATAGTATCTAACATTGACTGCAGGATATGTTAAAAAATAAATAAACTTGTATTTCAATATATCCTGTATAGCTAGGCTGTCTGAACAGTAACACGATCAGCCTGAGGGAATTTACTTTGAATTTGGGAATTGATGGGGATAATATTGTTTTGGGAATTGATTTCTTGGAATTTACCTAACATTGGACATCAGAGGAATTGAAGTATCTGAATTCAAAGACTGACCTGAAATTTGAATTGAATTAAATGGAATTTACAGGGCAGTGGAACCAGAACGATATGTGACCACTTAGTTACAGCAACACTGTTCTACCAAGGACACCCAAACCAGAGTGGCCATTGCAAAGCCCAATGAACTTGATCCTTGCTGTAGCCCTGCTTGGGATATTTAGTCTATATTGGCTATTGGTATGTCAGGGTTGGCAGTTGGAAATGTGAATTGGGCCAAGTTGGAAGTAATTATGTATTTAGGCTACAGTTTATAGAGATACAGTACACCTCTCTGTTTTCTTTTATTCTGTAATATGGTATATTGTAACCATGTGGTTAAGCTAATCAAATAAAAGTTTATTTATGATAAACAAATAGAGTTCAGTGTGTCAAATCGGAGGGCCTGTTGTCCGGACATCTGGCAGTCTCTATGGGGGTGCCACAAGGTTCAATTCTCGGGCCGACTCTCTTCTCTGTATATATCAATGATGTCGCTTTTGCTGCGGGTGATTCTTTGATCCACCTCTACGCAGATGACACCATTCTGTATACATCTGGCCCTTCTTTGGACACTGTAACAAACCTCCAAACAAGCTTCAATGCCATACAACACTCCTTCCGTGGCCTCCAACTGCTCTTAAACGCTAGTAAAATGAAATGCATGCTCTTCAACCAATCGCTACCTGCACCCACCCGCCCGACTAGCATCACTACTCTGGACGGTTCTGACTTAGAATATGTGGACAACTATAAATACCTAGGTGTCGGCTAGACTGTAAACTCTCCTTCCAGACTCACATTAAGCATCTCCACGCCAAAGTTAAATCTAGAATTGGCTTCCTATTTCGCAACAAAGCATCCTTCACTCATGCTGCCAAACTTACCCTCGTAAAACTGAATATCCTACCTATCCTTGACTTCGGTGATGTCATTTACAAATTAGCTTCCAACACTCTACTCAACAAATTGGATGCAGTCTATCACAGTGCCATCTGTTTTGTCACCAAAGCCCCATATACTACCCACCACTGCGACCTGTATGCTCTCGTTGGCTGGTCCTCGCTACATATTCGCCGCCAAGCCCACTGGCTCCAGGTCATCTATAAGTCTTTGCTAGATATAGCTCCGGACCATCATTCTATCTCCACTCCACAGCATCTCCACCCCCACTTGTCTCCAATTCCACATCCCAACCCTCAGCTTCCCCCAGCCCATCCCATCGATCTCTGCTGGCCACCCTCTTCGGGTTTCTATGCAACACATATCTTTCAACTATGCTGTGATGTTTAACATACAATTTCAATCTAATCGGATAGAATCCACAGATTGCGAGTTGAAGATAAATACTTTTACTACGAGTATTAGTATATTAGTAATTGACTGACCTGGTCTCTCCAGATCTCCTAACAGTACTATTATCTAAGCATTTTTAGCCATTCCTGAACCTGAGACCAGAAACAGGCTACCTGAGGGCAATACCAAAATACATGGTCTATTGATTCTGTATCCTCACAACAAAATCTGCAGAGCTTCGATGATTTTATGCCTCAAATATTCAACATTTTGTTGGTGGCAAGAATTGTATATAATAATTTTAGCTGAAAAGCAAGAAGTCTTGAATCTTGCATTGTTTTATATATCAACTCATACACCCCCTGTACCATGGAATCGGTACATCAAAAATCTCTTCCCAACTATTTTGCAATCTATATGGCACAGTTGTCAACATCCTGGTCCTCAAATGAAACTGGTATACTTTCCTATTTATGCTATTTTTTTATTCTTCCACCAGTTTTGATCCTTTATATTGCGCAGACAGACCAGTTCCCTACCTCCTCCATTTTTGGGGTAATGCTGTAATCAATTGGTTGTGCTCTTGGATTGAGCAGACCTTCCTGTACAATTCTGATAACTCCATGAAGGACATAACTTTACCATTCCAATTTACAATATAATTTAAGAACAAAATACCCTTTTCAAACATCTTTCCCATACATACAGGTATTTCATCAACCAGCACATTTGAAATTGTAGACAGCTCTGCAATGCTTGTTTTAAAAAGAGAGATACTTTGAAAAAAATATCATTATCAATTAATCGAAAATGAGACATGGCAATTTGCCAAGGCAAAAAGGCAGTGGTGTTTGTTTACCTGCACTCTGTGGTTTGAGATTTAATGAGCTAGTGTAGTTTAGTGGGCTCCTGTCACATGAATCGCAATGCCAATATTTCATTTCAAACTAATGGTATGGTGGATGACACATGAGTGCTGCAACACTGAAGAGCCTCCGTTAGAGAAAGTAGTATTGACTTCTGCACCAGAAATAGTTATTTTCGGTCTCCAAGAGTGCTGCCTGTCGAGGGTTCACTGCTTCCAAGTTAGGGTGAAATCATACATCTGATAGCACTTAGAAGAAATCATCCTCAACAACCGTGGCAGTCCTCACAAATACCATAAAAAATATGCAACAGAGTGCTTTCAGCTTTCATACAATGTTCTCTCTCTCTCTCAATAAATCACACAACGTGGTTTACTTCATATAGAGCACTGAGTGGTATTAGTTTTGTTCTGTGGCCTTTGATGAATTTTTGGAGCCAGATACAGAAAAGGAAATAGATGTTGACACTTGCAGTATGGGTGAAAGCCAGCTCATTGCTTCTGCTTCTGTGATGAACAATGGGCTGTCATTCCCTCATCAGTACCAATCCTAATGTCATGCTCTCTTCAGACAGTCAGCCTATACATTTGCCAGTGGCAGAGCTGTATCTGCATCAATAATGGCATTTTGCAATACAATAATTGTTGATTGTTAAAGACCCACTGCAGCAATTTAAAAAAAAACTTTCCTGATGAAAAACAATATCCCACTTACAAATAAAATAATGTACACACAATTAAGGGTAAAAAAAGTGTTTTTTTAAACACAAATGCAAACTTCAAGGAGTAGGTCATTCAAGGAGTTGGTCTGATGGTGCCCTCTGATGTCATCGGCCTCATTGCTCATTGCTTGCGGGATCAATAGAGGAGCAATAGATTTGTGCCATTTCATAAGGATACCTGGACCACATTGAGATGTGCCTTTTGTTAAAGGGAAATTCCATCCTGGGTCTGCAACAGCATTTAGTCATTACTATATTAACAACATTACGTTTTTGTAATAAACATCAAAATGATCCAAACCACAAGCTATAAAGAGTGCATTGTCATTTCACTGGTAGAATCGGGAAGTTTCAACTACCTGTGTATTTAGCTGCTCATAGTGAACCACAAAGTCCGGCATTCATAACGAATGCAGAAAACGTCCACTAGGTAGATGGGGCGTGCCCACAAACTTGGATGAGGGTGTTATTTACTTCAAACAAACAACACAGAGTCATCTCATAACTTCTGTTTGGCAAGATTCTTTTGTTTGTTATTCACTAACATTTGACATCATGTGCCTGGCTTTGTTAATTACAAACAAGCGTGAAAAGGAGTTCTCTTTTTCCATTCTACCTACCAGAGATGTACCCCTATGCTGCCATTGGCTTGTGGCTATCAAGAATGATGCTTACGGTGACCAAAGATTATCAGAGGGATTATCAGGCTGAACTGTTGGGGAATCCATTAATGTTTTCCTTCACAACAAAATGGAAGATTCCCAATAATAATGGTGCCGGGATGGCTTCCATTTTATGGGCTCCTAACCAACTGTGCTATTTGGTGTTTTTTTTTTTCATTGTTTGTAACTTATATACTGTTGCTGCTACCACAGAGTGCATATACTAGGTGGTGTCAGAGGAAGGCCCGAAAAATTGTCAAAGACACCAGTCACCCAAGTCATAGACGGTTCTCTCTGCTAACGCATGGCAAGCGGTACCGGAGCGTCAAATTTTGGTCCAAAAGGCTCCTTAACAGCTTCTACCCCCAAGCCATAATAGTGCTGAACAATCAATTAATTGGCTACCTGGACTATTTCCATTTTAATAAGTAGACATTGTTCACCAATATTGAATTTTTAAAACCTGTTATATGAAGTGCCCTTTAATATAGACCATATGGAAAAATCAATTAATGCACCCTCTGTCATTTGAACCCACGTAACCAAAACATTTCTTCAAGTATTCACCATCATTGTAAAGCCCTAGTTATTATGTAATGTTTACAAAGTCATTTCTGGGGATTATAATTTATTTAATGTGATTAGTGATACAATTTAAGGAAAAAACATGTCCCTCATTTTAAGGTAAACCTTGTTACGTGAAACTATTTTCTTCCTTTTTTTTCTTTGGAAAGTATTCAGACCCCTTTTCCACATTTTGTTATGTTACAGCTTTATTTTAAAATTGATTTAAAAACAATTCCCCTCATCAATAAACACACATCATCATGACAGAGCAAAATCAGGTTATTGAAAATTTTTGCTAATAAAAATGGAAATATCAAATTTACATAAGTATTCAGACCCTCCCCTAAATTGGACGATGCTGGACCAATTGTGCACCGCCTCATGGTTCTACCAGTCACGGTCGGTTGTGACACAGCCTGGAATCGAACCAGGATCTGTAGTGACAAAGCTTGCACTGCGATGCAGTGCCTTAGACCGCTGCACCACTCGGGAGGCTCCAGAGTGTTCAGGACCTCAGACTAGGTCAAAGGTTAATCTTCCAACAGGACAACAACCCTAAGCATACCGCCAAGACAACGCAGGAGTGGCTTCGGGACAAGTCTCTGGCCCAGCCAAAGCTCGGACTTGAACCTGATATAATATATTTGGAGAGACCTGAAAATAGCTGTGTAGCGACGCTCCCCATCCAACCTGACAGAGCTTGAGAGAATCTGCAGAGAACAGTGAAAGAAACTCCCTAAATACAGTTGTGCCAAGCTTGAAGTGTCATACACAAGAAGACTCGAGGCTGTAATCGCAGCCAAAGGTGCTTTGACAAAGTAAATGTCTGAATTACTTACAGTACCCGTCAAAAGTTTGGACACACCTACTCATTCAATGGTTTTCCTATATTTTTTTACGATTTTCTACATTGTAGAATAATAGTGAATACATCAATACTATGAAATAACATATATGTAGTCAAGTAGTAACCAAAAAAAGTGGGGCGAGTGGTTAGAGCGTTGGACTAGTAACCGGAAGGTTGCGAGTTCAAACCCCCGAGCTGACAAGGTCGTTCTGTCCCTGAACAGGCAGTTAACCCACTGTTCCCAGGCCGTCATTGAAAATAAGAATGTGTTCTTAACTGACTTGCCTGGTTAAATAAAGGTAAAATTTAATTAAATTGCTCGTGTTTCTTGCCCCAAGCAAGTCTCTTCTTATTATTGGTGTCCTTTAGCAGTGGTTTCTTTTCAGCAATTCGACCATGAAGGCCTGGTTCACACAGTCTCCTCTGAATAGTTGATATTGAACTCTGTGAAGCATTTATTTTCGCTGCAATCTGAGGTGCAGTTAATTGCCGATTTCTGAGGCTGGTAACTCTAATGAACTTATCTTCTGCAGCAGAGGTAACTCTGGGTCTTCTTTTCCTGTGGCGGTCCCCATGAGAGCCAGTTTCATCATAGAGCTTGATGGTTTTTGCAACTGCACTTGAAGAAACTTTCAAAGTTCTTGAAATTTTCCCGAATTGACTGACCCTCATGTCTTAATGATGGACTGTTGTTTCTCTTTACTTAATTGAGCTGTTCTTGACATAATATTGACTTGGTGTTTTACCAAATAGGGATATATTCCGTATATCAACCCTACCTGGTCACAACACGACTGATTGGCTTACACGCTACACGCTTCGGCACTAGACGTTCCAGTTCTGTGAGGCCTACCACTTTGCAGCTGAGCTGTTGTTGCTTCTAGTCGTTTCCACTTCAGAATAACAGCACTTACAGTTGACCCGGGCAGCTCTAGCAGGGAAGAAATATGATGAACTGACTCGGTGAAAAAGTGGCATGCTATGACGCTGCCACATTGAAAGTCACGGAGAGCTCTTCAATGAGGGCATTCTACTGCCAATGTCTGTCTATGAAGATGGCATGGCTGTGTACTTGATTATATACACCTGTCAGCAACGGGTGTGGCTGAATTAGCCAAATACACAATTTGAAGGGGTGTCCATATACTTGTGTGTATATTGAAAAAACAATTCCAAAACAGTCACATTGTTGTAATAGTGTGATGTGCAACTTCAGACACACTCTATGCTCAGTAATGTTTTTCTTCCGAAAATGCTAACCACAGCGTTTCTTGGTAGTGACTTTTCTATGGAAACCAATGTGTGGATTGCAGTCACTCCTTAGAGCAGTCCATAGACTGGTAGTATTGAATAATAGTGAATACATCAATACTATGAAAAAACACATATGGAATCATGTAGTAACCAAAAAAGTGTTAAATTAATCAAAATAAATGTGAGATTCTTCAAAGTAGCCATCCTTTGCCTTGATGACAGCTTTGCACACTCTTGGCATTCTCTCAACCAGCTACAACTGGAATGCTTTTCCACAGTCGTGAATGAGTTCCTACATATGCTGAGCACTTGTTGGTTGCTTTTTCTTCACTCTGCTGTCCAACTCATCCTTAACCATCTCAGTTTGAGCAGTACCGGTAAAAGTAGTTGTTTTTATTAGCGGGAAGCGGGTTGGAGCTTGTTCATGGAACTGAACCGAAAACTGTAAATGAAGGACATTTTTTTAGGAAAAGAATCAGAACAGGGAACCAAAGTGATCTATACTGTTCTGGAACTGAACTGTTCTTTTAAAATCATGGGAACCGGTTAATAAAGTTATTTTAGGTTCCAGGCAAAATTGGGTCCCACAAAAAAGGCAACAAAGCACCTATGCAAAGCCTTCACTCAGAAACGTATTGCAGTGTCTGCCTGCCAGCTGAAAATCTTTGCCTGTCTGTGCATGTGTTGGCTACCTGCACTCTCCTTCCAAAGCATAGGCTACTAGACTACTGACGTTACAAGTGTGATTCAGAAATTAGGGAGAGAGATTATTTATTTGAGTAGAATGGATTAACTTTTTCGATGCTAGTTAAGGATACTATAGTTATCATGTCTCACATTGGCTTTATTAACCACAAAATGGTAAGAGGTGTTTTAATTTTAATTCCGGTGTCACTCTGCACACACAACCTTGTTAGCTTGCTAGCTAGCTAGCTCTGGTCTACCATTAAGCCAACTCCTGGAATTTCAAAGACACTCAAAGTTCATTCATAGAAGCCGCTCCTCTGTAGGCATAATTCTGTGGGACTAAGTCGTTCTGGATAAGAGCGTCTGCTAAATGACTTAAATGTTAATAATCGATCAAATTGATCACGGGGCGATCTGTATTAAGTAATTGAAACAAGATAATAAGTAATTCAAACAATAAACTAAACTGTTCAAACAAGATACTAAGTGGTTCAAATGAGATAATTCCAAGAGTCTACATATTATTGTTTGCCTTGGGCTTCAGGGCTTCCGTATGTCCAAATGATTGACATCACTAAAGATTCGTATAAATAAAGTAGTCAAATAAAGTTTAGTATCTGGTACCATATTCCTAGCACGCAATGAATTCATCAAGCTTGCGACTCTACAAACTTATTGAATGCATTTGCAGTTAGTTTTGGTTATGTTTCAGATTTAATATTGCTCACTTCTATTGTAAATAAGAATAGAATATGTTTTTAAACACTTCTACATTAATGGGGATGCTACCATGATTACAGATAATCCTGAATGAATCGTGAATAATGATGAGTGAGAAAGTTTCAGAGGGTCAAAGATCATACCCCCAAGATATGGTAACCTCTCGCCATTACCAATAGCAGGGGAGGTTAGCATGTTTTGGGGGTATGATCTTTGATGCTCTGAAACATTCTCACTCATGGATTCCCCTGCCCGTGGTATTGGAAGAGGCTGTATTGGGAGGAGAATGCATGGAAATATGCATTATTTGTGTGAATCGTCTTCACGATTGATAAGGTAAGTAAATGCATGTGTTCTCATAAATGTAGCCCATACAGTCATTCTTTGTATCAATTAGATATGTCATTGCTTTAAACTAGTAGCTAGCTCATCATCATCATGGGGCGGCAGGGTAGCCTAGTGGTTAGAGCGTTGGACTAGTAACCGAAAGGATGCAAGTTCAAATCCCCGAGCTGACAAGGTACAAATCTGTCGTTCTGCCCCTGAACAGGCAGTTAACCCACTGTTCCTAGGCCGTCATTGAAAATAAGAATTTGTTCTTAACTGACTTGCCTAAAAATAAAAAAATAAAAAAATGGATCATGTGTTGTTCCTACTCTCTTTCTAGAAGCAATCAGTTACATGGTAAAAAATACAGATTGAGGCCTTTAGTCAAATGGAAGACCAAGAAATATGTGTGTACCAGACAGGTCAAGGCTTTGAGATGTAAATTTCAAAAAAGGAAACTGGTTGTTTGGATGACCCGATTGCTAGGATGCAGGCATTGGGTCAATAGTTGGTTGTTTTTTTGTAAAAACAGCAATATTGGGTTGTTGGTGGTGGGTTGTTAAGGTCGGGTTATCGATATTTGACCTAGGCGGTGGGTTAATTCTCCCGTGTGAAGTCCACCAGAATGTGAGCAAGTGTCGAGACATGTGACTGGGTGACTGACTGAGTGGAATACAGCTAATGTTATTTCGACAGACTAAGGGTGTTTTGGCTGACTGTAAACCATGAAAACAAAGGTTAAGTATGTAACCACGGTTATGTGAGCTATATGGATCACTCCAATATATTGGTATCACTCCTCAGCGGAGGGATACATCCAAGGTGAGGATTAACAGATTTACTCCTGTGTACACCTATGTCACGGCTGGGGTCCTGCCCTTATATATAGACCCCATGGCCGTGACACATGTTCTCTACATCAGTTTTGAGGCGCCTCTATCACCGTAGAGGATTAAAATGAATCATATAGCTCACATAATCGTGGTTACATAAGTAAACTTCGTTATGTTTCACTATATTGGATCACTCCAATATATTGGTATACCCGTATCAGATTAGTCGGTGCTAGAGGGACCTGTTCAGCCAGCGGTGAAGTCCCAGCACGGGATCGAGACGAAGGGGGGTCGCGGCACAGTCCCCGGAAGGGGAGGCGATGCCCAGGACCGCTGAAACAACCGCAGAGGGAGGTGCCACATTTACCCGATAGTACCTAGCAAAGGTGTAAGAGGATGCCCAGCTGGCCGCAGCACAGATATCAGCGAGGGGCACTCCTCCCAGTAGAGCCAAGGACGCAGCCACACATTGTGTTGAATGTGCCACCACAGATCCCAGCACTGGCCTGCCAGCCAGGCGATATGCTGTCGTAATCGTTTCCACGATCCAGTGAGAGCCTCTGCTTTGATAGTCCAGACCCCAGGACTCACCCTTAAATATGAAAGTAATCGCTACAAGAAAACCTCCTTCATAGAGAGGTGTTTCGGGGAGGCAGACTCCAACGGTTCGAAAGGCGGCTTTGCCAAAGCTGCTAAGACCACATCCAGATCCCAGCTTGCCATTGAGCGGGTCCTAGCTGGACACAGGTGACAAACCCCCTTCATAAGCCTGGAGACCAAGGGATAGCACCCCACTGGCCTGTCCATCTACCCCACATGGCAGGCAGATATTGCTGCCAAATATGCTCTCAGTGTAGAGGCTGCCAAGTCCTCATCCAAGCGAGACTGCATGACTCGGGAACAACCCCAATACCAGTGCACCAAGAGCAGAACAACCGCCAGCGCAACTGATATGCCACGGTTGTAGTCGGCACACTTGCGCTCTGCATGGTGTTCATTACACCCTCCTGTAGTCCTAACATGGACCATTGGTGCCGTTCAGTGGCCAAGCCCACAGACTGAGGTGGTGTGGCCTCAGATGCCACAGAGTTCCCCCAGCCTGAGACAGCAAGTCCGGTCTCAGGGGAATTTGCCAAGGTGTCTCACACAACAGGGACAGAAGAAGACTGAACCAGGGTTGCCTGGGCCAGTATGGGGCCACCAGAAGCAGACGATGCTCTGCCACCCTGCTCCTGTCCAGCACAGCCTGGATTAGGGGAAAAGGGGGGAAATGCGTAAAGCTCCAGCCCTGGCCAATCGTGAGCCAGAGCATCATAGCCCAGAAGCCCTGGTGGCTCAAACATGGAGTACCACAGGGGGCAGTGTGCATTGTCCAGTGAGGTCCACCTGCGCCCTCCTGAACTTGTCCCACAGGTGCTGCACCACCTGGGGATGTAGGCTCCAGTCCCAAGGTGGCGGGCCCTCCCTTGAGAGCATATCCACTGCCACACTCAGGATGTCAGGTATGTGCACTGCGTGTAGAGATGCTAGACGTCCCTGAGCCCAGAGAAGGAGATCCCGTGCTATGAGACTGAGGCGGTGGTGCTGTTCGTTCTCACCAGGATATGTCTTCCTTTCAGATGTGGAAGGAAAGACCGCAGGGCCAGCAGTACAGCTCAGAGCTCTAGTGTATTGATGTGCCTACCGCAGCAAGGGCGTAGCCAACAGCCGCTAGCCGACCTGCCTTTGGTCACACCCCACCAGCCGATGGGAGGCGTCTGTGCTGACCAGCTCCCGGCGGCACCTCCTCAGAATCTCCACCCCACCTGAGAGAAAGGAGCGACAGCGCCACCTCAACAATGTCCTGAGGCCCTGTGTTGTCACCTGCAGCCGGGTGACGGTGGCGCTTCGGGTGCAGCCGGTGGGAGTTGAACCACCGTTGAAGAGGCTGGAGATGGAGCAGGCCTAGAGGAATCAGCAACGAGACCACCGTCAGCAAGCCCAAAAGGCGCTGGCAGGTCAGGGCGGATACCAAATGTGGTCGAGGCAAGATAAGATTGCCTGAACCCTTGTAGTGGACAGGCGTGCTCTCATGAGGACTGTCCAGTTCCATGCCAATGAAGGCCACCCTCTGGGTGTGCGTCAGATCTTCTTGTTGTTTACAGTAATGCTCAGCCTGCCGATGTGGGTCAGGAGCATGTCTCTGTCTGACAGGACCTGGGTCCTGGTCGGGGCACGAATCAGCCAATCGTCCAGGTAATTGAGGATCAACAATCCTCGGGATGTGAGAGGTGCCAGGACAGCGTCGATGCACTTTGTGAAAATACGGAGTGCCAAGGGGTCCTGCCCGGGGCTCGCCTCTCCTCTGGTGCCCTGGGCGCCTGGGAACGTCCCTATGGCGGTGACGGTTGGCACCATCACACCTGTCACAAAGGGAAGCCATAAGCTCAACCAAGCTAACATGGAGCGCCCTGGGAGAGCTTATGTCGTGACCCCCTTGGAGGAATAGGAGTCAGGTGAGGGATAAATTACCCAGTACCTCTGCAAAAACCAGGGAAAACCAAACAAACCTTATCGGTCCATACAAACCTTATCGGTCTGCTCTAGAATGTCATCAACCCCTTCAAAATCTGGGGCATTTCCTGTTTGAAATTTCATCTTGGTTTATCCTGTAGCATCAGTTCTGTGGCACTCACAGATAATATCTTTGCAGTTTTGGAAACGTCAGAGTGTTTTCTTTCCAAAGCTGTCAATTACATGCATAGTCGAGCATCTTTTCGTGACAAAATATCTTGTTTAAAACGGGAACGTTTTTTTATCCAAAAATTAAAAGAGCGCCCCCTATATCGAAGAAGTTAATGCAACCGCTGTGTCAGATTTCAAAAAAGCTTTACCGAAAAAGCACACCATGCAATAATCTGAGTACAGCGCTCAGACAACAAAACAAGCCATACAGATATCCGCCATGTTATGGAGTCAACAGAAGTCAGAAATAGCATTATAAATATTCACTTACCTTTGATTTTCATCAGAATGCACTCCCAGTAATCCCAGTTCCACAACAAATTTTGTTCGATAAAGTCCATCATTTATGTCCAAATACCTACTTTTTGTTCTCACGTTTAGTACACAATCCAAACTCACGACAGGCGGGCAGGTCCAGGCGAAAGTTCAGACGAAGAGTCATATTACAGTTCGTAGAAACATGTCAAACGAAGTATAGAATCAATCTTTAGGATGTTTTTATCATAAATATTCAATAATGTTGCAACCGGAGAACTCCTTTGTCTGTAGAAATGCAATGGAACGCATGAACGCGCGTGATCAGCTCATGCCACTCTGGCAGACCTCCGACTCATTCAGCTCCCATTTCCCCCTCATTCACAGTAGAAGCATCAAACAAGGTTCTAAAGACTGTTGACATCTAGTGGAAGTCTTAGGAAGTGCAATATGACCCCATAGACACTGTATATTCGATAGGCAATGACTTGAAAAACTACAAACCTCACATTTCCCACTTCCTGGTTGGATTTCTTCTCAGGTTTTTGCCTGCCATAAGAGTTCTGTTATACTCACAGACATCATTCCAACAGTTTTAGAAACTTCAGAGTGGTTTCTATCCAAATCCATATATATATATATGGGCACCTTATTCATCCAAGCTACTCAATACTGCCCCCAGCCATAACAAGTTAAAGCAATTCACAACACACATAGAACAAGCCAGTCGGCAATTTGTGTAAGGTAAATTACAGTTTGTGGCAGCATGAAGAGCCCCCAATATATTAATGCACACAGAGTCGTAGTGTAATGCTAACAAAACACAAGCACAACAAACCACGGGCGGAAGATACAGATCAACTGAACACAGTGAGTGGAGCACTCAAGAGGAGGGGCCATGTGGCCAGCTGCTCCAGGCTGCAAACAGCAGTGAGTATACTTCCACACAAGATATTACACTTACCAGTGACTTATTAACAAACAAAGTTCAGAAACATTGTGCGTACAACCATACGGACGTCCACCGAGAAAATGAAAGAGAATGTGATTCGCAGCCATGGGGTCTATATATCGGGGCGGACCCCAGTCGTGACACAGTTGTACACGGGAGAAAAATCTGTAAATCCTCACCTCGGATGTATCCCTCCGCCGCGGAGTGATACCAATACAGTTGTTGTCGGAAGTTTACATACACCTTAGCCAAATACATTTAAATTCAGTTTTTCACAATTCCTGACATTTAATCCTAGTATCTTGTTTTAGGCCAGTTAGGATCACCACTTTATTTTAAGAACGTGAAATGTCAGAATAATAGTAGAGAGAATGATTTATTTCCGCTTTAATTTCTTTCATCACATTCCCAGTGGGTCAGAAGTTTACATACACTCAATTAGTATTTGGTAGCATTGCCTTTAAATGGTTTAACTTGGGTCAAACGTTTCAGGTAGCCTTCCACAAGCTTCCCACAATAAGTTTGGTGAATTTTGGCCCATTCCTCCTGACAGAGCTGGTGTAACTGAACCAGGTTTGTAGGCCTCCTTGCTTGCACACACTTTTTCAGTTCTGCCCACAAATGTTCTATGGGATTGAGGTCAGGGCTTTGTGATGGCCACTCCAATACCTTGACTTTGTTGTCCTTAAGCCATTTTGCCACAACTTTGGAAGTATGCTTGGGGTCATTGTCCATTTGGAAGACCCATTTGCGACCAAGCTTTAACTTCCTGACTGATGTCTTGAGATGTTGCTTCAATATATCCACATAATTTTCTTTCCTCATGATGCCATCTATTTTGTGAAGTGCACCAGTCCCTCCTGCAGCAAAGCACCCCCACAACATGATGCTGCCACCCCAGTGCTTCACGGTTGGGATGGTGTTCTTCGGCTTGCTAGCCTCCCCCTTTTTCCTCCAAACATAACAATGGTCATTATAGCTAAACAGTTATATTTTTGTTTCATCAGACCATAGGACATTTCTCCAAAAAGTACAATCTTTGTCCCCATTTGCAGTGGCAAACCGTAGTCTGGCTTTTTCATGGCGGTTTTGGAGCAGGTGCTTCTTCACTGCTGAGCGGCCTTTCAGGTTATGTCGATATATGACTCGTTTTACTGTGGATATAGATACTTTTGTATCTGTTTCCTCCAGCATCTTCACAAGGTCCTTTGCTGTTGTTCTGGGATTGATTCGCACCAAAGTACGTTCATCTCTAGGAGACAGAACGAATCTCCTTCCTGAGCTGTACAACGGCTGCGTGGTCCCATGGTGTTTATACTTGCATACTATTGTTTGTACAGATGAACGTGGTACCTTCAGGCGTTTGGAAATTGCTCCCAAGGATGAACCAGACTTGTGGAGGTCTAAATTTCTTTTCTGAGATCTTGGCTGATTTCTTTTGATTTTCCCATGATGTCAAGCAAAGAAGCACTGGGTTTGAAGGTAGGCCTTGAAATACATCCACAGGTACACCTCCAATTGACTCAAATGATGTAAATTAGCCTATCAGTAGCTTCTAAAGCCTTGATATAATTTTCTGGAATTTTCCAAGTTGATTAAAGGCACAGTCAACTTAGTGTATGTGAACTTCTGACCCACTGGAATTGTGATACAGTGAATTATAAATGAAATAATCTGCCTGTAAACAATTGTTGGAATAATGACTTGTGTCATGCACAAAGTAGATGTCCTAACCGACTTGCCAAAACTATAGTTTGTTAAAAAGAAATTTGTGGAGTGGTTGAAAAACAAGTTTTAATGATTCCAACCTAAGTGTATGTAAACTTCCGACTTCAACTGTAAGCATTGAGACCCTTTGCTATGAGACTTGAAATTGAGATCAGGTGCATCCTGCTTCCATTTATCACCCTTGATATATTTCTACAACTGGATTGTAGTCCATATGTGGTAAATTCAATTGATAGGGCATGATTTGGAAAGGCACATCTGTCTATGTAAGGTCCCACAGTTCACAGTGCATGTCAAAGCAATAACCAAGCCACGAGGTCGAAGGAATTTCCGGGGAGCTCCGAGACAGGATTGTGTGGAAGGACAGATCTGAGGAAGGGTACCAAAATATTTCTGCAGCATTGAAGGACCCTAAGAACACAGTTTCCTCCATCATTCTTAAATGGAAGAAGTTGGAACCACCAGCTCTTGTAGGGGAGGGCCTTGGTCAGGGATGTGACCAAGAACCCAATGTTCACTCTGAAAGAGCTTCAGATTTCCCTTGTGGAGATTGGAGAACCTTCCAGATGGTAGGGCTGGGCGATATGACGATATATATTGTGTGACTGTATAAAAACGTCTATTGTTTCATATTATGCTCGTTTATTTCGTTGTGTCGCAAATCACACTCTTTATGACAATATTTTGCGTCAATTGAATGACGCTTTGCGTTCTTCCACAATGTGTGGAAGGAAATTTGCAACACAAACAAACATGGAGGAGAGTGAATGTGACACAGAGCACGGAGACACGTAGCTCATACCTAAAAGAGGGGCTACTTCGGTCGCATGGACGTGGTTTGGGTATGAAAAGTCTGACACGGACCAGAAAACCGTCCTCTGCAAAATATGCCGCAGGCCGGTCCCGACAACAGGCTCAAACACCACTAATCTCTTTTATCACCTACGCAAGAATCATGTGAAACAGTACAGAGAGTGTCTATGGATGAGACCTAAGAAAGTACAGCCGAGTGCTCAAAACAAACCCCCTGACTTAGATGTTGCAAGAGGCGTCTGCCCGCGACACACCATGTGGCAAAGAATCACGAAGATGGAAGGAGATAACCGCTGCCTTTACAACTTACATCTGCAAAGACATGGCCCCAATTTACACGGTTGAGACACGGGTCCCAAGGTACCAAATGCAAATTTATGTGACACGTATTAATGCCAAAATAACATGCAAAACTGGTGTAGGGGATGGGTCCCAGGGACCCTGCGAGGCCATTATGGATTAAGGGGACCTTAAGATTCATATGTTTTGCTGCAGGCCTCATAATAGATACTGTTGCTATGTGCCTAAAAACTATTGTGGTTAAGCCCTAGCTGTTGCAAGAGTGTGCTTTCAGGCTAGATCTAGAGTCAAACCGAAACTAGATAAAGAGAAACTAGATAAAGAGAAGTTACCACTGTCTGGTTTTGACATTTTGATCTAGTGTGACAGTGGACAATGTTAATCAATTCAGAGAAGCTACTGTACTTGCTTGCCTTATTATAAGGTAACCTCGGCTTGTTGATACACACATGCATTGACGTAGGTGATCATACCACTAGGGATTGATCACATGTATAAAATCAGCTGCGCCCTTAGGTGGGGTGCAGAACTTACTCTGTTTCCATTGTCATTTTCTGTCTGCAATTGCATTAATAAAGATTCAATTGGTTTACTTAAAGAAGATATTGTCTGATTGCTCATTTTCCCAATAAGGCAATGATTGACAAATAACAAGGAACCTACCCCGACACAGGCAAGCCCCCCAAAATATATATGTTTATTTTAGGCCTATATTTATTTTGTTTGCAACTATAGTTGAAGTGTTCTCTATTTACCTTTTTAGATTTTATACATTAATATTTTATATTTTGTTACATGCTTAACTGAAAATTTGCACAAAGGTTCTAAATTAAAGGAGAAATAATCAAATACGAGTAAGTACCTTTTATTCGTTGAGTATAATTCAAAACGTAATAAGAAATAGGCCTTTACAATGTGGTCATTTTATATAAACTATTTATTCATTGAATTTATAGAAAATGTGCTATATTGTGAAATGTATCGTTATCGGGATATGAAATTACCTATATCGGGATTTTGGCCATATCGCCCAGCCCTACCCAAAGGACAGCCATATCTGCAGCACACCACAAAACAGGCCTTTATGGTAGAGTGGCCAGACGAAAGTCACTCCTCAGTAAAAGGCACGATAGCCCGCTTGGAGTTGGCCAAAAGGTACCTAAAGGACTCAGACCATGAGAAACAAGATTCTCTGGTCTGATGAAAGCAAAATTGAACTCTTTGGCCTGAATGCCAAGCGCCACATCTGGGGGAAACATGGCACCATCTATCTCTACAGTGAAGCGTGGTGGTGGCAGCATCATGCTGTGGGAATATTTTTCACCGCAGTGACTGGGAGACTAGTCAGGATCAAGGGAAAGATGGACGGAGCAAAGTACAGAGACATCCTTGATGAAAACTTGCTCCAGAGCGCTTAGAACCTCAGACTGGGGTGAAGGTTCACTTTCCAACAGGACAAAGACCCTAAAGCACACAGCCAAGACAACGCAGGAGTGGCTTCGGGACAAGTCTCTGAATGTCCTTGAGTGGCCCAGCCAGAGCCTGGACTTGAATGTGATCGAACATCTCTGGAGAGACCTGAAAATAGCTGGGCAGCAACGCTCCCCATCCAACCTGACAGAGCTTGAGAGGATCTGCAGAGAAGAATGGGAGAAACTCCCCAAATACAGGTAGGCCAAGCTTGTAGCTTCATACCCAAGAAGACTCAAGGCTGTAATCGCTGCCAAAGGTGCTTCAACAAAGTACTGAGTAAAGGGTCTGAATACTTGTGTAAATGTGATATTTCTGTTTTTTATTCTTAATACATTTGCACACATTTCTAAAAACCTGTTTTTGCTTTGTCATTATGGGGTATTGTGTGTAGAATGATGAGGAAAAACAATAATTGAGTACATTTTGGAATAAGGCTGTAACGTAACAAAATGTGGAAAAAGTCAAGGGGTCTGAATACTTTCAGAATGCACTGTACATACTGTACATGCAGAATGATTTGATGTCTGCATTGACTCTGAAATTCACAGCAAATATGAAGAAAACAGAGCACTGGTCAGGGGTTTTATTGATCTATCCATTTCTCATAGTTTCTCTATATATTGTGTTGGTGTATTAATAATGTAATTACTAAAACATCTTGTTTCTTGTTCTGTCATGTCAATGATGATAGTAATTTAAGCTTGCAGCATATCATATTTTCATGATTACTTAATATGGGCTCCAGTAGATGGCCTCATTGTGCCTCACTGTAAAAATATTCTCTTCATGGTCAACTTCAAGACAATTTCACCATAAGATATTTTAATAATTCCATGGTTTGTTTTATTTTAAGTTTCATCAAATCCCTTGTATGACATACTGTGGTCAATGCGTTTGATAGTAGGCCTAGCTGTAATATTAGGCTACTGTATAATGAATTATATAATTATACATCTAAATATCAATATTGAATATATTAGGCTACTGTATAAATAACTATGTAATTATACATCTAATATCAATATAGAAGAGTGAGTGGGCTTTAGTAGGATCAAATAAGCACATTTCACCATGCTGAAGTATGAGCTGATTTTCTTAATGAGCTGGAGAAAAGCAGATGGGGACGTTTCCGACACCCTCTCATCTTCCCTCAATCTACAAGTGAGACTTCACTTCAGGCACGTCATTGCTGGATGAGGAGACTAAAACGGAATCGGGATCTCTTCACAATAACTTCCAAATAAGAAGAAAGTAACAAAACAAAAGAGGCACGACATCCAGTGCGTAACGTTTACGAAAACTCATAAGCTACTCTTATTGTTGTTGATTTGGAGCTTGTGAGAAGATAAACGAGTTGAATCGATTCTATCGGACGGTATTTGCACCTTCTCTGGATGTGGTCGCACGGTTTTTCACGTGAAAGTAGAGTGAATTTCGAAAGGACTTAATTGAATGTTAATTACACATTGCTGGCGGTACTGGGGCTGCATCCAGAACACACGCGAAGAGAGGAGGATAGCAGAGGCGTGCGCTTCTGGTGTATAGATGGGGGGGAAGGAGAATAAGTAGAGCCTACTATTTCCATGTAAATAATGGCTTACCATTGAGCTTTCTTTGAGGATTTAACGGCATCTGCAAAAAAAAACGTTTGTTTGAAAAAGTTGACAGCTCATCTTCCATGGAGGTTCATTGCAATTTTGGAGACTTGATGTGTGACAAAAACGGACCGCACAAACGGATTGAGCTCCAGGATTACGGTTATGTGTTGCTCCACAGTAAAATGTAGCCTGACATGTTTTATTGGTGCTTATGGAAACTTGAATGCACATTTTTCATAAAACAAAGGCAGAAGCCACGTTTCATGTGTAAAGACACAGACAATGTATTTATTTTGTTATGATGCGAATGCATTTCTATTCAACAATGTTTTGGGAGGAGTCGTTATTATGTCTACATTTCTATCACAGTCCAAATCGTCATGCGGTAGGTCCAGTGCATGTGCATTGCAGTTACAAAGTCTAATGCTTGTCCTGGATGGAGTGTCAATAGGAGCACGAATATAATCAGATGGACACGCCTTTGTCAGTCATTAAACAAATCAGATAAATGCAGTGCAAATATGATCAATAGACTGTATTGATGAGCCCATATATAAGGCAAATGATTGGCCCAGCCTCTGTTTACATAACATGCCTGCGAGAATATGGTGTGAACGTTTCAGATGACTGCAAACAGCTCATTGAAATAGACATAACATCAAATAAAAAATCAAGTTTAGATTGGTAGCATACATCATATTCAACTCTTCAATAACGGCTGGAATACCTTTTGTTGAAAACTGCTTCTCTAACATTAAAATGTCTTCGAGAATTCATGAACAGGATGATTTTTTTGGCTAATTTCTAACGATTGCTTTTTGAAATATTTATAGACACTATTCTGCAAGATGATCGTTGTGATGAGCATGGTGACCCAACCTCCAAATGAGCTTGTCCCCAGGCAAGAGGCCAAGACTACATTTTCCATCTAATTGTCCTGACTTCAGGTGATTGGAATTATGGGGTGATTTCCATCTCTACAAGCTGACAGAAACATGGATTTGAACTTCTCCATGGTCCGTGATAGCGAGAATTTGCCAGAGAGAAACTCATCCAAGCGTGTTCTGACAGGCTGTTTTCTCTTTGCGCTCATCCTGACCACACTGCTAGGGAACACACTGGTATGTGTTGCCGTCACCAAGTTCCGCCACCTGCGTTCAAAGGTCACCAACTTCTTTGTGATCTCTTTGGCCATCTCAGACCTGCTGGTGGCCATATTGGTGATGCCATGGAAGGCAGCGACGGAGATCGTGGGCTTCTGGCCCTTCGGAGCCTTCTGCAACATCTGGGTGGCATTCGACATCATGTGCTCCACAGCGTCCATTTTGAACTTATGTGTCATCAGCGTGGACAGATATTGGGCGATCTCAAGCCCGTTCCGCTATGAGAGGAAGATGACACCCAAGGTGGCATTTATTATGATCAGTGTGGCATGGACTCTGTCCGTGCTTATCTCCTTCATCCCTGTGCAGTTGAACTGGCATAAGGCTGCAGTGTTGGAGCTCAACAGCACTTACGGGGAGCTGCCTCCGGACAATTGCGACTCCAGCCTTAACAGGACTTATGCCATCTCCTCCTCCCTCATCAGCTTCTACATCCCTGTGGCAATCATGATCGTGACTTACACCCGGATTTACAGAATTGCTCAGATACAAATCAGGAGAATCTCAGCCCTGGAGAGGGCTGCGGAGAGTGCCAAGAACCGCCACAGCAGTATGGGGAACAACTCCAACATGGAGACGGAGAGCTCCTTCAAGATGTCTTTCAAAAGAGAAACCAAAGTCCTAAAGACCCTCTCTGTCATAATGGGGGTGTTTGTATGCTGCTGGCTGCCCTTCTTTATCCTCAACTGCATGGTGCCCTTCTGTGAGGCCAACAGCACCTCTGATTTCTTCTGCATTAGCCCTGCTACATTTGACGTGTTCGTCTGGTTCGGCTGGGCCAACTCCTCACTCAACCCCATCATATATGCCTTCAACGCGGACTTCCGCAAAGCATTCTCCATCCTGCTGGGCTGCCACAGACTCTGCCCGGGCAGCAATGCCATAGAGATAGTGAGCATCAACAACAATGGAGCTCAGCCACCTGCGTCCCAGTATCAGCCTAAAGGGCACATTCCCAAGGAGAGAAACAATGCCACCTATGTGATTCCCCACAGCATCCTGTGTCAGGAGGAGGAGCCGCAGAAGAAGAATGAGGTTGGGATTAAGACCTTGGAGAAACTGTCCCCGCCTCTTCCTGCAAACTTGGACAGCGATGCAGATGTGATTAATCCTATAACTCAGAACGGCCAACACAAAACTGTGAGATGTTGATTGGTGTATGTATTGGTATACAAAAATAGAAGGAACCCACAGAGGGAGAGACCAGGCAGAATGCCTAGCAAAGGTGTGGGGTATACAAACTGAGCTTCACTGCAAACCTTAAATCTCTAATCACTATGGAAATCTACAGAATGTTTCAAATGAAGGCACTTTATCCTGGTTAACTATCTGCAAAACACCTTCAGCATTTATTAATGAAGTATAGACAGATGTGTTGATAAATGTTCCATAACTTGAACATGTGTTGTATTTACAAATACGTATACATTTGCATATATGTACAGTAGTGATGTTACAAATATCCTGGATGCCATTATAACATGGAGAAAGAAGTAGAAATATTAGCTAAATGTCTTGTAAGTGCTTTACATTTATGTATACAGTGTGTTTCATATTCTCCGTTGAACTATAATGATAATTGGTTTTGCTAAAAAAAACATTATGTCAACCGCAGTGTGTAATTAATTGGCTTTTATTTATATTATTTATCATAATATATTGGCGAGTTGAAGACACTTCGGTGGTAATGACAATTGAGTCAAATAATATGACCATAGGATGGTGTAAATCATTCAAAACAACCCTCATCAACTCTTGCATTTACATTCTTGTGACAAAGTGGTAAGCCTCAGAGTGGTAGGGTGGTAGTAAGGTATGATGTATACACATGTATGCATTTGACATTTAGAGCACTGTGTCAATAACTGAGGCATGCTTTAAATGCCTTTTCATTTTCACAGTTACAACATCTTATGCCAAGTATGCCATATTTCTAAATATTTCAGTTGTATTCCCCTTTTGTAGTAAATGCATTTTCCAACTGGTGTAGATGGAGCTCATTCTGATTGTCCCTATTACTCACTCCCACAAGACATTCTCCTCTTGAAAAGTGTTACCTCTTCACACTTAGGGCATCAGTGATGCTGTTGCCAAGTCAGGCCTCATGAGACACTCCTTCAGGCGTGCATCTCCTATTCCTTATATAGTGCACTACTTTTGACCAGATCCTAAAAGGCTTCTGTCAAAAGTAGAGCACTAAATATGAAATAGGATTCCATTTTGGACACACCCTTTTACTGTACTAATGCAGAGAGCTGATTCTGATTCTATTAACGTTCTGTTGGCATGAAGAGAAGAAAAAAACAGCTTAGTGTGCAGCAGTAAATGCCATCAATGCATAAAAGAAAAATGTCAATCCTGTACCTTATGCAAGTCACTGGTCACCCAACCGGAACACAATTGACACTTTGTGACCTTTGCTAAACCGCTGAAATCACATATTGTGAATTGCTTAAGCTAGTGCTGTGATGTTTTAGGTAACAGTGGGACTATTGTTGTGCTTATAGCTGCCAGATTGAAGCCACCCACTGTATGCTTTGGTCCTTTGACTCTTCTGATCAATTCTCTAATTTGTACCTCTGACTGTTAAGTTGTTCTCTCTGCAGTATTGAAATCTATATTGAATTTGACAGATGGCGAACAATTATATAGAGCTTGTGTGGTTAAGGCCTTCAACTAGTTCATAAAGTTGTTAATTTCAGAAGGCATTGCATGAATCTACATTGGATGTAATTTCACAGTGTGAACTGGGTGCAGAACATATTTTCACACTCTTTACAGAAGTGTGGCAACACCAATTTATCATAGTTCCATGATGGGAAGTTCCATGGCCAGGGGTTTGATGTAAACATTAACTAGAGTTTATGCATTGTGGTTTAGTTGTTTTCAGACGTCAACCTTGTTCCCGTATCTCCAGCTGTAAAAGCATAGAGTTGTCATAGGGTAAGTCATTTAGTGGTATTGGTCTCAAATTCATTATTATATTTTGTTGTTCTGGGAAATCAAATTTGACATCAATTCAAAAGGAAGAATATTTGTGGATCAACATGTTACTTATGAGTTGCCTAGCTCCATCCACTCCTGTATTGCTCTCCTATTGAGTTTTTATGGCCTAATTGTATTAGCCTGATCCTGGATTCTTAATTAGAATATATGTCCATCTATGACAAGTCTTGTTTGACAAGTGTCAAAATATGAACTCCCTCTGAGAAGACCTTTGTCTATGTCATTTTGTAGATAATGGTGGAATGTGCTCACAGTTCAGCTCCACTCTAATTGTCACAGGGTGCTATCTAGAACCTAAACAGGTTCTTCGGCTGTCCCCATAGGTGAACTCTTTGAAAAACAATTTTTGTTTTCCAGGTAGAATCCTTTTGGCTTCCATGTAGAACCCTTTCCACAGAGGGTTCTACATGGAACCCGAAAGAGTTGTACCTGCAACCAAAAAGGGTTCTACCTTGAACCAAAAAGGGTTATTCTATGGGGACAGCCGAAGAACCCCTTTGGAACCCTTTTTTTAAAAGAGTGTAGAAGGGACCAGAGCCATGTTTAAATTCATGGCTCTGGAAGCCACCAATCCCATAATATTGAAGTAAAAACAGTGCTGACTTGATATAGTAGCATTTGATATTTTGTAAATGTTTTTTCAAAGGTATTATGTCATTGACGAAGGCAAAACTGCAGCAACTACATGCAACTATGTCCAGTGAAGATTGGCCTTTTTTCATTTTCTACCATAACAGTAGGGGTGCAAAAAGTACCCAATTGTCATATTTGAGTAAAAGTAAAGATACCTTAATAGAAAATGACTCAAGTAAAAGTGAAAGTCACCCAGTAAAATACTACTTGAGTAAAAATCTAAAAGTATTTGGTTTTAAATATACTTAAGTATCAAAAGTAAATGTAATTGCTAAAATATACTTAAGTATCAAGAGTAATAGCAAAAGTATAAATAATTTCAAATGTCTTATTAAGCAAACCAGACGGCACAATCTTTTTTTATTTTATTTTACGGATAGCCAGGAGCATACTCCAACACTCAGACATAATTTACAAATGAAGCATGTGTGTTTGATGAGTCCACCAGATCAGAGGCTGTAGGGATGTGCAGGGATGTTCTCTTGATAAGTGCGTGAATTGGATCATTTTCCTGTGCTGCTAAGCATTCAAAATGTAATGAGTGCTTTTGGGTGTCAGGGAAAATGTATGGAGTAAAAAGTACATTCTTTTCTTTAGGATAAAAAGTACATTATTTTCTTTAGTAATGTACAGATACCCATAGAAACTAGTTTAGTACTTTAATACTTTACACCACTGCATAGCCTGTATCACAACCAGCCGTGATTGGGAGTACCATAGGGTGGCACAGAATTGGCCCAGCGTTGTCCGGGTTTGGCCGGTGTAGGCCGTCATTGTAAATATTAAACAACACTCTTGCCTAGTTAAATAAAGGTTAAATAAAAAATAAAAATAACAGTTGTTGACCTTTGCTGATAATTTATTTTCTAGCTATCTTAAAACATGAGTCCACTCAAATATACAATTAAAAAATAACTCCACATAATCTGAGCTGCTATGGGAAATATTCCAGAAGACTGTCTTTGTCTGCTCAGCGCTCAGCCCGTCAGGCCCTGTCTACTCAGTGGAGAAGCTGTTATTCAGTTTCATTAGTAAACAATCCTCCCCTGCTGTTTCCCCCTGTGGTTCTATCACAACGACACAACATGCACACCTGGCCCTATGACTAGGTAATTCGGCCTGCATAAAGATGCCCAAAATAAACAAATGTCTATTCAGCTTTTGTTTCCAACTCTTTTGCTGAGTGTGACGTCCAATGCTGTGAGAAGACAATGTTTTATAAAGTTGTTTCATTTTCTTAGCCATATGAACAAGTGTGCCACTGGCATGGCTCTTTGAAGTATCTGAGGCTTGTCCAGATGTTTTTGGTTTTATACACTTATACAGATCAATATTTATTTTCTGTTCAGATGGTTTAACTATCTTGCTTGTTGCTGTATCTGTATCATTCCTGAGATCTGAGCCTGCCAAGTTTACCAGTCATGTTCAACTCTACTCACCACAGTAAACTGCCACTTTATGATTTGGGGGCATTGCATTGCTAAATGACAAAAGCAGAATGCCTTGCTCGCTCAAATGTCTTTCCTAGGGGTGCCCCACAGGTTATGAGAAAGAACTTGTGACAGCTCCATGTTCTGTCTAGATGTTTGTTGTGACATCACATGTAACAGTGCTTTTGTTAACCTATCTGACAGCAAAGCGTTCCTTTGCATCAAATGACAAACAGGGCAAGATAACCGTCACTGTCCTCATATGACATCAAACACTATCCTTTTTGGATGGGTCCAATTACAGGGGTGTTGTTGTCAAGCTCATTTTACGAAGATGCTTTATTAACGATGGCATCCCTACCTCGACATTCAACAACACTTCATGGACATAAAATGAAAAACATTATTGTACAATGTTCAAATGTAGATGTGAACACAAGTGCTTTAAAAAAAATGTTGGAATCCTTAATTGTGAGTAATTGCATATGCTGTTTTTCAGTGTGGGTTCATTGAAAGGTCAAGGCACTCGTCAGTCAGATGTTCTGCAGTTGTCAAGGTTTTGAAAAATAATAATCCCCAAGTTTATTAGAGTACCTAGTTTACGGTTCTAACAAAATGTGCCCTATACTACTTGCAAAATAAAAGTACATGTACAATTAACAAAAATATATGATTAGAATTTATTTAGAGGAGGTTTGGCTGGTGTGGTACTGTAGTTTGGGTCCAACTGTTTATTGGAAGATCATGTCTTTGTGGAGGATCGATACGAATTGATTTCTGTCTGACAATGACGCACATTTTCAGCTTTGATGGCCTCACTCTGTTCATATCCCACATCATTTACATAACTAGATGAGGATGAACGAGTTGAAATAGCCTTTCAAAAGCAAAACAAACAGTGAAGCAGTCAGTGTCTGGTATGTCAAAGTCAATGTCACTCTGATCTGATGGTATTACAAGTACAACTGCTCTTTTCATAGTTTGTTTGATGCTGATGTAACAGTCGGCCTTACCGTTGAGCGCGATGCTCTACTGTGGCATATGTCATTTATTATTTAATGTTTCTATTTAAGAATAAGATTGTTACAGTTACAGGCAAAAAAAAAAGGTATCTGTCCACATTGTGTATTGGTGTGGGTGCCATGAAGGCCCTGGGTGACCACTCTGCATACAGCTGTTCACATTCAATTAGTAGCTCTTTTAAAAAGCATGTAAACATCCTCATCTCAGTCAACCAGGTAATGTAACTCAACACAGAGCCATTCAGTGGCGCTCAGCTGTGAAATCAGTGGCTGTTGTGGAGAAGGAGATACTGTACCACAGCCCCATTTAGCTCTGTGTCCGTAAGTGACTCGCTGGGCTGCAGCCACAAACGCAAAGCTCTCATTCTGACTGACTTAGATCCAAACGAGACAGCAGTTGTCTAGAAATCCAACAATGTGAGGGGGTTCAAAAACATTAGGACCAGAAAGACTGCATGGTTTGGATACAGTAAAATACATTAATATTGGAGATGTTATGACCATTAGTGTAAACTCAATGCCTGGCGGGTTGACACGTCCCTTAAGCGATGCATAAATCACATGGATGGTTGATCTGCACTTTCCCCGTAGATCAACACAGGCAGGAATTGAAGGGGGCCACAGTGGAAACACAGTCAAGGTTAATGACAGGCCCGCGGGCAGCGCTTGCCTTGGTGAGAGGAGGTGGCCATGAACGACTGCTGTAATGTGCTTATGTAACCAACATGCAGCTTCTTATTTCTCCACCAAGCACAGCGTCAGCACCACTGCTTGCAGTTCGAACTGGAAATAAAATGGAGATTTAATATTACAGTACAAGTCTGAACAGGCACTAGGAGCTAGGCTGTGTTTTCATGGGGATATTATGTCTAAGCTACTGAAACCCATGGGGTGAGGATTTGTTTGCAGGGGGAACCAATAATCATGAGGTCAGTCTGCATTAGTGGACAGAAAGGAAAAGCCTTTATAGTGCCAGATGAGGGGTTTAAATACTTTACTTGAACTAAATACAGTCTTTACCCAAATCCCCTCTTTGCCTCCTTCTTCTGTATAGCCAGGATATCTATAGAGAGAGTAAATCTTTAACATTTCCTGGTAGAGATACATGAAATGGTTTTTGGTTGAAAGGGCAAAAGAGCAGTTGAAAAGGTCAAATTCCTTTAGTCCCCAGAATTTGTCGATATATCAAACAGAAAATGTTCAAGTGTGTTCTCTTGATCAAAGTCAATGTAGCGTCAGTATTTTCCAAAGACGATGATTCAAAACCTTGCAATATGTATTGCTGTTATAGATTGTAGCGGGTGACAATGACACTATATCTTAGTTAAGATGTTCACAGTTCTGCTGCGAATGCAACAGCTTGACATTGCTTTGATTTGGAGTTCTGACGTACAGCAGCACAAATTGAGTTCACAAACTGGGAGCTACAAGGGAGGAAAGTTTCCTTCATTCACCTCTTAGTACCTCCTTCATGTCACATGCTATTACTCTTATCAAACAGGCAGGCTAGTGAAGGCAGACTTCCCTACTGCTTTCTAATTCTGTCCCTGACTCATGGCATCTGTTCAGCACTTATGCAGTGACGTGATTTGTCTTAGTTCTCTTGCTCCTCTGATACTAAAAGGCTTCGAAGTTGGATAAATCGTATTCATCACAACATGCCCATGGCTGTTCACCTGATGGATAACTAACTGTCAACCCTTCTCTGTCTCCACCTGGCTTTGATCTAGCAATCATGTCAAGAGTTTTCCATAAATGTAGCATTCTGCTGCCTGTCTGCAGAGAAAACGTTCAATCTGGTCTGGCAAAGTCTATCGGATTCCTGCGAGTAGCTCAATTCAGCTCATTTACAGGTTTCTCTGCCCATCGAGCAACTGCCTGGTCCACATAATCAAAAAATGTGGTGCTTCAACAGTCTGATCAGATACAATTTCTGACCAATGACCAACTCCCAAGAGAAATAAGTCAATTGCATCATCCCTACCATCACCGTCAAATCGTACTCTTCAAAATGAGGGGGAAATTTGAATGATTTAACATTCTGTTAACCAACATTATGGCTGAACAGTCTAGTATTTATTTGTATTTGTATTTATTAAGGATCCCCTCTTCCTGGGGTCCAGCAACATAAAGGCAGTTATATACAATTAAACATATTAGATGACATTACATTTCATAACACTTTTCACAACACATTAAGTGTGTGCCCTCGGGCCACCAGTCTACTACCAAATAGCTACAATAAAAAATCCATGTGTATGTGTGTGTAGAGTGTGTGTGTTAGCATGTATATGTGTGTGTAGAGTGCGTGTGTTAGCATGTGTATGTGTGTGTAGAGTGTGTGTGTTAGCATGTGTATGTGTGTGTAGAGTGTGTGTGTTAGCATGTGTATGTGTGTGTAGAGTGCGTGTGTTAGCATGTGTATGTGTGTGTAGAGTGTGTGTGTTAGCATGTGTATGTGTGTGTAGAGTGCGTGTGTTAGCATGTGTATGTGTGTGTAGAGTGCGTGTGTTAGCATGTGTATGTGTGTGTAGAGTGTGTGTGTTAGCATGTGTATGTGTGTGTAGAGTGTGTGTGTTAGCATGTGTATGTGTGTGTAGAGTGCGTGTGTTAGCATGTGTATGTGTGTGTAGAGTGCGTGTGTTAGCATTTGTATGTGTGTGTAGAGTGCGTGTGTTAGCATGTGTATGTGTGTGTAGAGTGCTTGTGTTAGCATGTGTATGTGTGTGTAGAGTGCGTGTGTTAGCATGTATATGTGTGTGTAGAGTGTGTGTGTTACCATGTGTATGTGTGTGTAGAGTGCGTGTGTTAGCATGTGTATGTGTGTGTAGAGTGCGTGTGTTAGCATGTGTATGTGTGTGTAGAGTGCGTGTGTTAGCATGTGTATGTGTGTGTAGAGTGCGTGTGTTAGCATGTGTATGTGTGTGTAGAGTGCGTGTGTTAGCATGTATATGTGTGTGTAGAGTGTGTGTCTTCTTTATGTGTCTTCTCACAGTCCCCGCTGTTACATGTATCTGTTTTTAAAATCTGATTCTACTGCTTGCATCATGTACCTGATGTGGAATAGAGTTCCTTGTAGCCATGGCTCTACAGTATGTAGTACTGTGTGCCTCCCATAGTCTGTTTTGGACTTGGGGATTGTGAAGAGACCTCTGATGACATGTCTTGTGGGGTATGCATGGGTGTCCGAGCTGTGTGCTAGTAGTTTAAACAGACAGCTTGGTGCATTCAACATGTCAATACTTACAAAAACAAGTCAATCTCTCCTCTACTTCGAGCCATGAGAGATGCATATGCATATGATTAATGTTAGTGCTCCGTGTACATTTAAGGGTTTCACCAGGCTGCCCTGTTCTGAGCCAATTGTAATTTTCCTAAGACCCATTTTGTGGCACCTGACCACACGACTGGACAGTAGTCCAGGTGCGACAAAACTAGGGCCTGTAATACCTGACTTGTTGGTTGGGTTTTTAAGAAGGCATCTTATTTTTTAAATGTATTTAACTAGGCAAGTCAGTTAAGAGCAAATTCTTATTGACACTGACGGCCTAGGAACAGTGGGTTAACTGCCTTGTTCAGGGGCAGAACAACATATTTTTACCTTGTCAGCACAGGGATTCAATCTAGCAACCTTTCGGTTAATGGCCCAACGCTCTAACCACTAGGCTACCTGCCGCCCCATCTTAGCTACTGTTGCATCAACATGTTTTGTCCATGACCTCAACTTGCTCAATTTCCACATTATTCATTACAAGATTTGGTTGAGGTTTAGGGTTTAGTGGATGATTTGTCCCAAATACAATGCTTTTAGTTTTAGAAATATTTAGGGCTAACTTATTTCTTGCCACCCATTCTTCTAACTGACTGCAGCTCTGTTGCGGTGATTTCACTCACTGTAGTAGCTGACTAGTGTTAAAGTCACCCGCATACGTAGACACACTGGCTATGTATAAATATTTCAATTCCTCGTCAATCCACAGGGATTTAACAGTTTTTACAGTCACTTTCTTAATGGGTGCGTGCTTATTAGTAATGAAAAGCAATTTCCTAAATGTGTCCATTGCACAGACCAGCAAATATTATTAACATCAGCAACATAGGAATAACTACAAAACTTATTGCATGACCTCTTATACACTACTAGACCCAGCCTTTGGAACTTTGGTTTTCATAGATATGGCTACTATACAGTATTGTGATCACTACATCCAATGGATTTGGATACTGCTTTAAAGCAGATATACCTCTCTGTTGATATCACCTACATTATCAAGCATTTCACACATATCCAGATGCTGACTGTTAGCACTGTTAGCATCTTGGCCATGTTCTGTTATAATCTCCACCCGGCACAGCCAGAAGAGGACTGGCCACCCCACAGCCTGGTTTCTTCCTAGGTTTTGTCCTTTCTAGGGAGTTTTTCCTAGCCACCGTGCTTCTACACCTGCATTGCTTGCTGTTTGGGGTTTTAGGCTGGGTTTCTGTACAGCACTTTGAGATATCAGCTGATGTACGAAGGGCTATATAAATACATTTGATTTGATTTGTCTATAGCAGCTTCCCACAAGAATGGGTTTTAGGTGAGGGAGGTGAACCTGTAGCCATATTACTTCAACAGTATTTAACATGAGATCCTCTCTAAGCTTTACAGGAATGTGGCTCTGAATATAGACTACAACATTGCAGCTATTGGCATTTCTGTTTTTTCTGTAGATGTTATAACCCTGTATTGTTACCACTGTATCATCAAAGGTATTATCTAAGTGATTTTTACATTTACATTTACATTACATTTAAGTCATTTAGCAGACGCTCTTATCCAGAGCGACTTACAAATTGGTGCATTCACCTTATGACATCCAGTGGAACAGTAGTGCATCTAAATCTTTTAAGGGGGGTGAGAGGGATTACTTTATCCTATCCTAGGTATTCCTTAAAGAGGTGGGGTTTCAGGTGTCTCCGGAAGGTGGTGATTGACTCCGCTGTCCTGGCGTCGTGAGGGAGTTTGTTCCACCATTGGGGGGCCAGAGCAGCGAACAGTTTTGACTGGGCTGAGCGGGAACTGTACTTCCTCAGTGGTAGGGAGGCGAGCAGGCCAGAGGTGGATGAACGCAGTGCCCTTGTTTGGGTGTAGGGCCTGATCAGAGCCTGGAGGTACTGAGGTGCCGTTCCCCTCACAGCTCCGTAGGCAAGCACCATGGTCTTGTAGCGGATGCGAGCTTCAACTGGAAGCCAGTGGAGAGAGCGGAGGAGCGGGGTGACGTGAGAGAACTTGGGAAGGTTGAACACCAGACGGGCTGCGGCGTTCTGGATGAGTTGTAGGGGTTTAATGGCACAGGCAGGGAGCCCAGCCAACAGCGAGTTGCAGTAATCCAGACGGGAGATGACAAGTGCCTGGATTAGGACCTGCGCCGCTTCCTGTGTGAGGCAGGGTCGTACTCTGCGGATGTTGTAGAGCATGAACCTACAGGAACGGGCCACCGCCTTGATGTTAGTTGAGAACGACAGGGTGTTGTCCAGGATCACGCCAAGGTTCTTAGCGCTCTGGGAGGAGGACACAATGGAGTTGTCAACCGTGATGGCGAGATCATGGAACGGGCAGTCCTTCCCGGGAGGAAGAGCAGCTCCGTCTTGCCGAGGTTCAGCTTGAGGTGGTGATCCGTCATCCACACTGATATGTCTGCCAGACATGCAGAGATGCGATTCGCCACCTGGTCATCAGAAGGGGGAAAGGAGAAGATTAATTGTGTGTCGTCTGCATAGCAATGATAGGAGAGACCATGTGAGGTTATGACAGAGCCAAGTGACTTGGTGTATAGCGAGAATAGGAGAGGGCCTAGAACAGAGCCCTGGGGGACACCAGTGGTGAGAGCACGTGGTGTGGAGACGGATTCTCGCCATGCCACCTGGTAGGAGCGACCTGTCAGGTAGGACGCAATCCAAGCGTGGGCCGCGCCGGAGATGCCCAACTCGGAGAGGGTGGAGAGGAGGATCTGATGGTTCACAGTATCGAAGGCAGCCGATAGGTCTAGAAGGATGAGAGCAGAGGAGAGAGAGTTAGCTTTAGCAGTGCGGAGCGCCTCCGTGATACAGAAAAGAGCAGTCTCAGTTGAATGACTAGTCTTGAAACCTGACTGATTTGGATCAAGAAGGTAATTCTGAGAGAGATAGCGGGAGAGCTGGCCAAGGACGGCACGTTCAAGAGTTTTGGAGAGAAAAGAAAGAAGGGATACTGGTCTGTAGTTGTTGACATCGGAGGGATCGAGTGTAGGTTTTTTCAGAAGGGGTGCAACTCTCGCTCTCTTGAAGACGGAAGGGACGTAGCCAGCGGTCAGGGATGAGTTGATGAGCGAGGTGAGGTAAGGGAGAAGGTCTCCGGAAATGGTCTGGAGAAGAGAGGAGGGGATAGGGTCAAGCGGGCAGGTTGTTGGGCGGCCGGCCGTCACAAGACGCGAGATTTCATCTGGAGAGAGAGGGAGAAAGAGGTCAGAGCACAGGGTAGGGCAGTGTGAGCAGAACCAGCGGTGTCGTTTGACTTAGCAAACGAGGATCGGATGTCGTCGACCTTCTTTTTCAAAATGGTTGACGAAGTCATCTGCAGAGAGGGAGGAGGGGGGGAGGAGGATTCAGGAGGGAGGAGAAGGTGGCAAAGAGCTTCCTAGGGTTAGAGGCAGATGCTTGGAATTTAGAGTGGTAGAAAGTGGCTTTAGCAGCGGAGAGAGAAGAGGAAAATGTAGAGAGGAGGGAGTGAAAGGATGCCAGGTCCGCAGGGAGGCGAGTTTTCCTCCATTTCCGCTCGGCTGCCCGGAGCCCTGTTCTGTGAGCTCGCAATGAGTCGTCGAGCCACGGAGCGGGAGGGGAGGACCGAGCCGGCCTGGAGGATAGGGGACATAGAGAGTCAAAGGATGCAGAAAGGGAGGAGAGGAGGGTTGAGGAGGCAGAATCAGGGGATAGGTTGGAGAAGGTTTGAGCAGAGGGAAGAGATGATAGGATGGAAGAGGAGAGAGTAGCGGGGGAGAGAGAGCGAAGGTTGGGACGGCGCGATACCATCCGAGTAGGGGCAGTGTGGGAAGTGTTGGATGAGAGCGAGAGGGAAAAGGATACAAGGTAGTGGTCGGAGACTTGGAGGGGAGTTGCAATGAGGTTAGTGGAAGAACAGCATCTAGTAAAGATGAGGTCGAGCGTGTTTCCTGCCTTGTGAGTAGGGGGGGAAGGTGAGAGGGTGAGGTCAAAAGAGGAGAGGAGTGGAAAGAAGGAGGCAGAGAGGAATGAGTCAAAGGTAGACGTGGGGAGGTTAAAGTCGCCCAGAACTGTGAGAGGTGAGCCGTCCTCAGGAAAGGAGCTTATCAAGGCATCAAGCTCATTGATGAACTCTCCGAGGGAACCTGGAGGGCGATAAATGATAAGGATGTTAAGCTTGAAAGGGCTGGTAACTGTGACAGCATGGAATTCAAAGGAGCCGATAGACAGATGGGTAAGGGGAGAAAGAGAGAATGACCACTTGGGAGAGATGAGGATCCCGGTGCCACTGACCAGAAGCTCTCGGGGTGTGCGAGAACACGTGGGCAGACGAAGAGAGAGCAGTAGGAGTAGCAGTGTTGTCTGTGGCGATCCATGTTTCCGTCAGTGCCAAGAAGTCGAGGGACTGGAGGGAGGCATAGGCTGAGATGAACTCTGCCTTGTTGGCCGCAGATCGGCAGTTCCAGAGGCTACCGGAGACCTGGAACTCCACGTGGGTCGTGCGCGCTGGGACCACCAGATTAGGGTGGCCGCGGCCACGCGGTGTGGAGCGTTTGTATGGTCTGTGCAGAGAGGAGAGAACAGGGATAGACAGACACATAGTTGACAGGCTACACAAGAAGCTACGCTAATGCAAAGGAGATTGGAATGACAAGTGGACTACACGTCTCGAGTGTTCAGGAAGTTAAGCTTACGTAGCAAGAATCTTATTGACTAAAATTATTAAAATGAACAGTACTGCTGAAGTAGGCTAGCTGGCAGAGGCTGCGTTGTTGACTATGTAGGCTAGCTGGCAGTGGCTGCGTTGTTGACACTACACTAATCAAGTCGTTCCGTTGAGTGTAATAGTTTCTACTGTGCTGCTATTCGGGGCTAGCTAGCTAGCTAGCAGTGTTGATTACGTTACGTTGCGTTAAAAGAACGACAATAGCTGGCTAGCTAACCTAGGAAATCGCTCTAGACTACACAATTATCTTTGATACAAAGACGGCTATGTAGCTAGCTATGTAGCTAGCTACGATCAAACAAATCAAGCCGTTGTACTGTAATGAAATTAAATGAAAAAATGTGATACTACCTGTGGAGCGAAGCGAAATGCGACCGGAATGTTGAGTGCGGAAGTTCTGTTCAGTAGACGTTGGCTAGCTGTTGGCTAGCTAGCAGTGTCTCCTACGTTAAGGACGACAAATAGCTGGCTAGCTAACCTCGGTAAATTAAGATAATCACTCTAAAACTACACACTCTAAACTACACAATTATCTTGGATACGAAGACAGCAAAGACAACTATGTAGCTAGCTAACACTACACTAATCAAGTCGTTCAGTTGAGTGTAATAGTTGTGCTGCTAATCGGTAGACGGTGGACGTTAGCTAGCTGGCTAGCTGCAGGGCAGATAGCAGAGTAGACTGCGTTAGGACGACGAAATACGATAATTACGCAATTATCTATGATACAAAGACGGCTATGTAGCTAGCTAAGAAGAAATTGCTAAGATTAGACAAATCAAACCGTTGTACTATAATGAAATGTAATGAAATGTAATACTACCTGCGAAATGTAATACTACCTGCGGACCGAGTGCAGATGCGACCGCTCGCTCCAACCCGGAAGTACTACATAAATGGCATGTGTGAGAGTCCGAATATTAATGTAATCTGTTACTAGCAAGTTATCTATGTTATGAACCTTGTTTCTTAGGCTACATATGTTAATGTGGGCTATTTTTACAACTTTTCTGGGATGGTTGATTGTTTTTATTGCTTTACTGGGAAGCTTATCAGAAGTAGACATGGCATTGTTATTTATGTTTGAGCTGATAGTGCAGGGTGAAGTGCAGTCAGTGGACCTCGTACTAGGGCCCACGCCTTAGTACTAACAGTATAACTCTGGTTCAGAGTGTCCAGGAGCCAACATGATTGACTTCATCATTCCTGTAGAGCATCTTCTGTTTCCAGTGCAAAGTTATCTATAAAGGTTATTCCAACAGAGCTACAGTAATATTTTAGCCAGGTGTGTAATGCCAGTAGCCTGCTGAATATTTCACAACCGCGGCCCAACGATGGTACCGGACCTGAAATAATTGGCCGCTCTTTGGAATCTTTCAGAACTAGTTCAATCAGAATCAGTTCTTTAAAATCAATTTTCAGCAGTTCCCAGCTAGCTCTCCTATTGTCGTTTGACCTCACATGGACTACGACAGAGTCGGCTCCCGGCAGCTGTCGTAGAACGGTCGGAAGCAGCCTTTTAAGTCCTGTACTCATGCTCCAGGATAGCACAGGGTTTATAACCAAGATATTTCTCACCATAGAACTGCAGATGTTGACAGATGGTGTAATGGCTGAGGAGGTGCGGCCATTCTTTCACCTCGAGTGGTTTCGCAAAGCCCTCAAGGACTGAAGGGTAGTGGGGTCCGATGGACCTGAGCCAGCTGTAGAGTCCATCGTAGATGATGAATAGGCCGGAGTCTAAGACAACCTCACGATCTGATGAGGGGGAGCTCTGAGGATCTGAACCAGAGGTAGAAGCCACCTGAGAGGGAGACAGAACAGAGAATGAAGGCGCAGGTGCCTCCGGATCTGATCTCGAATCGGAAGCCCCCAGGGAAGAAGGCCCCGGAACCTATGGATCCAGGGTGGCGAAGCAGTTTCTAGTCTGTCTCCGGGCTTACCATCGCCAAGGAGGCCCCGAGGATTGGTAGGTTTAGAGACATTATTTTCTACAGTCGAAATTAGAGAACTCACTACACCCTTACATATCCCCATCATTTAGAGGGCAGTAGCAACCTCCCAGAACTGACTTACTGTCAGAGGGCTTACAACAGGAAGGTTTCTCTATTCCTTGCTGTCTGCAATTTGTGCCAATCTAAACATCAGAAATTGCGTTCTACTGATGTACATGGTCTGTTTCACCTCAATCCTTTTCCCAGAACCAATAACTTTGAACAAAAACCCTATTCTGGGACTGGCTGCCAAAAGTGTCAATCCTGCAGATCAGAAATCTGAAGGTCCAGGTGTAGTCCATGACTGCCACACACACACCTTCTCATATTTTAATGTGATGTTAAATGCAGTCAGGTTACAAATAGCCTATAGTTAGCCTGTTTATCCTATACATTAGCAAGTAGTAGTTGGGGAAGGGGTAGCGTAGGCAGTTTGTTATTAGGTCATTTTTATAAAAACAGTACAGTATTAAATAGAAAAATATTAACACAAAGTAACCATGTTAACTTAGGCAACAACTCAATAAAACTAACACTGGTTGCATCATCAGTTAGGTTTCATCAGTGTGCTGATAATCTCCAGAGGCATGTCACTGATCATTTTTAAAAGCATGTCCCTGAATGAATACTGGAGAGTAAATCAAACATCTCAAAGAGTCCCGTGTCTGACAGGAAATATACTATTTTGACTCTTCAGTCCTCACTATGCTTTGGGTCTTATTTCTTTAAAAGCATCTGAAGACATAGAGTTAAGGATAAACGCCTTATGTATACCCTCAAGACTCCCCTACTCCACATCCAGGCATGTATTTACCAAATCCACAAGGTAGATTATAATACAGCACAATTTCTGTAACATCCATTCATACTTATGTGCCAAGGTGCGAGAGATAGGATCAAACTCTTCCACCCAAGAATAACTGCCTTTACCAAAAGGCCTATTTATAATCATGCACACAAAGAGACAAAACAAAGCTTAGTGCAGGCACAGTATTTCCACATTCTTCCTTAATAGAGGGTTTGTCTGTGACGTGCGCTAGTAAACAGTGCACTATTTCTTTGGGTCATTCTAATAGCTCTGGGAGAGAGCTGGAGGAAATGTTTACACTGAAGGATGAATCGAGGAATTCAGTCTAGATGAGACGGTGGCATATGAACGTTTTACATGTACGCACAACGTGGCCGGCGGCCTAAATGGATCTGCAATTTCACTCAATGAGGCTTGAGCACCAACGTCTTGTCATACTTGCTTTGGGGAGCTCCGCGATCTGGCCTGAATAACTTCCCCCCTGGAATACCATGTTCTGTCTTTTTGCCAATGGCTTATCAACTTAATGAATGTGACAAACTTCCGACTTCAACTGTATATGTTCAGATTTTTGGATGTTTTATTTAATTTGTTATTGTATGGAGCCATCCCTTGTATCATTTTCTAGGCCTCCCAGGTATTTGCATTTAAGGTAATGTATATGATTACTGCCGCTAGGGGGAGCTGTGACGTCAGTGGGGAGCGTTCGTGGGATTGTGAGGTCTTGGAGGTTTCTTATTCAATCTTGGAGAATGCCTACTACTAAACACTACTAACGTTTCTCTGTCTCATAATTTCACCCTGTCAATTCAGGTATGTAATTTGTAGAAGTGCAATATGACTCACAAAATATTGAGATAACATGGTAAACTACATAGTCCACGAGTTTGGTGATGTTTGAATGCAATTAAAGGGAGTTTTAACAGAGTGCAAAACTTGTTGGTATTTTCTCCTTTGTAAGTAATGGAGGTTGGCTAGGTTGCAGTGGTAAACGATTAAATACTTTATTTATATTGTGCGGAATGCTTGTCAAATAGATCAATTGCCGTTAGTCTGTTAAAAAAATGAAATTTTTCCAATTACAATACCAACTACAGGTTTAACATATCTTGAAAGACTTTGGTTGCAAGCAGGACTTAGAGTAACATAGACAACATCTTTAAGGGAGCGGTAATGAGGTGACCAATAATGGATGCAATTGAGATCAGCTGTGCGGATGAATTTAGCCCATATTGAATGTTTAACGAGACATCAACTGCCAATAATCTAGTGCCATCGATTGTTCAAATCAAATCAAACTTTATTTGTCACATGTGTAGACCTTACTTACAAGCCCTAACCAACAGTGTAGTTCAGTGTAGTTGAAAATATTTACCAAATAAACTAAAGTGAAAAATTATTTTAAAAAGTAACACAATAAAATTAAGTAATAAAATAACAATAACGAGGCTATATACAGGGGGTACCGAGTTATGCTGTTAGTACCGAGTCAATGTGCGGGGTACAGGTTAGTCGAGGTAATTTGTACATGTAGGTAGTGGTAAAGTGAATATATATAGATAATAAATAGCGGGTAGCAGCAGTGTAAAAAACAAATGGAGGGGGGTGTCAATGTAAATAGTCCGGTGGCCATTTGATTAATTGTTCAGCAGTCTTATGGCTTGGGGGTAGAAGCTGTTAAGGAGCCTTTTGTTCCTAGACTTGGCGATCTGGTACCTCTTGCCGTGTGGTAGCAGAAAAAACAACCTATGACTTGGGTGATTGGAGTCTGACACCGCCGAGTATATAGGTCCTGGATGGCAGGAAACTTGGCCCCTTGATGTACTGGGCCGTACGCACTACCCTCTGTTGCGCCTTACGGTCAGATGCCGAGCAGTTGCCATACTGCCGAGCTGTGATGCAACCGGTCAGGATGCTTCTTGATGGTGCAGCTGTGGAACTTTGAGGATCTGGGAACCCATGCCTGTTCGGCCCTTGAAAAATTAAAGGACAGCCGCACACTCTAGGAGCTCAGATGCAATACTTTAATAACCTAATAACCAATGTTTCAACAGACAAGCTGTCTTCATCAGGGTTCAATTACAAACACTGCGGGGTGACTAGTTTATATAGTGTCAGAAGACACAGACGGGTGTCTGTAATCACGGCCGGGTGTGGCCTGATATTATTGGTTAATTCTCAGATATAAAAATTACATAACCAATAAATGGATAGCATACGGTCATAGATACAATTTGGCTACATAGGCCTACAACGTTTAAAATAGCAAAATCACAAAGAATGGCTTAAAGTCTACGTTGAGACCGAATTGAGCAAGAGTCTTTAAATAAAAAATCCAGGCAGCCTCTCGTTTTAACAAGAAACTGTCACGGTCACCCGTCTCTCCTAGGGAGGGTGACATGTTCGATGCCGTTATAACGTAGGGGAGAAATCGACTGGTTAGCTTCCAAAAAGTGGGTTGTTACTGGGTAAGTCGAGTTTTTGCACCTAATGGTGCTACGACGCTCAGAGATTCGTAGTTTTAAAACGTGCTTTGTTTTACCCACATAATTTTTACCACAAGGACAAGTTATAAGATAAATAACTGCCTTAGTAGAGCAAGTGATAACACCTTTGTTTGGGATCTGTTTCCCTGTTTGGGGGTATTTTAAAGTATCTACATTTATAAGTGCCATCGCATTGAGCACAGCCTTTTCGGACCGACTTTTCCTGTAGTCCACGATCAGCTCCTTTGTCTCCCTCACATTGAGGGAGAAGTTGTTGTCCTGGCACCGCCGTACGCTCTGCCAAGTCTCTGACCTCTCTATAGGCTGTCTCATCGTTGTTGGTGATCAGGCCTATCACGGTTGTGTCGTCAGCAAACCTTTTATTTATTTAACTAGGCAAGTCAGTTAAGAACAAATTCTTATTTACAATGACAGCCTACACCGGCCAAACCCGGATGACGCTGGGCCAATTGTGCGCAGCCCTATGGGACTCCCAATCATGTGATACAACGTGGATTCGAACCAGGGTGTCTGTAGTGATGCCTCTAGCACTGAGATGCAGTGCCTTAGATCGTTGCGCCACTCGGTAGACCAATCATTAATTATGTTGTAGGAGTCGTGTTTGGCTACGCAGTCGTAGGTGAACAGGAAGTACAGGAGGGGACTAAGCACACACCCCTGAGGGGCCCCAGTGTTGAGGATCAGCATAGCAGACATGTTGTTGCCTACCCTTACCAACTCGGGGCTGCCAGTCAGGAAGTCCAGGATCCAGTTGCAGAGGGAGGTGTTTAGTCCCAGGGTCCTTACCTTAGTGATGAGCTTTGTGGGCACTATGGTGTTGAACGCTGAGCTATAGTCAATGAACAGCATTCTCGCATAGGTGATCCCTTTGTCTAGGTGGGAAAGAGCAGTGTCGAGTGCGATTGAGATTGCGTCATCTGTGGATCTGTTGGGGCAGTATGCAAAAGGTGGGTCTAGGGAATCCGGGAGGATGCCGTTGATGTGAGCCATGACCAGCCTTTCAAAGCACTTCACGGCTACAGACGTCAGTGCTACAGGGCGTAATCATTTAGACGAAACCCTGAGGACAAACCATTCAGATTTTTTTTGAGGTCACTCTCTTTTCAATGAGTTTTCATTGGGAATCAAGATTTCTAAGGGACCTTCTTGCAGTTCCTACCGCTTCCACTGGATGTCAACAGTCTTTAGAAATTGGTTGATGTTTTTCCTTTGTGTAATGAAGAAGTAGCACTGTTCAGAACGAGGGTAACTTGTAGTGTACTATTAGATAGAGGCGCGTGACCAGAAAGCTAGCTACAGTTTGTTTTCCTCCTGTATTGAACACAGATCATCCCGTCTTCAATTTTATCGATTATTTACATGAAAAAATTCCTAAAATTGTATTACAAAAGTAGTTCGAAATGTTTTGGCAAAGTTTAAGGGTAACTTTTGAGATATTTTGTAGTCACGTTGCGCAAGTTGGATCCGTTTTTTCTGGATCAAACTTGCCAAATAAATTGACATTTTGGATATATATTGACGGAATTAATCGAACAAAAGGATAATTTGTGATGTTTATGGGACATATTGGAGTGCCAACAAAAGAAGCTCGTCAAAGGTAAGGCATGAATTACATTTGTAAAAGTTGAGTCATCCTACCATTAGCTTTTACCCCATAGCTTTTGGTTTTCTGGCCCTAGCCTGACCACTTCAAAATCAGTACATTCGATGGTAAAGCGAACTAATAATTTGTTAATATCTGCGTTTCACAGATGAAGAGTTGCACCAGGTTTGTTTAATTAAATAGTTGCATGTGGATGGACAGGCAGATGCAATCAAATTATTTGTCCATGATAGTCAAATGATCAGCAAAAATAGCTTTCCTGTCACGTTCTGACCATCGTTCGTATGTGTTTTCCTTGTTTTAGTGTTGGTCAGGACGTGAGCTGGGTGGGCATTCTATGTTGTGTGTCTGGTTTGTCTATTTCTATGTTTGGCCTGATATGGTTCTCAATCAGAGGCAGGTGTTAGTCATTGTCTCTGATTGGGAACCATATTTAGGTAGCCTGTTTTGTGTTGGGTTTTGTGGGTGATTGTTCCTGGCTCTGTGTTTGCACCAGATAGGACTGTTTAGGTTTTCACTTTTCTTGTTTTGTTTAGTCTGTTCATGTAGAGTGTCTTTATAAATTAAACATGAATAACCACCACGCTGCATTTTGGTCCGCCTCTCTTTCACCAGAAGAAAACCCTTACATTTCCCTCTGCTTGCCAGTTGTTTGTCTTATTACTAGAGGTCAGAGAAGTGTCAGCATAGCTTTGTTTTATTCATTAATTAGCTGGTTAATATTTTAAATTGGAATCAGGTCTTCAGTGGTGTGCTGTTTCTGTGTTTATGCATTACTGGGCTCTACAGATATTTGGATTCATTTCTTGTGACAGAAAGCACAAATATTGTGGGCTACATGATACAAAACAGCTTCGTCATCCAGATTTCAAGCCAGATTACAACCCAGATTTCAACCCCAAATCAAAGATAGGGTTTCAAGGTATAGTTTATTTCAAGTTGAATTCACATTTTTTGACACCTCACTGTGAGCTATGACTATTGGATGTGAATTTGACTGGTGCTTTGTTCTGTGTTGAATTTGAGTGAAATAAAGTTTAGTCATGCCACCCACTTTTTTTCACTTATTTGTTTTGGTCAAGAACTGATTAAAGAGATTCTCTGGTACTTTGGGTGTACTTTTTAGCCAGTAGATCTGAAATTACAGCTCAGGAGCCAAAAGTGGTCCCCAAAAATTGCCCACTGTCATATATGTGCACCACGTCATGTGTGTGCATACTAGCTGTCACTCATATGGTGACGGACTTACTTAAGGTCATTGGTTTAACTCGAATTGGGGGAAATGTTGGGAAAATGGCACAGCAGAGCTTCAAGAAAAAACGGTCACTTTCAAACTAGAGATTTAGTGGCTTGAGGTAAAACAGTAATTATGCATGTATGAACTACACATTGACACATCCAGGCCAAAGAGGGAAGTTTAAAAAATACTGAGTAGTCGCCAAAGTTCTGGAGCATGTCTTTAAATATATTTATTTATGCTAATGAAAACCCCCGAGGTTTGTTTGGTAAGCCACATGGAAATATGTCACTGATAGCTACACAAAAATGAATTTCAAAGTTATTGGTGTTTTTGCAAAGGGATGGTGAAACCTCGAAAGGATGCCTAATGAGATCTTAATCATCGTGAGAGAAAAGACTCTCTCAAATCTGTGCTTTTCAATATTCATCATATCAACAGTTGTGCCACAGGATTGAGCTTTCTGCATTTGACATCCCCTTCCAACACACATGCGCCAAAGCTACAGTAATATCTCAACGACCAACGAGTATAGTGTGACTCAGGAGGAGAATGAAATTTGCGCCGCTCTACAGCGTAGTCATTTGTGCATATGTGTTTGCCCAAGAGTATGGCTGATGTCAGAAGGAGGGATTATCAGATTGATTATCATCCGCCCAGACAGATTGTCATCCGCCCAGACAGATTGTCATCCTCCCAGACAGATTGTCATCCTCCCAGACAAAACATATTTTTGTTGTTGTTGTTGAATCACGGACAGTGACTTTATTTACAGTGTGGAGAGGAGAGAGCGCCGCTGCACCCTCTGGGCCCTACACTTCATTTGACATAATTAAGAAATCTCATTACATCACCACCCCAGAGGACTTTGTTATTGTGTGTCCAATATCATTCCGATGGTCATTATGTTCTAAAGATGATGCCGACATGATCTGAAACTCTCGTTAAGTCAACAGTTTGTCGATGTCTTTGTGACTGCATGTCTTAAAAACACATTTAAACAATAATGTCAAACAGGAAATGTTCCAGTCCTGTGTGAACCCTTGGTCAGGCTGACGTGGCACCTTGAGCATGCCTGTCGTGCATCACTCACATTGACTAAACTCAACTCAGGACTCCAGGCCCCAGACCTTTACACAAGCCTAGATGACCTTGTCAGCAACTTCAAGTATGTTCGCTCCGCTCCTCCTGAGTGCTGTAGTAGTCCCTCATCAGGCGATACCTGATTCGTTCATGTGAATTTCAGATGAATAATTGAGCGTTGAAAGTGCATTCTCAGTATAACAACTACTTGACTCAGGGTGGGATGTTTGCTGTGTGACTGCACTCAAAACACTGCTGTTGTTTGAAATTAAATAGACATGATGACAAGATAATTGAATCATGCATAACTTTTTACAGCTTAATGGAATGTAAGCTGGAAAAAAGAGAAAGACCTGAAAGGATTTTGTGAATCTATTGTCTGGCCATACATGGTAAAGAGACACTTTGAGGCTAAACTATATATTATATTAAAACAACAGAAAATCATATAACATGAAATATATTACACAAAATAACTGCTACACTGAGTGTACAAAACATTAGGGACACATGCTCTTTCCACGACATAGACTGACCAGGTGAATCCAGGTGAAAGCTATGATCCCTTATTGATGTCTTGTAGTTTGGATGAAGGGTAGAAGACTGGTTAAAGAAGGATTTTTAAGCCTTGAGACAATTGAGACATGGATTGTGCTTGCCCATTCAGAGGGTGAATGGGTAAGACAAATGATTTGTAGTGACTTTGAATGGGGTATGGTAGTAGGTGCCAGGCGCACCGGTTTGAGTGTGCCAAGAACTGCAACACTGATGGGTTTTTCACACTCAACAGTTTCCCTTGTGTATCAAGAATGCTCCACCCCCAATGGCCAATCAGCAAACTTGACACAACTATGGGAAGCATTCGATTCAGAATCCCCGTGGAACGCTTTCAACATTTATTTTCATTGTTAGAGTGGCCTCTTGAGTATCTGGTCACACTCGATAACTCAAATGTGTTAGTCACGCGATAATGTCTTTACCAATTTGAATGAATAAATGCATTACATGTACAAATGTATTGTTTTTCTTACATTTAGATTTGAGGAAGAATTTCACTCTATATGTACACCAGAGTTGCCAGCTTAATACTGTGATTTTGCTCTACAGCAGAAATACTGTAATATATTTCAAGGTACTATATTTTCTTAAATGTAAAGCAGGGATGCCGTAATATATTTGATAGAAAATAGTACTGTAAAAATATATTGCAGCCACTCTGCTGTAAAGCAACATTACAGTATTAAGCTTGCAAGTATGGTGCCAGTATAAAGCTGTGCATTTGCAGGGAAAAGTACTACAGTGGGCTACTTTTTTAGATACTTACTATTCGACACTTACCCATGCTTACCTACCCTTATCATAATCCATGTCTGATCTCCATCCATATATGATATACAGTATGATATACATGATATACAGTATGCAATGATATACATACTGCAGCTGTAACTGACTCTACATAGACTTCAGTTGTCACTGACTAGTTATTCATTTCATTTCCCACTGAGCAAACCATTTTCGTACTTATAACATTCGTATAAATTCGTTTTTTATCAGGTTTTTGCCTGGCGGAGCTTATTTCTTTATTGACATTTGCCAATGAACTGTTTATGTCCATTTGTTTTGTGTTCAGCCCTGGTTGTCTTGAAAAGAAAATGGTAAAACACTTCATTATGAACCTAAATATAAGGTCTGGACATGTAAATGAATGTAAGTAGTGAAGAAAAAATAATATTTATGGGGTCTGGCCAGATGTGGTTAACATATTTTGAGGTGTGCCTTGTAATCAAATCAAAGTCAGGTCGCATGAACAGTCTAGCAGGTGTTTTAGTGGGTGATTATGTTACTAGCTCCTAACAATGCAGTAAAATGTCAAACAATTAAAATATTAGTAAGTATATATATATATACAAAAAATACATGAAATCAAGACCGGTGGGATTCTGATTAATAACCAAAATAGCAATGTAGCAGTAATAAATGCAATCTAAACGCATGAACACCGGGAGAATTTTACACAGATCAGCTAAGAATGATATTTACAGCAATAGATAAGCTATGTCAAGAATCCATAAATAAATGATGAGTCGGGGATATAGTATCACAGTTTGAAACGGAAGTGACCAGTAGTTCAATGCCTCTATAGCAAAGGGAAGCAGTGTTGGATGTGTGTACGTGCGTGTGTGTTTGTGAGTATGAGGTGTGTGATAGTTTGTGTGTGTGTTTTGTATGAGTGTGCATCAATTGGTAGATGGCTGTTCAACCTTGTAGTAGAAGCAGTTTTATTAATCTCTCAGTCTTAGCTACAATGCACCTGTACTGTCTCTGTATGTCGGACGGTAGCCGGGTGAACAGTCAGTGGCTCAGGTGGTTGAGGTCCTTGATGATCTTCTTGGCCATCCTTTGACACCGGGTGATGTAGATGTCCTGGAAGGCAGGTAGTGTGCCTCCAATGATGTGTTGGGCTGCTCGCACCACCCTCTGGAGAGCCATGCGATTGAAGGAGGCGCAGCTGCCGTACCAGGTGACACTGTCTCAGGTTGCCGTACCAGAGGGGTTGGGGTCGACCCCGAGGTCGGGCCGCCCAGATGACATATGAACACGTCATGTTTAGAATTACAGGAAATTAGCTTTAAAACTGCTAAAATGTATCTTATCCTCATGGCAAAATGTGTAGAATAGCAGGAAATTAGCTCAGAGATTCTTGAAAGTCAGGACGATCCTTATCAAGCAGGGAAACTTTATTTGTATAGTAAAAATATATATATATATATTTTGTTGCATTAAAATGGTAATTTAGTTAGATTTTATAAGGGAAAGATTTGTTTGGGGAATTTTCTTAATATATGATTAATTTCCGTGTCGGCTCTATGCCTGGATATGCTCTTGTTGGGGCAAAGGATCCTAATTTTGTCACGCCCTGACCATAGCGAGCCCTCGGGGTTCCCTATGGTGTAATAGGTCAGGGTGTGACTAGGGGGGTTCTAGGTATTGTGTTTCTATGTTGGTGTGTGGGTATGGTTCCCAATTGGAGGCAGCTGATAATCGTTGCCTCTAATTGGGGATCATACTTAGTTTGTCCTTTTTCCCACCTGCGAAGTGGGATATTGTTTTGTTTGAGTGCCTATGTGCGCTAGTTATTTCACGACCGTTATATCCTTGTTGTTTTTGGAAGTTTCACCATCATTAAAATGTGGAACTCTACTCACGCTGCGCCTTGGTCTAATTATTTATACAACGATCGTGACAAATTTCAAACTTTCCTAAAACGTTTTTAAAATTCTAAAAACTGGCAATGGATATTATACAAATATATCATGGCTATAGCCTACCAATTAATGGGTTGTCATTTAGGCTGCATAACCCATAGTCAGCAAAAAAAGAAAAGTCCTCTCACTGTGATTGAGAACCATACCAGGCCGAACTCAAAAACCAACATAGAAAACAAACAGACTGCCCACCCCAACTCACGCCCTGAACATACTAAAACAAAGACAAAAACAAAGGAACTAAGGTCAGAACGTGACAGTCCCTGAACAAAGGGGGGGGGTCAAAATCAAACGTAACAGTCGGTATCTGGTGTGGCCACCAGCTGCATTATGTACTGCAGTGCATCTCCTCCTCATGGACCGCACCAGATTGACAGTTCTTGCTCTGTGATGTTACCCCACTCTTCCACCAAGGCACTTGCAAGTTCCCTGACATTTCTGGGGGAATGGCCCTAGCCCTCACCCTCCGATCCAACAGGTCCCAGACGTGCTCAATGAGATTGAGATCCGGGCTCTTTGCTGGCCATGGCAGAACACTGACATTCCTGTCTTGCAGGAAATCACGCACAGAACGAGCAGTATGCTGGTGGCATTGTCATGCTGGAGGGTCATGTCAGGATGAGCCTGAAGGAAGGGTACCACATGAGGGAGGAGGATGTTTTCCCTGTAACGCACAGCGTTGAGATTACCTGCAATGACAACAAGCTCAGTCCGGTGATGCTGTGACACACCGCTCCAGACCATGACAGACCCTCCACCTCCAAATCGATCCCGCTCCAGAGTACAGGCCTCAGTGTAATGCTCATTCCTTTGACAATAAACGCGAATCTGACCATCACCGCTGGTGAGACAAAACCACGACTCGTCAGTGAAGAGCACTTTTTGCCAGTCCTGTCTGATCCAGTAATGGTGGGTTTGTGCCCATAGGCGATGTTGTTGCCGGTGATTTCTGGTGAGGACCTGCCTTAAAACATTAGGCATCTCACAGTACAGACATTGTAATTTATCTGCAGTCCTCATTTATCTGCAGTCCTCATGCCTCCTTGCAGCATGCCTATGGCACGTTCACGCAGATGAGCAGGGACCCTGGGCATCTTTCTTTTGGTGTTTTTCAGAGTCAGTAGAAAGGCCTCTCTAGTGTCCTAGGTTTTCATAACTGTGACCTTAATTGCCTACCGTCTGTAAGCTGTTTGTGTCTTAACGACTGTTCCACAGGTGCATGTTCATTCATTGTTTATGGTTCATTGAACAAGCTTGGGAAACAGTGTTTAAACCCTTTACAATGAAGATCTGTGAAGTTATTTTCATTTTTAAGAATTATTTTTGAAAGACAGGGTCCTGAAAAAGGGCCATTTCTTTTTTTGCCGAGTATAGCATCATCATTTGGATATGACTATAGTAAGTGCAGGTACACCGCATATACTTTGCTCATTATATCCTATGGTTGTGATGACAACTCAAACACTGGCTTATTTCTCCTCTTGGTTTTGCCAGAAATTGGGTCTATTGGCTTCAGTTTATGCAACAACAACAAAAAGGCATTGCACTTCCTTACAGGCGGTTAAGTATTCATAGATTTATATATTCATCGAGTCTCACAAGCCTTCACAAGGCTCATTCATGTTTTAAAAACAGTATATTAAGAGAGCATAATGCCTTTACAAACATCCCTTCAACCTATCAAATAATGGTTCACAGCACCATACATACATTATACTGTATGCACATTTAACGCATGCAAAGACATTTCTAAAGCGTTTCACAACTCACCTCTCCCCACTGTGGTTCTGTCATACTGCAGAGAATGAGGCATCAAGTACCATTAACAGAGTTATACATACATGGCTGTATTGATCAATTACCTACTAGATACAAAGCCTCACTATCTCCATAGTAACCAGTGACTAAAGCTCACATTCAGAACTCCATCAAACCTGAGGACGACATCAGTAGCTTTCGTGGCGCACGGACTATGCAATGACGCATTTGACTTCTGCTATAAAGTGCTTCACCCGTTGCGAAAATCAATTACCAGTTTATCTCAAATGGGACCAGTCAGTTTGATTTGGCTTTAATGCACTGCATTTCTAAACGATTCAGTGTGCTTGTTGACTAAACAAGGTTGAACAGTCCGTAAACAGATAGTGACCACCCTTGAGGCCAGTGGACATGAAATGACAAAGCACATCACACAGTAAAGCAACAGACGTGACAGAAGAAGAATCGGTGACACATAATGAAAAAACCTAGTTATTAAAAACGTCTGTCCAAGGCTAGAGAATGGGATGTAGCGCCACTGTCCACAGACTCCAGACCTGTCCTTTGGCTGGGCTCCTAAACACCATGCTAGTAGATCCACTGCCATAGTGCAGTGGAAAGGGCTCACATAAATGGAGGTGTGGATTGTTTTTCCCTATCCAGCCCACTGATCACCCCAAAGGGGAAACTGGAGGAGGGGAGGGAAGTGAGAGGGTGGAGGGAGAGAAGGAGGAGAGGGGGAGGGAGGAACTCGGGGCCAGATGCACCAGTTGAAGAGGCAGCGGCTGGGAGTCAGGAGGAAAGGAGAATGGAGCCGTCCCCGGTGAGTGTCATTCTCCTGCAGTGAGTCAGCGCCCACACATCGCCATCGCAGGGAGTCAGTGACGCACAATGAAAAACAAATAGAAGAAAGGAGGAACAAGAATATGCTAGCACTGTAGAACAAAGACATCAGCCACTCTCTGGTTCTCCTAGCTAGCTCCTAGTGGTGTGAGGACTATGCTATTCTTGCAACCCCAAAAACAGAACACTGCTTTGCCTTTGCTGATGCAGCTGCTGTTGCTTCTTGGTGTTAGGGATAGAGCGGATGAGCACAGTTGGCCGGGAGACACTAGGCCGGGCTGAGGTGACTTAACGCTGGCTTCACAGCTGAGCTGTGCGACAGGCCTCTCACTGGCAGGTGCGTGGCACGCTTTCACACACCCTCCTGTGACCACAGAAGTCTGATGGGAAGTGGCAAGGATGGAGGTGTGAAGAGAAGGGAGGAGGTGGTGGGGGGGAATGGTTAGGGGGCAAGGGTCTGATAGTAAGGGGAAGGGGTGATGATGGCACAGAAGCGTGAATATGTGATCGGAAGATGGAGTTGCAGCTAGTGAAAAGTAAGGGATGGGAAAGGGAAGGGGGGTGAGGGAAGGGTGACAGTACCACAACCCCACAAGTTTGCCTGTAACATGTATATTTGCAGCGTATCTGTCCAGACACAGATCAGGCAGGCCGTTATGTAAGATTCAGCACCAGCTCTGAAGTGACTAAGGCAGCCCAAGGGGATGACAAACTAGGGAATAAAATCAAAATCAAACATGCAGAAACTGAAATGCCCACGGTGTGTAAATAAAATTGCGTCAGGATGCTATTTTAGAGAGGCCCTCAAATTCCGCGGTCACCTTTCATTTTACCCCCAACCTGTTGGTTATGCTGCCATCTGCATATATTCAGCAAGTGAGCAGGATACTTTGGCTGTTATCATTTAATGTGGAGCTTCACAGAAAAACAACCAGAAAGAGTATTCAGCACAGAAATGTGCATTTCTGAATTTCTTAGCACAATGACGAGCTGAAGTCAAATCTGTGCCACTACATTATTCCAGTAAACTGAATAATTCCAATGATGTGGAATTTCCCTCAATGTCAGTGAAATGAAATTCTGTTTGGTAAATCGACAGAGGCAATGCAACAGGATGAGGTGTCAACCAGCGGGGTAACCACGTAGCAGGTTTGAGGAGTTAATCAGGTAACTTTGGTCAACTCTGAGTTCAACTCGGGATAACCAGTCATACGAAAGTGGCTCACCTTTTAGCCAGGTACATTTCTATGGCAACAAATCCTTCAGAACTAACCTGTGCCGGTGTACCGGCTAACTCACGGATAAGTCCACTTACCCTGTGTCACAGATTCCCCCGGTACTGCTGCCCTTCCGTGCACCAGTTCCGGAGGTCTATGTCACCGGCCTCTAGGCATCACTGAACTGTCTCCTTACGCACACCTGATTCAAATTCCCCTGGTTAGTAATTGTATATATGTGCCCTCTGTTCACCATTGTCCGGTTGGTTATTGGTCCCATGTCCGTTGGTCTGTGAATACCTGTGCTTTGTTACTTTAGCTTTCGTGCTGTGTGTATTGTGCACTTGTTATTAAACCCCCTATTATGAATTCCTGCGCCTGTCTCCAATCATTTTTACGACGTGACACCCTGAATGAAATGACTGAGCTGCGGGGTTGAGAACCTGTGAAATCAGATTCCCGCTCTGTAGCAAAGATTGCATCATCATCATCACTTTAATTTGAGGAAGATGACTGATTAAATATTTTATTAATCAAATGTTTTCTGTGTGTTAATTTTTTAAAAAATGTTAAAATAGATCACATTACACATTTAGTCATGGCAGGAAGCATTTTGAACGTCACAGTTTCACTTGTACGTCTTAACACATTTATTATATCGATAGGAGTTGGGAAAATGGTGGATTGATAAACACACCAAAGTTGGCATTGAAGATACGTAATAAAATAAAGACGGCACTTCTAAAAGCCTATTTCACGCCATAACCTGCTGAATTTTCAAGATAACTTTCCCTTCATTTTGATTTTGGCACAAATTAAAATGTGGCACTGACTTTCCCACGGATTAATGTTTCAGCATTGTCTCAATGAAGAGTTCAGCGTTCAACAAGCCATGTGTGACATGCAAGCGCAGTTACAAGCCTGCTAGAGTTAGCGGCAGGTGGACTAGCAATATCCATCGTCGTGTACAAATGAAACCTCAGCTGGAATGTGAAGCTAACTAAAGATGGTTAGCTTTAGAAAACCCGGAGTAGATCTAGCTTAGTTCGTAGGATACACCTTTGGTCCCTTGTTATTAAAGGACATTTTCACCATGGGGGAATATGGGTTTGTTTTGATCATGTCCAAGACATTTCTAGGTCAGTGAGATGTGTAGTCCTGCACATTTTTTTCCAGTCTCGCTTCCTGCTCTGGCCCCATTTGTCCCCAAGGCTGGCTTTTTTGAAAGGGAGGTGGAGGCAACACAAATCTTCTAGGACAAAACTGAAAGAACTGACCAGACTGCAATGGCTTCAAGTAATTCCTTTCATCAACACAGATTGAATGATGTGGCATTTTTTAAATGTTCTTTAGCTAGCTACATGGTGACATTCAACCATATGTTTCAGACTGAATATAGCAAAGATGATTTAAAACAAAGAATTGAATTTAGGTACATGCTCAGATACAGACGATGCCAGCACCGACAGGGCAGATGACAAATAGCTAGCTAAGTAAGTTATTTTTCATATAAGCCATTTAGCTAGCATATTTAGCTGAAACCCATATTGTGTAATGCTGGCTAACATACTACTTACTGTGTCACCGTGGGGGGACTGTTTGCTAACTTAGGTAGTGTTGAAGGAATTTAATTCCTCTGTTTTAATTCCCAATTAAAATTAAACACTGTCAATTCATAAGGATTTGTAAGACCCTTATTTTATAGGAATGGACAGAGCCCCGGTCTTAATGTCAAGTAACAGCCTTTATTCAAGAGAGTACTGAGTTCATACACATTTTACCACAGGTTATAAACTGAAAATGACATCAGCATTTTCTAAATGTTCCTTCTCTTCTTGACACTGGTAGAAAGGCCCTATAGTTCTCAAGCCTTCCCTCCTCGCCTAGAGCCAAGGTCAGTCAGTGTAGATAAGCATTCTAGACAGTCTGGAGATAGTTCATTCATTTGTACCAAGGAACAGACCGTCATTGTTCTAACTTTTGCCCACGTTCACACACACACACACATTATTTTCAGTATTGGGATCAAAAATGAAAACTCATACATATACTGTAACATTTAGTATTCTGATTAGTACATGTATAGTAACATAATAGCATTCGGATTAGTCAGTCCTGATTGAAATGTATACATAATTAGTCATCATTGATAAAAATTCCCTTAACAGGTAGTTAAACAAAATGTATAGGAGGTAGATCACATTTAATATTACAGATTGATTGTGGTTTCCATCATCCATGTGATTGTCTGCATCCTTTCCATTCCCCATGTACATCTTTAAAAAAAAATAGTCAAAAGTTTGGACACAGTTTGTCACGTTCTGACCTTTATTTCCTGTGTTTTGTATTAGTTAGTATGGTCAGGGCGTGAGTTGGGTGGGCAGTCTATGTTTGTTTTTCTATGATTTGAGTATTTCTATGTTTCGGCCTAGTATGGTTCTCAATCAGAGGCAGGTGTCATTAGTTGTCTCTGATTGAGAATCATACTTAGGTAGCCTGGGTTTCACTGTGTGTTTGTGGGTGATTATTCCTGTCTCTGTGTTTGCACCAGATAGGACCGTTTTGAGTTTCACATTTCTTGTTTTTTTGTAGTCAGTTGTTCATGTGTATCTTAACGTATTAAAAAAGAACCATGGACACTTACCACGCCGCATATTGGTCCTCTGATCCGTTTCGCCTCTCCTCTTCGGAAGAAGAGGAGGAAATTCATTACACAGTTACTCATTCAAGGGTTTTCTTTATTTGTGCTCTTTTCTACATTGTAATTGTAAAATAGTGAAGACATCAAAGCTATGAAGTAATACATATGGAATCATGTAGTAACCAAAAAAAGCTGGTTGAGAGAATGCCAAGAGTGTGCAAAGCTGTCATCAAGGCAAAGGGTGGCTACTTTGAAGAATCTCAAATATAAAATATATTTTGATTTGTTTAAACACTTTTTTTTGGTTACTACATGATTTCATATATTTATGTTATTTCATAGTTTTGATGTCTTCACTTCTACAATGTAGAAAATAGTAAAAATAAATGAGTAGGTGTGTCCAAACTTTTGAACGGTACTGTAGATATATTTTAATAAATGTTCCTTCATTATTTTCGCCTAACCTTACCACCCCTCACCTAATTGGAGTAAACTACTGGACAACAACACTTCTACTTCCAGCTTATACAGACACAGTATATTTTACAATAGTTATCTTATGTTTGTTTTTAGTCCTTTCCTTCAGATACCCTCAACCCCTCCAATCTATCTCTAAAGAGAATCCAGTTTTTATTATGATTTGCCATATATTTTTCAACTGTGCTGTTTCACAAACATTCTGAACCTTTCTATTTTCATAGTTTCTACAGATTGTAAGTTAAAGATAACATTTTCGCTAAGAGAATAATGATATTATTGATCGATTGACTATGACTTTTAAATCACCCAGCAGTGCTATATGCAGAGTTGCAAATCTTCAGCCATTTCTGAACCTGCGACCAAAAACAAGCTACATACGAACGCACCAAAACAAATGATCTAATGAGTCTGTCTCTTCGCAGCAAAATATGCAGAGCTGGGATGGTTGTATCTGCCATATATATACATTATATTGGTTGCAAGAATTTTGTAAGATAATTTAAATATAAAAACTCTTGAGTTTGAATCCAGCTCTGCTTTGTGTTCCATTTCATAAACCATGTGCCATGGAATCGGTATATCGAAAATCTCTCTTCCCAACTATTTTGCAGTTTATATGGCACAGCAGTCAATTTTTTGGTCCTGAAATGGAACTGTTATGTTTTTATCCAAATTTTCTTTAGTCAATTTTGATCTTCAATGCAGAGATGATAGACAAGTTCCTTACTTTCTCCCCCTTCAACTTGCCTCTTCCATTTTTGCGGTAAATGCTGCAATTAGTTGGTTGTAATTTTGAGTAGGGCAGACATTTCCATACATTTTTGTTAGGTGCATGTGTGACATCACCAGTCCTATTTATGATATAATTCAAAGATTATACCTATTTGTTGTATTTGTTCTGTCTTTTCTTGTGGATTAAACTGAAACAACTATGGCTGTTTTTTTAAAGCGGATAACCGAAAGTGAGAGGTTGTAATCTCGATAATGGGAAAAAGGCCATTCTTGAACAAGGGGTGAGACATTCTTACCAATCTGCTAGAGAACCAGTTCGGATTTAAGTATAACTTTTGTACGACCAGAAGCCTTTAGTGAGAGATCTAATGCTTTAATATTTATACATTTCTGCCCTCCAAATTCTAATTCTGTCACGTTCTGACCTTTATTTCCTTTGTTTTGTATTCATTATTTAGTATGGTCAGGGCGTGAGTTGGGGTGGGCAGTCTATGTTTGATTTTCTATGATTTGGTGATTTCTATGTTTCGGCCTAGTATGGTTCTCAATCAGAGGCAGGTGTCATTAGTTGTCTCTGATTGAGAATCATACTTAGGTAGCCTGGGTTGCACTGTTTGTTTGTGGGTGATTGTCTATGCTAGTTGCTTGTGTCAGCACAGGTCTCATTTGTAGCTTCACGGTCGTTATTGGTTTATTGTTTTTGTATGCAGTGTTCAGTACTTTCTTTAATTAAATATTCACTATGAACACATACCACGCCACATTTTGGTCCTCTGATCCTTCTCTCCTCTTCAGATGAAGAGGAGGAAGACCGTGACAAATTCGTTATGTAAATAGGTCAGTTTAATTTTGTCTGGCATGAATGTTCCAAATAAAATTTACTTTTTTTTGCTCATATAAATGAAAAAACAAGGTGTAGTAAAGGCCATAACCAAATAGTTAAACTGGGATATGAATAAAGAGTTTTTCCACAAATAGACAGGTATTTTCCTTTCTGTTGCTGCAAGAGCTTATCTATTTTTGCCTACTTTCTATCAAAATGTATTGTAGTGAGATCATTTCTTTCTTTTCAGATATGAATACCGAGTATGTCCACATCACCGTTAGACTATTTTATTAGTAAACTACACAGTAATGTAACATTTGTATTTTTTTGATCCAATAAGTAATATAGTAGTCATAATTTGGTTGTAATCCAGAGAGGTTAGAAAAAGTATCTAGATCCTCTATGAGGCTGTGGAGGGATCCAAATGGTGTATTATAAATAAAAGATGAATCATCAGCATATAATTACACTTTTGTTTTAGGCCCTGGATTTCTAGCACCTTGACATTATTGATGGATCTGATTTTAATATCGGTGGCCATAATAAATAGATATGCTGATAGTGGAAAACCTTGTTTTACCCTTACCAGTTTAATACCTTCTGAGAAGTAGCCATTATTTATATTTTACATATTCCAACCGTACTTTATTAAAAGCCTTTTCATAGTCAGCTATGAATACCAGGCCTGGTTTCCTAGATTTTTCGTAGTATTCTATTGTTTCCAGTACTTGTCTTACATTATCTCTAATGTATTGTCCATGTAAAAAAACATGTCTGATTAGGATGAATAATATCTGACAATAACTTTTTTATTATATGTGCCATGCATTTTGCTAGAATTTTAACATCACAACACTGAAATGTAAGGGGCCTCCAATTATTTTAATGGATTGGATCTTTATATTTACCACATGGGTCCAGTTTCAGTAGTAATGAAATAATGCCTTGTTGTTTAGCTGATAATCTACTATTTTTATAGGAGTGATAAAAACAAGCTAATAACGGTCCTCTGAGTACATTAAAAAAAGGTTTGATATACCTCAACTGGTATGCCATCCATCCCTGGAGTTTTCCCGTACTTAAAGACTTGAATTGCATCAAGAAGTTCCTTGAGTCTTGTACTGCTTTAAGGCTTGATAAATTATTATATATATTTTCAAAGAAGCATGGATGATCATTATTTGGACCGTATAGATTAATGAGCCAAATATTTTATGTTCCAATAGCATTTTAAATATAATCCATCTATCTTGCGCATCTGTTTGGACAATTTACACATTTGGATCAAAATGATTGTTAATTAATATCATCACCCCTTTTGAGTTTCTTTTCCCATGGGAGAAGTATATTTCACCCCCCCCCCTTCATCTAAAATTGTTGACTGAGTTTCCTGTAAACACATATATTACATCATTTCTCTTTTAGCCAGGTAAATACTGATTTATTTTCTTATTATCTGCTAAGCCATTGCAATTATAACTGGCTATACTTATTTCACCATTTACCATAATGCATTTCAAGTCTATTTATCATAATATATGTTTGTAAACTTACTTTCCAATGGTATCATAATGATTGAGGTTTCATACAGCCTTGATATTTGCATTCCTATTAAGTAAACGCCCAATTGATCTCCAATATTCCACCTGATGAAACCTCCCCCTATCCCAAGTTTGGTTGTCATCCCAGTGACTGGCAGACCACCCTTGTCCCCCTGGATCCTAGGGCCTTTGAGAGATTGGGACCCATCTGTTGAAAAGAGAAAACAGTGTCACCCACAGAACAGAAGTAGATCAACCGCCAAAAGCATTCCCATCAGCCTCACCTGGGTTGTAATTATATACAGTTATAAAATATATTTATTAAAAAGTTTTGCATATCTTATTTCCACAATTAATGAATAATATGTGAAATAATGTAGGCAGTTCATGCTTACCTCTAACCAGGATTGCCATTACAAAAATTACATTTTTGGCAAGCAATTATTATTTTGTCAAACAATTATTCTGACTCATCCTATATTGTCCTTAACATCATTACTCGATAGCAACAGATGTGGGATAGATACACACTCATACGCACACTCACTCTCCACCCTTCCCCCACAAACAACCACAAGCTCAGATGTTCATCAGCTGTTCCATCCCCGAGCCCAACTCAAGAAAGGACTTGACGTGCGAATGCCTATACAGTTGTAACTATTTTAGAGGCATGCATATTTGAACAAGAATGAAGAGATTTGATTAACTAATGTCAAGTCCTTGCTGATGGAGCTCAGATACACCCGCTTCCCCTGAAACACACACGCTGGTCCACATTATGACCATTTTCCCAAGCATCTCTGTGCAATCAGACCTTTGATATTTTGTGCCACCAGGGCCACAATAATTTGCCCCCTCTCTGATTGTCCAAATGTGACCCCCACCCCATGGGTTACTGCAGCTAGTGTTTCCAGCACTGCCACTACCTGGGTGGGTGCACCACACCAGAATTCCCACCGGCTGGGTACAAGGTCATCAAGATTCTCATTAGCAGCTCTGAGAAGTTCCTTGTATATTATGCTCACCCATCCGAGGACTTTGGCTTTGGAAGACCAACCCTGCCAGGCAGGCTCAGAATCTTGAGGGGGCGGTGCTGCTTTAGTGGGTCTCTGACCATGTTTATCTTTCTATCTTGGCTGCATATAGGTTACTTGCAGTAGGCCCATAAAACAGATAAGGACTTCTCCGTAGTATATGGGTCTCTCAGGTAGGTGTCTAGGGTATAGGGTTGGGGACCGTTCCATCACGATAGGACAATAAAACTAGATTTATAATTTATTTTGAAATGTATATCCCATATCTGCACAAAATTGAAAGCTCTCTCTGTCACAACTCCTGCTAACAGACACACACAGGCTCTGGCATTTTCAACCATTTTCCTTTTTCACTCACATAACTCCACACTTTTCCAAACAGAAAAACACACACCTCTTCCATCACAATACACCCGCACATACCCACATACTGTGCAGTCTATGTCCTCTGTCTGCTGTGTTTTTATCTCTACCATGTTGATTCCTACCTAATTTCAGGCGTTTCAGTACTCTTCTGTTCCTGTTCCTTATATTTGCAGATGTCTTATTTCAATAATGAGCCTTTCTTCTAATGCTGTCTTTTATCTATTTATAAATAGAGAGTTAAATATTGGAGATTTTACATTCCCCATCTTGAACGGTATAGTATATTTGTAGTTTATTTCTTCATCAATTGTTGTATTTTATTGTTCTGTTTTTTAAAATTACAATCCCAACCATTAGTATTGGGTGTTCCATTATTCAACTCCTCTATAAGAACTTAGAAATATTTAGAATAGCCGTGGAGTATGTGGTGGATGAATCAGAATTAGTTGAGTAACAATAAGTAATTAAGATGTCATACCTGCATAATATTCTTATGTGATATACTTTTTATTAGAATGTATTTCTAATAGACTCTAGTGTTGGCAGTTGCATTTCTTCCCTCAGCTGGGGCTCAGTCATTTGGGGCCCAGAGAGGGGAGATGTCAGGCTTGTCTTTTGCATGTCTCTGGTGCTATGCAGAATATCAGAAAGGGAAGAGGACAGGATGGAACATTGTCTTCATATGTGAATGTATCTGTTAAACCATGTGAAGGGATGGCGTGACCTCTTACAGCTACCCCTACTTTTTTCAATTTCCGCCTGAAGACATACCCAAATCTAACTGCCTGTAGCTCAGGCCCAGGACCAAGGATATGCATATTCTTGGTTTCATTTGAAAGAAAACACTCTGAAGTTTGTGTAAATGTGAATTGAATGTAGGAGAATATAACACAATATATCTGGTTTAGATTATACAATGAAAAAACAATACGTTTTTTTCATTTTTATTGTTGTATCATCATCTTTAACCTCTTGATTCTAGCCATCCCGGATCTGGGATCGTGAATACAGCCTCAAGCTCATTACCATAACGCAACGTTAACTATTCATGAAAATCGCAAATGAAATTAAATAAACATATTTGCTCTCAAGCTTAGCCTTTTGTTAACAACACTGTCATCTCAGATTTTCAAAATATGCTTTTGAACCATAGCTAAACAAGCATTTGTGTAAGAGTATTGATAGCCTAGCATAGCATTTAGCCTAGCATTCAGCATGCAACATTTTCACAAAAACAAGAAAAGCATTCAAATAAAATCATTTACCTTTGAAGAACTTCAGGTGTTTTCAATGAGGAGACTCTCAGTTAGATAGCAAATGTTAAGTTTTTCCCAAAATATTATTTGTGTAGACAAATCGCTCCGTTATCTTCATCACTTTTGGGGAAAAAAACCCAAGTCATTACAATGCAAACTTTTTTCCAAATTAACTCCATAATATCGACAGAAACATGGCAAACGTTGTTTAGAATCAATCCTCAAGGTGTTTTTCACCTATCTATCGATGATAAATCATTTGTGGCAGTTTAGTTTCTCCTCTGAAGAAATGGAACGCGCATGGACCTAGAGATTACGCAATAATTTCGACGCAGGACACCGGGCGGACACCTGGTAAATGTAGTCTCTTATGGTCAATCTTCCAATGATATGCCTACAAATACGTCACAATGCTGCAGACACCTTGGGGAAACGGCAGAAAGTGCAGGCTCATTCCTGGCGCATTCACAGCCATATAAGGAGACATTGGAACACAGCGCCTTCAGAATCTGGGGCATTTCCTGTATGAAATTCCATCTTGGTTTCGCCTGTAGCATTAGTTCTGGGGCACTCACAGATAATATCTTTGCAGTTTTGGAAACGTCAGAGTTTTTTCTTTCCAAAGCTGTCAATTACATGCATAGTCGAGCATCTTTTCGTGACAAAATATCTTGTTTAAAACGGGAACGTTTTTTATCCAAACATTAAAAGAGCACCCCCTATCTCGAAGAAGTTCAAATGAACAAGACAAAACAAACATTCAGGATGATGGGAACAATTTCAGTGAAAAACATAAGAGAGCTACAGTACGTACTTGTGCAAAGTTTCAGAATGATAACTTCCAAAATGAGTGTGCTACATGACATTTATCATGAAGTCACCCAGGTGTCCCACACAAGTAGCCCAAATGTACCCAAGTGGCAAAATTGGTGAAGTTATACATTTTGAATTGAATAACTATATACAAAATACCAAAATAGTATTCTAACACACCCCCCCCAAAAATGGAGAAAAATCATGAAAAAAAGATATATACATTTACAAAATAACACTTTCAATATTTGGAAGACCCTCAGTCCTCTACACAATATTGTGCTGATGCCAGGTGCCATAGCAGTCTCTTTCTGCTGTAAAGCAGAGGGTCACCAAGCATGTGGTGCAGGTGATGGGGGACTTCATTTTGCAAAGAACACAGAGATGCCTCCATGCTATGCCCTTTTTGCCCTGAGGCACATCCATGCCTGCAGAAATAAATTTGGGCAAATGAACACCACTTGTGGCAGGAGCTGGATGAACCAGCTTCAGTGGGGGATGGACACCTTGGCACTGGGGGCTCCCATTCGGAGTCGGTGTCACTGTGAAAGAAAATGTTCAGTTTCACATATGAGCCCTGTATCAACAGGTATAATAAACATATATAAATAGAGTACAGGGAACATAAGCTTGAATATATTATTATAGACCTGCTAGATCTACTGTCTATTTTATATTATGACATTTCAGCTAGATCTACTGTCTCTATTATGTTATGGCAGACCAGCTAGCTCTACTGTCTCCATTTCACTTTGGCCATTGTTGTGGGCCTGCCCTCCCCTCAACAGCCTAAAATAGGCTATTTCATTCCACAAATAATATTTTATATTAATAATTTCAAACAACGGCATTGGCATGAGAAAAACTTACCAGCCCAAAACGATGTCCTCTCCGTTCAAAAAATATTCCTCCATTTGGGAATCGCTAAATGAATTGTCCTCCAACAATCTCTGTCTCACTTTCCCAATCAATTTCTTCAAAAATTGTGTGTACATCTGTATATCTAGACTTAGATTTAGCTTTCCCTGACTTAGTCGCCATACTGATTGATATATAAACAGCTGAAGATGCGCTTTACCAAAACAACGCTGTGCGTAACATGCGTGGCTCCTTCCAGTATGAATCTTCAATGGCAAATGAACCTCTTTACGCCGGAGTTTACTACATGGGTTGGTCTTCCAACACATAAACATTAAATATTGTCGTTTACCTCAGCTCATTGGCTATATACCCAGCTAGATTTCAAGAATTTCAGTGATCATTGGGTTAAATACAGTCAATCAACGAAACAGCGGTCATATCATTGGTGCACAATGATGTCATTACTTGTTGTCTTCAAATCGGTTTCTTTCAGTCAATACGTCCCGCGAAATGACCCATCAGGTTTGGTTGTGTTACAAACAAAACCAGTTGATTGCAATGAAACCAAACATGGCTGGAAATGTCACATTTAGTGTGTGTATTTACATCAAATGTGTTGTCGAAAATGGAATGAGACGGAATTCATGACAAGTGGTTCACAAAATGTTTCGTGTTAGGCTATAAAAATGGATTTTATCAAACAAAAGACCATTCATTGTGTAACAATGAGCATCGGGATTGCAAACAGAGGAAGATCGTCAAAGGTAAACGATTTATTTTATTGCAATTTGTGATGTTACGCCTGTGCTGGTTGAAATAGTTTTTTTATGGGGCTTTGTCCTCAGATAATCGCATCGTATTCTTTCGCAGTAAATCCTTTTTAAAATCTGACAACGCAGTTGGATTAGCAAGATTCTAGGCTTTCGACCCATGTGAGACACTTGTATTTTCATGAATGTTTAATATGACTATTTATGTAGCGATCACCGTATGTTGTCGAATTCAATCCCGCTAACGGGTTTAGTGTGCAGAGAGGTTAAGGGGGAACCAATTACTTGTCTCCACTCCCCTCAGTGAGCTTGTCCAGGAGTGGGGTCAAGAGGGGGTTTACTTGAGATGGGAGTATCTAGAGTTGACAATTGAGTTATGCCTTGGATGAGGTAATGTTGTTCTATTATGAAGTACCAGGAACGAGATTAGAACCTCGTTTTAGAGACCAAACTGAGCAATAATTTATAGCGAATGCTATCTGGCTAAGGGATACTCCTTTCGCAAGTAAAAGGCCCTTTGTGAAGAGTTCCTAAGATCTGTGGTTCGTCATGTAAATTGAGAGGGGTGTATCTTGGCTATAAAAGATCTTTGTATTCTTCTGTTACTCTCAAAATTCATTATAGATAGTGAATAGATCTGAGAGTCAAAGGGCTATTTTAAAGCTCATATTATTAAAGATTAAGTTTAAGTATAACTCTGACTGGTGTGTGGTTTGTAACTCTCCTCATTTGGTAATACAGGAAAATCCTACCACAAGTAGTCTTGGTGTCTCAGAACAGTTGGTTATCAATATAGTTGATCAACTACGAAAGCTACACGTCTCCCTTCTAATCTATTTATCTTGAAGAGTGGTTACAGAACTTTACGCCGTTCTCCAAGTTCTTTCGGGAACTGATCATTCATGCCTATTATTGTGCCTGCCAGTCTTAAGCCCAGGCTTTCAACCATTACTTTATCTTTAAAGAATGCAAATTTGTCGATTGGGCACTCATATCTAACCCTGACCTCTTCACCGGACGTGCTACCTGTCCCATTCCTGCTGTTTTCAACTCTCTAGAGACAGCAGGAGCGGTAGAGATACTCTAAATGATTGGCTATGAAAAGCCAACTGACATTTACTCTTGAGGTGCTGACCTGTTGCACCCTCGACAACCACTGTGATTATTATTATTTGACTCTGCTGGTCATCTATAAACATTTGAACATCTTGGCCATGTTCTGTTATAATCTCCATCCGGCACAGCTAGAAGAGGACTGGCCACTCCTCATAGCCTGGTTACTATCTAGGTTTCTTCCTAGGTTCTGGCCTTTCTAGGGAGTTTTTCCTAGCCACTGTGCTTCTACACCTGCATTGCTTGCTGTTTGGGGTTTTAGGCTGGGTTTCTGTATAACACTTTGTGACATCAGCTGATGTAAGAAGGGCTTTGTAAATAAATTTGAATGATTGATCTTACCCATATACATCATTATACGCGTCTCCTGTCGGATGCCATGGTTGCCCTTAGATTGAAGATGTAATCCGGAGACTGGTGTTTTCTCCATCTCTTTAGATATCATACTCTAATCCATCTATTCCACTGATTTTAAAACTTGATCCTCCAGAAAGTGGAGAGCAACACTTATGCAGCTCCTTCCCTGTCTGGAATGCCATACTACGGTTGCCCTTAGTTTGAAGATGTAATCCAGAGATGATCCTTCAGGAAGTGGAGAGCAACACTTATGCAGCTCCACTACACAATACATTTTTTAAAGAAGCGTTCGACAGGATTGCTAACACAGACAGATGAGCTCAAATAGACAGAAGCTTTCAATATGGCAGACCAATCCTATCCTCTCTCAGCATGTCCAGCCCACTCATTATCTTAGCCAATCATGGATAGTGGGAAGGTTCCTAACCTGTTCTGTGGCTTAACCAACATGGCTCGTAATTTAACAATTGTATTCATATTTACAGACGGCCTACAAGTTTGTTATTAAGGCACATGAAAGTTCACATGTTCGAGAAGACATTTCTGCCAAAAAAAGCATGTTGATATTAAAAAAAAAGAATTATAACCTTCAAATGGCTTTACCTTCAAACGATAATATATTTAAATGGCATGGAAACAATGTTGATTGCCCAGTGGGTATTTTTCATGTTATCTCTGTGAAGATAAATGGAACAAACTAAAACATAAAACTTTCTACAATAACAGATTGAGCAATGCTTATTGTCCCCTCCAGAGATTGTACAGTTTGATGAGCTGAGCTGGTAATCCCTCTTCTCTGTACCTGGGGGCATAATGTCCATCAATAGGGCACAGATATCACCAGCCTAAGTAAGGAGGAAAATATGGTCAGTGGGAGAGTTAATGGGTGATAAGGGTTTTCCATAGCCATATCAAAATATATTGGATAGGAATTATTGTGACCAGACTACGTCCTTGTAAGTCAAACACTTGTGCAACTAGAGAGATAACACATGCATACATTCAATATGTTTACCTTCTGAGCTGCCTTGTGGAGAGGGTTGAAGGCTCATTGAACTTGATCAGGAGGGCCACAATATGCATGTGCTGTAGAGGAGAGATAGGAGAGAAGTGACAGAGGAGAGGAAAGGACTGACAGAGAGGAGAGGAGCAAGAGAGACATGATTTAATATCCTTATGACTTGCACAAAGACTGATGACATTTACGTGAATACATATGTAGACTTTCCATTAGGTCTCTTTCAACACAGGGTGGGGGATGTTATTTTATGTGATGTATGTTTTTCTGTAAGGTTTAATAAACTAAACTCCACTGTAGTATGGTATTCTAGTCAGACAACACATTCCCAAATGTAGAGAGTAAAGTACAAAAGGTGACATCAGCGGCCTGCATCTCCAATGTAGTCAGTTAGGCAAAGTCTCTGGTGTTGTATAGTTATGTTGCAGCTGCAACAGTCACACCTGGATCCATGCAGTAAGTATTTCTGCAGAAGGGAGAGGGAAAGGGCACACACACAGGTGGTTGTCTGAGAAATGAAGAAATTATAAAAAAATCACCTATCTTGGTTTGAAGTCCACTCACCATGTCAAGGTACAGGCCACACGTGGGTTGTTAGTAGACAAAGAAAGGTTAGGTAAGCGCATAGATGCAGTAAAGAGATCAATGGATCGCAGGATGCCGTCATTGGCGCCCAGTCAACAAATCGAATGTAACAAAGTGGATATCAGTTTTTTCCTTCCACAATTATAACTTCCTTCGACATGTTTCCAGTTTGTCTCACACTGACCTCAAATTACGCTTGAGTGATCTGGGTGATTCCATCACAGTGTAGATCGATAGTCTTGACACCACACTTTACTCACATACATCCACAGTCACAGCTACATCATTGTGATGTAGGCCTACATCTGACACAAAAGTAGTATCATCATGCATTTCCAGCATCACAGTGACATCGCTGTGATCAATGTCTGCATCATCATTATCAACTACTTCTACCTCATCAAGATCCTCAACCTCAGCACAGTAAGTGATCATGTGCAGCATAATACACTCTGGCACTTACCTCTGTACTTACGGTACCTTACTCCTTTGTTTTCCCCTGGGGCCTTTGTAGATGAGCTGGGAAAGAGAAAATGGTGGGCACAGCAGTCTGGTTCAGGCTGATTCTTCCCATGTCATCACAGCGAAAACACTCATTTTCAAAGTGATCGGCACAGAGTTGAGGTTTCCGGGTGAGTTCCCAATCCATCCACGGGATATTTTCTACCCACTGCTGCAGCCTTGGCCTGGCATGAAACCCGAAACCTGTGGAAAAATGAATTTAATAGTAGGCTAGAAAAAGGAAGACATCCTTTTTCTTATTAGTTGCATAGCTGTTTCTCTTTATACTAAACATTTCACAAAGAAAGGCCAACATCCCTGGTGACAAATAAAACAGACAGTGAAATTGTTTCCAGTTGAAGTACAGTGTGTCCCGATACAAAATAATGACATATGCACATTCACAGCCTATTCTATATCCATTTGAAGAAAAAAACAGTCCCCCACCACATAATTTATGACCAAGTCTTCCTCTGATGTCTCAAATAACTATGCTGTCAGGCAATGTTGACTCAATGACCAACGTGACTACAAACAATTGTAGTTTATTTTAACGAACTAGCTAGACAGCAAGGTATTAATGGTGTTTACCTATTCAGCTAAGTGATTGTGAAAGCTAATGATACTTAGCTAATGCAAATTTGAAGGAGGCTATTTGCTAACATTTGATAGCTAGCTAGCTATCCTCAATGACATTGAATGTGGGCTAACCAAGTTAGCTATAGCAAACTGACAAGATCACTAAAATCAACTTTATTTTCAAGAAGAAGTAGCTAGCTAGTTATTTATTACATAAAATCATTGCTATAAATCAATCACCAACTTACTTGAACTGTTGATGTAATGATATTATTTGGATCCATTCACTTCAGTCAGTCTTTGTGTCATCTTCCAATTTAAGGAATCCAGCACCTTGAATGAACAGGTCCCGGATGCAGTGTTTCCAAATCCTCATTAAGGAAAGTATCTATTGGCTGTCCTAAAAGTCGATAAATGACGTCATCGCCTAATTTGCATAATTGGCCGTGTGCATGTAATTGTGATGGACGCTGTTGGAGAGAGGAATAACGTTGTGGGAGAGACAAAAAGTGAATAAAAAAACCTAAATATGTTTTGAACTACAAATGAACTTTCTCCTGTCGATTCTTGTTTTTTTATGTCACAATTCCAACACTCCTCCTTTATCCGGGCTTGGTACCGGTAAAAGTGACCCAAAAGAGACACTCTGGCAGAGTTACTTATTTTTTAAAATATTTTAATTTTTTTAGTTTAGTTTTCTTAATTTGTTTTTAACCTTCTGGTCCACTTAGAAAGTCACAGTAAAACATGAACATTTTTAACCATAACATGATTTATTTTATTTTATACAATCTACATTAACAATCTAATTGGACCAAAAAGAGACAATAGAAAAAACTGTCAATGGCAATGTGAGAAAATTATGGTAACTAGTCTGGCCCTAATTCAGGTAAAAAAATGAACATCTCCCATCTGCGCGAGGACTGGGCCGCCTGTGAGTGCTTTGGGACAGGGATACGTGCTTTCACGTCAGTCTCCAATAACACCAGAAAAAATTGCAAGATTTGTCGCTAGTCGCTAAATTGGCAACACTGTCCGGATGAGAGCCCGTGAGTGATTTTCCTTGTTTTTCCTTGTGTGTGTGCATGTGACACAAACGTGTCCATGTAACAGCCTGTATATAAAATATAACTTTTGCTGTGAGTGATTTTAAAAAATGCCATTAAGGCAATTCATGTAAAACTTCTATGGATATTTTTGCCACAAAAGGTGATAATGAAAGTGTCTTTTTAGGAATTGTGAAAATTGGCTTCTCTATGTGGGCGTCTATTGGAATTGTCATTCTTGGCTCGGCATCAGTTAACCTGCAGTACCACCAGTCTCCTCTGGGTACAAGGGATGGCGTACTTTCCAACTGGAACCCTGGCCCCTTGTTCCACTGTTGCGAGAAATGGTAATGCATATTAATATTTGTTAATTGCATGCAAATAAATATTGCTTCGCTACCACACCCACAACAGAAGCACAATCATGGCCTCGGATTTGCAGGTGGATGTGATAGAACAGACATGGGGTCTGTTTCTGTAGCACAGTTTTTGGGGCCATTTGAAACCAGCAACTGACGGTAAAAACATGACTTCTCAACACAGGTTGAAACGGTCATAATCGGTGGGCACTGCAACATACTTACAAATAGTTTTGCTTTCTCGGTGAGAAAATAGAACGTCTATGTTGCTCAGTAATATCATATCTCATAGTTTATTTTAGGGATGAGGCTTGTAGTTGATCCACAAAACCGTTATTTATGTATATATTTTGTTTCATTGTAGAGACAGTAAACACATTTTGCTGAGTCATAACCTGCCATCGACTCCAATGCATTATTAAAAATCTGATCAAATCAAATTGTATGTCACATGCACCGAATACAACCTTACTGTGAAATGCTGACTTACAAGCCCTTAACCAACAATGCAGTTCAAGAAATAGAGTTCAGAAAATATTTACAAAATAAAATAAAGTAAAAAATTTAATAAAAAGTAACAGAATAAAATAACAATAATAGGCTATATACAGGGTGTACCGGTACCGAGTCAATGCGCCTCTACCGACAGGTTAGTCTAGGTAATTTGCACATCTAGGTAGGGGTAAAGTGACTATGCATAGATAGACTTGGTGCTCCGGTACCGCTTGCTGTGTGGTAGCAGAGAGAACAGTCTATGACTTTGGTGACTGGAGTCTTTGACATTTTTTGGGCATTCCGCTGACACTGCCTAGTATATAGGTCCTGGATGGCAGGAAGTTTGGCCCCAGTGATGTACTGGGCTGTAAGCACTACCCTCTGTAGTGCCTTATGGTCAGATGCCGAGCAGTTGCCATACCAGGCGGTGATGCAACCGGTCAAGATGCTCTCGATGGTGCAACTGTACAACTTTTTCAGAATCGGAGGACCCATGGCAAATCTTTTCGGTCTCCCGAGGGGGAAAATGTGTTGTCCTGCCCTCTTCACGACTATCTTGGTGTGTTTGGACCATGATAGTTTGTTGGTGATGTGGACACTTGAAACTCTCGACCAGCTACAGCCCCGTAGATGTGAATGGAGGTGTGTTCGGCCCTCCTTTTCCTGTAGTCCACGATCAGCTCCATGTAAGAAAACGCTTCAAAACACTCCATACTAAATCATGTTTTATCAGAATCACCTTCTAGATGATGTCTATGTGTTACGCCCCTGAAAACATGGGGAGAAATAATCACGAGAGTGATACGGTGTTTTCTCAATTCAACTTTTAGTTCAATCATTTTACAAAAGTAACACATTACAAAACAACAGAAAAACCATTATACAAATCACACAGCAAAATATCTTATTAACAACGCACATGTTCATTCACAATCGACATAAAATGGCAGCTACTCTCAGTACGATGCTATTCTTCACTACAACCGAGCAGGGCTCATATTACTCTCTGCAAACTTAACTCTAACTTCCTCAAGATGTTACTAAGACACACCTTAAACACTCTTGACATGTTAGCGAGTTATGACATTTAAATTACAATTTTTTATCATCAATAACATACCTGAAAAGAGGGGAGAAATAATCACGATAGTGATACGGTGTCGTTTTCTCAATTCAACTTTTAGTTCAATGAGAAAAGACCGAGATTTCCCCAGGAATATGGGTGGAGACCAGAGCAATCGATCTCCGGCTCATAGATTAAGAGCATTTCGTAGATCACAGATTAACACTTTTAGGCACCACAAAATAAAGTAATCAATATAATGTTTACACATTACTCTCACAATTCGTACCCTTTGTATGCTTGACGGATTTGAACTTTAACACAATTCTATGAATGTTATCAATCTCTATCAACTAATACTGAATGCATGATCTTTTTAACCTTAGATGTTTTAAGATCCTCACATACTATGAATTTACTAATACTTTTTAATGTATAACAGGCTATGAATATTTCCTTTAAACTGTCACACTCTCCCCAACAAAATAAATGTTGTCCCAACAATACCAACATTGTCTTCTTCAACAGTCCGTATGCACTGGACCTAGAAAATCCTCTTCTGTAAGGTAGTACTTGAGCAGAGGTCAAGGGTCACAGTTCAAATATAACTAACAAGTTATATTCACAGTCCATATCTGTTGACCAGCTATATAACATAAGCAGTCTTTTCTCATACTATTGATCAACAGTCCATCAATTTTAATGATCTATATGCATAGTCTGCAAATTGTCTCTTTTGACAGTCTGTGAAATCAGACAGTAGTCCATGGTCAAACATGTCAACTCTGTAGCCTCATTGTTTGCTGAAGCCCATACATGTAAGGTGGCTGAAAGTAACATTGCTGTAGTGATGGCAGCCATGGCACCAGTCCTGGTGCAGAGTAGACAGGGAACAACTGTGGCTGTGGCTGGATACTGTAGCAGGAAGGGATACCAAGCTGATCATAGGTGATACGTCTTGGAGGGTGTCTCTCTCTCTTTGTGGCAGCTGGTAGGCTGGTTCCTCAGGCTCAGCAGCATCAGTTAATGAAGGAAAGGCACTTGGTGGACGATCATCAGGCAAATTTTCAGCAGGCAAAGTCATCTCCTCAGCAGGCAGGTCTTTAACTGTTGTTATCTCCTCCAGCCGCTTTTCAACAAGAGGCTGTGCTGGTAGCGTATCAGGGACTGGCACTGCAACTGTTTGCAACTGTTTCACTGTTGGGGGCCTGTGTTCCCACTCTCTCGCTGGTTCAGCATTCCTCTCCTCAGGTACTGTAGGAGATGTGGGAACCTGTAGCGGCTCATGATGAAGGTCATATTCATCCCCGCTGTCTTCATCAGAATCTAGAGGCTGTGATGCAGGCTGGTGTCTCCTCGTTTTCTGACTTTTGTCATTTCTGGTTGTGTCTCAAAAGGTAAGTGGTCACAGGACATGAGCAGGTTTCTGTGCAGGACCCTGGAGCGTCCCCTACCCTGTTCTGGTCTCAATTCATAAATCGGCAGGTCTGAACCCATTTGTCTCACCACTGTGTGAATTGTATCTTCCCAATAGTTACGGAGTTTTCCTGGTCCTCCTCTTGGTGTCAGGTTTTTAATCAGAACTCGCTCGCCAGGCTGTAGCACTGAACTCCTAACTTTAGTGTCATAGTACTTCTTACTTCTTTCACCGGCTTTCTGAGCATTTTCATTTGCAATGGCGTATGCTTCTTCCATCCCTCGTTTCCAGTTCTCCAGGTAGTCTCGCTGGTTACTGGAACCTGCCTCTGTGCACAATCCAAAGAGCATATCAACTGGAAACCTGGGTGATCTCCCAAACAAAGATAGAATGGTGAATAGCCAGTCACTTCGCAATGGGTGCAGTTATAGGCATAAACCAGTTTGTTCAGAGACTCCTTCCAATTTGACTTTTGTGTCTCAGTTAGTGTCTTTAACATTTGCAAAAATGTTCTGTTCATGCGTTCCACTTGACCGTTTCCCATCGGGTGATAGGGTTTTGTTCTGGACCCCGCCATGCCACTGAGTTTCTTTAACTGATGGAACAACTGATTTTCAAATTCTCCCCCTTGGTCATGGTGGATGCGGGACGGGAACCCAAATTTCAGGGCAAAGTCATTGAAGATGAGATTTGCAGCAGTTTTACCTGACTTCGATGTGGTGGCGTAGGCTTGAGGGAAATGTGTAAAATGATCAACAATCACAAGGATGTACTCATATCCCCCTTTGCATCTGTCGAGATGAAGGAAGTCTATACATACCAGTTGAAATGGCTGTGTTGTCACAATGTTTGTCAGAGGAGCTCTTGTTTCATGGGTTGGCTTTTTCTTCTTGACACGGCTACAAGTTTTAGTCACATAGTGCTCGATGTCAGATTGCATATATGGCCAGAAGAAGCGGTCACGTACTAGTGATACAGTGTGGTCAGTACCTTGGTGTCCCATGTTATTGTGCAACTCTTCCATCACTTTACCTTTGTACTGCTCTGGTAGAACTAACTGCTTGCGGGCTGTAGTGATTCTGTACAGAATGTCATCACTGTCTATTGTCAATTTGTCCCATTCTCTGAATAGGCATTTTGTCTTTGGACTGAATTTCTTTTGCTCTTTAACTGGCGGTTTGGAACCAAACAGTTTGAAATTGAGCACAGGACGGATGACCGGATCAGATTCTTGTGCTTCTCTTATCCCATCTTTTGGGATCGAGCTGGTTGTTGCAGTGGTTGTCTCACCTTCAGCTGATACTGACATAGATGCAGCTGAAAGTGACCAAGGTACAACAGCCTCTTTCTGTACCTCAACTGCTTGTATCGTGGCGGCAATGGTGTCTGGTGGAAGCTCCTCAGAACATTCTCTCATCAGTGACTCTACATCCAGTGGCATCCTTGACAAAGCATCTGCATCACCGTTCTCTCTGCCTGGCCTGTACTGTATTGTAAAGTGGAAATCAGAAGTCTGCAACCCACCTGGAAGTGGTTGCGTTCAGTTTTGCAGTAGACAGAATGTAGCAGAGCGGGTTGTGATCGCTGTATACAGTGAAGGTCGGAGCATAGTACAAATAATCATGGAACTTATCAGTGATTGCCCATTTTAGAGCTAGAAATTCTAGCTTGCTCGAGTGGTAGTGATAGTTCTTCTCAGCTGCTGTTAAGGTTCGAGAGCCATAAGAAATGACTCTAAGCTTCCCATCTTGCTTTTGATAAAGAACTGCTCCCATGCCTTGGTGTGACGCATCAGTGTGAACAACAAATGGCTGAGTGAAATCAGGGAAAGCAAACACTCAATCAGCTGTTCAAGTGCCTGTTGATGCTGGTCAGTCCACAGGATTGGCTTGTTTGAGGGTACCACATGACTTACTTTCTTTGTTTTTGTTTTCCATGGGTGGTCAGGTAATTTCTCTGAATCTGCTTTCAGGAGGTCATACAGGCAGCTGGCACTAGAAAAGTCTTTGATGTACTGTCTGTAGTAAGTGAGTAAACTAAGCATTTTTCTGAGCTGGCCCACAGTCTCTGGTCTGATTTCTTTCAATGCTCTTACTGCTTCAAAATCGGCTGGGTCAACTCGGCTGCCCTCTGCAGACACTATTCTGCCCAAATAACGGACCTTGGGTTTAAAGAGATCACACTTACTTGGTTTGAGTTTAATGCCATACTCTCTGAGACGCTGCAAAACATTTCACACATCCTTCACATGGCTGTCGAATGTTTTACTGAAAACTAGCGTGTCGTCCAGATAAGGAATGCAGATGTTATCCTGGAGCCCTTCCAAACACTCCTCCATACACCGCTGAAAAGCTGCAGGAGCGTTCATGAGGCCGAATGGCATACGTATCCACTCATAGAATCCCCACGGGGTCACAAATGCTGTCAGTGTTCTGCTTTCTTCAGAGATGAACCCCTGGTGATACTCTATTCTCTGATCTAAGAGGGAGAACCAGGAATTACCACCTAAACTGTCCATGATGTCTTGGACCCGAGGGATGGGCTGGCGGTCGGGATGTGTCTTTCTGTTCAGGTCTCTGTAATCTATACACAACCGGAGGGTCCCGTCCTTCTTACGAACGCACACGACAGGTGAAGAATATAAAGAGTTTGACTTCCTAACCCAGCCCTGGACTATGAGGTCATAAAGGTAACCCTTCATCTCCTGATACAGTGGCCTGGGCACTGACATGCATGTGCGCTTTACTGGTTCAGAGTCCTTAGAGAAATAGTCATTTTCAATCGTTCAATGCAGCCAATGTCATTGTCTGATCTGGAGATGGAGTGACACTCTTCTCTAAGCATTTGCCTAACAACCTCTCTCTGCTCTTCGGTTAGGTGAGTTAAACCTACTGGTGGATCCCACTTTTCAGTAGCAGTACATGCGGTTCGAACGCTGGTGTGATTCACTGTGGCTGGGGTGACAGTTTTTTCAAAGACTTGGGCAGGTAACACAGTCATAATGGTTTGTACTGTACTGATTATTGTGCCTCCTAGCAGGGCAATGTCGTGGTCAGTGGGGTTAGAGACATCAAGCAGGATAACTGGAAAAACACCTTTCCTGACTCTGACTAGTGTCAAAGAACTCAAGGTCGTCTGGCCACTGCGGGTTCAGGTCTGGCTGGAAAAGCATTGTCATGTCATCTTTGAAAGGCTGGGAAGCTACACGGCACTCAATGCAGTAAAAAGTTTTAATTTTTGTTGGCACAGTGGAATTTATAAAAAAATGTAGTGCAGAGACCATTCAGAATGGGATTCTGATGTAATATGAGTTGGTGTGGAGTGTTTGAGTGTTTTCTAATATGCTTTAGAAATATTTTCATATTGCATTATAGTCAATGGCAAGTGATGACTCAGCAAACTGTGACAACCAATTATCTCTGTAACGAAACAAAATGTGAATAAAAATGGTTTGGGAGATCAACTACAAGAACAGAGAGTGAAAATAAGGGCACAAAAAAATGGGTGAACTTACCCTTTAAGAAATCTGAAGAAACGTTATGTTAACCGAGACACCTTCAACCGATCATATTCACCGTTTCAAACATTAACTTCCGTGCTGCTCAGGTGTGTGAATCGTCTTTCTTTGCCTTTTTAGGAATTTGACCCAAAACCAACAAGGAAGTTGGGGCTGCAAGTAGCCCAGTGATTAGAGCATTGGGCCAGTAACTGACAGGTTGCTAGATTGAATCCCCGAGCTGACAATGTTAAGCCTATGGGTTCCCCTACAGGAACTACACCCCCCCCCCCGTTCAGCTGAAACGGTGGCGCAGGGAATGCAAAAATATTCTTAGAAATATTTAACCTCCACACATTAACAAGTCCAATACCTCAAATGAAAGATAAACACCTTCTTCATCTAACCAGCGTGTCAGATTTTTTTTTTTTTTTTACGGTGAAAACACAGCATATATTTATGTTAGACCACCACCAAAACAAAGAGAAAACAGCCATTTTGTACCACAAAAGATAAAATCACAAAAGCAGGATAAAAAAAAAAATCATTCACTAACCTTAAATCTTCATCAGATGACAGTCATATGACATGTTACACAGTACATTTATGTTTTGTTCGATAATATGCATTTTATATCCATAAATCTCGGTTTACATTGACGCCATGTTCAGAAAATTCTCCAAAATGTCCGGAGGAATTATAGAAAGCTACGCCAGATAACAGAAATACTCATCATAAACTTTGACTAAAGATACATGTTCTACATATAATTAAAAAGATACACTGGTTCTTAATGCAACCGCTGTGTCACATTTTTTTTTAACGTTACGGAAAAATAATCTGAGACGGCGCTCAGACGGAACAATATTTCTCCGCTATGTTGGAGTCAACAGAAATACAAAATTACAACATAAATATTCCCTTACCTTTGATGGTCAGTACATCACTGGGACCGTGTTTCCACCCATCCTGGATGTCTACTTGAAACGGTGCCTGATGAAGGCCACTAGTATCATCAAGGACACACACAACCCAGCCACTTACTTATTGTTCACTCCTTACCGTCGGGTAGACAGTATCAGAGCATGAGGTCTGATACCAACAGGCTCAGAGATAGTTTCTATCTACAAGCCATCAGACTGCCGAACACTTGAACTCGACTGATCACCTGCTCTGATTCGCCACACCTTAGCACACATGGACTCACTCACTCACAGTTAAATAAAGGTTAAATCATTTTATGCAGTCTCAGTCAAATCTTCACTACCCTGGCAGTCATTCTCAATGCAGGTTAAGGGTGATTAAAAGTTTCAATTGTTAGATAGCCTCACTCTGGCTGGATTCCAATAGGAATAACATCACTTTGCAACCCATAATATGACTCTTGCAGGCTTGATGTGGCCTGTAAACCAGGAGTTTCAGACCACTGCGTTAAAGCGATATATGCTTGATCGGCAATGCGGTCTGGAGGCTCTCTATGCGGAGCTCTCTATGAGCATGGCCTTATTTCTACTACAGCATATTGGATGACTGTCAGTCATTCTCCATTCACCCAGCTCAATGTAACATCGATAGGTTTAGGCTACTTCATGATACAAATGTTTTCCCTATACCCATCATGAGGTTGCTACATCCTAGCCTATGAATTAAAGTTTACAACGTAGGTGCACAGGTCGAGAGAAATTTGAGTAATCAAGGTGACAGACATTGACACATTAAATATCGCCTTGCAAACTCTTGCCTGCATCTAGCTGATCTAGGGTCCAACAGTTGCAAACGAGAGTTTCTATTGGACAAGTTCAGATATGTTTATCCCTGTTTCTGTCCGTTTGCTTCCGTTTAAGAAACGTTTAAACAGAATCGGCGGAAAGAGTACACCCCTGATCACACGCAGACACGATATACTTTCATAGCAGCCACATAAAAAATACATGATCCCGTTGATCGTTGCATTCCGTCTCTCATCTACGTGCTCGCCTCTAACCTTTTTTCCTTCGCTTGTGGACTTCAGTGCACAACATATCAGCTTTCTGTGATCAGACGAACAAACCTTTCCAAGCCAAAACTTCATATCATAACTGCTAACCACTATACACAGCCTACATCGTTGTAACCATATTAACATCATAGTTAACATAGCTACTAGAACAAACACATTAGTAAACTCCCTACAATCATGCAGTACAGTCAGTAGCAAGCAGTTTAGCAGTTACCCTGGCGGGCGCCGGTGGCAATAAATTAATAATAGTTCCAGTCTTGGATAGCCATAGACAACAAGCTAACATAGCATCCCTCTGTTTGAGCCTGGGTGTTGCTAGTTAATTAAGTAAGTGAAAGTGGAAAAAAATACACAACAAAATATAGCTCGTTCTCTCTTGCTTCTCCATTTTTGAAGAAATTAATTTCTTAAACTGTTCAATTATTGTCTTTCCTACTCTTTGAGTCAACTACTCTCCATATTCTATGCACTGCAGTGCTAGCTAGCTGTAGCGTATGATTTCAGTACTAGATTCATTTTCTGATCCTTTGATTGGGTGGACAACATGTCAGTTCATGGTGCAAGAGCTCTGATAGGTTAGAGGATGTCCTCCGGAAGTTTTCATAATTACTGTGTAAGCCTATGAAAGGGGGTAAGAACCACGAGCCTTCAAGGTTTTGTATTGAAGTCAATGTGCTGTTGAGGCTACTGTAAATTATTTGGTGACGTGAATATATTTAGTATTGTTTTATCTAGAAATGTTTCACTATTTTATTTATTTCAATGACACTGAATTTGCAAATGTATTGAAAATAAAAAACAGAAAACTTATTTACATAAGTATTCAGACCCTTTGCTATAAGACTCAAAATTGAGCTCGGGTGTATCCTGTTTTTATTTATCATCCTTGAAATGTTTGTACAACTTGATTGGATTCCACCGGTGGTAAATTCAATTGATTGGACATGATTTGTTAAGGCACACAGCTGTCCATATAAGGTCCCAGTGCATGTCAGAGCGAAAACCAAGCCATGAGGCTGAAATAATTGTCCGTAGAGCTCCAAGACAGGATTGTGTCGAGGCACAGATCTGGGGAAAGGTACCAGAACATTTCTGCAGCATTGAAGGTCCCCAAGAACACAGTGGCCTCCATCATTCAGAAATGGAAGAAGTTTGCAACCACCAAGACTCTTCCTAGAGCTGGCCGTTCCGGCCAAACTGAGAAATCAGGGGAGAAGGGCCTTGGTTAAGGAGGTGACCAAGAACCCGATGGTCACTCTGACAGAGTTCCAGAGTTCCTCTATGGAGATGGAACCTTCCAGAAGGACAACCGT